>NC_138558.1:45459015-46659015 GCF_964273705.1 Natrix helvetica | reverse complement strand
AAATAACATATATAATGAAAAAGAGATGTTCTGAATGCTAGACATCACTCCCAGAGCTTCCTCCCAATATCCAGCTCAGATACAGATTAAGATTCAAGAAGCTGGCATCCGGTACCTTAATTGGAAAATACAAAAATTCTCTAAGCAAATGCTAATGAGAAGAATGAAAATATAACATAAGTGCAATATCACTTCACCATTTATATTCCTAGCAGTTAGTCCTGAGAGAAATACTGCTTCCATTGCTGAAAGTAATCTATAGCCATTATAATTATTCCCCATGAATTTGTCTAATTATTGTCCCTGAACCTATCTATATTTCAGTTAGCTATACACTTTCTCAAAAAGAACTGTCTTTTATCCATCTAGAATTTGCCAATATTAACTTGTGTGATTGACTTAGGGTTCTGTAATTCTAATTAGCAAATAAAGAAGTAATACTATATATTTGTCCACATCACAAACGGTATAATTTTATATACATTTATCATGTCCCTCCTTTCTCAAATTTTCCCTAAATTAAACCCCCTAAATGTCATAACCATTTTTAGTTTTTAGCTTTTTAATGTGGATCAATCAAACTACATGCATTATTTTAATATGGTTGTGTTGTTTACTTATAATGATAATATTAGTAGTTTTTAATTTTACTTTTCAAATCCTTAAAAATAGAACAACTTGCCCTTTTTGTAAAAACTGTATATGGATTACTTCTAGGTGGAGAGACTGCTTAGTTGGGGGAGTGGGGAACCAAGCATTTTCTGTAATAAATTTCTCCTGTCCTTTACTCACATTTTTTCCTTCTTCCCTGCTCTCACATGATGGAAATATTGGAGAAGAAGGTGTTGAATAAGCACGAAAGGCGAGCGGAGTCGTGAGGAGAATCAACAGACTTTATTGAACAGAACAGTCTTGACAAAATACAGGAGAGAATTCAATGCAGGGTTCGTCTGACAGCTATTTATACGAAGCTGTCAGACGAACCAGCCAATCTCCAAGCCAGAGTTTCCCCGCTCTCAGCCAGGTCGCGTCTTAGCCAATCAGACGCGACCTGGCTTAGCCAATCATTACTCCCACTTGGAGTAATCCACCGGCTCCAAGACTCCCTGCGCGACGAGCTTGTCTAGCTCCGCATCAACCTTTGCCCTCAAGGCGAAAGGCACCCTACGGGCCTTCAGCCTAATGGGGGCAACCTGGGGGCTAGGTTCAAGGAGATAGGCGTTCCCTTATACGCCCCCAACTGCCCATCAAACACATCAGAAAATCTGGCAAGGACGTCGGCCACGTCAGGAGGCGTGGCCACCACTTGCCTTACCCCGTGCACTGATAGGCCAAGTGCCGGGAACCAGTCAAGGCCCAGAAGGGCCGGCAAAGGCTTTTCCACCACTAGGAGGGGAAGGCACCCCGAAAAGTCCCCGTATTCCACCCGCACCAGGTGACAACCCAGGGTAGGAATTAGAGTCCCCTGGTAGTCCCGTAGGGTTGCGTCTGGGGAGGAGAGCTGGGTCTTCAAGATGCCTGGACAGAGGCGGGAGAACTCTGCCCACGACAGAAGGGATCGGGACGACCCCGAGTCCACCTCCATGGTGCAGGGGGAGCCCTCAATGAGGAGTGACGCCTTGATGCGCTCCGCACCTGCACCCGTATGGTAGGCCAACTCTGCGGGGTTGGCGTGGAAGTCAGCGTCTACGGCGTAGCAGCCTCCGCACGAAGGCTGCTGCTGCTGCCGCTGCTGCCGCTGCTGCCGCTGCTGCCGCTGCTGCCGCTGCTGCCGCTGCTGCCGCTGCTGCCGCTGCTGCTGCTGTCGTCCAGCCCGGCTTCCAGGTCGCTGTTTGACGGCGGCTGTGGTCGGGACGTCATCTGGACGCTGTGGCAAAGGGAACTGCGCTCGGCAGACCTGGGCCAAATGCCCTTTCTTAAGGCAGCGGCGGCAAACCGCGGCCTTAAAGGGGCAACCCGAACGGTCGTGGTTGCCTCCACAGCCAAGGCAAGCGGTCACAGCTTCCCGGGCTCGCTGAGGGACTCGTCTTCTAGGAGACTGGCCAATGCGTGCCACCGCTCCCTCCTCAGGATAGTCATTTGGCAAAGGAACTAGTTCGTCCACCAGGCAAGTGCGGCGGAGGCGGCAGGTTGAACATCTCCGCCATTGATTCGTCGGAGAGTTCAGCCGCCCTTGCCTGCTCGATGGCCCCAGTCAGCGTGATGTCAGCTTGTGACAGGAGCCGCCGGCGAAGGCGCAGATCTTTTACACCGCTGACGAACTGCTCCGTGAGGTTGCGATCGAGGTCGCAAACTCGCACCTCATCGCCGCGGTGCGAAGCGACTGGAGGAACTGGCTCACCGACTCCTCCGGCTTCTGGACACGGCGCCTGAACGCGTAGTGCCTCGCCACCCAGGATGGCGTGGGGGCGTAGTGGCGCTGAAGGCGCTCCGTTAATGTGGCCCAGTCCAGAGAATGGACTGGCTGAGGGGCGGCTATTGAGCGAGCGGTGCTAAACATTGGCGTGCCGCAACAGCTCAAGAAGAAGCTGCACTTTTCATCATCTGGTACATCGCGACGGCCGTTGGCTATCAGGTAGCACTCGAAGCGCTCCATGAACGCTTCCCAAGTCTCGCCATCGCAGCCAAATGGAACGAATGTGGGCATTGCCGACATGGTCTCCTCAGAATTGGAGCTAGGCTGGCAGGAACGGGTCGCCGGTACGATCATGCCAAGATGGGGTGGCGAAGACGGAACGCTCGGTGGGTTAGCGGCTGGATCCCACCTTTGTCGCCAGTGTTGAATAAGCACGAAAGGCGAGCGGAGTCGTGAGGAGAATCAACAGACTTTATTGAACAGAACAGTCTTGACAAAATACAGGAGAGAATTCAATGCAGGGTTCGTCTGACAGCTATTTATACGAAGCTGTCAGACGAACCAGCCAATCTCCAAGCCAGAGTTTCCCCGCTCTCAGCCAGGTCGCGTCTTAGCCAATCAGACGCGACCTGGCTGTTGCTAGTGCAGAAGCCGGCTGTCAGGGGAAATTCCCTGACGTCATCTGCCTGGACACAATAGAAGGGATTACAAGAGAGCCCATAATGGGGAAGCACACAATGGGAAGACACTAGGCTATTTGCATACCATGCTCAGGGCTGCAGGAACAGCCCTGTGTATTCTCCATTGTGTACTTTCCATTGTGTGCCTGGAGATCTCTTCATCTCCAATAAAAACAACAGATAAGGCATAGGACAATACATACTGACAATAATGTCGAACATGTAACTAAGTGATGATGCAAAGTTCATAAATGCTCGCATTGATTTTCAGCATGCTTGTAACCTCGAATGGTTACTGAACAAGCCGGTCAGTGCATTTAATGATTGCCAAAATTGGACTGCTCTGTGAGTTCCATATACAACTACTTGTAAAAATATTTTTAACACTCAAATATGGTATCCTATATGTTGGTGGTGCAGAGAATAAGGAAGATTATGTTGCTAGAGATATGCAAATTTTGTTGCCAATGCAACAAAGAGAAAAATATTTGTTAAGTCCAGAATACCTAGATTGGCTCGGACAGACATCTGAGGCAGTGGTGGGATTTTTTACTACCGGCTTTGTGGGCGTGTCTTGGTGGGTGTGGCGTGTCTTGGTGGGCATGGCTTGGTAGGTCTGGCAGGCGAAGGATACTGTAAAATCTCCATTCCCACCCAATCAGCTGGGACTCCGGAGGCAGAGAATAGATGGGGGCGGGGACAGTCAGAGGTAGTATTTACCAGTTCTCGGAACTACTCAAAATTTCTGCTACCGGTTCTCTAGAACTGGTCAGAACCTGCTGAATACCACCTCTGATCTGAGGTACAGGTGCAATAAACCAGGAGGATTGCAGGAATGAATTCTATAGCCATTTTAATAAAAGATATGTAACAATTTCTTATGGCATATATATTGTATTAGCTCTATTAGTTTCTCAAGTATTTTTAATTTTGTCTCAAAAATCCCAAACACTTTGAGTTCAAGTTCTTTGAAGTGATGATGTGATTTGTATCAATGATTCTATGGTTTAAAATCAACAACAATGAATTTCTCAATTTTCAATTTCCTCTCCTCAGGTGTGGAATATGTATTAGAAACTTGTGTGAAGAATACTGATAGAATAGTTCTTTTTTCATGTAACATTTACAGATTAAAGTTATATGTATCAAATAATTAAATCATCTATGTATCTTATAAATATACAATACATCTGATACATGAAGTAAACCCAAATCTTTTCCCAATTTGCTGTTTGAGATAAATAAAAATATTTTAGGAATAACGTCTTTGTATCCATTAAAATATTTAAAATTATTGCCTAGGTTTACTGCTAGCGTTTCATTTATATTGATACATTATATATTATTCTTTGGCTGATTATTCTCCAAGCATATTGCTAGATTCCATTAGTAATTTTCAGTTTTGTGCTAAACTTTGAAATGTATTAGTGTTATCTAGACTAATGAACTATTATTTTACATAGATATGCCATATTATTCAATTTTTTCCATGTGATCTAGTATATCTACTAGGTCTAAAAAATTTTTTTAAAGACTATACGTTCAAATTATTATTTTAAACGATACATAATATTCATACTGCAACTGTACAAAGCTTTGAAAATGTGTTTTAATTATATGAAGATCCATTATTGAGGGAGCTTTATTGGTTGATGGAGGACTTTAGGGTATAGTTAAAGTGTGATTGTCACAATAATATACGGCTTAGAATAAAACTATTCCTGCAACCACCTCTTTGAGTGTAATATTTTGGTAAGAATCAACTGAGAGACCATGTTGTGGTGCTTGTTTTTTTAGTTTGATGAAAGCAGATCCAAAGACAAATCTTTTTGTAAAGTATTGATTCATGTGTTAGTTGTTAGTAGTAGGTTTAAACAGTTGATCACTTTGGGGCCCAAATTATTTGGCTGTCTACAATGATACGATATGATCTTGGCCATACAGATAAAATAAATCTGAGCATCCGAAAATATTGCCTGGATGAAATAAGCAAGAGTCCCGGAACGATAATAGCTTAAATCACATTCTAATAGGTAGCTTTAAAAAATGAAGACAATCCAACACTGTATAAACTGCAAAATTCTGGATTAAATCTAAAGGGTAGAAAGAAAAGGAAGAATACTCTATCAGTAGGAAAACATTTGATCAGTTGTGAGTTGTCCTGAAAAGAAATGGGGTGCAAAAATAAAATAGAACAGTGAGGTATCGATAGTATGAAGTTAAGACAACAGAGAAGAAATATCAGAAAAAAACATTTGATATAATGATCCTACTATCTTTTATTATAAAAGCATGCAGCTAATTTACCTCATGAAGGCTTCCATACCTCTGAAAGAGTAGGTGAAGACAGTAGATGATCTGGTGTTGGGAGACACTGCAACACTGCAAGAAATGAACCTGGGGAAAAAATTCACACTGCACAATATGTTTGTTTAGTTGTATCAGGATTTATAAAATAAAACAAAATCCACCAGTTTTCCATACTGCTCTACTGCTTATGTTCACAATCTATTCATGCAAAGCATAAATCATGATTAAGAGTAAGCCCTTCTATGTGCAAGGTATACAGGCATGTCATATCTAATGCAGAAGCATATTGGGTTTGCTGAGGAGACAGATTTTTTTTTCTCCTTGCAACACATCTTTTACAGAATGCAGGAAAATCTCCAGGGACAAAATCCAGATTTTCCATATACACCATACCACATTATTTGATGGTAGGGCCATGCTCAGAAAATTTGCGCTCTAGAGTTATAATAAAGTAAAGGTAAAGGTTCTCCTCGCACATATGTGCTAGTCGTTCCTGGCTCTAGGAGGCAGTGCTCATCTCCGCTTCAAAGCCGAAGAGCCAGCACTGTTTGAAGACGTCTCCATGGTCATGTGGCTGGCATAACTAAATGCCGAAGGTGCACAGAATGCTGTTACCTTTCCACCAAAGGTAGTCCCTATTTTTCTACTTGCATTTTTATGTGCTTTCGAACTGCTAAGTTGGCAGAAGTTGGGACAAGTACTGGGAGCTCACTCCATTACATAGTGCTAGGAATCTGAATCTCTGAACTACTCATCTTTCGATCGACAAGTTCAGCATCTTAGCCACTTATCCACTCAGTTATAATACCATGCCATAATTTGCAAAATTGTACTTCCTCAATAATCCTTATCTTCAGTTCTGCCTGTTCTTCATCCAGTGTTAACCTCGGGCAATTTGATGTTGCTGCATCTTTCATATCCCAATTCCTGACTTTGTTTATCCCCTACTCATGGTTTCACTTAAATAATATGGATGAAAGGACCGGCCTTTGTTAATCTTCTGGAACAACTCATAATAGCTTTCTGATCTTTGGTGGCACTTTAATGTTTTTTTAAAAATCTTTTTAGACAGGTCAATATGCACGATGATTTTATAAATACATAACAAAGGTTTCAGCCATGATTATTTCTTTTTCTAAAGTTTCTAGATATGACAATGATGAATGTTGTGTCTATACTATTCAAAATCACATGAATTAGATAAATAATGATATCTCTTGTATAAAAGTAGTAAAACAAAAATATGGCAGATCAAATGATTTCTTTGATTCCTACTTAAATCATATAAATCTATTTCCAAACATTCCATTGAGGCTGTGAATGAAATATTTGTAAAGGGCATTGTCTCTTGTAATCGAGTCCTCCTCCTATAATAGTCACCAAATTTGACTCTAAAAGGTCTCTAGGGAGAAAGATTAATTAGATTTAAATTGTGCTACAGAAAAATGTACTTTACATAGTTGCACTCTAGAAAGCATTATGGTGTTTCTTTAATGTGTTTAAAAATTCAAAAATGTTTTTAAAAGCCACTTAAAAAGTCAAGCTAAAGGCAAGCTAATGGAAAATCGTGTCATCCTTCAAATTGATGTATGCTCAGTTTCATGAGGCCTTACTCGTTGCATGATGTTAGGCAGATGCAAAAGAAATCTTTGTAAATGATCACTGAAGTTTTTCAAACAGGCCGTTAGAATCAACAGAAACCTGGAGAAAAATCTTTTGCTGTTTTGCCATGAATCCAGATTAGAGACAAGAAATATAAACACACTGAAAAGTAAGATCATGCAGTACATTTAGCACTAGCTGTTTATGGATTGTCTGAATGTAATTTATTTTTACATTTTTCCTTTTCTTCCTTTTCTATGTAAACACAGATCATTCAAGTAGTTCTTATCTAACTTTTAGAAATCTCAAATATTGAAGAAATGAAAAAACTAAAATATTGCCATGATCTTCTGCTGTCTAATATGTTGTTATAGAAAGGTTCCGAAATAGTTCTGAAAGTCTAGCATTGATGAAGTTACCTAATTTAGGTAATGAAATGTTTGCAAGAAAATAACCAGGCTCAGAGAGCACCAAGGAGCATTCAGTTCTGAAATAGTTTGAGCAGGTTTGAATGTTTTCTTGCTATACAAATGCATTAAATAGAAGAAACTGAAATCAGTAAAAACAGAGAGCAACCATTATGGAGCACTATATAAAACTAAGGTCTTTCATGTAGGTCTTTCAAACTATTATTGCAGCAAAAGACCATTGTTGCTTTCCTCCCCCACAGTTCCCCTTACCATCACATGAAAACACTTCAGTCAATGCGCTGCTTTCCAACAAAGAGGCATGTCTCTCTTATATATACAAGAACTTAGACCCATTTGGGGGAATAAATACTGTAGAAATACTGGTTATCCACTTCAAGAACTCAAGAGCATCACGTGACTGAAGAATATAATCTTCTACTAGTTGAATCCTGTGTCTAACTTTACAGATCTGGGTTTTTTTTTTCCTGACAGAATACCCTTAGGTCAGTAGAGATAGCTAGCTATACAGTTAGAAAGCTTGGCAAATTTAGAGAAATCCATGATGATTGTCTGTGACTTTGATCCCAGATCTCGGCTGTGAAATATATTGTTTGGGACATAGAGTATACTCCTATATATTGCTCTTGGAGGCAGAAGGTCTCTGCCTCATCTGCACTTATTTTCTTCTTTGACAAAATGACTAAAAAGTGGATCAGGGAAATGTTGTGAACATAGTTTACTTAGACTGCAGTAAGGCATTTGACAAAATGGACCACAGCTTACTTCCTGGTGGGAAAGACAATACTACCATCAGATGGATTCACAATGTAATCCTTAATGAAACTGCATTTACATGGCATGCAGCATGCAATGGGGTACCTCAAGGTTTGGTTCGAGGCCCAATATTTTCATAAATGATCTAGATAAGGTGATAGAAGGGGAACTCATTAAATTTGCAGACAACATCAAGCTAGGGGGAATAACTAACACTTTGGAAGACAAACTCAAGATTCAGAAGCATCTTGGATAAATGCTTAGATATTCTATCAATTGATTTCTTTTCTTTTTAGAATACGTTATAAGATGTAATGCTACAGGAGATTTGTTGAGATTGTCAATGAATGCCAGTGGGTGGTTGTGTTTTTGAATGCAAATGATATTAGATAAAAGCACATTTAAATAATTTCAGTTAAATGAGAATGGTGGTGTATTGATAGTAAAATACATGAATATTTTTGATGTAAAATGTACTATTCAATGGGAAGGAAATATATGTAATAATTATGATGGAAACGCACGAAAACTGTTTGTAACCAATTGACACGCTTTCAACAGGATGTAATGAAGAATGATTCTTTTTTTGTGTTTTTGTTTATTTAAAACAATAAAAAAATTCAAAAAAAAAGATTCAGAAGCATCTTGGTAGACTGTTGGACTGTATCAAACAAAAGTAAGGTCCTACCTATACTTAGACAGGAAAAATAAAATGCACAGGTATAGAATAGGTGGTAGTTGCTCAATAGTAGTAACTGTGAGAAGTATCTAGGCATCCTAATGGACCACCACCTCAGAATGAGTCAGCAGTGTGGTAAACTGCCAAAAAAGTTAATGCAGTCCTTGGCTGTATAAGCAGGATGGTATCAAGATCATGTGAAGTGATAGTGCTTCTTTGTATTGCACTGCACTGGTGAGACCACACTTATATGTGTTTAGCTCTGATTACTACAATAAAAAAGATGCTGAAACCCTAGAAAGAGTTTAGAGAAGATCAACAATGATGATAAAGGTTCTGGAGACTAAACTGTACAATGAAAGGTTGAGAGAACTAGATATATCATTAATGAAGAGAAGGACTAGGGGTAATATGATAGCAGACTTCTAATACTTGAGCAGCTCTCACAGAGAAGACATGGTTGACCTGTTCTGCAAAGCAACAGAGGGCAGGACAAGAATATCATTAAAAAGATATCCATCCTAGAATTAAGGAGAAATTTCCTAACCAGGAGAAAATTCATAAACGGAAAAGGCTTACCTCCAGAAATTGGTGTTTCATCACTGGAAATTTTCAGGAAGAGATTGGACAACAATTTGTCCAGAATTGTATAAGGTCTTGTGTTCAAGCAAGAAGTTGGACTTGAAGACCTCCAAGGTCCTTCCAACGTTGTTATCCTAGCTATTATTGAAAACGTTCAAACTGTATATCTGAGAATTCTTTTGGACCCCAGGTAGATCCCTGAAGTGAATTAGAAAATGAATTGTTTCATTTTCTAAATTCACTGTTCAAAAACTATTTATTGTTTGAAAATGAGTTGTTTGTGGTGCTGTGGTTACATATTTTGACTGTAATGTTTTTGCCTGCATGGCATTTGATATTGGAGAACAAAAGAAGTCACGTGACAATTGTGACGTGTGCACATCTCTCTGTTCTGATTTGCCTGACACAATATCCACCAGGGGGGGTGTCTTAGGCTTTGGAGAAGACAAGAAAAAAATAGGGATATATCGACCATCCTCTGCTACCATGTCAAGGAATATAATTTAAACCTTTGTAATTAATAATGATGGATTGTGGCCTTTCCTGGCAGTATACTTCTGAATAAGCAAAAATAAACCCGAAGCAAGCTCTAATAAAAACTTTTTTTAATATAAAAGAAAGTAAAATGCAAACTTGCTAACTGAATTAATTACATCTTGGCAAAAGCTATGTGCCTGCCTCTTTTCGGCAGGCGAACAGAAGAACAGAAGAGAAAGTTAAGGAGGAATGTGTGACCTGCGCAGTAAATCATTTGCAGATAAGAAACAGTTCATGTGCAATAAATCTTGACACAGCTAGCAAACCAAAATAAACGCAGTGACACTTTTTTTGCTTTTTGTGTACATACATTTTCTTCGTTAATAATTGTCTTAGCTCTTATCGTAGTATTTGCTTGCATTGGATTTCACGTTCCAGTTTGAGTTTTTGGCTTTGTTTTCGAATTATTGTTGTGCTCTGTAAAACATTTTGTGTGTCTCTTTGTATTGTACTTTTTTAGTGTGCACTCCAGTTCGATATTATATTTTCTCGGTTTTATGGTTTCATTTTTTGGTTGTTGTGCTCTTCATATAAACTTTTTCTGTAGATATGTATGTATGTATGTATGTATGTATGTATGTATGTATGTATGTATGTATTTGTGTTACAACCCATGGTATGCCTAAATATGGGAGGAAGGTCACTACTCCCTCTTTCTGTCCTTCGGCTCATCACAGAAGACCATGCAGGCAGAAAACCTTATTTATCAGTACAAATACAACATATATATATACATATATACATACACACACACATATATACATACATATGTATACATATGTGTATGTATACATATATACATACACACACACACACACACACATATATATATATACATACATACATACCCGTGTTTCCCCGAAAATACGCCAGGGGCTTATATTTTTTTGACCCACGAAATATGGCCTTGGGCTTATTAAAGGGGAGGGCTTATTATTTTTGGGTTGCCGGGCGGCTGCTCCCTTGTGACTGGGTTCCCGAAGAGCCGGGCACAGCCTCAGGGTCGAATGGCTGTGTTGCGCTGTCGCAGCAGCAACGCAGCAGCCATGAGGTGACCAAGCTTATGAGCAGCCGCCCGGCAACCCCCCTTTCCAGCCGGGTACAGCGCCGCTGACCGACCTAGCAGTACCCGGAAGGCACCAAGCAACGCGAGCGCCTGTTTGCCGCCCTCCGCCTCCCGTGGCTCGTGCCTTCGGAATGCCCCTAGGTGAGTGAATGGGGCTCTGCATGGCTGGAGGGGAGTTCGCAGCGGCTTTTCCTCTCCCCGCTCGCGTGAAGGGCATCTGCGCTGCTGGCGCCGTCCGCCGCTTGGTTTTTTTTTTCAAAGCACGGAGGATGGATGCCGCTCTGGAAGTACGCTCTATGGTTGTACAATCTGCAGCCCACAACCATAGAGCGTACTTCCAGAGCGGCATCCATCCTCCGTGCTTTGAAAAAAAAACCCAAGCGGCGGACGGCGCCAGCAGCGCAGATGCCCTTCGCGCGAGCGGGTAGAGGAAAAGCCGCTGCGAACTCCCCTCCAGCCATGCAGAGCCCCATTCACTCACCTAGGGGCATTCCGAAGGCACGAGCCACGGGAGGCGGAGGGCGGCGAACAGGCGCTCGCGTTGCTTGGTGCCTTCTGGGTACTGCTAGGTCGGTCAGCGGCGCTGTACCCGGCTGGAAAGGGGGGTTGCCGGGCGGCTGCTCATAAGCTTGGTCACCTCATGGCTGCTGCGTTGCTGCTGCGACAGCGCAACACAGCCATTCGACCCTGAGGCTGTGCCCGGCTCTTCGGGAGCCCGCTCGCAAGAGAGCAGCTGCCCAGCAACCCCCCCCTTCTTCAGCTGGGCACAGCGCCGCTGACTGACCTAGCGGTACCCCGAAAGCACCAAGCAACGCAAGCGCCTTTGCCCCCACCTCATTCCCATGGCTTGATGCCTTCGGGATACCGCTAGGTCGGCGAGCGGTGCTCTGCCTGGTCGGAGGGGGGGGGATTGTCCAGAGGGTTTATTTTCGAGGGTGGGCTTATATTTTTGCGCACGCGAAAAATGTCGCAAGGGTTTAGTTTCAGGACATGGTGTATTTTCGGGGAAACACGGTACATACATACATACATACATACATACATACATACACACACACACACACACACACACACACACACACACACACACACATATATATATATATATATATATATATATATATATATATATATATATATTTGTTTTCGTAGATTTTCATGGGTGTAGGTATGCTGGTTTTGTTGTATTCGGGTCTTTTCCCGTGTAAGGTTGAGATTGTTTTTGCAACGTTTTGCAGGATCTCACCTGCCATCTTCAAGCAATGTGGGCTTAAAATGGGAACGGAGCTGCCGTCTTTCTGTAAGTCTTGGTGGGAGGGGATGGGGTGCTGGCTTTTTTTCAGTAAGTGGAATGATTGGTTGTGTGGTTGTATCATGATTGGTAGATTGGTGCTGATTGGTGCAGGCTGTGTGTGCATTGTTGTTTTGTATTTTAACGGCTTGGGTGGTGGGTAGTGTTCGTTTTTTGGCTAGGGCTGGTTTCCAGATGTTTGGTAAAGGACATGAAATCAACTTTGAAGGAGCCAGGTTAATCTCCAAAACAGAACACCTCCACAAGAGAATAATCATGGAAGCCATCGAAATAGAGAAACACCCCCACAGCATGAACAAACGTGATGATACCTCCCGCCTACCAAACATCTGGAAACCAGCCCTAGCCAAAAAACGAACACCACCCACCACCCAAGCCGTTAAAATACAAAACAACAATGCACACACAGCCTGCACCAATCAGCACCAATCTACCAATCATGATACAACCACACAACCAATCATTCCACTTACTGAAAAAAAGCCAGCACCCCATTCCCTCCCACCAAGACTTACAGAAAGACGGCAGCTCCGTTCCCATTTTAAGCCCACATTGCTTGAAGATGGCAGGTGAGATCCCGCCGAAATGTTGCAAAAACAATCTCAACCTTACACGGGAAAAGACCCGAATACAACAAAACCAGCATATATATATATATATATATATATATATGTATGTATGTATGTATGTATGTATGTATGTATGTATGTATGTGTATATATATATATATATATATATATATATATATATATGCATATACATATACATATACATATACATACATACATACATACATACATACATACATACATACATACATACATACATACAGTTTAAGGCATTAAATTTGTCACTCTGGTTTTTGTTGCTTTCCTCCTGTAAAAAAATTCTTTGTGTCTTTTTAACCCTTTTTACAGTGTGCATGAATATATATTTTCCTCGAATCTTAATTTAGTTTCAGAGTTTTCATCTTGAAATTCTTAGTTCCTGCATTACGGTTTGTTCTTATGCCCTGTTTATATTTCTTTTTGTGTCTTAAAATTCACTTGTAATTAAATCATTAAATGTTACTGGTTTTTTTGGGCATTTCATTTTCTTGCAATTGAATTTTGTTTTCAGTGGTCATTGCATTTAAGTGTCTTGAATAAACAAGATAATAATGAAATACGTGTATCACGAAGTTTGGGAGTAAAGTGTTGGATGGCATGAGAATTTTTCACACAGTTGAGATATGGGGAAAAGAATTATTTGCATCAATATGTCCTGATGACAATTTTAAAGAAAACAAAAAATGTGTTTGCAGAAATTGAAGAATTATTTCCCTGTGTTGTGATTGAGAGGTTATGTTGGGGGAGGGAGGCGATGATAACTTCCTCAATGGTTCAAGGGGGTGATTGTTTCAAAAAGGTTAAGAACCGCTGGTCTGGATAATGAATAATGCCAGGAAGTTTTAGAGAAGCAAGCAAAATCCATACCTTTATTAAAAGATACGAAGACAAACTGTTCATTATAGCACGGTAGTAACAAAATACAATAGAGGCTAGATAGAGACCTTGTAGATTATAGGGAGTATCTTGTTGGATCAGTTATTTGATTATGGCCTTGTTGAGTCTGCCCTTGAACTCTGATGTTAGTGCTG
The DNA here is from genome assembly GCF_964273705.1 of Natrix helvetica. Lineage (NCBI taxonomy): Eukaryota > Metazoa > Chordata > Lepidosauria > Squamata > Natricidae > Natrix > Natrix helvetica. The sequence continues at coordinate 46,645,068 of NC_138558.1, read as the reverse complement.
CTTCATTCCAATTGAAATCAGTTGCCAGGAGCTTGAATTCTTTGATATATATTCTCAGAGTTGTTGCCCTAATAAAGATGCATTGTTTGGCATTTTCCACCTAAATAGAGTCTCCAAAATTCTCTCCAAATCTGGTGAGGGTGCTTGGGAAGTTATCCAGAAGGGAGTCATTCCTTTCAATGACACAAAGTGCCTACCTGATTGTCAGAAACTCCCTTGGTTGGTGCCAATGAATACTTCACGCTGAGCTAGAAATGTTCTCATCTTATCAGACTCTCCAGTGAATCTCTGCAGTGGGCAGCTGCAAGTCTTGGGGATGAGCATGGTAGAAACTGGCAGTTGGGCATGGCCAATGGGGCAGGTGGTTGTGGTTGCTGTAGAAGACCTTGTTGAGTCAGAATCTGCACTTGCTGTATCAGCTGGTGAAGACTGGCTGCTAAATTTCTCATTTGTCTTCCATACTTTCTTGGCGCCTGCTAAGGGAGTATACATTGCCTCGTCCACAGTTGCTGCAGCTCTGGGGTCTGAAGCCCTGGCTTAGGTATTCTGGAATCCATGAAAATTTTGGTGAAGGACTACTAGTTCAGATTGATGCTAAGCATAGGAAAATTAGGAAGTCCAGGCAATTCAAAATAAATATGAAGGTTTGTTGCAAGCTTAAGTCTTTACAAGAATCTGAACTATTGGGACTTCCTCTCAAGATGACTGCTGCATGGTAAGGGCTTCTTTTTTTCTTACTGATGAACTGCTGATATTACTGCCAAAGTAGGTTATGCAACCCCTAGCTGAATTTCTCTTTAAAAAGAGACGGTCCAAAGGACAAGGCAAGTCCACAGGATAAGGCAAATCCACAAGGCAAATCAAGTCCACAAGGCAATCTGCAAGGCAAAGACAAAGCATGAGTAGAAACACAAGTCAAGTCTGAGTTTTTCCAAAGCAAACAATTGTTCCTGACAGAGACAAACTCCTCTGGCTTCTCCTTAAGTCAGCCAATGCTAGGTGTTCCTTATGAGGAGGGGGCAGGGAGACCTTTTCCAGAACAGCCTCACAGCTCTCCTTTGAGCTTGCCTCTAGTCTACTCTCCGTACCCTTGGATCGAGTGGGAGAGGCAGCTACTCCTCATCAGATTTGCTGCCTCTCAGCACCACCGCCTGTCTGCATCTGATCCTCCCCTATGTCTGTGAAGGCAGGCAGCTCTATGTCTGGTCAATCATCTCCCCTCAATGCCTGAGGGGCATCATCCTCAGCCCCTGGATTCTCCAAATATTCCCAGAGAGACATGCCATCCCCATCAGGCAGTGCCAGTTCCAACGCCAACTCCAAACTGGGATCTGATGGGGGCATGACAGCAGCTATGAGGACCAGTCATAAGTATTTCTCATTTAGCACCATTCTAACTTCAAATAGCAATTGAATGAGTGGATGTTAAATGAGAACTACCAGAAGATGAATTTGATTTTTGAGATACTTTATGCCATTTGTTCAAAAGTATTGCACATAATCAAGCTTCACAAAAGTATGGCAATATAACCCTATTTTATGATAACATTTTTTAAAATATTTATTACTGACAGATGAATTTGAATGGATGTTAAGAAAGCATTGACTTATATATTTTATATAAGATCAGATGTGGATATTCTCCAAATATGAGAAATATGTTTTATATGGTTCTCATATTAAAACAAATATGAGAAATTCTGGAAATTTAAATACCTATGATATCTATAATAAACAGAACTTTAATTAACATCATTTCATACTAGGTGACAGGTTTGTTGTCATATAGGTTGTTTAAAAGATTTTCATATTTAAGGTCATGATGTTTTAAGTATAAGTTGCCCACTGCATGTAATATTTCTTTCTACAGTACATTAATGAACAGTTGAGAAATATTCATAAAGAATATTTCATTGATATGTTGAAAAAATTTAGGTGATTATAATAAAGTATTTATTGGTTTTTAAAAACAGTGAACCACACAATGCTCACTTAATATATAAGAAAACATGTTTTTAATATGAAATTTTAGGCATCAATGTATGTGCAACTAATATTCAGTAAACAGTAAATGTTAATCAGGGGCACAAATATCATTACTTTGAAAAATTATTAATGACACAATAATATGAAAATCACCATTGATTAATCATCAGTCACAATCACAATACCTATAATCTGCTGTCCAAGTGCTGGGGAGTGTTATTTAAATTGACTTAAATGTAATACATTGCATTTTGATAATACATTTGAATTTTTAACTAATGTCCAACTGGATTTTACTTTCTTGTCATTTAAGCCCATTACTTTTTTTCCTGTCTTCTACTGTACATCTAGTCCTTCAGATACTTGAAGATAGTTAGTTATAACTTTCTTCACAATTTCCTCTGTCCAGGTTAACATACTCAAGAACTTCCACTATTCTTCCTTATTTCTTTTTAACTCCTTCCAAGCTCCTTATATTCTTGATTGTCATGTTCTGGTCATGTTCCAGTTTGCCAGTGTTCGATGTAAAATATGACACCAAGAACTGAATCCATTTTTTCCTTGGTGCACAATAGAAAGGAATGATTTCTCTTGTGGAATCAAAATATAGAATACAAAGCAAATACAGGTAGTCCTTATGCTTAGTGACTGTCATTTCCCCATGAGAAAGATTCATTCAATTATTTTAAATTCCCATCTATATCATCAGTCCATTTATACCTTTCCAAAAACAATACTTACTCCTGGCTACCAATCTTTGCTGTAATGCCATCCACACTCCTTCAGGGACATCTAGCTTACCATATCTTCATTGGAAATTTCCATATTACATAACATACCTGCATGAAGTGCAGTAGGTTTAGCAAACTTAGGGAAGACCATGCCCAAATATTTGAAGATTTTTATCAGCATTCAACTAGTACATGTGCGTTCTAGTCCACATTGCCATAATCAACTTGTTTCAGAATACAGGAAGTAATTGTTAAGTGAACACTTGTTCAGTGTTGTTCAAAATTATATCAACACTAACTGAGAGGAACTTATGATGGCTCCTTTTAGTTGCAGGTCTCACAGCATCCCCAGAGCCATTTGGTTGCAATTCAGGCACTTGGCAACTGACTCACAATTAAGACATTGCAGTGTACTGAGGTCATGTAATCACCATTTGTGACCTTCAGTATCAGCTTCTGACAAGCAAAGTCAATGGGAAAACTGGCAGGAAGTTGTCACAAATGGCAATCATATTACCACAGGATGCTGTTACTGTGCAAGATTCATTATTGATGGTAAGTGGGACTGCTGCAAATGCCCTTAGTCAACCTAGTCATGTGACATTGAGCTTTAAAACATCATTTAGTGACAGAGTTGTCAGTTCCAATTATCATAGTTAAATGAGAACTACCTGTGGTAGATCTCAAGGGCTTCCTCAGAGCAATAATTGACTAGGGCACCCAGGGTTTGTTGATTGAAATGTTTTTGAGAGAAAGTCTACATCATGGGTGTCAAACTCGCGGCGTCACATTGTCATCACGTGACATATTGTGATGTTTTTTCCCTTCGCGGAGTTGTGGTGGGCATGGCTTGCACGTGATGCATCAGGCCCGCAGGCCACCAGTTTGATACCCCTGGTCTACATCATCTTCATACAGAAGGTTGCAATTGGTAATTGTAATTTCTGAGGATAGTGCTCTAATTTAGTTGTTTTGGCTACAACAGAATTAATATAGAGATTAAACAAAAGAGGGAAAATACTATACAACCTTATTACACTCTCCAGAGTTCTAGAATTCTCATAAAAGTCAGGCATTAACAAAAGCAACTTTCCGTCTACAAAAATTTCTCAATTTGCCCCACAACCGTTTTCTGGAAATAAAACCAAATGCAAACGTAAAGCCAATAAATGATGTTATATAATTCAGAACCTGGCTTGGACAAATATTTTTCAGTCAAATGTAGCAGTATGTGAGCAAGAACAAGAACAGAATGTCCAACCCTATAGCCTACTTGCTCAACTGCCAAAATATGCTCTAAATCAATCCAGTCAACCAATTTATTGTATAGTTGTTTAACATAGAGGTACTTATAATGCTTAAAAGACTGATGGACTGATTGCTTATAATCATTAAAAGACTGCATTTTATCCATTTGGATTAGTGTCTTGAAAAATGTAGCCAATGAATCAGTGTGGAACAACTGTTCAGAAAACGTTGGCCTAAAAAATTCTGGCCAATTCACTTTCTTGGCACTGCAGGCAGTTATAAAATAAAGAAATATAAATATAAAAATTTCTAGATAATTTTACACGCATATAACAGTTATTTATAAATCTAAATTAAAAAACTGTCCTTACTTACCTAGGATGAGAATTCTCAGCATTGTGTCAAATTCTGGATTTAGAATAGTATATTGCAGCCCTTTTTGATTATTTATAACTTTGTAATTGTAAATATAAAGGAAGAATGAGCACATGCTATGTCCCATTTCTTCAATCTCTAAAGCTAAAAATGTAAATATAGTATATTTGGCTAAAAGAAGTTACAGTTCTCCATGAAATCAGAATTCTTTACAACTTCTAGTCCTGTAAGTGATCTTAAACTCATTCAGTTGGAGTGATTACAGAACATTCCTCTTCATGGTTAAGTTGGAGTGTTAGGTTAAATACCAAACTGCATAGCTTTATCTCCCTAAACATCTCCATATGGCTACCCTGTTGTTTTGAAATCAATTAAAAGAAGCCTTACTGCTTTCATTTTGTGGTCCCATCTTGTCACTTTTATTCCCTCATAAATATTCAAGAAAGCAATAGGAGACCAAGTGTCCCCCCTCCAAAGAGCTTAGTCTTTTAGCAGCTCCCTATTTTGGACTACTAGAATGGTTTAATTAGACCTGTTCTTCTTTGCTGTTATTCAAGCATCAGATCATGGCTCATGGTTTGACTAAATCAAATTCTCATAAATTTGGTCTGTCAGTACCAAAACCTCAATGGGGAATTGTTGAATGAAAGAATGTTTCAGAAAAGGAAATGACTATGAATAAATCTATTTATTATTGCTTAGATAACTGGCACGTGGGACGAAGCTACTATTGACCTCAGAACTTTCCAAGCTGTAAACATAAGAAAATGACAAGGAAGAAATCCATTTTGTTTAATCTTTTCTGATAACTTTTTTATATATCTATGTTTTATAGCAACATGGCATCCATTTGGATGATTTATAAGCAAGCCACAGAGTAAGTAAAACCATGTGATTGAAAACAATTTGGAGATGAGTTTAAACCCATCATTCCTTAAAACAAAATATGCAAAAGGAGTTTTTCCCTCTTTGAATTACAATTCTTCTATACTATACTATACTATAATTTCTTCACTGTCCCTCTATTGCAGCCCTAACCTTTTAAAAATTGTCCACCCCTGTATACATGAAGAGAATATGTTCAATATATATAGATGATACATCATTAATGAACAATTTTATCATAAAGTTTCAATGTCCTTGGTTATTTTTTCTGTTTCTGATACGTTACAAGGGTTTGGATAGTCTTCATTACACTCTGGTCTGTAGCAATATTTATATTCACATGCAGGTATAAGCAAAAATAATGTCTACAACAAATTAGCTTATGTAAACATTATAGTCACAACCCATGAGAGTTAGTTGCATCAAAGTCTCCCTTTGAAAGCAGTGGAACTAAAGTGCTTGGTTAAACAAGTTAAGTCCCATTGATTTCATCTCCTCATTACATGTACTGCTGTGCTAAATATCCTTGACCTTATACAGGCTCTGTGGGTTGTATCTTTTGCATACGGTGGTTTTTCTAACAACCTTACTAGCCTGCCAGGAGCTCCGAACATTCAAATGATTTACAATCTTGTCTTCTGTGCAAATTGGAATCCTAGTTTTAAAGATGGGCAAAACTATTAGAAATATTTTCTAATATTTATACTAAAATGCCGCCATACTCCAGGAAATGATACAGCCAGCATAGATCGTTATTGTGAGAAATGAATAAAGATACACTGTTATGACCGGAGAACAGTTTTTTAAAACTGATTTTATCCCTAACACAGAGCAAAGTGGGCTGATCAAGTTTGCTCAGCAGGACTTTTTGGAAGAAGATTCTGAGGTACATTTAGCATCAACCTAGAATCAGATAAGATTCAACACTATCTGATTGATAAAGGATATATTTACATAAAATGAAAAAGAGTTCTTAGGATAAAGGCATGATTTATATTTCCTATTCGTGTTTATTGTTATAAAATAGATAAATTTCTTATTTGTAATTACACATTATTAGTAAGAAAGGGGCAGAAAGACACTGCAATTCTGTCTGCTCAACTTGATGTTACCTTGTTGATAAGCTCCTAACTATTTATTACTTACCTTTATATATACTTATAAGCAGCCGCTAATCTGGTAGTTCAGACTGCTCAGGACAAGTTGTTATTATTATTATTATTGCTGCTGCTGTGTTGTTATTGTTATAATTGCCACTTTGTTGTGTTTTTTATGTTGCTCACCAGTCACAACATTGAGACTGTTTTTTGTTTATCATGATTTCCTGTTTTCATGATTCTGTTTTGTGCAATCCATAAACTAATATTTTCTGGTAAGCAGATAGTGTTAGAAACATATAGGCCTTCCTACTTGTTACTAATTCCATCCTGGCTGTCTGACATCTAATTAGTTCTGTTTTCTTGTTTATGAGCATGACAGAAATATTATGGTTATTCATTGTATCTGTTTTCTCATCATTATTCTGGTCATGTTAAGCAGTTCCATTTGTTGTTTAATTATATAAGCCAACAAGTATGCATTTATTTCATAATAATTTCATATGATTATTACCATATCAGGAAACTATAAATAGTATTAAGACAGGTAGATCATATTGAAATTCTTTCATCAACACTGCAATTCAGTCTCTTCTATATAGTCTTTAATATAAAAGGCACAGCGTTCTTGATAATATGCAAGTCAGGATTGGTATAAACTTACCTTCTCTACCGGTTTGCAAATGTAAGCGTGCATGTACACACACAGAGCCTTCTGCGCTTTGGCTAAAAAAGGTGCCTAAATGGGATGGCATAGAGCCAGGGCAGGTGGGCAGGCCCACCCATGATTTCTGCTACTGGTTTGGGCAAACTGGTCTGAACCGGCAGAATATCATCTCTGGTGCAAGTTCATTCCCTGCAAATAGTGTAACTTTATTCTGAGTGTCTCAGTATGTCTTAGATGTTAAGAGAAGAGCTAATAATCAGGCCTTCTATAGGATAAAGTTTAAAATCCAACAGCATGTGAAATGCCTTCAAAAGCTGTATCACTACCTAAACACAATCTTTCTGCAAAAAGAACCTTTAACATCTCTACCTTACTATAGAATCAAGTTGTTCAATCCATGCTCTAGAGCCATGATAGGGAACCTATGGCACATGTGCCACAGGTAGCATGCAGAGCCCTCTTTGTGGGCAAGCAAGTTATTGTCCAGCTCAGCTCCACTGTGCATGTGCATGCGCCTCCCACCGGACAACTGATTTTCGAGTCTCTGCCGTGCATGTGTGGGGGTGGAGTGCATGCGGGAGATGTGCATGCATGCATGGGGGCGGTGCAGTCCCCACTAGCCCATTGTTGCTCCCAAGAGGCTGCTGGGAGGCCTACTAGGCCAAAAATGGGATGCAGTGGGGTGCGCCGCAGCCCCCCCAGCCCATTTTTGCTCCTGGGAGGCCTACTTCTAGGCCCAAAATGGGGCACCAGGTGGGTCATGAGCACATTGCACAGGTGGCTGCGGAGAGCATGGGGGGTTGCACATGCATGCACAGGAGGGCATGGCATGGGGGGGGTCGAGCATGTATTGCATTATATGTGCATGCACGCACACTGTCACACACATGCATGCATGCTTTTGGCATGTGATGACAAAAACATTAGCCATCACTGCTTTAGAGAAATATCTTCTAAATTGTGGAGATATGTGAACTGTTAAATACTTTTCAAGCTGGAGCACTAATTAGTGTTGTGCCACTCGGTTCAATGTACACATTTAAGAGATGTTATGCTGTCCTACTCCCTCATTTTCATTGTCTATAAGAACAGAATGACGCTACGTACCAAGTGAGATAACTATTGATAAAGGAGAATATTTGTAGCTCAGGGTTGAAATGAGGGACCCTTGGTACTCTCTGAGCTTGGTTGTTTTTTTGCAGATGTTTCATTACCCAAACTACTGTATTTTTCAGAGTATAAGAGGCGCCGGAGTATAAGACGCACCAAGATTTTGAAGAAGTAAATTATTAAAAAATGTTTTTGCCCTCCCAAGCCCCCAGGAGCACTCTGCAGGCTTTCCAAATCCTTGGCACACCCATTTTTTGTGAAAAATGGGGCATGCAGAGAGTTTGGGAGGCCTGCAAAGTGCTTCTGGTGGCTGAGGAGGGCAAAAATGCAATGTGTGGAGTCTCGATCTTCCTAAAGATAAGGCTTTTATCGATCTTAAATCCACTTTTCTCTATTCCTCCCACAGCAGGGCAGGACTAAACATATCTCTCTGCACTTTATTTTTTCCTCCTTCCCTCTGACCAGCGATGACGCAGAGCTACTTGGCCCAAGGTGCAGCAGTCGGCTCGCTTCTTTTGTTCTTCGAGAAGGGAAAGACATGTGGGGGTTCTGAACAGGTGCCTCAGAAACTCGGTGGGCAGCTCAGGGGAGACAATGGCCACAATGACTTCACTTTCTAGCAATGTGAGGAGCTGCTGCCGCCGCCGCTACTGCCACCACCTAAGCCCTCCTGGGAGCTGAGCCTTGAAAGCAAAACATCTCTCCTTTCCAGTCACCATGATCACTGCAGCGCCCGCTTCACCTGCCCCTTCTCAGGCGGTTCCAGGCAGCAGAGATCGTGGTAACAGTGTTTTCATGTGGCAGTGCAGCTATCTCAGTGCCTAGAACCACCCGAAAAGGAGCAGGTGAAGCGGCGCTGTGTGAGAGGCCTAAGGCAAGCTGCTGCTCAGTTTCCCCCTTCTCCAGGCAACCCAGGTGGAGGCCAGTCTGGTTCTGCTCCTGGCCTCAGAGACAGATCTGGCCAGGGGGAAAGAGAAGGTGGAGAAGGATGTGGTCTTTTTCCTCTCTATTCCAAAAATGGGACGTGCGGAATCAGCCTATGACCGATGCAGCAAAGGCGCAGGGACTTGCTGGGAATGGGAGACAGATCTGGCCAGGAGGAAGCAAACCCCATTTTTGCAATCAGGGAGGGAAAAGAGTGTTTCCGGTAATGGGCAGTTCCCAGCTGAGGGATCATGGCGCAGCCTGCAACCGCCTGCCACCTGAAACGCTCTTTTTCCTCCCCGATTGCAAAAACGGGATGTGCATTCCTCCTGACTAGATCCGTCTCTCAGGCCAGGAGTAGAAGCCAACCACTCTCCGCCTGGGTTGTCTGGAGAAGCGGGAGGCCGAGCGGCGAGCCACCTTGCCTTACGTTTCCTGTGCAGTGCCTGCTTCACCTGCCCCTTTTCTAGACGATCCAGGCGGCAACATTCAAAGTATAAAATGCACCCTGATTTTCACCCTCTTTTGGGGGGGAGGTGCATCTTATACTCCAAAAAATACAGTAGGTAACATCATCAACAACACTAATGAAGATACATAGTTTGGATAATGAAACGACTTCAAGAAAGCATCCAAGCCCAGGAAGCAGCAAGAACCCCTTATGAGGAAACTATGTGTGTCAAAGTCAGCACTTGCTCAGCATATATTTAAACAGGCCCCATGTTATCCTTCTATCTCAATGTTTTTTCTGTGTGCAGTAAGACCCACTTGTCATATAAGGTATGGAGTCTAAGGTCTGTGTCTCATACCCCTGTAAATATGTACAGCAGTTGATTGACAAACACTATCTTCTCTTACATATACCTATATGTTCAAGAAAAGAGAATGTCTGAGTCACAGACAGTATATAATCTAGGGTTCTACTTGATTTTCCTCAATAGTAATTAAGATAACAAAGTTTTGATTCTTGTCTCCTAAGATTTGCATACAGGAGCTAGTAGCTATAAACTTGTAGCACTTTTCTCTGGTTGCTAAAAGATCACAAAGGAATTATGGAGAATACTTCTCCATTGATTGCTGATAGTGATATAACCTTATATAGTTCTGCCAAAGGTAAGATAGCTTCTTCCACAAGTCTTGCCCCATTGATTTTACTAATGTAATTATATCCCTAGTATGTTGAGCTTGGATTGACGTACTATAAGTCATTTTCATAGTCCTGTTAACACAAATCTCCTCCCACAAATTGTGAGTTCAGTGCAGAATTAGATATTGTCACTTAAGTGTGAGTTAAAAAGCGGGTTATTATGGGAAGTACACGTTACTCCCACGTAACACCTCTCCTGCGCGAGCTGCACTGGCTACCTGTGGCCTTTCGGGTGCGTTTCAAGGTATTGATCACCATCTTTAAAGCGCTCCATGGCAGAGGACCTAGTTATCTGCAGGATCGCATCCTTCCACATACGTCCCTGCGACCTATCCGCTCACACAGGGAGGGGCTCCTCCTGGTGCCGTCTGCTAGGCAATGCCAGCGGGCGACACCTAGGAGTAGATCCTTCTCTGTGATGGGCCCAACCCTCTGGAATGACCTCCCCCCAGACATTCGAACTACCACCGACCTCCGTTCCTTCCGGCAAAAGTTAAAGACTCACCTGTTTCAATCAGCTGGCCTGGCACTTTCTTAGTTTTACCTCCCAGGGATTTATTTTATTTTAGGGTTTGGGGTTTTAATTGTGATGTTTTTAGGATTAGAATTATTTATTTCTTAGTACAGCCTATCTCCCCTCCAAATGTATCTTAAATGTAGCTTAAATGTATTTAATTTTATGACTGGTTTTATTGTATTGACTGTACACCGCCCCGAGTCCCTTTTTGGGAGAGGGGCGGTCTAAAAATCTAAGAAATAAATAAATAAATAAATGTTATCTGTATGAGCCATATGACTCCTGTCCGTCAGGAACTTCTGAGCACTGTTCTGTACAATTACCAATATGACTGAGGTTGATTTACATGTTGCCTATCTTACAGCAGGCTTATCATACCTGAAAACAGCTTCTGTAAACAAAGACCCTTACCATACCTAGCATACTTAAATCCCAGATTCAGAGCAGTTTAAGGGGAAAGTATCAATCATATGTATACAGAAGCTGTTGCCCAGAAGAACTGTAAAAGCACAAACTATGTACTCCAAAAGCCATAGTTCAAGCCAGTTCTAGTATTCCATTATGATCTCATGACTGTCCATACTTTATTTTCCATCTCTGAGTTAAACATCCTTAGAGGGGGGGGGTGGAATTGACTGGGAAAGTCATAACAAATAAATTGGGATTGTGATACATGGCAATATCCCTTACTGCCTTTCAGAGAGCCCATTGATCATTATGATTAAAGAAAGTCCTCCTGCATATAGTAAGATCCCAATAGCAGTTACTTGCAAACGTTCCTTCTTACTGGTACTGCCTGTGTTCTATTTTTCCCACTGAATTTTATGAGGCATGAACAATTATATTTTTTAGGAACTGCTGAAATCTTACTCTTCTCCCAAACCTTTCCTGTACATCGTAAACCATGTATTAATGGTCTTCGTTTGTTTCTGTTTTTTACACTCACTTTTAAATTGAATATATAATGTTTGCACTGTTTTAATTTACTGTTTATATTTTGGTTTTTCATTGCTGATGTAAACACTTATAAATTTGAAACAAAAGGAATATTTATATTTTTTATTGTTATCATCATAATTTCTTCTCAGCTTTCTGAGTATAATGGGTATCCAAAAAGAAGAAATGTTCCATGTTAGCTCTACATAAGTTATATCTTGAGACCTAGAACAATATAATTTTTAGTATATAGTAGAAAAATAAACTTATCTGTTATTTTTTGAATATATTCATTAAATCAGGCAATATTAAATTATGTATTAGTTTAACAAAGGCAGAAAGACTCTAGAAGCATATCATGGTAGCATGCCTTTTAATAAATATTTACCTAGAATAGCTATACCTTACTCCCATGTCATCAATAATATCTTCAACATAATCTAAATAATTTTTGATGCATACTTACATAGAGGTAATAATTTGATGCAATTTATTAGTATTAATTTCTGTTTTAGGAATAGTGCATGCATTTCTCATAATTTGGAAGTAAAATTTAAGTCAATCTATTTACAATCTCAACATATGAATGTATTGTCCAATGTGTCCTAGAAAATTTGATCAGAGCCTCATTTCAAAGATAGTTTTGAGCTATAACAATAATGTGCAATGCAGTATCACTCTCTTGCTCTCGCTCTCTCCTCTCTCCCCCATCTCTCTCTCCATGGTATATTGCACATTATTGACTGACATCTTGATTTTAGATACATTCCTTGGACGCATTTTACTTTCATGTAAATGTTTATGGGACAGCCATTTTTTTTAAGGCAACTAATTTCTTTCCAATGACATAAATATAGGATGTAATTGTTTGTCTGATTGATTTCAGTGGGACTAAACTGGCTTTAATCCAAGAATTTTGACTTAATTGGGTCGCAGCTTGGGCTGCTGTTTTTCTTATGTGCAACTCTAAATTCCATGAGTGAAAGTGATTCAATCTGTTTATTTCACTAATGCAAGTCAATCCAATTTTGGCTAATTACCAATGTGAAGCTCTCCAAATGACAAGAATTGTGTGCATGTTCATAGCTCTATTAAGCAAAGAGACTGAGTGTAATAAGACTCCCTTCATGTCTTCCTTAGATCACAGCTTGCAAGCTTTTGTTCAGTGTTGACATAGTGCTGTCTATGATTGATTTTTGGCATAGTATAAGTTTTTATCTATTTGGACTTTTCAGCACCCTCCTTGCTCACATTCTTTGTTATTCCTCTTCCTCCTCCACTACTTTTTGATCAAATTGTCCCACAAAAGAGAACCATGAAAAAAAAAAATACAAGTTTGGAATAGAAGGCTTCACTTTAGTCGTACCAGACTATAGTATAAAATTACTTTATAATTTGATCATAGGAAAGAGATACTTCCATGAAAAAAATATCACAAAGAAAAAAATTATAATATGAGAATGTTGACATATTGTAAGAATTGAATTTATTTACTTTAGAGAACTTTTTTTTTATCATGTCATAATAGATACTATGGTTGATTATCTAGCTTATGGAGGTGAAATCCCAGAATTTTTACATTTTGCTTAAATCTCTACAACGATAAAGTAACAAATGTATAATTAAAGTTTTTTTTCATCTTCTTTTAACGTTCTTTCTTTCTCTTTTTTGTCTATCTATCTATCTATCTATCTATCTATCATCTATCTATCTATCTATCTATCTATCATCTATCTATCTATCATCTCTCTATCTATCTATCTATCTATCTATCTATCTATCTATCTATCTATCTATCTATCTATCTATCTATCTGAAATCAGAGATTTCCATTCTCATTTGAATGAAACTGCATAAATATATCATAAAGTTCAGGAATCTCTAGATATCTATGTATCCTAGAAAAAGGTTAACTTGGGGTTGGCAAAGATGAAAAAGCACCATGCAAGAATCTTTGAAGTACCTCCGATTCTCCAACGTAGCATCAAATGCCCTTTTACACATGTAATTAAAAAAGGCTTGGCAGAACTGCATATCCTTATGTTTATCCTTAGAGCTGCTCCTGTCTTTAATAAAGATACTTTGATATATATAGGATATGCCTGCAATAATCTGAGATTGGTAAATGCCCCTCTGACATTGTAAGGCTTGGATACAGCTTAGATGCCAAGCAGATTAATTATCAGTTCAATTTCATTTTTAGAGAAATCTTTGAAAAGACCATTTTGTAGTTCTTTAGAGCTTTGAGACCTAACCATTTTCAGTTGCTGCTAGTCCTTACCTTATCTGTTCTTTTAGTCTTTCTGATTAACATTGTTGTCATTTTCCCACTTTCCGTGTGATAGGCAGTCGATGTTCATTTTTTCAGCTTGCTCTGCCTACGTATATGGCAGGGCACAATGAAGGTGGGAGCAATACAGCTGGTGGCTGCCAGTTTTTCTGCCTTTCAGTGACTGGCTAGAGACTATCAGCTAGCAATATGGGAGGATGGAATTCCAACAATAGTGACATTTGCAAAGCAGGACAAATTACAGAAGAGTTTATGAAACACAAAACTGGTAGGTGTTTGTGTTCAATCCTGGGAGAAATCTTAACAGGACCAAACATGATTAAAACTTTGTATCTTATACATAGGAATATATTAATTTCATTTTATGCAATGTCAATTTTACTAGAATTTTCTTAGTAACCTTTAATTTTGGGGAGAAATGTTTAATATAGATGAAAGACATAGAGTCTATCTTCGTTTTTATTAGTTTCTACAACTAACTGTGCTCCAATGGCTGATGCTTTGTATTCAATTAGAATGTGAAAGGAGTATAAAGAAATGCCAAAGATACTCATGCTGTCAGGTTTCACTATACTCCAAGCACTTTTGTGCCAATTTTACTTCATCCAGCAGCAATGAAGTCATAGTGGGGAAGGAATATCTAATCAATTCTATTCTAACAATATCGACATGGTTGCTGAGATATATAATGAACAGTGGGGACAATATTCTTCTGTTTGTTATAGAGCCATTAAGGCTTCACAAAACTAACATAATACCTAAGAACGTGTGAACATGCAAACACTTTAAAAAGTCCCAGATGATATTTCTTTAGGGCCCAAAGAAATTAAGACTTAGCAATAGTACATACAAACCAGATTGTGAAATAAGCCTGTAGAAACAGCTGCACCCTGGAAAACATTTCTGGAAGTTTCCTTATTAAACAGTGCTATTAAGAGCAATTAGAAATGCTAAATAATATTGGTCCTATAAGTAGGTAACATCTCATTTATGCCTGCTGTATCTGGCCAACAAATGAAAACACATTAGGTTCTATTGTACAAAAATATTAACATTGGATATATCCCAAATTATTCATACAATATTAGGGCATATACTGTATACTACCTTCTAAACAAAGATGCTACAGATTGAAATTCTCCTCAAATGGGAAACAGAGAAAGAGGGCAGAGAGATTCAAACTATCTATATATCAACCAATGTGCACTATGTAGAAACTATAACAACTAATTTATAAGTTCATAAATTAGCATAAATTTGCATGGAGAAAAAAATGGATTTTTTTTCCAGAGTGAAAGGAAACAGCAATGCTAAACCTCCATTGTGATATTTGTATTATTGATGATTGATTGATTAATGTCTAAGGCTACCCACTAATCAAAGAACTTGAGGCAGCTTACAAAGGTTAAAAACAGTAAGAACCCCAAATAAACATCAAAAGTCAACCATTTGTGTAATCATATAAGAAAAACATGTCATTTTAATTGTCCAAATATAAGGAAGATTAGTATATCGCTTCATAAATAAAAGCAACAATTTTTTTCATGGTTAATTTCCAGTGTTATGATGTGGTAATATAACTGAGAAAGTAAAGGTCATTAAATACCTAGCTATCTATTTTCACAATTCTTTATCCTGGAAAATTCAATCCTCTAATCTTATGCTCTAAGCACAAGAAAAATCGTAATAGAGTAGCTGTTAAATATTGTGTTCATCTCCAAACAATTATTATGTGATCTGAATGTGAGGGTATTATCGTCTTCATTTTGTCTTGATCAGATCACTTCCTGGTTCAGCTGTAATTGATTGCTGTGGGGCTGGACCACTTGGAAGGTCCACCCTAGACATCTTGTTACTCCAATTTGTTTCAGTGGTTGTTTGGGGATCGCTCAAATCCAAAGACTGCCCGCTAACCGATAGCCTTTTCCTTTTGGGAAAAGGTGGTTGAAATGGTAGTTCAGTATCAATTACAGAGTAACCTATGGAAGTGGATTATTTGAACTGTTATCAGTCAGGGTTCAGGCGCAGACATGGAACAGATTGCATTGGATACTGTGTCATCCTTTTAGACCTCTCAGTGACCTTTGAAACCATTGACTATGGTATTCTTCTGGACCAGCTATATGGGTTGGGAAATGAAGCACAGGTTTCCATTCCTTCCTCAGCAGCCATTTCAGGTGATTGGGTAGAAAACATCAGTATAGTGCTGCTGTCTTGACATATATCAGTTCTCTCTCCTTGTTATTTGGCATTTACAACTTCAGTTTCTGGAGAGGTAATACAGAGGCTCAAGTCTAAAGCCATCAGTATGCAGAAGATACACAGTCCTATACTATATCCCTATTTGTCAAAGTCTTATCACAGCGCCAGGAAGCTGTTGATCTAGATGAGACAGAACAAATTCAAATTGAACCCTAATAAGATGGAGCTGTTGTTGGTACATTGTCTCTTTAGCCCCTTAGGTTGTCTTTGGATGAAACTGCATTACCACTGAAGGACCTAATTCATAGCTTTGGGGTTCTGCTGGACTATTTTTGATTTTTACTGGATCTGCAGTTAGAGGTTGTATCCAGGATAGATTTTGTCCAGTGTCTGCCCTTGAAGGTAGAGCAGACTAGTAAGCCAGCATGAATGCAAAAAATACTTTTATTTTACAATGACATCTTGCACATCTGAATAAGCTTCTCTCCTTCTTCCATTTTTCTTCATGGGAACTAGGGAGGTCAAATCTGAGAATCTTTCTCAAATTACATTTTTGCTCTGGATTCAGATTTCATTTATCAAACCATTTCTTTGTTTGTAGCTTGTTAGCTCTTCAAGATAGTCTAGACAAGAAACAAGATCAAAATGATCAGCAGCACTATTTTTTCCTTCCATTCAGTTATGTTTGATTCTCGGAGATTGCTTGGACAAGTCCTTGCCGTTTTCTTGGCAAAGCTTTTCAGAAGTGGTTCACCATTGTCTCCTTACAGCTGAAAGAAAATGACTGGCCCAAAGTAATTCAGCTGGCTTCATTGCCAAGATGGGACTAGAACTCCTGGTTTCCCAGTTTCTAGGCCAAACTCTTAACTCCTACAATAAAGGCTCTAATCTTTCTTGTATGGTTGCATTAAAAAGAATGATTTAAGAGTGAAAAATTTTCTTCTTTTAGTTTCTAGAAAACTAACGAGGTTTCCTTCTGAAATGCTTCCTTTGTTTTTCCCCACCTGCAGGCTGATCTGCCTCTAATCAAACTGAAGGTTGTAGTTCTTCCTCTGCCTCCCAGGGTCATTCCCATATAGGATCACTTTGTTCTTCCTCTTGTTCCTCAAGGTTATTCCTACTTCCCATTATATCCAACTTTAGCTGATGTTCCAATACAACCTTAGTTGGAAAGGAGGATATGACTATAATAGGAGATTGATTCTCTCACTACCACATTTTTAGATTGGAAAACATTCTACAATGAGCTGCCTTTAAGCACCACTCATAAGTGCTCTGGTTGATGCAAAAGATGGGCACATATTACACCTATTTTGTGGATACTGATTGGCTTCCTATTAGCTTCAAGGCAGGGGTGGGTTTCAATTTTTTACTACCAGTTCTGTGGGTGTGGCTTGTTTGGTGGGTGTGGCTTGTTGGTCACGTGAGTGGGCAGGCATAGCTTCATGGTCACGAGTCCCTTCTGGGAGAGGGGGCGGTCTAGAAGCACAAATAAATTGAAATTGAATTGAATTGAATGTGAATGGTAGTGTGACTGTGTAGGCATAGCTGATTGGCTCATGTGACTGTGTGGGCACAGCTGGTTGGTTATGTGACTGGGTGGGCATGGCCAACTTGACATCACTCACATCAAGGGCCGCCTTACCTGGCCTCTCCTCACCTCAAAGGCCTCAGTGAGATACAATTTCTCTGTCTATTTATTTACTACTTCTGGACATCCAAAATATACTATTTAATCCATACATATTACATAGTATAGAATGTGTATAGACATGGAAAAAGATAAATTATTTACTATATACTGTATGTCTAGTTACACACACACAAACACACACACCTCTTCTCTGCCTTCCTCTGCATGGCAGCCTTGTCCTAGTAAACTCCTTCCTTCCATCCATCCTTCCATCTCATTCCCAGCTCCCTCCCTCCCTTCCTCCCTCCCTCCAAAATTGTTTTGTGTCACATGTAATCCTGAGAGCCAAGATACAGAGCTCTGCAAACTTTGCCAAATAATAATTTTAAAATTAATGATGTTCACAAGAAGGCAATGATTAAATGCTTGCCATCACCTGGGGGTGAAAATGGGGACACGCCGGACGGCTGCCTTCTCCCCCTTCTCCTCTGGATCTGCAGGCTGGGATCTCAAGTTGACCAGTGCTGATGCGAAGGAGGAGACACTGCTCTGGAGCCGAGATTGCTGTTCTGTTGCAGTGCAGCCCCGTGACATCCCCCCCCTCCCGGAGTGCTACCGCCGCCCCTCTTGGCCCTTCCATACTTTGAAAAGTAAAAGATCCTTAATTCTGGGTTCATTAACTACCAAGGTACACTTCAATCAGTGCTTCTTTAAGCAAGCTATAACAAGGATTTTTATCCACTTCTCTTCGGGTAGATCCAGGCTTTGAAGACAGTATACTTTATTATGCATCTGCCCGCCCTTCCGGAGCACCGCCACTGCCTTTTTGGCCCCAGCACAGCTGCTGCATCTCTCCCAAGGGTCAGGCCGCCCACCCACCCGCTGGCTGGGCTGGCCCAGAAGCGGTGCATCTCACTGCACAAGTTGGATGTATGGCCTGACCTTGGAAGACAAGCAGGAGTAGGGGACTGCCAGGAAAGCCAGGTGGAAGGCAAGCATGGCAGGGCCGTGGGGAATGGAGTAGGCTGCTAGCAGGCTAACCTCTCCCAAAGCCACGGGCTGGGAAACTTGTCTGGCCGCTCCCCCTCCCCACCTCACCTTTGCAATGCCGGTGGCTTCAGGAGACACTAGCCTGGTGGGAACAGGGACCGTGGCCTGGCAAGCTTCGCAGCCATGTGACTGCAAAGCTTGTTGGGCCACCCCCACCCCACCAGGCTAATGTCTCCCAAAGATGCAGACTGCGAAACTTGCCAGGCTGCCCCCCCCCAGCCTCACTGCCTTACCTTTGCAATGCCAGTGGCTTCAGGAGATGCTACCCTGGCAGGGACAAGGGCAGCAGCCTGGCATGGTGCTCACAAGTAAACTGCAGATTAGAGACAGCCGGTGAGGGTGCTATGCAATCCTGAAGGGCAGGCTGCATTTGGCAGATGCAGAAGAAGGCAGTGGATGCACGTGGCGAACGCGAGGCAAGGCAAGTGTCCGAGCAGGCAGATGGTTTGGGGGCATGGCCAGCCAAGTGGTCACTACACGTGCTGTGACCCAGGCTGGCCTGCCACTACCGGTTCGGCCGAACCTGGCCGAACTGGTAGGAACCCACCTCTGCTTCAAGATACAGCTATTGCTTGTTTAAATCTATAAAGCCCTCTATGGCTTGATCCTGGGTTACCTGCAAGACTGCATCTTTCCACTGGAGTCAGTCCAACAAATTCAATCATGCAAAAAGAAGGAGCTAGTTATCTACCATTTCCAGGGGGTCAAGAAGGCCAAAACATTCATACAATGTATTTCAGTACTGAGAACCTAGGAGAACACTTCCACTGTTACTTTTAGACACTTTGCTCTAAAAGATATAGAGAGATTCAGTAATATCCTCTTTCTGGGATGTTTATATATACTGTATATGTTCAAACTCTGAATGTGAGACAGTTACATGTCTTTTTAACATGCTCTATCTATTATCTTTGGAGGAATTGCTAATCTTTCTTCTAATCACAAATTACTAAGACTAAGGCATGTGTGTGTTCCCTATTAAATGACCAAAAGCAAAAGGGACCATGATCTCTAAGAAGATTGCTAAATTCTATGCCATACAATAGTGGTTAGCAGCCATTGGGTCTGAACTTGATATACAATAGATACTGGAATAAACTTGCTTTTTTTATACTGGATATTTTAACATTGTTTTCTTTCTTATCTTTTTAACTTGTGACTGTAAATTCTTTAATAAATAAAGTGTTAGTCTCCTTGAGAGTCATCAGTGTTGGAAGGTCTGATATGAGTCAATTAATTTTTAAAATATCATTTTTGTGTCCAAGAGTAAATGGCTTTTTTGAGAATGGAACCTATAACAAATTAAAATATAATAAAATATAATTTTAATAAAATTAGCCAAAGTTAGTGGTTAGGCTAATGGAGAAAAAAAATGAATGATTGTAAATCTGCCACTCTTTTACCTAAACGTAAAAGGATAGGCATCATCTGAATGCTGGGTTTAAAAAAGGTAATTTTATTTTTTACTCGCTCGTACAAAGGAAACCCATTTATTTATCATAAAAATAGTTTGCAAACAGTCTGTTCTAATCAGGACAGAAGACTCCATTGAATTCCTCAATAATTAGTTTATAATTTGCATATACTGCAGTGTGTGTGCGAATCCCTAAAGACAGCCAAAAACATGAAGTGATAGAAATCTTACATAAGAAAAAGATAAAATATTCATATTCATTGATTAATGCACAATGAATCGGTCTTAGTCAGTTTGTTATGACATTTACACAGTGAGTTTGCCTCTCAATAAAAGAGGCCAAAATGCTCATGAGTTGTTGTGGATAAGTGAATGAATTAACTGTTCATTACTAATACAGACATTATTGCAAGTGCCTGTTTTTTCTACTTCAGAATCTTTTTGTATTTTAGACTTGACTAATCAGTTTCAGAAGTGTATTAACATCTGTCACCTATACAATTAGTATAGTAGCTGAGTTCTTGTTTTGTATAAGCAAAATTATTGAATAAATAATCAACTAATGCTATGAACTTGTGTGTGTGCTAATACAATTTATCACTATAGAGAGGTGGCAATTTAATATGGCAAAGAAAATAAGTTGCTACTTATGAGCAAGGAATGAATTATGAGTATGAGTGAAAATAATAAAAGCTATATAAACAAACATAATTGAAAAAGTAGAAATCAGACCGTCCAAATTAAATAGTCAAATATATGGTGTGGCAATGTAAGGCTATAATCAAGGACAAGCTATTTCAGGAACTCCAACAAAGCAGATGGAAATTTGCCTTTATATGAATCATTGGTTAAGTTTCCTCTCTGAAAGTTAACTATTCATGTGGAATCTGTAAAAATTCATCTGTGTTTTGGACTTTAAGAGGAATAAGAACATTGTACTAGGTACAGAATATCACATCAATATAACCTTTTATATATGTATAGCCTTTAGTAGGGGTGGGCTTCAAAAATGGCAGCAGCGGGTTCACTGCCCTGTTGCTGGTGGGCAAGGTCATGGTGTGCGTGGCCTAGTCGGCCTCCTGCACCATGGCAGGGGGGATTTTTCACCCTCCTCAGGCTCCGGAGGCTTTCCTCGAGCCTCCAGGAGGGCAAAAACTGCTTCCCCGGGCTCCCGAGGCTGTCCAGAAGCTGGAAACAAGCTCATTTCTGGACTCCTGGAACTTCCGGTAGGCCCATTTTCCGCCCTCCCTGAGCCTCCATGTGGGCCCTGCACTTACCTGGCATGATGAACAGGCTGCGTGGAGACTCCTAGAAGGGGAGGGGTGGGGTGGGAGGGAAAGGAAGGGAAGGGCATGGCCAGCCAGAGGTGCATTTGGGGGTTCACCAAACTGGGCAGAATCCTAGCTAGAGTATCGCCTGAACCCATGCGAACCCCCAGCAGCCCACCCCTGGCCTTAAAGTTGTAAATTATGTGCACCTTAGGGACTGATGGTAGATATCAGCAAATCTGTTTTGGACAAAGACTTTATCCTTTTGATTATACTGAGAGTGAGTATTATTCCCTGTTCTGACCCCCCTTCTTTCTTTGCCCACACAGAACACGCTTCGGAGCAATACTATTTTAACAGGGTTTATTACACAGACAGACAGACAGATCCTTAGCAGGAGACACGAAAGCAGCTATCCAGCCTGCTACGTTTCCAAGACCAAACTTCTTGCAGGATTTCTTTGTTGACTGCTGCAAAGGGCGTATGATCAGTCAACCCTTTTATAGCCTGAAGGGGAGTCTACTTATCAGCAGCTGAGAGCCCTTACCACCGATAACTGCGCCCTTGCTCCCTGCGTCTGTGGGCGCGGCTATAACGAGCTTCTAAGAACTCCCTGCTGATCTCTGATTCACTGTCCCGTGACTCCTCCCCACTGCTCCAAGGCATGGCATCAGGAGTCCCCCTCTTTGGCTCTCACTGCTGCTCCATGCCTCAGGCACCTCCTGGTAGCCGACCAGACTCTCTGATCCCTGCTCAGAGTCAGAACCCTGCCCAAGATCCTCCTCATTCTCCAGAGCCGACTCATAGGGACCCTCACTCTCGGAGTCTGGTGGCAGCTGCAACGGCTCCTGCTGGGCCACAACAATTCCCATTACCTTTTATACTGCTCATTATATTTATCAGTTTGTGAGAAATGTATTGGGGAAAAAATATCTTTCATAACAATCTCTTAGCTCTTAATTCAGATGAAGAACATGCTTGTTTCACCCTATCTGAATGCTGAAGCTCTGTCACAGAACATGGTTCTATTTGTACTCTCTGCACAAGAGATTTGTCTCAGTCACATATAAATGGGAACCTGTGGCACTATGGATTTCCTTATTTTAATTGCATTACAATTTTTAAGTTCTTTCATTTTTTTAAATTCTTTGTGATATTAATGGCAGTTACTTCCTATGTTTAATAAGTAAACCTCAATCTCTATCACATGTTTTGGGGGTGGGTTGGTACATGTTTTTGAACATTCCATATATGACATAGTCTTAAAAAATGCAGCACCGCTGATAGGATGGCATCCATCAACAGAATGCCATTTTCCTTGCTTCTACTTATCTCACAATTTGTTCTAGTGGCATCTTCCAGAGCAGCATAGAGGCCAAAGGGCAGAGGAGTAGAATAAAGCAGAGAAAGAAAACCTGTTCCTCAAGCAGATATCCACATGGAAAGAGCATTTAGAAAATATTACTGCTAGTCTGAATATAATTTTACAGAATTATCATCATTTGGAGTGAAATTTTCAACAAGAATTACGGGTCTACAAGTTTATAGAAAATGGAGCTTACCATTAGAATTGAGTTACCAGAGATTTTCATTTGTGTTTTACACAAAAAATCCTTATCACTACTTTGACAATATAATGGAAACCTTTACATTCCTAACGCTTAAGTATGGCGTTTATGTTTATAACATTTTCATTATCAATTAAAATTTTACTTCATACATTTGTTATTCAGTCATCAAGAATAACAGAGAGCTGATGTCTTCGACAACCCATGAATTCCACGTTTCCTTAACTCCACATTTCCTTGATTCAGAAATGGTGTTCATTTAAAATGTTAAAGTCAGTATTTGTGTGTGCCGTACCCACCGATATAGCTTATTACATTGCTCCTGATAATTGCAGTTATAAATATTAATTACGGAAAATTTATAATTCAATTACATTTAAGCCAAAAAAACAATTCTGAGACAAGAAATATTTTAGATGGTGGTGTCAGGACTTCTTTCCAGATATTGCAATAAACACTTTCTTTCAATTCCACATTCAAAAATAGATGCAAGAAAGGTAGATTTTTTTAAAAAAAAATTGTTTTGCTGAACATATTCTCAGGGTCATATTTTGAAGGTAAACTGGTCAGGGTGAAAATGCTTGATTTATTACAAAATTGAACATTATAGGCATGTAAAGCCCATAAGGATGACTCTCAAACCCCAAATAATTTACACTTAAGCAATATTATTATCCTGAATCAAATATTTCCTTCTTCCCGGCCGCTGATGAGTACTGGCAAATTAAATAACAATTTCTTTCACTAGACTTCAGAGATCTTCTAGGGTTTTTTGTTGTTGTTGTTGCTTATTTAAATATTTGGGGCAAAATAACAAGCATTTTGCTGTTTGCTATAAAAGATTACACTATGAGTGCAACTGGACCAAAGCCTTTGAAAAAAATCAGACAAAATAAATGAAAATAAGTTTAATTTGATCTGAACTACAGTCTTTCTTTTCATCAAGGTAAACATTTTGAAGAATGGTGCAATGGAACAATCCAGAATAAAATGGCATTTCTTCACTTTATTTCATATGGAAAATCCCGCCATTCATTTAAAGAGTATGGTTCTTCCTTCAAGGGAGAGCAACAAATTAATTTTCCAACACAATGAATTAATGGTGGGACAGGTGGGAGCAATTCCCAGTTTTTCAAGACATCTACAATATGGTGCAGTTGTATGAATCACTGTGCCTAATTGTAAGGAGAACCCTGTTTATTCTTGCCTTCAATCTGATTAATCTTGGTTTAATACAACTTTTGGGAAACAAATGGCATTTTTTCACCCAACCAGTAGACAACATAAATACATAGTAGATTGTATTTCATCTGTAATCATTTAGTTCAATCTGTTCTAAAACCATATATTTTTTATCTACATCTTCACTAAGTTAGACACAACAATTCCTTGTTGTATCCATTCAAAGTGCATTTATAACACTCAAGAGGAATGTTAGTAAAACAGTAATATCTGTAATGTCTTTTCCCCAAGATCCAAGAGATTGCTTCACCGATAATATACCTCCCTTTACTTTTGAAAGTTAGTAAGAATTCATTTTCCCTCCCATCCGCCTGCTCCTTCCATAATTATCCCCATGGCTTACATTCAACCTTTTAGTATTTTAGTTTCCTAAGGCTATGCATATTATACCAGCTTTTCCATCTTGGATAGAATCACCAGAGCTATCTTTGCAGACTGAGGTCTAATGGATCCACTCAGAAATTGAGATTCTTCCCTTGAGGTTATAGTTTGTCCAGTTATTACTCCAGAATGGCATACTTAATCTGCATCTTGTTCTCTCTGAAATCTTCTTTTATATGCTCTATGTACTTATATGTTTGCTAAGACAAATACCAGAATTGAGTATGTCAGCTAAGAAGGAAGTCAGATCTAGTAACTTCTTCTGTTTAAATATTTGTCATCTTGCCTAGAAGTGAATTGAGACCCTTTTTTCACAAAGCCTTGACATTTGATTGTGTGCTGATGTAAGAAGCCTGAATTTAGCTTCACTTAAGCAACTGCAGTCTTTATGACCATTCCAAATAAAGGAAATTTAAACCTAGATTTCCTTTATTTATAAAATATATTAACAATGCACATTGAAGTTTAGATTTTTCATAAACTATAAAGAATCCTTGATGTTGAATCAGACTGTTGATTACTGGCATGGACAGAGTTTTCTTGGGTAACTGTGGAAATACTTTGTTTTCCTTTTCATCAAAATATTGTTTTAGAATAAATACTAGATGTGCTGAGCAATGTGCTGCAGGAAATCCTTCTAACATTTTCTTCCCACAGCTATTGCTTTAGGCTTGCATTACCAAATAGATCTGGAAATGATGCAGTTTTTGAGTGAAAGAGAAGATGAATCCGCTACTTTTAATTTTAAAGCAATTGTCTATTACACATGGAAAAGAATTTGTACATATCCCAGATGCCCCCACAATGTTGTCTTTATGCTTGTGTTTTCACAGTCTCCATTTTAGCTCTTAAAATGCAAATTGATGTAGGGTTATATCATAATACATGTTCATACAGTTGTTCTATTAAATCATTTTTCAGGAGGGGCATCTTTTAATTAAGACATAAACAATGTTCAAATTCACATAGAACAATCAATTTTTTGCTTCACTAGCTGCATCTATCCCTCATCTTTAAAAGGTTAATCAACTAAAATCAAAATCAAAATGGAACTTCTAATCTGTTGTTATAAAAATCACTTCTGATTTTTATTAACTGTTTATTTTCCTCATAAACCTTATGACACTCAGACAGAGGTTGCATTTTAAATGACATCCATACTTTTATTGCATTTTCATTTTTATTGTGTGGTGGTGGTTGTTTTTTTGTATTATGTGACACTTCTCTTGAGGGCTGACCTAATGCTGCTTGTCCTTTCCAGTGATAAAACAAGTGTTCTCATGAGCAAATAAGAATGAAATCTGATAACTGGAAAAATGAGGAAGTTGTATCTAAAATGTACCTTGGCAAGTCAGAATGCTTCAAATTTTCTGTTCTTTTTTTAAATAGACAACTGCAATAGAATTGGCTTTGAGGTAGCCTATATTTACTTTACAGTCCTCTCTCCTCTTTCTCCACTACTCTGTGGTATACTTTGGACTGTTACCACATGTAAAATGACATGTTCCTTTATGGAAGTCAAATAGCCGTACCAATTGACTAAGCCCTAGTGTTTAGCAAATGTAACATAGTGAAACTATTTAAGGACTTTCTTTGGTGAGTTGTAGTTTTTGGGGAAAACAAAACTCGTTTTCTAGCACAAAACTACTGCACAAATGTTATGGGAAAAGTTATAGAACTGAGATGTCTCTTTTTTCATTAAAATTTAAACATAAACTATCTACATCTATCTCTTTACTGACTGTTAATTATCTTGCTGCAAACATTGTATCTGTTGAAAAGTCAAAGGACGATAGCAAATTAGTATATGTTTTCTTAAATGCTGAGTTATATCTTTCCATCTCCATGAAGAATCTCAGCAATACAATTATTTAGAAACTGAGTTTCTAGAGCTAAGCCCCCTTTGGAAAAATGGAAGATGGATGGATGGATGGGCCAATGGATTATGTGCCTTGAAGTTGATGTTAGCTCTTACTAACCATATAAGACAGGACAATTTTGTACCCATCACTGTTGTAATTTAGTTCATCTGCCTTATTGCTAGTTATCCTTCTTCCCACCAAATAAAATAGTTTTACCTTATTTATTATTATGCATCTTCTCATTTTACCCAGAAAGGCATTGAAAATGGGTAAAACTGTTAATTCGTGCCTATGTTGATATGCAAATCTACTACTTATTTTGGTTGCACAAGAATATTATTTAAAATGACTTCACTTTTCCTGCAAGTAAGACTGGCAAAATTCTTGTACCAACAGTGCACAATATATTTTCTCAGAAGGATGTATACTATTAATTTTATGCTGTATTTTATTTATGGAATAGAAAATTTTCCCTGAAGTTCCTATTGAACAATTTTTATGCCAAGCATCCTTCTACAAATCTTTTGAAAGATAGAAAAAAACTTTTTTTTTCCTTCCAGACAGGCATTCAAATTGAGATAATAAGCTAAGTTGTGAATTTTTCCCTTGTATGCATTAGATTTTAGAAGACCAGTGTTACTGTTTTATATATTTTATTTTATTTTATTTTTGCAGTTTTATGGTTTTTATCCTAGCCTTTTGAAGTATATAAAAACAAGATTGAAATAAATAAAATATTGCTTCAAACCATTGCAAACATTCACTTATCATGAAGCAAATAACACATTCCTAGGCTTATGACTGAGAGAGCCCATATCTAGGTTTGATGGATGGATACATAGTATTCACTATGGGGATATACACCATAAATTTATAGAAATGAGGGCAATAATATGTTCCTTCGATTTTTTTCATTAGAGCTGCCATAGGGAAAATGTTAACTGGGTTGTACAAGTTGCTTTGCAGGAAATGGAGGGTTGTCTCACATGTTTTCTGAAAAAAGGATTATATGAAATTGTTCCTAGGAAAGTTATCATTGCATCCTACAGTGCCCTTCCTAATTATTAGCCAGTTTTAAGACAGCAATTTAACTTCAGGCTTCCTTAAATAATACTGATTGTCTAGATTCTTCCAATTTGATACAATTCTGGTTTTAGAAAGAAAATTGTAATTTTATTCAACTGATATCCAAAACTGAAACCATGTATTAGTAAAGGCATTTCTGGCTAAAATGAGACATGCCTTTAGGATATCAGTGGACAGAAGACCAATCAAAGACAGAATGTGTATCCTGAAATACCATACAATATATATTTTAATATCCAAAATATCTCAGAAGACATTCCCTAATTACAAGAACTTTTAGTAGCAGAAAATGAAATTAGATTAGCTTTTGGAAGACTGCAGGGACTGACATAATCATACAGAATTATAGCAAGTAACAGAAGAATCAGTCAAAGTTCTATCCAAGTTATGCCAGCAAATCTGGACAAAGACACTGTGGCCAACAAGAGGTCAATATATATTCCAAAATAAAGAGAGAGAGAATAACAATTACAGACTGTGAAAACTTTACACAAAAGTCTTAATTTCACATGCTTTGGGATCATCCAATAGAGAATAGAGCCATACATGGAAAAAATATATGCCAGATGTTCAAGCAGGGTTTGGAAAAGATCAAGGAACACAATATAGTATTGTTGGTGTCTGCTGAACAGTTGATGAAGCTAAAAAGTATAAAAATAAGTCAGCACGTGCTTCATTGATTATAAAAACATCCTTCAATTATGTAAATCGTGTCAAGCTGTGAAATGTGCTTAAAAAGGAGAGTCCCATGAGATCTCATTGTCCTTATGCAACACCTATGTAGTTGAGGTCAGAAAGTCATGGTGCACACTGACTGTAGGTTGTCAAAGGAATGAGACAAAGATGCATTCTCTCTTCTTATATATTCAACCTATATTTTAAAAAACTAGATTGGAAGAAAGTGAGCATGGTTTTAAAATGCAAGAGATCATCAGTAATCTGCACTACGGTGATATCATTATTCTGATAACCAAAAAAGAATCTGCAAGTTCTGGCAATAAATGTCAAAGAACAAAATGAGAAAATGGAATTAAGATTAAAAATAAAGAAAACTAATAACAAATGCAGCATGCAGGCTTAAACTTACAAGGAAAATATTAAAGTGGTAGATCTTCTAATCAAGTAAGGGAGCTAGCAGCAAAAATGCTGCCACAGATTAAGACTTGGTAGAATAGCCATTAAAGCCTTGGAAAAGATATTCAAAAGCATGACAGGTTTAGGCCTACAAATATCAGAATCATTTGGCCAATGGTATTCTCTGGAAGTAAAAGTTGAACTTTGAAGAAGTAGGTTAGACAGAGTGTTGATGCTACAGGATCCAATCTGATTCAGTCACCGTGACTAGAGGTTTAGTCTTTCGAGCTTTCAAACTTGTGCTAGAGCTCATCTTCTGTCTGTGCACAAACTCTGCTAGAGAGAAGTTCCCTGAAGATGGGCTCCAGCACAAGTTTGAATGCTCAGAAGACAAATCTCTGAAAGAGATTTATCTGAGGACATTTCTATGGTCATGTTGCCAGGATGACTATACACCAAGGCACACTGTAGTAGTCTAATACATAAAAGGCAATGTAATAAAAAGACTTACTTCCTAATTGTTTCTGAACCCAACTGGATTGTTGGATGTGATCTGTAAAGCTCTTGATGGCTTATGATCAAGAGTCGTGGCAGCGTTAAGTAGTTAGAATGCAGTATTGCAGGCTAATTCTGCTAACTACAAGCAGTTCAATTCTCACAGACTCAAGATTGACTCAACCTTCCATCCTTCCAAGGTTGGTAAAATGAGGACCCAGATTGTTGGGGGCAAGAGGCTGACTCTGTAAACCGCTTAGAAAGGGCTATAAAGCACTGTGAAGTGGTATATAAGTCTGACTGTTATTACTAATATACTTGAAAATCTGTTTTTTTGCTACATGAAATGTATTATGTTCATGAGAATCTTCCTATCTCTTGACACCACAAAAGTGAACGTTGATGCATATATTCTTTGCATTAGAACCTAAATGTAGCATTCTTGCTAGAAAGGAAAAATACTCCAATCTCTGCTTATTATAAAGCAAGCTTGGTGCTGGGGGGGGGGGGGGGGGGATTGTCTGACTTTTTAAATTCTTTTATCTAAAATTGTATGAGATTGTACTATAGCACTTCTCTTTCTGGTTATTTTTTGTATTACTAATTCCTTTTGTCATAGACCTATGTTTTTAAAATGATATATTCACCACATTCAGGGTTTTAATACAGAAAAGGCCCTGGACTTTACATCAACTTATTTTCTTTACAGCCTTCCGAGATAGAAGTAAACATGGAAAATCTAACCCTATATACAGCTTAGGGTTGGATATGGCTCAAGCCAAAAGGGTAATGTGATATAAATTGTCTGGATTGACACTCAGTTTAGGAACAACACTATTTTCACCAGAAAAGATGGCTAGGAGATGGAAAGGAATATCTTTAAAACAGTTTTCAAACAGTGAGTTTTCCTTACTCCTTATATATAGGCAATGAGACACAGAGAGTTTGACACCCATGTGATAGTGGTAACACTTATGGTCTCCACAGAGAGCTCCTCTAAAATAGTTCTGTTCAAAATACTTAAAAGGAGACAGGAGTTTTCTTCAAGAAAGAATCTGGCTGCAGAAGAGTTCTTTGCAACATCCTGGCTGGAGCTATTCCCAATTTTTAAAAAAAGGAAAGGCATATTACTGAAAGAGGTAGTAGCTGTTGTTAACACCACAGGGATAATATTCCCAATAAAGGTAAAATTCACAACAAACAATCCAAAACTATCTGCAGTGAATTAAGCTATTTCCAGAGCTAGGGATACAATCCCTACAGGATCTCCAGTAGTCACACATAGCTCTAGTTTAGATATTATTCCTCTCAAAGAACAAGTGGAAAAACATGTCTTTGCTGACGGGGTGGGGGGGTGGGGGGTTTACTTTATTATTGTTCAAACATCAGAAAACAACTGAAGGAAGACAATAACTGTATAATTGCTACAAAGGCCAAGCAATTTAAGCAAAAAAGCAGCTGCATAAATTTGGGGAAATTTAGTTGCCTTAATGATTTGAATACAGGTATTTTGTACCAACTCCCATGAACAAAGCACCTTGTTTGAAGGATTGGCACGCTCATGGCACAGCTCAAGTACAACTGAATTGAAAATTAGCTATTTGACTTATCTGTGTAAACTTACAAGCTTCCATTGTTCTTAGAGTTACAATATTTTTATTATAAATAATAATTTACATTATCTTTTTAGTCTCCCATACTGTATTCCAGAAGGTTAAACGCTTTCCAAATTGTCATATGCAGTGGGGGGAAATGGCACATTTAATATATTGATACTCTGCAGGAGCAGTGCTTGGATTTGAACCCATTTGAGAACACCAGCATTGTACAGTAATAACCTACAGAGCACTAGAGTTCTTAAAATCAAAAGAACATGAAAAAGGAATCTTTATCAATTCCAGCTGTGGATAGAAGACACATTTTAAAACATTAAAAGAACTTCCTTTCAAGACTACAGGTTCCTGCCTGTGTAGCAGACTCCCTACAATGTTCTCATTTAAGGGTCTGACATGACTGACTTCACCTGGAAAGTTACCCATTATTGGTTGGCAGTAGATAAACCCATCAAAAGATATTAGAAATAAGTAGGAATATATCAGAAAACTGGGATTATCCTATTCCTGTCAGGGTGGAAATCAAATAGTTATCCGTTAATAGATTTAAAAAAAAGAAAACTATTTGGAAGTATATATATATTTAAAATTAGCATCTTTAATCTGCGGCAACAGATTCATTCACAAATTCATAAATGGTAGACTTTATTGATCAGCCATTTTGGTCACACTTTTTTTTTCTTTTACATGCAATGGTATTAAACCAAAGGAACAGGAACTAGAAGATAACCTTGCATTCAGTTGCATTCTATTATTATTATTATTATTATTATTATTATTATTATTATTATTATTATTATTATTATTATTATTATTATTATTATTATTATTGCATCAACAGAATTGTATCACAGCGGCCAGTTGTTTCGCCGGATTTGGCATTGATTACTAGTCGGGCCCCACCCAGGGGCCTAGGACGTCGTAACGTATTTTCGTAATATGTGTGCGGATCCAAGCAGTGCGGCCTTTTGCATTTGACTGATGGTGATTTTGTCAATTTTTAACTGTTTTAAATGTAATTCCAGTGCTTTTGGAATAGCACCCAGTGTGCCGATTACCACTGGAATTACCACTGCTGGTTTGTGCCATAATCGTTGGATTTCGATTTTTAAGTCCTGGTATTTCTCGATTTTTTCATATTCCTTCTCGGCGACCCTGCTATCACCTGGTATTGCGATGTCTATGATTGTAACCTTATTTTTCTCAACCAGTGTGATGTCTGGTGTATTATGAGCCAGTATTTTATCCGTTTGTATGCGAAAATCCCACAAGATCTTGACCATCTGACCCTCAACGACTTTTTCAGGCTTATGTTCCCACCAGTTTGTTGCTCTTTTAATATTATAATTTTTGCACAAATTCCAGTGGATCATTTGTGCCACTGAATTGTGCCGCATTTTATAGTCAGTCTGCGCGATTTTTTTACAGCAGCTGAGTATGTGGTCAACAGTTTCATCAACTTCTTTGCAGAGTCTGCATTTGGCATCAGAGGATTTTTCGATTTTGGCCTTAATGGCATTTGTGCTGATAGCTTGTTCTTGCGCAGCCAGGATTAGTGACTCTGTTTCTTTCTTTAATGTACCTGTTGTTAACCATAACCAAGTTTTTTTACTGTCCACTTTATCTTTTGTTTTTTCCAGAAATTGACCATGTAATGCTTTGTTCTGCCAACTCTCCATTCTTGATTTTATCACATCTTTTCTGTATTCTTGTTTCTTCTGTTGGTCCTTCAGTAGATTTTTGTTCTTTACTTCGATTAATAGATGTTCTTGACTTTCTTTTAAATAATCAGCCAGTGCATGTTTTTCTTCTTCAACTATTTGCTTCACATGTAATAGTCCTCTGCCACCTGATTTTCGGGGCAGGTATAGTCTATCAGTGTCACCTCGTGGATGTAAACTGTAGTGCATTGTCATTAGTTTCCTGGTTTTTCGGTCCAAAATGTCCAAATCAGCTTGTGTCCAGTTAACTATACCAGCTGTGTATCTTATAACTGGTATTGCCCAGGTATTTATGGCCTTGATTGTATTTCCATTTAATTTAGATTTCAAAATTTTCCTAACTCTGTTGGTGTACTCTCTCCTGACAATAGTTTTTACTTCTCCATGTTTGATGTTATCCAACTGCAAAATGCCTAAGCATTAGTAGGCTTCATTTTCTTTGCATTTAATTAGTTGGCCATTGGGCATTTCAATTCCCTCACATGTAGTGATTTTGCCCCTTTTTATGGATACAGTGGCGCATTTTTCCATGCCAAACTGCATTGAAATATCGGTGCTGAATACTCGGACTGTGTTTGTCAGTGATTGGATTTCTATTTCTGACTTTCCATAGAGTTTCAAATCATCCATATATAATAAATGTGAAATTTTTTTCAGCTTCTTTGGCTGTTTGGTAGCCTAATTTCATTTTTTTTAAGATTACTGATAGTGGGATCATCACGATGATGAAGATAAGAGGTGAAAGTGAATCACCCTGGAAAATTCCTCGCCTGATATTAACCATTCCGTAGTTCTCATTCCCTACTGCCAACTCAGTTCTCCATTGTTTCATCGCCTTTTCAGTGAAGGATGTAATATTTTTACTAATGCCAGTTGTTTCTAAGCATTTTATGATCCAACTATGTGGCAATGAGTCAAATGCTTTTTTATAATCAATCCAGACCATATTCAAGTTCGTTTTTCTTTTCTTACAATTTTCTAATATCATTTTATCAATTAGGAGCTGATCTTTTGTGCCCCTACTCCTTCTTTTGTTGCCTTTTTGCTCTACTGGCAAGATGTTGTTTGTTTCCAAATAATCCATAATGTTATCTGCAATAATGCCTGTGAGTAATTTAAAGGTTGTTGGCAAGCATGTTATTGGTCTGTAGTTTTCAGGTATTGTTCCTTTAGTTGCATCTTTCTGAATCAAGTATGTTTTTCCAGTTGTCAACCATTCATCAATTTGACCATTTTGTAAAATTTCATTCAGTTGCCTGGCCAACATTGCATGTAAACTGGTCAGATATTTGAGCCAGAAACCATGTAATTGGTCATTTCCAGGTGATGTCCAATTCTTTACTTTTTTTACTCGATTTTTGACCATCTCAATTGTTATTTCTAATACTTGCATTTGTTTATTACCAATGCTTTCCTCAAAGTCATGTATCCACTTGGCTTCCTTATTGTAGTCCTTTGCATTTTCCCACAATTCTTTCCAGAATTCAGCTGTGGCCTGCTTTTCTGGTTTTTGACTTTTGGTGTCACCATTCACATTAAGACTTTGATAAAAACGCCGTTGGTCTGATCGAAATTGCTGATTTTGTTTATACTGGATGATTCGTGCCTCATATCTTTCAATTTTCCTAGCTGTTGCTGTTATCTGCTGTTTTACAATCTCTACAGCTTCATTGATGTTTCTTGTATCCAATCTATACCTTCTGATTAGCTGATCTATAATTTTGTTGTTTTTAAGCCGTTGCTCATGCATGTTCTTCAAGTTGCTAGCATCTGCCCTTAATTTTTTGACTTTTTGTTTTAATCGGATTTTCCACTTTGGCTTTGATGCTTTGATGATGATGATGATGATGATGATGATGATGATGATGATGATGATGATGATGATG
Organism: Natrix helvetica; assembly: GCF_964273705.1. Classification (NCBI taxonomy): domain Eukaryota; kingdom Metazoa; phylum Chordata; class Lepidosauria; order Squamata; family Natricidae; genus Natrix; species Natrix helvetica. Next base: position 46,610,660 of record NC_138558.1, on the reverse strand, counting down.
ATTTACTTTATTCATTAAACATGAAACTCAGCCAACTGAACATTCAAAAATGCATTACAAATACCATTGACTGGTGCTAATGGTTGATACGGTTTGCTGCCAGCGTCCTAGGTATCGACCAAGTACCTTCTTAAAATATAAGATGTTCCAAGTAGCACAGGTTTTTTTTGCAGTTCCGCTGGTGTTATTGCAGGAAGCTGCAATTTGTTGATGTACCTTGCAAAATTCTTTGACATGGTGCCAAGTGCCCTGATGACAATGGGTATCACTGTTACATGCTTCATCCACAGCCATGTAGTTTCGGTAGCCAGGTTGCGATAGTGCATTATTTTTTCTAGTTCTTTTTCTTCGACTCTGGCATCTTCAGGAACAGCAATATCAATAAACTGTACACTTCGGCCCTCTACAACCATGATATCTGGCGTGTTGTGCTCCAAATGATGATCCGTTTGTATTCGAAAGTCCCACAAGATCTTCACCTTCTCATTTTCGATAACTTTTTCCACTTTATGTTCCCATGACTTTCTGGATACAGGTAAATCATATTTTTTACATAATGACCAGTGGATTAATTTAGCAACTTGGTCATGTCTAGCTTTATAATCAGTTTGTGCAATTTTGCTGCATTCACATATTAAATGTGAAACAGTTTTGACTTTGTTATTGCAAAGTCAGCAGTTTGGGTTGTCAGTGCATTTTTGTATCTTCACTTTCATGGCATTAGTTTGTAGTGCTTGTTCTTGAGCAGCCAGTATTAAACCTTCCATTTGTTTCTTGATAGTTCCCACCTTAAGCCATGTCCATGTCAAGTTGCCATTATTATTATTTGGTTGTTGTTGTTGTTGTCTTTGGTGAGATTCACAGCCTTTGGGGCTGGTTGGTAGCTCAACAGCTTGAGTCCTAACCAAGGCCCTAGTAACTGTTAAGTTAACGTCGGAGGATATAAGTTGTTCTAAACAGGCTGGTTGTTTGTAGAATCAGAATGTTCAAGTCAGGTAAAATTAGAATTTCCAAATAGCGAGGTAGCCCTTTAGGTATTGCTCCAAGGGCTCCAATTACAATTGGGACAACACATGATTTCTTTTTCCACAATTGCTCAACTTCAATTTGCAAGTCTCAGTACTTTGTGATTTTTTCTTGATATTTATCTTCAATGTGTTGTTGTTATTGTTGTTGTTGTTGTTACTATTATTGGCAATTGCTAACAACCAGAGACAGCACAAAAAAAGCTTTGAAAGAAAAAGTAAATAAACTCAAGAAGTGGAACCCAGTCTAATGATAACATTAAAGAATAGAAGCAATTTCTACTGTGCTATATATCTTATCTTCTTAGCCCAAATATAATCTTTCTTCAGTTTTGCCCTGTTCCTTACTAACTAATGGGTTCATCTACATTCTGGCAACAGGAAATCTATAGTGTGGTTGGTAATAAGCAATGCTACCAGTACTTTCAAGAAATTGGCTTAATATCTACCACCATCTTCATTGCCGTTAGTGTCTGGTTTCTCTGCCAGCAATGTCTATGGAGCTGCCAGATAATTATATATGCTGGGACAAACAAGAAGAAAAATGGATAGATTTTTTTATTCCCTTTCCTGCTTTTCCTACGTTTTCTTTGCCTCACACAAATCCTTATTTTTAGAATAATTATATCTGCCTTGTCAGAATCATGACTCTATTCATAAAGACTGCTCATTATGAGAGGGTCTGTTGTGGAAGCTTCCAGAGGTAGACATAATATGAATCAGACAATAGAGCTTGTAGTGGCAGCCTGCATTATATGATGAGTTTTGTCCTATTTGTGAACCAGCCAAAATATGACCCTTAGGAGCAGTAGTTTGTCTAGCTAGGAAGTTTTTGATAGCTTACTGAGGTTTTTAATAATCTTGTGTTGTATTTATTTTCTATGTCCTTTTTGTTCTCACTTTATCATAACCTGCCCAATGTCCATTTTAGCTAGCAAGCTATATTATAGATAAATAAGTAATCATGAGGTTGGAAACAACTATTTAAATCATAAGTCTAACCACGACAACTATGCTTTCTCTTGTTGAATCTGCCTTCCTGTAACGTAATGCATTATTCCGTGTATTATCTTTTTGGATAGTACAAAATATAATTTCTTCTTTCTGTCTAACACCAGAAGGAAGGAAGTTTATACCTTGAAGAGTGCTATCATGTTTTAGCTATAGTCATGGATGGACTTTCCCAGTTCTTCAACGACTTTTTGTAGGAGTTTCTTAGAACTTGATTAGATCTTGAATTCTCAATTTGTCTCTCAGAACTTCTCATTTTTTGAATGATTTGTAAAGTGCACATAATATTTGAAGTAAGATACAATCCCTGCAAAATAAAGTGAAACTGTGGTTTCCTATGAATTACAACTTACGTTTCAGATGAGTGTGAAATTAAATTTGCCTTTACATAGCCGCATCATATTGCTAAATCACCCATAATTCAACGTTTCTACTATTTCAAGCAGAAAATACATTCTATGTAATTATATTTTATGTTTCCAAATTTTTTACATGTTTTATTAAATCTGTTTCTGTTATTTGAAGACTTATGCTCTAACTAACCAGCATCATTTACAAACTTATCTCTTTATTTGAACATAAATACTTCTCATGGATCAGGCCAAGATTTATCTTAGTTAAATGTTGTTTCTCTCAGCAGCTACTCAGATCCTTCTGGGGTGATTTCAAGTAGCACATGGAGATATATACATCTCTATTGTTGAACAACAATAGAAAAGAATAATGCCCTGAAACCAAAATAATTTTGAATCTTCAATATTTCAAGGACTAGTTATCCTACTCAATTAAGTTTTTTACAGATTTGATAGCCATACCTACCATCTTCTTTTCCAAGACTACTTTTGAAATGTTGAAGATATAGAACCCAACTCTGAAGTTTACACTACTCCACTTAATATCTTCCTTCAATTCAGTGAGGAACCATTTATGAATATTCATATTTTCAAGCCTATGAATCATATTAAGCTCATATTAAACGAGGTGCCAATGAGAATTTCATTAGCTACTTTGTCTGGAGTTTTATTCGTATTGAGATGTATTGAGCCTGCAATACTCTGAAATTATGGAAGCTAATCAAAGAAAGAAACATGATAAAGTTCATCTGAGAAGACTTGTTCTTGACAAGTTCATGCTGAATTTTGGTAATTACTGCATTGTATTCAAGGTGTTTAAAGATCAGTAACTTAATGATCTGCTCTAAGAATCTTCTCAGGTATTAATGTCAAATTGTCTTTGGTTCCCCATATGCTTTGCTTCTCTTCTTTGAAGATAGGGGAATGCTCTTTTTTAGTAATTTTACTAACAATTCTCTATGCTTTTCTTAAAGGTACTACTTGACGATGTAGCTAAATTATCAGTTAGTTTAATATCCTCAGTACAGTTCATATGGGCCATTCAAAATTCATAGGGATCCCATAACTATAGTTTCTAATAGTCTCAGAATAGCAGTCTGGTTTTGTCATTCTGTTTTTCAAAATTAACCGATGGCAATATCTTCTTCTCATAGGTGAGTGAACAGAAATAGCTTCTGAATATTTCCCCTTTTCTGTGTTATCTGTTTATCATTTGCCACCTTCATTGAACAACTGTATGATGTTCTTTTCTCTTTCTTTATTTTGAAAAAAATAACAAAGGCTCTTCCTAAATTTAGTGTGACAGCATCTTTGTATGTTCTCTATACATACCCTTCCTCAATAGTCTTTCTATTTCTTAAAATGTTCCATTTTTCTTTTTTTACATTTTTCCTACACTTTTAATGTAATTATTCAGACATTTCCCCTTATTTTCTTTTCTCCTCTTGCTGATATTTTTTTGCAGTAGTGCTTTCAATGTACTTATTTATACTTTTATTATGCAGAAAAGAGCAACAAAGATGATTAGGGGACTTGAGGCTAAAACATATAAAGAACAGTTGCTGGAATTGGGTATGTCTAGTTTAATGAAAAGAAGGACTAGGGGTGATATGATAACTGTGTTCCAGTATCTCAGGGGCTGCTGCAAAGAAGAGGATCTCAAGCTATTTTTGAAAGCACCTGAGGGTAGGACAAGAAGCAATGAGTGGAAACTAATCAAGGAGAGAAGCAACCTAGAACTAAGGAGAAATGTCCTGACAGTTAGAACAATTAATCAGTAGAACAACTTGCCTCCAGAAGTTGTAAATGCTCCAATACTGGAAGTTTTTAAGAAGAGATTGGATAACCATTTGTCTGAAATGATATAGGTTTCCTAAGCAGGAGATTGGATTAGAAGACCTCCAAGGTCCCTTCCAACTATTCTATTCTATTCTATTTTTTAAAGAATTTAAAATCTTAAATCCAAATCAAATTAGGAATAATGACAAGTTATTACTCATATAGGAACTGTGAGTGAAGAAGTCTACAATGATATCAAAAAGGCTTCAAACAGCTGCATTAAGCCATTTAGAGAACACTGTTCCTTCAATATTTTGAAAAGAAAATCATTTTTCCAATGCATCTTGAAAAGCACTCCATTTAAATGCTCACACAGTTCTACTGATTTGTAAAAAAAAAAAAAAAAAAGTCACCCCAGAAGGAAAAAGTCAGAAAACTAGCAACAAAAAGACTGTGCATGTTTATAATAGTACTGGGGAGACAGGAGAAGAGAATTCAATGGCCACCTCATTCTGTTATGGCCTTCAGTCTTTTCCTCCTTCCCCTTCTCCTGGAAATATAAGAGAAAGGGGAGTGACGTTCTCTAAATGTGAACAATTGTGCTTTCATTTTTTTTAATCAATGAACAAAGTCAAATACTGTATTTTTGGTTGCATATTTTGCACCAGATTATGTTACTCAGACCATGTGTTCGGTGCTATAAATGCATCTGGCTATTTCTATTGTGTTAATTAAACACATCTAGATAATGAATCTATCTGTCAACCATGATATGAAATAAACAGTGGGGAGAGGATTGCCTGAATGGGAAAGCTTGAACATTCCGTTGAAATGAAGTGTTCAAGAGTTCTGTCATGATACATACCCTTTAGGCCACTTGCTGAAATGGAAAATATTGTCATATGCCTTTTCTATTTCATAGACATGGGTGATAAACACTGCTTCATCTTTAACTGTAGTGCAAAGTTGGTTCTATTTGGGGACCAAAATGACACATAGACAGATCTGAAAGGCTTCTAAAAATAATTTTTAAAATAGTGAAACTCTAAAAAAGGGAGAGAAGAATATGCAATCTCTTTAGACTTGCCCAAAAGTCAGTGGAATATGTGAATGACATGTCACATTTTCTGTGGATATATTGTATACCAAATAAACATTCTCACACTTTAGACTGAGATCATAGCAAGTATGTAATGCAAAATTGGTCTTATATAAAAATTATAAGGAAAAAATAGCAGAAAAAGTTTGTACTCTATAATAAAAGTATCCTCTTCGATCTGCCCACCAACTCTTGCTCACATACCTGCCAGCCTCATGATGCCCTGGCCCAGCTCTCTCCGCAGAGCCAGGGTGCCTCCGCCGCTGCTACCGCTGCCGCCGCATGTCTTATTCTGCGGCTTCCAAACCGAGTCTTCCAGCAGTGGCCGCTCTGCGCGTACGCTCTATGGTTGTATGCTCTGCCGGCAGCTGGCCCACAACCATAGAGCATACGCCCAGAGCAGCCACTGCCGGAAGACTCGGTTTGGAAGTTGCAAAAAAAGTCATGCAGCAGCAGCAGCAGCAGCAGTGGCAGAGGTGCCCTGGCTCTGTGGAGAGAGCTGGGCCAGGATATCGTGAGGCTGGCAGGCACATGAGTGAGAGTGATACAACCGCTCACGCAACCCCCCTCCAGCTGTGCAGAGCACCATTCACTGCCATTTTGAAGGCACCAAGCCGCGGGAGCCGGAAGGCGGTGAACAGGCACTCACGTGGCTTGGCGATACCCCTAGGTCAGTGAATGGCGCTGTGCCCGGCTGGAAAGGGGGTTTGCTGGGTGGCTGCTCATGAGTGTGGTCGCTTCATGGCTGCTGTGTTGCGCTGCTGCGATAGCGCAACACAGCCATTTGCCCATGAGGCTGTGCCCGGCTCTTTGGAGCCTGCTCGCAAGAGAGCAGCCGCCCGGCAATCCCAAAACAATAAACCCTCCCCTCATAATAAGGCCCAAGCCATATTTTGTGTGTAAAAAGAAAATAAGACCCTGTCTTATTTTCGGGGAAGCATGGTATTTAGCAGACATTTTTACAGAAGCACTTGAGGAGAAATCCAAGGCTTTTGAGATTTACTTGCGGCCAAGGCTGTACCCATGGTCTATCTGTGTGTGCTTCTTCCTGTCCCTTATCAACTAATTGATCAATTAATTTAATTTGTATCAGCTATGTGCTTCAATCAATCAGAATAGAGCTGGAAGGGACCTTGGGGGTCTTCTAGTTCAACCCCTCTGCTCAAGCAGAAGACCATATACTATTTCAGACAGGTGGCTCTCCAGTCTTTGCTTCAAAAACCTCCAGTGATGAAGCATCCACAACTTCTGAAGGCAAGCTATTCCACTGGTTAATTGTCCTCACTGTTGAGAACTTACTTCTTAATTCTGGTTGCTTCTCTCCTTGAATAGTTTCCATCCATTGTTTGTTGTCTTAACTTCTGGTGCTTTGGAAAATGAATTGACCCTGTCTTCTTTGTGGCAGCCCCTCAAATGCTAGAATACTGCTATCATGTCACCCATAGGCCTTTTTTTTTTGTCTAGAGTAGCCATACTCAATTCGTGCAGCCATTCTTCATATGTTTTTGTCTCCAGGCCCTTAATCATCTTTGATGTTCTTCTTTGCACTTTCTCCAAAGTCTCAACATCTTTTTTTATAATGTGATAACCAAAACTGGATTATCAATTACCAAAACGTTTAATCAACTAATTGATAGTCACTGATTTGTTAATCCTTTGTATCAACCCAAGTCAATCTAGGGGTAAGATTATTACTTCTAAATAATGTGTCATAGACTTCTTTCATCATTTCTTCTTCACCTTGCTTCTTTTTATATGGCCATATGTTGTATATCTTTCTTCTATATCTAGAAGAAACATGTAGTGATAGAGACCAAAGTGAACGGACAGGAAAGTAAGAAATGTGGTAGATATAAAAGATATAAGGTCACTAAAGTAATGACAGGTTACAATAGCAAATGCTCTTAATATCAATAAACATCTTACAGTGTAAGCATCTCTTCAATTGTTTGCTAGCCATTCCAAAGTTATTTTGGAATTTTGCCAAGAAGTCATTTTGATCTGTTAATGAAACCATCAGTATATCGTATATTATGCTGGAAATTCCCATGAGATTTACATGGGTTTATGCTACATTTCTAGCATGTTAATATATTCTTCCATAACTAGCTGAGGATGGTGATACATGGACATGTGTACAGTTATATAGGAGTGGAGTACGTTACGTGCAGATACTGCATATGATACAGATTGCAAATTAAATAATTTAATATTTAAATTGAACAGCAAGTAATATTTTCCTTGGCAAAGACAGCAGTTTTCTGATGAATGTTTTTAATTTAAAGAGATGTGCAGTACACAGTATAATAAAACTGACAGTTTGGGTTAAAGATGTTAGCCTCAATTCACATGAGGCTTTTGGAAAATTTCCAGGTTCACATTTATGGGAAAGAAGTCCACTAATTAACCCAACCAACTTTCTCCTTGTTTTAAATGATATCTTATTCCCAATTTAGCGGCTGCACTGCATATGTGCCAAATTTTGGCATACTCAGAGTTATTATCCTAGTTAATATAATATTTATAAAAGACTCATATTTGGAATATAGGGAATTATAACTGCATTAAAATTAAATTGGCAATATATTTCTTTCTACTGAATATATAATTAAGACATTTGAAATAATTTATTTTCTACCTTTAATACTAAGTTGTCTTTGTCCTTCCTTCCTTCCTTCCTTCCTTCCTTCCTTCCTTCCTTCCTTCCTTCCTTCCTTCCTTCCTCTCCCTCCTTGTTATTTGTTTTTGAGTCTTTAGGATACAGAGAAACTGTCTCAACTGGAAGGCAAGGAGCATTTACATTTCGTTTCATCCTGAAAAGATTATTAGTACTACATTGTTGTTAATATTTAATGTGGTTCCTGTCCCAATTCAGTCTCTTGTCTACCTTTGTTATTTATGAAATAACTGATAGTTTATGATATAAACAGATAAGTTTAAGAGAAGAGCAGGCAGAGTTGGGGTGGAGTTAAATGCATCATCAGAGTCATTGCATTTGCATAAGCACTCCAAATTCAACCATTCCTGAATTCAATTATTGCCAATTTACTGTGGACTTTTTGTTGACCAGATTCTTGTGTATAGACTTGAATAAATCTTGAAAAGTAAATCAAAGCAATATTTCATTTTGACTGATCACAGTATATGTGTGGCTCTCCTATCTGTGCTGGATGGATAAAATCATTTTCCTTTATTTCATTAAATTATCTTAAAACAGAAATCTTAAAAGTGTTTTAATATATGTTACAAAATTAACTTTTTTCAACTTATGTTTCTGCTCTTAACAGTCACACAAATTTAAATCTGGAAGGATTGCATCTCATGTTGGATAATATATTAATAGGGAGTTTAAAACTCTAATTCTCCAAAGTGAAGGAAACAAATACCGCTTGTGGGTTTTTCTATTTTTCATTGGCTAATTTTTGCCAATTACATGGAGAAAGAAAGGATGTACCTGTTGAATGAAATAATGACAGAGAAAATCTTTCAAAAGATAATTAAAAGCATCATTACTGCAGAATGGCTAGTGATCTGGGAGTGGCTTTTGGGAAAGTCAGAGCTGTTTCAATTAGCATTTTTTAGGCACGAGAGAAAGAAATTCTGTACAGATGAATTATAATTTTTAAAAAGATAAGCACTAATGAATGCAACTGCATTTCAAGAGCAGTCTTGGGCATTTCTTTTCTTTGAGATTAATATATTCTTCCCACTTCATTCTAGTATTCCGTTCTTACTAAAAAAAAATCACAGAGGTGTTAGAATTCTACTACAGAAAATACTTTTATTCACAAATCATACTCAAACATAAACGGCAGTGTGCAGATTCATACTTTATAGTACATTAAAACCAACAAACCATAGGATGGTTTGGTGTAATGTGTTAATCCAGCCATAAAATAATAGGTCTCAGGATTAATAACAGTAGGGAGTTTTGATAGCTGGTTCATTATCAGAGGAAAGCCTAACGCCTATTAAATGGTCCAAATCAAAAGAATAGTTCTTAGAAGAATGAGGTTAGACAGATTGGGATGAGCAGGAAGGAAAAAAAGAGAAAAATAGGCAAAATAAAGTTATCTACCTTTAGCTATTTAAACAGATAATGGATGGCTTTGAGTAAGATTCTGCTACCATAGCAAAGTCTGGACGTGACATTGAAATATTTGGAATGAATGGCTTCTATTGTCATATGCTTTCTTGGCGAAAAAGGAATGTATTTGCCATTTAGTACCTTTAGTGCTTTTCCCTAATATTCAATGAGTAAGAAGTTGATTTCTTGTTCTCAGTGCTCATTTGATGAGTTCTTTGACAGAAACCTACCCACTATATTAACCATCTTTGATCTGATTAATACAGTTGGATTTTCTGCTTATTCTTGTGTCAGAGAAATGAGAGTCAGAGGCCACTTGGAAAAACGTATTTTTAACCATGAGTAGGCTACAATGATAAAAGCTCACTAAGTGATATTAATGATTGGATTTAATTAATTATATCAACTCTGAGCAACAATATATTCAAAGATGGCATGTTTAAAAATACTTGTCCAATCCAGGGGGAGAAAATATAGAAAAAAAACAGAAAAAAAAGAGGAAAGGGAGAACATTCCCTAAAATGAAAATATAATGCTTTCTTCAGGTTGAAATTGTCTTCTTGTGACAGCATGGGCATGAAAGCATTAATTCTGAAAATATCCAGCTATATACTGAAGCTATGTGACACCATCTGACATTCTGAATACTGATTGAAACTGTTCTTCCCATATAGTCCTCTGATAGGTGGAAAAGAACTTTTTCTATGCTCTATGATCTCTTGAAGGGGGCGCAATGGCTTGGCAGTTGCAGCCTGGTTTCAAGTTCCAAATGCCACACGATGGGGTAAGCTCCCATTACTTGCCCCAGCTCCTGCCCACCTAGTGGTTTGAAAGCATGGAAATGCAATGAGATAAATAGGTACCACTTTGGTGGGAAGGTAACAGTGTTCTGTGCACCTGAGTGTATAGTCATGCTGGCCACATGTCCACAGAAGTGTCTTTGGACAATTCTGGCTACCTCAACTGTTCTGACCCCCCCCCTTTCCTCCTTTGCCCACACAGAACACTCTCCGGAACAATACTATTTTAACAGGGTTTATTTCACAGACAGACAGACAGATTCTTGGCAGTAAACCACCACGACAAAGCTCACCAACATAAGACATGAAAGCAGCTATCCAGCCTGCTACGTTTCCAAGACCAAACTTCTTGCAGGATTTCTTTGTTGACTGCTGCAAAGGGGGTATGCTCAGTCAACCCTTTTATAGCCTGAAGGGGAGTCCACTTATCAGCAGCTGAGAGCCCTTACCGCCGATAATTGCACCCTCGCTCCTTGCGTCTATGGGCGCGGCGATAACGGGCGTCCAAGAACTCCCTGCTGATCTCTGATTCACTGTCCCATGACTCCTCCCCACTGCTCCAAGGCATGGCATCAGGAGCCCCCCTCCTCTGGCTCTCACCACTGCTCCATGCCTCAGGTGCCTCCTGGTGGCCGACCAGACTCTCTGATCCCTGCTCAGAGTCAGAACCCTGCCCAAGATCCTCCTCATTCTCCAGAGCCGACTCATAGGGACCCTCACTCTCGGAATCTAGTGGCAGCTGCAACGGCTCCTGCTGGGCCACAACACTCAGCTATGAAATAAAGATGAACACTTTGCCCTAGATTCAGACATGACTGGACAGGGGAAATCCTTTACCTTTACCTATGATCTCTTGGGAAGAATATAAGGAGATGAATATTCAGTTTTAGAATCCAGGTGAAATAATCTTGCTCAGAGAGATATGGCCTTGGCTACCATTCTGTAAACCAGAAATCCTTTATTTATATACTTCGATCCCTTTTTAATATTGTTATTATTTTATTGCTTCTATTTTATGTTTGGTATAATCATTTTGATATATTTTTCAAATATGATTTAATTTTCATATCTCATGATTAGTTTAGGTTCACTGAATGCAGGCACAGTCCAGGACTTCCTTAGTAATGGCATTTTATCTGCAGAATTATTTCAGCTAATATTGAATTAATTCTTTCTGCTTCAGCTTAAGCCAGGATACAATTATATCATTGTTCTTAAGGGCTTAACTATAGCTGACTTTCTGGACATCTTTGGGTTCTTTCTTTTTTTGAATTTCCTGATCAGTGAGTTGTTGTTGTTGTTTTGTAATGGAGATTATACATATGTCTCTGTGTGTATGTGTACATGTACATGTGTATCTGTGGGCAAGAATATACTGAACTTTTACATTACTGGTTTGCCAAATATTTATGTTAAAAATTAATACATAGAAAGAAATATAAATATACATGCAATTGAAAAAAACATTTGACTTTTACCCAGGTCTAACAAAAAATCTACAAATCATACATATTTTTCAAATAATTGTGTTGTTGCTTTTTTATTGCAGTTAAACTTTGATTTCATTGTTTTATTTTAAATAAGAAAGGCATGGGAATGGAGAATTACCCTTTCTTATTTTGTAGCATACCCAGAATACAATCAATTTAAAAAATGATTTTTAAACATGATTCTTTAAATATACTGTAATCTTCTTGTTTCATGTTTAATTGCCTGTTATTTTATAGTAATTCATATTGCTAATTATTAATAATTATTACTACAGCAATGTCATTACTTTTCCCATAATATTCACAAAAATACTTTCAACCTTGGTATTATGTGTTTCTGTACAAGTACAGTAATTCTTTATGTACAATGCAGCTCCTTCTTCTCTTTTGCTTGATCTGTTTCTTTTGAACAAATTATATCCTTCTAGTAATATAGTTCAATCATAAGTTCCATCTTACCAATTTTTGCTAGTACCAACAATATCATACCTGCCACATGCACTGAGACTTCAATTTCTCCCCATTTGTTCCCCATACTTTGAGCATTAGTGTAAAGACTTCTGATCCTTTTAGGCTGATCTTGTGTTTACTGCTATGTCTCCTCTACCTGAGTGCCTCTTCCTTCTTGCCCCTTCCTTCCTCGTTGTCAAATGCTTTTGTATTTACAACATATCATCAAAGTATTATGTATAAATAGTTCATTGCTTTTAATTTATTTGATTCTTTGCAACCAACACAGCCATGTTTCTCAGTCATCAATTCTTATTTGGTACATTCTATATAAATGCATTGTGCCTTGTTACAACCTTTGTATGTTATAAGCCTTGACATCCCCAGACAATTCTGAAAGGATAAAGCAAACTTGAATATTTAGCCACTTTATCTTCAAGGACAGCATGTGTTAAGATTCTAACTTTAAAACAATTAGTTTGCTCTAGATTTCAAATACAGCCTTGAAATATATTGTAGAAGTTTTTTTATCCCAGCCTCAAGTAACTTTTTGTTGATTTGATATAAATAACTTTATATCAGTTATAACTTTCTCACATAAAATGCAGGTATATTGTGAGTAGAGTAATAAAACCTGAAAGGAAATATCCGTGACAATATCTGTGTACTTCTTTTCATAAGAGAAAATAATGCCATGTACATAATAGCCCATCTAAACAAACAGAAACAGCTAATGCCCAAAGAATGAAGGCATACAGTATGTATTAAAAACATAAAAGGAAGTGGAATTTACATTGTAAACTCATTCAGAGTAGCTGCAGCCTGTGTTTACTCTCTTGGTGTGCTACTGATATTAGTAAATAATGTAAACCATTTCATTAAAATATTTTGAGTTAAAAATACAATGTTCTGAATTTACAGGAAATGTTTCGACTCAATTCTGTTTTTCACAAAACAGTTTCAAACTTGAAACAGCGGATAGGATTTTGGGGTTTTACTGATTAGATTGATTTGTTGTTATAGAAATGGCTAGTTTATAATAATATGGAAAAGTAAACAGTTGAGATTTATGTTATGTTAATGCTCTATTCTACTGCAACAGAGAGAATTGGAAGTCAACGCTTTTTTTTTACTTTTCTCCCTCCCCTCCTCACTTTTCTTTCCCCTCCTCCTCCTCCTCCCCACTGTGTCCTACTATTTGCTTTTGTATTTTTGTATTTTATTCTATAATCTAATAAAATGTTTTAAACACTGAAACAGTGGATAGGGTTTAGAACAGATAGGGAAGACATCCCAAACATGACTTCCGAGATTCTTCCACATCCCCTAATAATAGCTCTGCTCTGAGCTAAGCAAAGGCTTAGAAAGAAGGAATCAGAGCATTCAAAAGCACATTATGGATGAATTGAGGTGATGAAAGAAATGTCCTTCTGGGTTCGGCTCCAAGTGGGGAAAAAGACACTGGAGACATGGAGGCTGCTTGGAAAGATGGTTTTAATGGTGGACAGGACCACATGGCCTGAGTCCTGAACAGAAAAGGTGATCACATGCTTCAATGTTGGTGGGGAAGAAGAGAAGGGCAGGGAAGGGGCTTGCTAAGCTTTTTATAACCTGTTCAGTCCCACCTCTCTGTTTCCTGTTCCTGTGTAAGAAATGTATTCTGATTGGTTGTCAGACTCACATGGGCCCATGCAGGGGCAACTCTCTAGGCTGAGTCCAGGTTTGGTTGAATTCTCAGAGTTCTCAGATGCCATGTGGTCAGTTGAGTAAAGGCTTATATTTTCATGCCTTCATTCCCATCGCCCTGGAGCTGATGGGGAGAACTCTTTATTATGTAGAGAGACTGGCCTTCTTAAGCCATTTGTCAATGGCCCATTGACAAAGTGGGTGGAGGCAGGAAGCTACAGGGAGCTATTCTCAATTTAAAACATGTTTCTTCCTTTTCACATCCAGGGAAATATAATATTCTGCCTTTTCAATATTTTCTAGGATATTTCATTTTTCTGGGAGAGGGCTGGGTGATAACTTCCTACAGAGGCATGGTGATGATAATGATGGCGGTGGTGATGATAATTTTACCTAGTATTTTTTTTTTTAATTTTCAATCTCTTGTATACAAAGACCAGAGGTGGGTTGATCCCGGTTCAGCCCAGATCGGGTGAACTGGTAGTGGCAGCGGCAGGAGGCTCTGCCCACCTGCCTGGATGCTTCTGGAGTAGAATCTGAAGTTCTGGACAAACGTACTTGTTTCCACAATTCATCATAAAACATTTTTTCAAAATTCATGTTGTGATGAAATGGATTCTCTTTATGGCAGAATTTCCAAAACTCTTCTTTGCCCTGCAATTCAACAATTCAACAACAGCCAGAAAGTCTCAATAGCATCACACACCATAATTAAACCTTTTGAATTTACGTAACTACAATACAGAATAGTTTTTTTTTTAATATATCCCGTGTCCCGTATCCATTATAGTGGTATGCAGAACTTTGGATTCAAAAGGAAAGATTGCATTAAAAGAACATGTGACCATGCATGGAGTGCTTGTTGGCATTTCCTTAAACCAAGCATATCTTTTTTCCCGGATAATGCTACAGTTGAAGTCACACTATGCCAAGAAACTAAAACCCCGTAAGGATTTCCCAACAGGTGTTGTATACATTCCTTTCTCCAAAGCATGTTTCTTCTTGAAATCCAAACTGTTCCACAACTCTAATAAGTATAACTATTTAATAGAAAGCAAAATGAAACACAAAAGACTATTTTTAGAACAATTAAAATTAGAAAAATTAGTTTCATTGGCCTCTGACTACAGATAAACTTAGCCTCAAAGATTCCTGAAGCTTGTCTAGATCTCAGAGTTCCATCCGTTTTCTATCCTTTATAAGAATTGAGATTGCATTCTAAAACTCATAAGTGATTTTCCAAGGCTTTTTAAAAGGAAGCATGTATTGATGTTTTAAACTGAAATTACTGCTTTTTGCTTAGCAATGGTTTTCATTTATGAGTGTTTATCTGAGGCAAATCAAAAGTATGGTTAATCTAAGTTTAAATAGCTCTAATTATATTCTCTTTATATTTGTACATTTTAGATAATTTGGATTTAATCAGTAACATTTCTAACAAAACCTAATGTTTGTTGGCTGATTTTAATGTTATAAAATATGAGTGAGAAAATAAATTATGTTTTGCCTATTATTAAACTACATAAGTAAAAAGAGACCAACAATGAAAAAGAGAATAGAGTTTATTTTTCTGTCAGGTCATCATGGATCCTTATTGGGATGCTGCCATTTTGATGGGGAGGGCCAGGATGGCCCTTTGCAACCTTTTCCTGTTTCTGGCCTTTCTTTCACTTTAATGTACCTTCTTGGGAAAGAGAGGGGAAGGCATAGGCTTGGGGCCATTTGTTTTGTCTCAGCTCCGAAGGTTTGGGCAAAGCGGCACCTGAGAACAACTTACCAGCTTCTCACAACAACTTCACACCTCTGGATTGGTTCACCTCAGACCGGACATAGGGGAGGGGTTTTTGCAACATTTAATCTAATGGTTTTGAGTGGGAATTTCAGATCCTGCCTTACTCTTTTGCTTTTTGCTATCACTATCTCCCAATAAAAGTTTCCTTTTGAAATGTTATTTGTTTCAAGAGTTCTGCTTTCTTGAGGAGAGAGAAGCATTTTCCTTTTTTCAGTTGAAACACAAGTAAAATCGAAGTCATTTTAAAAGAAAGATAATACTTTCAAAACTATTATTATTATGGTTTGTCACACAGTCAACCAGATGTTTTGGCATTTTTATCCACCTCAGAAAGTCTTCCTAAGGGCCTAGGATAGGTAGAGGTTTTTATTTGATGGTGTCAAAGGTATTGTCAAGGCATGTGATTGTTCCAAGTAAAGCTGCTATTTGAAATTTACTAATGATGATTTGATCAATATAATTGTTGTTGTTATTGATTTAATCTTCAATACAATTCAGTCTTGGAATGGTAAAACTTTAACAGTTCAAATCCTAATCAAGGACCTAAGAACTGTTAAGTAGCATCTGAGTATATAGGCAGCTCAAAGTAGGGTGGTTTTTTTTTTTACAAAGTCAAGATATTCAGGTCTAATCAGTTCAAAATTTCAGCTTCTGGTTTGACATCATGGCGAAATTGGATGTGGGGCTTCGCATAATTCCCACTATGGATGAGTGGTTGGAAAAATTGATGAAATTAGCAGAGATAGACAAAATGATTGTTTTAATCAAGAAAAGAATACATCTAATTTTGTTTGCATTTGGAAACGCTTCTGGACTTTTTGATTCAGAGGGGGGGGGTATGAAACTTCAACTTTTGGGTTTGCTGATTAGATAGGTTTATTGTTACAGAAATGACTAGTATATAGTACTATGATGATCCCATCACCCCAATTATTCTGGGTGGCAGGGTCCAAGGGGAGAGCCTTCTCTACTGTTGCCCCTGCCCTCTGAACATCCTGCCCCTCTAATGTGAGGTTGGCCCCAACCCTCCTATCTTTTCATAAGGGCCTAAAGGCATGGCTCTGCCAATCAGCTTGGGGCCCCAGTAGTTGAACAGTACAATGGAGGTAGTTGATTGAGTAATCATAGATTCCACCTCCCCCTCACTCCCCCCTTCCCCACGTGTTGTTGGTTTTAATGTCTGATTTTTAACATTGTATGTTTTAACTGTATAGATAACTGTTAGCTGCTCAGATTTACCCGATGGAAAGATGGGCGACCAATATATTTAACACATAAAACAATAAATACTATGTAAAAGTAAAAAGTTGAGGCTGCATGTTATTATCTCATTCTACTGTTTGAAATCAATGCTTTTCTTTCTTTCCCCACTTTTCCCCTGCACTTTCTTCACTTTCCTTTTCCCTCCTGTATTTTCTCGTTGTTTTCAATTTTTCTGTATTTTATATTTTGATAAACTAATAAAATTCTTAAAAAAACTAATCAAACAAGTACAAATTGTTGTTAAGTGACCAGTGGTAAGTTGAGAACTACATATAGTTTGGAAGCTTGGATTGTCTTACAGCAGGGGTGTCCAAACTTGGGAACTTTAAGACTTGTGGACTTCAACTCCCAGAATTGCTGGCTGGGGAAGTCTGGGAGTTGAAGTCCACAAGTCTTAAAGTTCCCAAGTTTGGACACCCCTGTCTTACAGTACGTGAAAATTCAAATGTATATATTTTATTAGATTGCTTTTATCCTGCCTTTATTTAGGTATAAGGAACTCAAGGTGGTAAACATACATAGTTCTTCTTTTTCTCCTCCTCCTTTCCCAACAACAGCTTGATGAGTTGGGTTGAGCTTAGAGAAAACGACTGGCCGAAAGTCGCCCAGCCTAAAGCAGGATCAGAACTCCCAGTCTCCTGGTTTGAGGCCAACACCTTAACCACTACCCAAAGGTTGATTATCACTTTTAAAGCGCTCCATGGCTCAGGACCTAGTTATTTGCGGGATCGCAACCTACCCCACACATCCCTGCGACCAATTCGCTCTCACAGAGAGGGACTCCTCCGGGTACCATCCGCTAAGCAATGCCGGCGGGCGGTGCCCAGGAGTAGGGCCTTCTCTGTGATGGGCCCAACCCTCTGGAACGACCTCCCCCCCGATATTAGAATTACTGCTGATCTCCGCTCCTTCCGTAAGAAACTCAAGACCCACCTGTTCCAATTAGCTGGCCTGGCCCAATCACAATTATAATCATAATCTAATCCCGACCTTCCTGGCCGGTATTTTAAATTCTAAACTTCGGGGTATTTTAATTGGTTTTAATTATTAGTTAATTTTATGATCATTGTACAGACTTTTTGTTCAATTTGTTTGTCTGGGGTTTTGTATTTCTGTTGTTTATAGTGCATTTTATTTCTGTCTGTACACCGCCCCGAGTCCCCTCGGGGAGAGGGGGCGGTTTATAAATTTAATAAATTGAAATTGAAATTGAAATTAAACTGGCTGTGATTGGGGCATTTTTGGGAAGTATTGATGGAATAGTGATTGAGGGAATAGTGTCATTTTATCAGTATGTTGTGTATAAGTTAAACCAGCGATGGGGAACCTTTTTTGGCTCACGTGCCATAAGAGGGGGGAGTGCAGGGGGGTCATTTGCAGGCATGCTGCACCCATAATGCAATGCGTGACACACACACCCAGTGCGCATGCGTGCACTACAGGCCTGACCCATTTCTGCATGTTTTTTTTCGCCCTCAACAGGCTCCAGAGGCTTTATAGGAGCATAGGGAGGACGAAAACATCCTCCCCCGCCCCCAGGAAGCCCTCCGGAGGCTTCAGGGACCTTCAGGTGGCTTTCCTGAAGCCTCTGAAGCAGTCAAAACGACTCTCTGAGCAAACCGGAAGTCACTTCCGGTTTGTTCGTAGGGTCGTTTTAAGTGCTCTGAAGGCTTCAGGGACTGTCAAGAGGCTTCCCTGAAGCCTTCGGAGCGCTCAAAACGACCCTCTGAGCAAACCGGAAGTGTGTTCCTGTACTTCCGGTTTGCTCGTAGGGCCGGTTTTTTGCACTCCGGAGGCTTCAGGGAAGCTCATGAAGCCTCTGGAGGGCCTCCGGGGGGCAGTGGGGGCTCTTTTCGCCTTCCCCAGGCTCCTACAAAGCCTCTGGAACCTTGGCAGGGCGAAAAATGGCTTTAAAAAAGGGTGAACTCAGCTGGCCAGCACGCGCATGCACGCTGGCCAGCTGACAGGGCAGCGCCTCGCGTGCCCTGACAAATGGCTCCGCATGCCACCTGTGGCACATGTGCCATAGGTTCGCCATCACTGAGTTAAACCACGTCCTTGACTTAATAGTAGGTTGTGTTAAGTTCCAGTGAACTATTAATAGTTCCTTCATTTGAATGCCAAATTTCCAGGAAATCTGATTGTTTGCTGTCACCATAATCCATTATTTCTGTACTTTCCAAGTTGTTCATAGTGAGGACATGACTGGCTGTTAAGTATTTCTGATCTTGGTTCTTTGTTAGTTAGGCATCTCTGATTCTTTGGTATCATCTCTACAAGCTATAAATTTGAATATTAGGGCAGTTTTTCTGAAGAAGTGTATCTTTACTGTAGGTTTTGAAACAAGATTAAATGAATGTGTTAACCCTAGTACCATCCCTTAAATAAATCACTGTTATTCCCTTTTAAAGGATGAATGGAAAATATTATCCTAATAATTTACATTATAAAGTATAATATTCATAAAAAACCAGTCTTTCTTCTGTTTACGCTGGCAAATCCACCTAAACCTTATGTAAACCAAGACATTCAGAAGTGCATGCCAAAATGCAGATGGACTATGGTAAGCCAAAATGCAAAGAGGAGTCTGTCTAAAAATTTATTTTGTCTGCTTGCCATGTTACACTGAATCTGGACATAACTGTGCATAAGGGGTTTTGAATACAGTCTCTATGGACTTCATCCAACAACACATATGCAAGTTAATGACCAATTGTTATGTTTGGATGTTGCTAGCTCTTTTTGTTTTAATTGCTATTCTAACATTAAAATACAGGATTAATTAAACTCAAATCCCAGTTAATTGTGCAGGGTTCTTTTTCTTTTCTTTTCTGGTGACAGTGTTTTCTTTTTAAAGCAACCCTACCCCATCATTCCTATGTTTGTTATAGTTTGGTAAAGTAGAACTTTATTATCTGTTTTATTTGGAGCTAGGAAAAAGAGAATGCTGCAGAATTGTAACAGTGCATAGATCAGCAACTTAATCACATTTATAATTGCTATAAGTGACACTCATTTACAAAAATGATTAAATCTCCTATATCAAAATCATATGACAGTGGTGATGTTAGTTTATTAACCTCTGACCAAATAAATTGATCTGTGCAAATGAACTGAACTTAGGCCAGGAAAATACATTATTTAAAAAATCTGGAATTTGATCAAGAAATATAGGCAAAGCATAACAGTTACACAATATATTAATAACTTTGATGAAAGATTTTAACTTAATAAGATTGTGTTTCCATATTTTTTTACAAGGTGCATTGTTCTGCAGTGTCACTACTATTTTATCTAATAATTATATGTCCTTTTTCTTCACCTATCATTGATATTCATAGTCAGTTATGCCCTGGTCACTTCTAAGTTGGACTACCCCAATGCACACTACCTGAGCCTGTCCTTGAAAAGTATCCAGAAACTTCAGCTGGGCCCAAATGCGACAGCATAAGCAGTCTCTGGTAGAATTGTGTTACACCTCTGCTTTGTGAGCTGCATTCATTAGAGTCTCTTTCTAAATTCAAGGTCCTGATGATGGTCTTTAAAACCTTCATGGTGTTGGACTGGATTAGTTGAGGGACTGCCTTTCCTGGATTTAATTTGTATTACTAGATCCAGCAGAGAGGGCATGTTACAACTTTTATCAGCCAGGCAGATTCATTTGGTGGGCCCTAGGCATCAGGCCTTTTCTATAATGTTGCCTATTGATGACTGATTTGTCTGAATGCCAAGCTTCCAGGAATTCCTTCCCATTTTTGGATTTAACTTGCTCTAGAATGCTCACAGTTTCCCAGTTGAAACTATGGTTGAGTCTGTCTATTTGTCATGAAATTAAGGAGTTTTCATCATGTCTCTGTCTGGTCTTCATGGATGCTTTTTGCTAGTCCTCTGCCTGTCCTACATAATGTCTGTTATAGTCCTTACACTTTATGTTTCACATGACTTCTGTTTTTTTCTTCTTGGACTACTGGGTCTTTTGTTTTTTACTTAAAATGTTTTGGAGGGCTTTAATTGGTCATGTGCTATAGTGATGTTTTGCTGCAATACTTTATTCATCATTTCTGAAATATTTTTGATGAATGGCAGTGCTATCCTTTGCACAGCTTGGTTGGTTATGCTGTGATGGGTTCGGTACTCAGGCACTTTTTGATAAAGTTGCCTGGATTTTCATTTTGTTGTATGATGTTGAATAGGCAATATGTTTCCTTTTTCTAATGTTCTTGATTGCTCAGTGCATTTCTGCTCATCTAACAGAGCTCATGTTATGGGAAATGAGTTGTTACTTTTGTAGTGGAGCACTTTTTTAATAGACCAATATTTCTAATTTGCCATCATTTCTACTGCTGATGAGGATATCAAGGAAGGGTAGTGTGTTGTTTTATTTTTCCCTTGTGAGTTTTATCCCTTTGAACATGTCAATTCTTTTATGGATCTTCTCTAGTTGTTACCTTTTTTTATTAAAATGGAAGTATCATCTATATACCAGATCCATATGTTTAGTTGAATGCATAAAAGTGCTATTGTTTCTAGATGTAGCATTACTGTCTATGCTATGAGTCTTGAAAGTGGTGATAAAGTGTTAAAGGTTATAAAGTGAGGAATGCATCCAGGCTCTCCCCACCAGAATGGCAGTGTCCCAATAGGGATCTATGGGATTTGACATGCTGCCCCCTAGGAGAAGGAGAATTCCACCTGGAAGGAAACAAAATGAGAAAAACAGAGTAAAGGGTTAGTTAGCCTTATCAGGGTATCGTGCATGGAATTTCTTTAGTAGCCTAGATACCATGACATGTTTTTTTGGCTGCCCATTCGTTTTCAGTGGGGGGGGGGGAGTGTTTCCAGGATACTAAATACTGTGTGACCCCATGGTGGGTATGTGAATCAAGTATTTCCTTGATTTCAAAATGCTGTTCTCCTTCAATCATGATACGTTGTGGTGGGGTTGCCCTCTCTGGCCTGAGTGGAGTGGTCACTTCAGGCTTTAGGAGGCTGCAATGAAATACTGGGTGTACTTACCTGAGAGTTTTTGGTAACAATAGCTCAACTGTCACTGGATTTATAATGTGTTTGATAGGGAAAGGGCCTATGAATTTAGGTCCTAGTTTCTTTGACGGTTACAACTTTGACGGTTACAACTTTGATGGTTGTAAGGACTGTAGGAACTGTTCTGACCCAGCCTTAGCAGAAGCAAGAAACTTGACTCCTTGTCACGAAAAACCTCTCTTTATTTACTTCTTGTGAATTAATTGCATTCATCCACCAAAAAGTCCAGGCAAGAGTCCTGCAAGGAGTTAACGGGAGCAACAGACCTTATCAGTTCCTTGCGATAATTGCAAGGCCGTGAGCCAAAAGGCTGCAAATTAAGTTCTGGCAAGCAGTCTTTGATGCATGAAACACAATGAGCAAAATCTCCAGAAATATGAATTGTTGTCTCCTATGTCAACCACTCCTCTTTCCTTCTATTTATTCCCCAGCCAGGGAGGGACCATTAAGCATCCACGTGTGCTTTGCTTCCTGAATTGACTCCTTGTCCTCTGTTGTTCACCTCTCCTAACTGCTCTGTGCATACATGCATCTGGAACAGGCTCCAGCTGTTCTTCCTCGTCACTCATCTCAGCCTCCAAAGGTAGCTGTCTTTGCCTGGAACTGTCAAACGGCCCTGACTCTATCTCTGCATCTGATGCAGAGCATCCACCAGAGCCTTCCCCAGACTCCAGAACTGGCCCAAATTTCCCCCCAACCACCTCATCATTAGAGTCTGCCGCCTGGCAGCTGGCAGGCCAAAACAAGAATTTAGTGGACAAGTATACCCTACCCCTACTTTGAATGGCTTGGGTTCTACTCTCTTTTTGTCAGCTTTGCTTTAACGATTACTCTGGCTTTGAGTGCTTTTCTTACTACCCTCCAGGTGTCTTACAGTTGTTCTCTCCACTCTTTAAGGGAAGGTATTGTAGTCTCCTTCACAGGTAGTTCTGGCATAAGTTTGCAGTGCAAGTATGTTTACAAATCCAAAGTGGCCAGCTAGTTTTGAATTGTGGCAGTTTTGTATAAGGTTAAGACTCTGGCTAGCTGGGATGTACAACTTCCCTCCCAGCCTTACCAGGCTGCCTTTTAATAGTGTCTTTATGGGCCTGTAGCCATTCGTCAGTGAGAAGGACTTGTTTAAATGCTTGGGTTGTGGGATTGTCCATTGGGAGATCTGTTTTTGCTTGTGCTCTGGTCATTACTTTGTCTGCCAGCTGAGAGGCTGGGAGAAGGGGTTTGGATACTTCTGATTTTATGCTATTATATTGCGGCATTCTGGATAAGACATCAGCTAGAAATTCTCCCCCCCCCCCACAGGAAGGTATTTGAGGGTGTAATTGAAGTATTGGGCCCAGCATACTTGCTTTGGGGATAGTTTCCATGGGATCTTAATTCTTGTGATTGGTCCACACCTGGAAAGAAATTTTACTCCCTTCCAGAAAATGCCTCCATGTGAGGAGGACCCATCGGACTGCATACGCCTCTTTCTCCCAGACAGCCCACCTTTGTTCAGTGTCTGTTAATTTTTTGGAGGTGTATGCACATGGCTGTAACAGGCCCTGCTTCTTCTCTTGGAGGAGGAACGCCCCGACTGCCGCATTGCTGGCATTTGCCTGAATGACAAAATATTTCTCTGGGTCTGGGTGCTTCAGCACTGGTTCTGCTGAAAACAATCTCTTTAGCTTTTCAAATGTTGCTTGGCATTTCATGGTCCAGTTCAAGGGCTGCCTCAGTTTGGATTCCCCTTGCTTTTTAACAGGTTGGTGATTGGGAGTGCAATTTGGGCAAATGCTGGGATAATTTGCAAGTAAAAGTTAGCAAACCCCAGAGAACTTTATAGCTGTCTACACATGCTGGGAGAGGCCCATTTGACCACTACCCACACTTTCTCCAGGCCCATTTCCCCTCCTTCGTGGGAGATTCTGTAATCTAAGTAGTTTATCCTTTCCTTGTGAAATTCACATTTTGACAGCTTTATGTAAAGATTTGCAGCTTGTTTATGACCATGCAGACAAGTTTTACATGCTCCACTTTTGTTTTGCTGTAGATTAAAATGTCATCTAAATACACCAAAACTCCCTTGTAGTGGTACTCAAGGAGCACTTCGTTTGATGTATTTCATGTGCATTTGTACGTGTGGGAATATGGGTCCATTGCTTTTCACCTGCCACTGTTCTTCTTTTGTGATTTGACCTTTCTTGACTAGACTATGGAGGCATCTTTGCATCAGGTTATCTAGTTTATGTATTGCATTAGTGTTCATTGGAATGTAGGTTTCTTTGTCTTACAGTATTTTTCTGACTTTTTGTATGTATTATGATCTGTTCATGATAACCTTGGTTCTTTGTCTGCTGGGAGCATAATGATAATTTGGTCCTTCTTTAGATTTTGAGGGCTGCTTTGTCCTCTGCTTTGAGTTGAGTTCTTGTGGTTTGTGTTATGATTTTCTAGGGTATGTGAAAAATCCTGTGGTCTTAAATGCTGCTACTCAGGCTGTATAAAATTCTGATTAATATCAACTGTGTTGTACTTGAGGTCTTTCTGGAGGATATTGTGTTCTGCAGTGACTGAATATGTTGGCTACCTATTTAGCCACTTTAGATAATTATTTGCTTCTTGGGTTTAACTTGAGCAGTTTGGTTAGTGTTTTATTTCCCCTTTTTCACCTTGTCTTAGTGATGTGTGTTCTGAAGTTATGTTTGTGCCAGTTGCTCCTTGAGGTTATCTCTGGTATGCTGCCATTTGTTTAGTCTGAGGTGAGCATCCATGATCATTAGACATTATCACTTTTTCAGCTGCTTTGCAAAGCAATTTCTCATAGAGCTGTGCAGTTTATTGGAGGTGGTATCTAACATTTGTGAGTAGGGCATGCTGTCTTAGTCCTTTGTAGAGAAAAAAAATAGTTGTTCCTTATCTGTGGAAAAGGCATCACACAACAAAAGAAAAGACCTTGCTTCTTTTTGTTAAACTAATTTAAAATCTCAGGTTTAGATTTGAGAACATTTTAAATGTTTCTCAACACTTCAAATTGAGTTTTAAACAAATAATTATTTGATGCTTATTCAATTAATACTATGGTGCTCAGGCTGAAAAATAATAAAGTTGAAATGCAAAATAAATTAAAAGAATTGTAAAAGAAATACCATGATAACAAAATTACAAACCTTAAGAAATAAAATATTATTATATAAAATATTTTATTAAATTTTAAAATAAACTTTCCTATAATAACATGGGGTTTTTTTGAAAAAAAAAAGAATGCAGGTATTCTAGTTATGTTTTCCTGTTTTTATGACAACAAAATCTCTTATAGATATGAGTTCCTTTAGAAGATCTCTGCAGATCTTAAAGTCAAAATCCTAACAAAAGACACCGGAATAAACAATCCTAACAAAAGACACTGTTCCTCAGATATTAATAACATAAAGTATTTATAACATAAAGCTTTAAAGCATAATTCCATACCTTGAATTGTATCTAGGATGCTTTTCCATTTTGGTATGATGTCGTTAGCAGCCTAGTTGCCAAATTTTGCACCAGATAAAATCTCTTTGAGGATTGATCTTTATAGAGTATAAAATAATAGTCTAAAAATGCCACTAAAAATGTTTGTGTACAAAGGTTACCAGTTCAAAGAATTCAAGTCCATAATGTTTTAACAACTTTCTGAAAAAAGTTTAGCTTTAAAGTAATTTTATTGAAAACAGTCAGTCACTCATTGAGTGAGGGGTCCTTACCAGCTGCCTTGAAAGAGGCGGTTGTGAGGCCCTTACTCAAGAAGCCTTCTCTGGACCCAACTGAGCTAGCTAATTATCGTCCCGTCTCCAACCTTCCCTTTTTAGCGAAGGTTGTAAAGAGTGTGGTGGCCCAACAGTTCCCACGTCACCTGGAGGAAACTGATTATCTAGACCCGCGCCAGTCCGGCTTCCGACCCGGGCACAGCACAGAGACGGCCTTGGTCGCGTTGGTAGATGATCTCTGGAGGGCCAGGGATAGTGGTTGTTCCTCTATCCTGGTCCTATTAGACCTCTCAGCGGCTTTCGATACCATCGACCATGGTATCCTATTGCGCCGGCTGGAGGGGCTGGGGGTAAGGGGCACCGTTTTGCGGTGGTTCTGCTCCTACCTCTCCGACCGGACGCAATGCGTGTTGGCAGGGGAGCAGAGGTCGACCCTGAGGCTGCTCACTTGTGGGGTGCCGCAGGGGTCGGTCCTCTCGCCCCTCCTGTTCAACACATATATGAAGCCGCTGGGCGAGATCATCCGTGGTTTTGGGGTGGGATACCATCTGTACGCTGACGATATGCAGCTGTACATCTCCACCCCAAACCACCCCAACGAGGCCGTCGAAATGATGTCCCGGTGTTTGGAAGCCGTACGGGTCTGGATGGGAGACAACAGACTTAAGCTCAACCCCTCCAAGACGGAATGGCTGTGGCTACCAGCCCCCCGGTTCAACCAGTGGACTCCATCGCTGGCCATTGGGGGCGAACAACTGGCCCCCGTGGAACGGGCGCGCAATTTGGGCATCCTCCTAGATGCCCGGCTGTCTATGGATGACCATGTGGCAGCCATGGCGAGGGGGGCGTTCCACCAGGTTCGCCTGGTGCGCCAATTGCGCCCCCTATTGGACCGGGATGCCCTTCGCACAGTCACTCATGCGCTGGTAACATCCCGTCTGGACTACTGCAATGCTCTCTACATGGGGCTCCTCTTGAGATGCACCCGGGGACTACAGCTGGCCCAGAATGCAGCCGCGCGGGTAATTATGGGGAGTACGAGATACTCCCATGTAACACCTCTCCTGAGCGAGCTGCACTGGCTTCCTGTGGTCTACCGGGTGCGTTTCAAGGTGCTGATCACCATCTTTAAAGCGCTCCATGGCACAGGACCTAGTTACTTGCGGGATCGCATCCTGCCCCATACATCCCTGCGACCAATTCGCTCTCACAGAGAGGGACTCCTCCGGGTGCCGTCCACTAAGCAGTGCCAGAGGGCGGCGCCCAGGAGTAGGGCCTTCTCTGTGATGGGCCCAGCCCTCTGGAATGACCTCCTCCCCGACATTAGGACCACTACTGACCTCCGCTCCTTCCGTAAGAAACTCAAGACCCACCTGTTCCAACTAGCCGGCCTGGCTTAACTAGAACTTTATCCTCTAATCCCCCTGGCAATTTTAAATTTTGGGTATTTTAATGTTTTTTAACTTTATTGTTATTATCTTTTTAACTTTATTGTTATTGTGATTAATGAATTATAATAATTGTTTTTATTTATGTACCTCCTCCATGCAATATGTTGTATTTAATTGTATGCCGCCCCGAGTCCCTTCGAGGAGAGGGAGCGGCTTATAAGTTGAATAAATAATAATAATAATAATAATAATAATAATAATAATAATAATAATAATAATAATAATAATAATAATAATAATAATAATTAGTCTATCTACCCACAATTCTTTGAATAATGTGTTCCTATTCTGATGCTCTCCAGAAGTGTTAGACTGTAACTTCCTCATTCTCACCCACTTATAGTTTTTCAGATTATGAATGAATTATTTTAAAATTCTATATTTGGTTACCTGTTAGTTAAATACAAAATAACAATTCCCTAATCTCCTGCCATTACCCTGATAAATAAAAAGAAAATTATTTTAAATATTAACAACTAGCGAACCCAAACTGATTCAAAATGCATATATGTGCATTATGTTTTAAAGCGGGGTCATGATTTCTAAAATATTATTATCAAAGTATGCCTTTGCTACATAATTTGATTTATCCTTGATATAAATTTTAACAAAATGATGCATTGTGCATTTTAGTTATCATTAGCATTTTGAGCAATTCTCTTCCTTTTGCAAATGGCAATTAATACAAATTGTACAAAGTGTCATCTTTTTAAAGTGAACTCTGTGTCTTTTTCCTAATTTAATATTTCAGCTGACATAACATATTTTCATATTATTCAGAAAGGTTTTAGAAACATATGACTCCAAAGCTAAGTACATCAAATGAATAATTCTGTGTGTTGAAGACTGTCCATCATTTGGAGGAATATGCTGTCAATATGACTGTTCACAAAATAGTTTCAACTTATTTGTATAAAACATTTAATATTTTGCAAAACATTTAATGTATTGCACATTTTGATACATTTGTTGTCTCTGATGATAAAATATGCAATGTAACATAAGCCAGCAATCTATCATTCCAGATATCTGTAATCATGATCCTAGAAACTAATCTTGCCAATCAACACAATTTTTAAAGCCAGTCATTCATTTCCAATATTTTTCTTTTCTTTATGTGTCATATTCCATATATAAGAATGTCACCAGAGCCCCCACATTCTTTAGCTTCCTTCCTTGATCTTGATTAGGCTGGGATGATACAATTATAATAATTCTTGGCAATGTAGTAATTCTTTGTCCCTGTGTGGATCAGTATAAAGCATCATTGTCAGTGGACTTACTAAATCTCAGAAGCAGAGCCAGGTTGCTCCTGGTTCGGCTGGTTCGGCCAAACAAATAGTAGAATTCAGGCCTGGGTCACAGAACTGGCAGCGACCCAGGCTTGCCACGACCCTGAACCGGGTCTGGGTCCCTCACTGCTGCTGCACCGCTGCCATTTGGATTTTATTGACTGCACGTATGCAGTTCACTGTAAATTGTTCTGTGCATGTGTGAAGAACAATTTACATTGAAGTGTGCGCACACATGCGCTGCATGCGGGTTGCAAACCAGTAGAAAACCTGCAGCAATCCATCCATGCTCAGAAATTATCATAGAATCATAAAGCTAAAATAGTCATTTAGACCATCAAATTCAACTCCATTTCAATGCAGGAATTCAAATTAAGTCATCCCCTAACCTCTGCTTCAAAATATACAGTGAACTAAAGCTGTTTCCTAAGAAATTAGTTCCATTGTTGAACTGCCCTTACTGGGGAGGGGGGTTCCCCTATTGTTCAGTCAGAATTTGCTTCCTGTAATTTACACTCTAATTCCATTCTATTCCATACTCTGGAATGAAACAGTATAAATCCTTACATTCTACAGGTATTATAATACCCGCCTCCTTAATTGTTTTTTCTCAAGATTAAACATTTCCAATTCTTTCACAATTTCTTCATGAGATTTGTTTTTAGTTTCCTGATAATCTTCACTGCCATTATTTAAACCTACTCAAATTTATCTGAATCTTTGAAAACTTGTGATGTCCAAAACTGAATGCAATAGTCAAGGCGGGACCTGATCAAAATAGAGTAGAACAAAATATTTAGCAAATTGTCTTTTGTTGAGGTGGTCTATATTTGCACTTGCCTTTTTTCACCCCCAAAAATATTGCTGGCTTATTAAATTCAGTTGACAGTCAACTACTGTTCAATATCTTTTTTGCATAAATACTATTAGAAAGCCAAGTATTCCATCCTATATTTTTAAAAAACAGTACTTCTCTCTGTTAAATTCTATTGCATTAATTTTTGCCCATTGTTCGAACTTATTAAGATCATTTTGAATTTTATTTCTGTCTCCTATGATAATAGGTATTTTCAAGATAATTTCAGAACAATCTCTGTATGATCTATTTCAAAATTTCTAGATACAAATTCAAACTGATTGGTTTGTACTTTGCAGGAATTCCTTTTTAAGATACGATTTGCTCTCCATCAGTCATTTGGAACTTCAACCATGATGATACGCCTCAGATCCTTTCGCACGAAGTTTTCATTGGTGGATCTCAGCAGTTCAATAAAAACTAACTTATCAGTGGCGGGATTCAATTTTTTTTACTACCGATTCTGTGGGTGTGGCTTGGTGGCCATGGCTTGGTGGGGTCATGTGACTGAGTGGGTGTGGCCAACTCAATGTGAGTGACATTGAGTTGGCCACACCCACTCAGTCACATGAACTGAGCCACACTCACCAGGCCACGCCCACAGAACCATCAGAAAAGGTAGCTCCTGTGGCCTGTCCCTTTATGGTCCCCCCCTCTCCCCCACATCGAAGTACCTTAAAGGGACAGTTTGGCTGCCTTCTGAGCAACTACGCTGTGATGCCATCTCTCCAATGCAGCAGGCCATTCTCCTGGCAGGGTCTGGCAATGGAGTGCAGCCGCGCACCAGCAAGCAGTGGGGTGTGCGGGCGCAGCTGGCATGAAGAACAGGGATGCGACAGCGGCGACAGGACTTTAGGCCTCTTTTTCAGTCTGTAGTTTTCAGTGCAAGAAGCCTGCAGCCACCTCCTCTTTTTCAGCATGAGGAGCCTCCAGCCACCACTGCGAGTTTGGTTCTGGTTGTCAAAGAGGCAGCGGCTGCAGGATTCTTGCACTGAAAACTACAGACCGAAAAAGAGGCCTGAAATCCCGTCGCTGCCCTGTTCTTTGTGCCACCCTTGCCCACACACTCCATTGCTTGCTGGTGTGCTGCCACACTCCATTACCAAACACAGTCAGGCGAATGGGCTGCTGTGCCTGAGGGATAGCATCACAATGGAGCTGCTTGGAAGGCAGCCGAAAACTACTGGAGGCTAGAGGCTTCTCATAAAAGGCAGCCGAGCCTCACCAGGGAGCCCTACCAAGGCATGGATGAAGGTGAGCAAGGTGGAGGGCGAGTGGGTGGCATGCACCCAGGGACAGCTAGAGCCGGGGAATGGCACATTCCCCAACCCAGCCAAAGTGAGCGGCATGCAGCGGAGGCTCCAGGGCAAGGCTGGAGCTGGGGAATGGCGCATTTCCTGACTTGGCCAAGGCAAATGGCAAGCCTCCCTCTACTTCCTGCTGCAGTTGGCCTCTGTGTGGTCTCCGCCTCCTGTGCACATGTGGGGAACACAAGGTGCCCAGCCAGACTGGGCCTTTTGATTTAAAAAAAAGACCTCCCTGAAAATAAGCCTGAGTGCTTATTTTGGGGCACAAAATAAAATAAGACCAAGTCTTATATTTGGGGAAACATGATATACACGTTGACACCTGCCAAATAAGTGATGCTGACAAAGTACCTTCAGGCTATTTGAGCCTGGAAGGAGAAGAACAGGTTGAGGTTCAATCCCAGCAAGGTAGAGTGACCCCTTCCTTTTGTCTTTTAGAAAGATACAGAAAATCTAGCTCTCCTTCCAAACTAGGGAGGCTGGGTTGCTGCAGTAGATGTCAGTTGTGAAATTAATTTAATTTACTATTGTTTGATTATTAATGACTTCTGGTTCCATGAGAAGATTTTGTTTATACAGGCTATATTTTGATTGTGAGTGTAGTTGGAATCTCTCAACTCCCAGCTGCCTGCATTCTAATCACAAGAATCAGCTCTCTCTCTTCTGGTTCCGGCGGCTGACGGCGCCGGGCAAGCTTTGCTCGCCCCGTGCTTTCCCGGTGGGCTCCCCACTCCTTGGGGGGCACAGGACGCCCCGTAGAGGCTCCTGCCGGAGGAGCGGCACCGCGGGGGATCCCCTGGATCGGCGGCGGCCGGGGGGGTCCCTGCCTCGCTCTAGGCACTGGGGAGCATGATGGGGAGACTCTCCGGCATCTTCGCTGCGAGGCTGACGGAAGAATAAACAAGCAGAAGGATGCAGATGCGGTGCGGTGAGGCGAAAACTCCCTTCCATTCCCTTTACTAAGCTGGAGAAATTGCCAGCAGTTTAAACCTCTTTTTTCGGCTTTTTATTTATTTATTTATTTATTTATTTATTTATTTATTTATTTATTAAATTTGTTAGCCGCTCCCTCTCCACAAAGGGACTCGGGGCAGCGTACAATAAATAAAACACATAATATAAAATTACACATTGTGCGGAGGAGGTATAAAAAAACACAATACATCATTATTATAACATAGAAATATTAAAATAAGTTAAAATTAAATACCCCATGGAGATTACAAATTTAAAAATTGCCAGGAGGAGTAAAATGGAACTACGGTTGAGCCAGGCCTGCTAGTTGAAAAAGGTGGGTCTTGAGTTTTGAACGGAAGGAGCAGAGGTCAGTGGTAATCCTAATATCCGGGGGGAGGTCATTCCAGAGGGCTGGGCCCATCACAGAGAAGGACCTACTCCTGGGCGCCGCCCTCTGGCACTGCTTAGTGGACGGCACCCGGAGAAGTCCCTCTCTGTGCGAGCGAATTGGTCATAGGGATGTATGGGGCAGGATGCGATCCCACAAGTAACTAGGTCCTGTGCCATGGAGCGCTTTGAAGATGGTAATCAACACCTTGAAACGCACCCGATAGACCACAGGGAGCCAGTGCAGCTCGCGCAGGAGAGGTGTTATATGGGAGTATCTCGTACTTCCCATAATCACCCGCGCGGCCGCGTTCTGGACCAACTGCAGTCTTCGAGTGCATCTCAAGGGGAGCCCCATGTAGAGAGCATTACAGTAGTCTAGGCAGGACGTCACCAGCGCATGAGTGACTGTGCGAAGGGCATCCCGGTCCAATAGGGGGCGCAATTGGCACACCAGGCGAACCGGGTGCAACGCCCCCCTCACCACGGCTGCCGCATGGTCATCCATGGACAGACGGGCATCCAGGAGGACACCCAAATTGTGCGCCCGTTCCATGGGGGCCAGTTGTTCACCCCCAATGGCCAGTGTTGGAATTAGTTGGTTGAACCGGGGGGCCGGAAGCCACAGCCACTCCGTCTTGGAGGGGTTGAGTTTGAGTCGGTTGTCACCCATCCAGACCCGTACGGCTTCCAAACACCGGGACATCATTTCAACGGCCTCGTTGGGGTGGTTCGGGGTGGGAATGTACAGCTATGTGTCATCAGCGTACAGATGATATCCCACCCCAAAACCACGGATGATCTCACCCAGCGGTTTCATATATGTGTTGAACAGGAGAGGCGAGAGGACCGACCCCTGTGGCACCCCACAAGTGAGAGGCCTCAGGGACGACCTCTGCTCCCCTGCCAACACACGCTGCGTCCGGTCGGAGAGGTAGGAGCAGAACCACCGTAAAACGGTGCCCCTCACCCCCAGCCCCTCCAACCGGTGCAGGAGGATACCATGGTCGATGGTATCAAAAGCCGCTGAGAGATCTAATAGGACCAGGATAGAGAAACAATCCCTATCCCTGGCCCTCCAGAGATCATCTACCAATGCAACCAAGGCCGTCTCTGTGCTGTGCCCGGGTCGGAAGCCGGACTGGCGCGGGTCTAGGTAATCATTCTCCTCCAGGTGACATGGGAACTGTTGGGCCACCACACTCTCTACAACCTTCACTAGAAAAGGAAGGTTGGAGACAGGACGATAATTGGCTAGCTCCGTTGGGTCCAGGGAAGGCTTCTTGAGTAAGGGTCTCACAACCGCCTCTTTCAAGGCGGCTGGTAAGAGCCCCTCGCCCAATGAAGCGTTCACTAGCACCAAGAGCCAGTCTCGTGTAACCTCCCAGGATGCCAGTACAAGCCAGGAGGGGCACGGGTCCAATGAACATGTGGTGGCTTGTAGTCGCCCGCGTAACCTGTCCAAATCTTCGATGGCAACCGAGTCAAACTTGCTTGACTTGGAGAGGCGCGGCTGGAGGGAGGGGGATTCCCCCCCCTTGGACAGGCGGCTTGAGACAATTTTGCTCTCAGCCCCAGGGGAAGGAGGAGGGGGAGAGCCAACTAATGATGTCACGCCCTTATTAAAAGTGAATTCTTGGACTTAACTCCATAATGCAATGATGATCTGGAAACTTTGGAAACTTTGAAAACTTTGTTATGCCTCTAAACCTGAAGCTGGCAGGGCAAGATGGCACACTTCCGTTGTCTTTGTGAACTGTGAAATTTGACTCCACCTTTAAAACTTCAGGCTTCCGGTCTTTGTCTCCGTGCTACTCAGACAAATCTCTTGTTGATTGCTACCTTTTGGACTCCCTGGAGTGAAAAATTTTACTCTATTGCCAAGGTGACTAGAAAAATCCTCTTCTGCCTGGACCTTCTGTCTCCTGGACTCTCCTGGCTGTTCTACCTCTCTGACTGATCACTCTCTGTACTGACTGAATTCTTTATTCCACAAACAATGCCTCCTAAAAAACCACCTCCTGGAAAGCCTGGCTTTGCTGCCTCTGCCCCGACATCTGCAACCTCCAGTCCTAGTACACAATCAACGATAACAGCTTTGATGCAACCTAAAACTACAGAGACTGAGTTTCAACAAATGTTTCAGCAACTTCTACAGGGACAAGAGGAAATAAAAAGACAACTAAAAGGGATGAAAGAAGAAATTAAAGAGAACCAGGCCCAAATTAATAAAAACTCACAGAGCCTGGATCTTTTGGAGGGTGGGATGGCTGAGATGAGGGAGGGGATGGAAGGGGTGCAGAAGGGCAACAAAGAACTTGACACCCAACAGATGAAAATAGAATTTGAGAGAATGTCCTTTTACCTTAGATTCCAAAATGTGGTGGAGACAGATGATGAAGATATAAGGGACATTATGACAAGTATTTTGGCTGAATACATTCAGAAAGAGAAACAACAGATGGGGTGGGAAATAGATTTGGTTTATAGAGTGAACTCAGCTTATGCTAGAACACACAACGTACCCAGGGAGGTACACATTAAATTTCTCAGAAAAAGCACAAGAGATGAAATTCTGAGTGCACAAAGGGGGCAAGCTTTGACATACCAGGATAGGGAAATAACCATTCTGAAACAGATCCCAAGAAAGTGAGGGGAAAAAGAAAAAGCTATTCGCAATTAGCGAAGAAATTATACCAGAAGGGGGTGTGGTTCAGATGGCTGATGCCTGAAGGTATGCTAATATTCTGGGAGGAGACAAGAATTACAATTAATACACCCATAGAGGCGCAGGCCTTTATGGAAAAAAATAAAGCACTCCTAGAAAAACCAGATGATCTTACAACAGACATACAGGACACGGGAGGGGCCGGAGCT
This sequence comes from Natrix helvetica, assembly GCF_964273705.1. Taxonomy (NCBI): domain Eukaryota; kingdom Metazoa; phylum Chordata; class Lepidosauria; order Squamata; family Natricidae; genus Natrix; species Natrix helvetica. The sequence continues at coordinate 46,575,933 of NC_138558.1, read as the reverse complement.
CTGGCGGCGGGGGGAGGTGGGGCAATACTGAGAAAGCTCAGATCACAAAAATGAACAAGAAAATCTGTTTGACATAAACTGATCGAAATTATTAATTGAACTCATATGCTGACTATATGTTACTATGTAGTAATGAATTTTGTCTAAATGTATATTATGAGTATGGAGGGAGGGGGCACCTACCGCACATCACAACTGCCAAAATTTGTACCTTTCCACTACCTTTTTTCTTGTAAATTTTTAAAAAACCAATAAAACTTTGTTTAAAAAAAAAGAAGAATCAGCTCTCTGGAGTACATGAGTGAAATCCCATGATCTCTCCTTTCTCCAGAGAGATTTTGTCAGATAGAAGCCATCCTGTGGCCATTGATTGTGGCCAGAATATGATTCTCATTCTTTCAGGGATTTCTACCATGTTTTCCCAAAAATAAGACTCAACCAAAAAATAAGCCCTTGCATGATTTTTCAGGATGCTCATAATATAAGCCCTACTCAAAAAAATAAGCCCCAGTTTAGTGTCGTATTTCTCCCTGAATAAGACCTAACTGGAAAATAAGCCCTACTGCATCTTTTGGATCAAAAATTAATATAAGACCAGGTCTTATTTTCAGAGAAACACAGTAACTTGTCATGTCCTCACCAGAAGTTGGAAGAAATCAGCTTTCTAAGTTATTTCATGGGATGAAATGTGTTTCTAATGTTGACTTGCATCTGGAGCAGATCTTATAAAAATGGAAAAAAGACTTGGTAATATGTGTTTGAATATTAGCTAAACATTAATTTTCATTCTTAAGATCCGATATATTTTATTCTGACAAATATTATTATTCATGGAAATTACAAAGGGAAGGGAAATTACAAAAATATTATTTTCGGCTGTAATGCTGAAATCCCTGGGCAAGAACAGCTGCCATAGTTCTAAAACAAAGAATTTATAGTTCTAAAGGAAAGAATTATTGATACAGAATTACTAACATTTATAAACAGTAAGTTCCAACCAAGAGTAAGATTGGGTCATACCAACATTTATGTTAAATGAGGGTTATCTTGACAAACTTACAATAATAAATTTCATAGAGTTTAATACTGTAGTGGTTTGATAGCTTGCCATCCAAAAGCTATAGTATATATTTCAGATAATGCACTATGAAGAAAAGTTTTGCACTTGCAAAGATGTAAGTATTAAATCTCAGGATCATGTTTTACTTAAATTGTTATGGAGACATTAAGTAATTAATACTAACACCTCTTTTTCAAACATTTCCTGGACAGATAGAATTTTATGTATGGAAATTTAGGATACTGAAATACCACTTGTTATTGCTAATATTGTAACTGTACCTATGCAATCCAAGCTTTGCTAATAATCGCAGGCCCTTTTATTGCACATATTATATAGAGTTTTTGTATGGTCTGGGTCTGTGACCTGTAATTGCTCCTTGCTTGCTAAGCTAATGTTGTATTCGTTACTACAGTACTGGATAATATCATTTGTAACAGTAGCTGTGGCAGACATTAGGGAGCCTGTGAAAATTAGGAAAATGCAAAAAGAGAACTTTTAAAAACCTGTTTGCTGTACCTGAATATATGTACATTTTGATATTCTAAAGGAAAGGAACTCACAAATGAAAATTTCTGGTGCAGAAGTTGTGAAGCCAGAGCAGTAAAGAGAATTTTCTTTTCAAGTCTTCAATAGTTGTCGGTTTGGATTGAATCCCTGATAAACTGCTACTAAATCTTCCAATCCGCAAAGAATTTTGTTAAACTGGTTTAGAGCCAGTGTAATGATGGAAGAGGAGCAGGTGCAGTATTGAGGGTGCAATATAGAAATGTCTCCATTACACATAAAACTAACAATAGAGATATACAAATGAGGACCATAATTGAGTAGTCTTTGTCTTAGAAAGCCATAGAGTCATTGGGCAGCAGAGACCATAAGCTCCAAAACTATTTATGGTCCCTCAATGCAGGACATACCAAAGCAGAGCACAGCAGCTACGGTCTGTAAAAGTAGTGTATAATAATTATGTATATCAATACCGGAGAATGCCTTCAATGGATACAGAGTAAATGCAATCATATATTGATGCACATAGAACTTGCTTAATATTTTCAACAAACAATACTTACCGTGTGGGTTTTTTTTAATGCTATAAAATGTAAAATTGACCTATTGGATTCCATTAAACATAGAATCATTAGTAGCATTTTTGCATATTTTAATTATGGAATAAAGCAGAACCTATGTGAAATAATAAAACTGATGAACTGCAGAACAATTGCCGCCATTATGTATCATTTATGTCATGGTCATATTAAATCTATCTATGTCTAAAGTGCACTCTAATATAACTAAAGTATTAAAATTAAGTTGCAGAGATTTTCCACAACTACAGTAAATCTAAGACCAAAATTGAAGCCAAGTATCTCACTCATGCTATTTTTTATTTAGTGAGTACACTCTACAATGCATTAAAATTTCCTATTGCATACTTTATTAATTATTATTTCAAAATTCTGAGAAAATATTAAAAATAACAACCCAAAAAGCATTCTCATTGTTTGGTGGCAATATATTTCATGGTGTTTGTGCTCACAGCTAAGACTTTTAAAGCAAACTATGGTAACTATATTTGCATTGTTTGCTTGTCTAAATCTGATGACTCTGTATAGAATATCTATTTGAGATCCATTCAACTTCAAGAAATTGCTTATTGTGCCCTTCTTGTCACTAATGTGTCCAGAAAGCACAATATCATAGCTTTTGTTTCCACTATGTCTACCAAGAGATTTGTGTACTGATGGCAAATTCTGAATACAAATGAATTTGTGTCTTGTATATAAGAAATTGCTTGAATATCTGTACTTCATGCACTGCTGACTATTGTCAACATCTGACTGAATCTCAGCTATAAATCTTGAATTAGATACAGGTGAGAAAATAAGCATAGATATAGCAAAATGTTCATAAAAATATGAATACAAAATAGTAAAATAAGGTCAAAGTACAATGAGTATTATAAAGCTATCACATGCTAAGTACCTAATTATATTACAGAGACAACAATCGAATATAATTTTGCATAACTCATTAATTCAAAGTGTTATAGATTTATAATAATGATAACTTATTACCAGAGTTTTACTTTGTCATTCAGTGTATATAACAAAAATAGAAATAGAGCACTAAATAACAAGAGGGTTCAATTGAGATCCAAAAGACTAAATAAATAAGCACTTTTTATCTAGAAACAAAAGTAAAGTCTAGAAAAGGCCAATCTTACTGCAGAATACCTTCTGAAGTCATAGTGTAACACTCCCAGACTCAGTTGTTGTTTAATTGATTGATTGATAGACTGCCTAACTCTCAAACAATTCTACTTAAAGAAAAGTCTTCAGGAAAAATAATAATATCTGGCAAATTTACATGGATTTTTAAAGCTCAAAGTAGCACTTTTAGTTGTGACCAGAAATTGAAAGCAAGTATGTGTAGCTATTTCCACAATAATGAAATATGCTTTGAGTCAAAATTAAACGCATACAGCAGTTGCTGTGATTTGAGATAATTGCACTTTCAAAGCAGATTTAGCAGGCATTCCATGAAATGCCTGTGGCAATCTGGTGTTATAACCTTTTGTGAGTTCTTGGGAATTTGATTTAAGACAAAGCATACAAGACAAATATTATTTTCTATATGTTTATTCATCAAATAGAGCAACACAAATCTCTAGTTTGATCCTAGGTAGCATTCCTTTAATCCCACTGTTCTGCCTCCTAGCCCAGATAACATCAGTAGTAAAGCAATCAGCAGCACCAGCACTTCTGCAGTTTAAAGTCCGTTATTTCTCTACAGGAAGCTTCTCTTAAACTTCCTGTTCATGGTAAAATCTAACTTGTTGTAGTGTACAATTTTGGATATATGTGAATATTATTTGTTCACCTATTTACTATTTAAAGTCATGGCAATTACACCAGATGGTTTTTTCTCTTTTAGGTGTCAGTCTCTTTATCTGTCTGGCAGAATAAGGGGTCTCCTCTATCTTTCCACAAAAGCCATACATGTAGATTTGTCCAGTGGTGGGATTCATTTTTTTTTATACTACCGGTTCTGTTGGTGGTTGTGGCATGGTTTGGTGGGCATGGCTTGGTGGGCGTGGCAGGGGAAGGTTACTGCAAAATCCCCATTTCCTCCTGATCAGCTGGGACTCAGGAGGCAGAGAATAGAGGGTCAGTCAGAGGTGGTATTTACCGGTTCTCCGAACTATTCCAAATTTCTGCTACTGATTCTCCAGAACTGGTCAGAACCTGCTGAATACCACCTCTGGATTTGTCACACTGCATTCCTCTTTTTCCTTCATTGACTTTTTGGATTTCGCCCCTCATAGTCACTTCAGAAATCTTTCAATAACTGGAAACAACAAATCTTCAACAACACCCACTATCTGGGTTCATCTTGATTTGCCAGCCGTTACAACTCCATCTTTCCTCTTTCTTCCCAGAAGATGTAACATCTTCACCTGTCATTTCTTTTGCTCCTGGTTAACTATAGCTACCACTTTTCTTATGGCAAAATGCTGCAGATATGAACATTATGAGAACCTTTTCTCACTTCCTTACACTTGAATTCTGCTTCAAATATCTATGATAAATAGTTGTGACTTAACTTTTCCTAAATTGAGACAACAGTTAAGATGCTGTGACTTCCTTTCATCCGTGCTCAGTTTTTGTGACAGAATTTTTGTTGCTGCAGGTCCTTCAACTGGGGTAATTATTTTCCTTTTTGTTATCAGATATTAGAAGTAAAGACAATCACATATTACCTTCAAATTGCTTCTTGGTGTTTGAAAGTGATGGTGTGAAATTGCTCTTGATTGATTGAATTAATTCTCTCAGAATATAATCTAAATCACAGGATCAAAATCAGAAATGATAATATACACCCAGAACGATTTCTTCTTTAGTCTTTCTGTTTCCTCTGCTTTCAGGTTAATGTGGTCTTTCAGTTTGATCAAATTTCTTCTTTCTACCTAAATAGGCTCTACATGAAATTTCAACATCATCTCATAGCACAGCTTGCTTATAACTTAGATAGCAGCTCTAGAGTTTTTCTAACTGTGTTCTTTCAAATTCAAAGGCTTCCTTGTGCCTTGGTTTTGTTCTCTTCAGCTTGAAAATCCACTCCTTCTACCTATTTAACATTTCCCAAATGGCATGTCTAGCTGTCTTTTCTTGTGTTGAAATATTTTAATTACCAATCTAATTCACTAATTTAAAAATATCAGGCTTAAAGCCTGACGTTGAAATCTCCTTTTCTGAGCCTCCATAACCAAGATAGCCAACTGTTTCATTATAGAGTAACATTATGTAATACCCAAACCAGATCATTCTCAGAAAACTAATACAACATTGCAAAAAAAAATGTTTCTTTACAACTTTGTATAATATAGTAAATGTGCTAACAAAGCAAATGCTTAAAAGGGTTATAGTCATGAAACATAAGATATTTTTATGGATTGTTGAGGAAGGTTTATTATATGTGAGGTAGCCTCATCCTAAATATCCAGAATAACCAACATTTAGCTGATATTAAGATGGCTGAGTATTAGTTATTTCAAATGCCTTCCAATCAGAAAGTGATGGGATGTTTAGTGGCTCTTGGGTTTCCTATATTGGACATTTCCAGATATTTCTTTCCTGGCATTGGGAACATCCACCAATGGGAACCCCAAGATTGCCAGCAGTAAGCATGCCACTTAGACCACTGTCCTGACGCACATCAATGTGCCCTATATTACCCACACATAGAATCTTCAGGCAGGATATTTAGGAAAAAGTACACTTTTAGAGTAGAACACATTAGGCTGCATAAACACAGGGATAGAATCAAGATCACATGAAGTGTTAATGCTACTTTATAATGCCTTGGTAAGGCCACACTTGGACTACTGCATTCAGTTTTGGTCGCCACGATGTAGAAAAGATGTGGAGACTCTAGAAAGAGTGCAGAGAAGAGCAACAAAGATGATTAGGGGACTGGAGACTAAAACATATGAAGAATGGTTGCAGGAACTGGGTATGTCTAGTTCAGTGGTCGGCAAGCCGCGGCTCGCGAGCCACATGTGGCTCTTTACACACTTTAATGTGGCTCTTCTGTGTGCCGGGTGCCCGCTCCCCTCCCTCCTCTCGGGCACTTCAAAACAAGTGCCCCTTTCCCTTTTTTCTTTTCGACCCACAATGATTAGGGAGGATCCTGAAGTCGGACGGGGACGAGAAGCGAGGAGGCAGAAAAAGAAACGGAGGCTAAGGAGCTTCCCCCCCGTCTCCTCCTCCCAGCAAAAATCTAACCGGGGAGCCGGGCGGGCAGTAGCAAATTAGCCGATCACGCCGCGTGATCAGCTAATTTGTAACTGCCCGCCGGCTCCCTGATAAGATTTTTGCGGGGGGGAGAAGCTCCTTGCCTCCGTCTCTTTTTGTCCCTCCTCGCTTCTTGGGGCTCCACCAATGGGGGAGCAAGGCCCGCCCAGCCCCAGGCTTTGGGCTAACACAGAGGTCTGCAAAGTTGGCTGTTTTAAGACTGGTGGACTTCAATTCTCAGAATTCTGGGAGTTGAAGTTCACCAGTCTTAAGAGCCAATTTTGCAGATCCCTGCCTGGGCTAATATGATTGATGCCGTTGGTGGACTTCAACTCTCAGAATTCTGGGAGTTGAAGTCCACCAGTCTTAAGAGCCAATTTTGCAGATCCCTGGGCTAATATGATTGATGCCCATGGTGGACTTCAATTTTCAGAATTCTGGGAGTTGAAGTCCACAAGTCTTCAAGCTGTCAGGTTTGAAGACCCTGGGTTTTTTTTCTAAAGGGTTAGGGGTGCAAGGGTCTTGCAACTTGACAGCTTTAAGACTTGCATGCTTCAATGCCAGAGTTCCTGAGCCAACATGACTGGAGGAGGAATTCTGGGAGTTGAAGTCCACAAGTCTTAAAGCTGTCAGGTTTGAAGACCCCTTGGGGTTTTTTTTCCTAAAGGGTAAGGAAGGATCTTGTAACTTGACAGCTTTAAGACTTGCATGCTTCAAATGCCAGAGTTTATTGAAACTAAAAACAGTGTACCATCCTATGTATTTTCGGTTTTAAAAATGTGGCTCTCAAAATAAATTTCAATCGTGGTTTTGGCGAGATTTGGCTCAGTTGAAAAAAAAGGTTGCCCACCACTGGTCTAGTTTAATAGAAAGAAGGACTGGGGAGACATGATAGCAGTGTTCCAATATCTCAGGGGTTGCCACAAAGAAGAGGGAGTCAAACTATTTTCCAAGGCACCTGAGGGTAGAACAAGAAGCAATGGGTGGAAACTAATCAAGGAGAGAAGCAACTTAGAACTGAGGAGAAATTTCCTGACAGTTAGAACAATTAATCAGTGGAACAGCTTGCCTACAGAAGTTGTGAATTCCCCAACACTGGAAGTTTTTAAGAAGATGTTGGATAGCCAACGGTATAGGGTTTCCTGCCTAGGCAGGGGGTTGGACTAGAAGACCTCCAAGGTCCCTTCCAACTCTGCTATTGTACTGTAAGCTCTGTCTTAGCTGCAAAAGAAGATACAGAGAGGCATGCAAACCTGTGCTTGAGAATTGGGGAATTGGAATCCTTGTACTAAGGTAAGTAAACTGTGGATATTTGCACTAGATTTCTCCTCTGCCATAGATGTGCATCCATTTGTATTACAACTACTTCCCTTCTGAATTTCATTTTATATAGGCAGGTAGCTTTTTTGGAAAATGATATACACCCTAGAACACAAGGTGATTTTTTTTCTTATAATAAATTCCAGGTACTCATGCTGAATTTCAAAGCCCAGAAATTTGTGTTAAGGATGGACATAGATCACCAGCTGATAAGAGGCTGTTTGTGCACAGCAGTATGCCTTGCTAACTTACCATTTGCTTCCACTTAGACATTTCAAACATAATTTCAGCATTTTATGACCTAGATTTTCTTTCATTTTTGCATGGTTTTATAACCTGGGACATTTTCCCTAAGAAAACAGGGTTCTGGAATTTTTGTAGGTTGTCATATCATATACTATCCCCCCCCCCCCAATCCCCATTCCATTTCACTGATTTTTACAAAGCGTCTTGGTGTCACTTTAATCCTTCCCTATTTTCAGCTTCCTGTTCTACCAGCTCATTTTGCTATTCTCTTTCTGTCAATTCCCCTGGGAACCATGCTAACTCCAGCTCAACTTCGTGCTGGTTTTTTTTTTCACCTAAATGTTGCTGATGTGCAGACATATTAAACTAAATAAATATGTAGGAAGCAATTTTCATACAAGTGTATATTTGAAGGAGCATTTTGTCCCAGTCTTCAGATGGAAGACTACAGATGCTGCTAGTAGAATTATCATTAATAAAATTAACAGTGTTATTAGTGAACTGATTACTCGTAAAGTGAGAAGTCATTTGCATTCATGCTGAGATTGTAATGTACTTATTTTCCATTTGTACAGTTGCGAAGAGATTGATTTTTTTTTTCACCCATACTTAAATGCCACCACATTTACAGTACAATGGATACAGTTAATTCTAATAGATATTACTATGTATAAGGAACTTAAGTCTTATGTTCTTCACCCTTAAAGCAATCGAAATGTGACTAGTCTGGCTGTAGGGAAATGACAGTAGGGAACATAGGCTTCACATAGGTTTCCACTGCTCATGAGACAATTAATTTCCTCTGAGCTGGATTGGATAAGTAGGCTGAACAAAACTCTATTTGGAACCCGTTGCTTTAGATCAGATGAGGGCAAATGGTACATTGGTCTCTAACTATATTTGCAATGGATGAGCAAAATCTGATTTCCTGTTGTTTAGCAGTACCAATAAAATGATGGTAAATTAATATCACCCTGGATTTAAATGAACTTTATATTTACTCTATGTTCACTCATAGAACCCTGATTTAATTCACAGATATTTCGTTATTTCTAACCCCATGTTCTTTTTAAAAAGACGCAGCAAAGATCCTGCATAGTTCTCTTTAGATTTTATTGTGCCTAATCAGAATCAGTAACAAACTAAAATAAAATACCATACATTGATAGGCTATGGTATATTAGTCAGCCTATACTTTATTTGATCTATTGCTATTCTCTTTTTGAAAGCATAAATGTTTTTTCCCATGAAAATCCATGTTTCAGTGTTGTTTAAACTGAAACTGAAGTATTCCATATTCTGGTTTGGTCACTCACAATTTTTTCACATTAAAAAAAAAATCATTCTTGCAAACAATTGATATCCAGGCTCTGAAAGACTAATAGCAATCTTTCCCTAAACATATTAACACGTGAAGTGTTAATACCACTTTATAATGCCTTGGTAAGGCCACACTTGGAATACTGCATTCAGTTCTGGTCGCCACGATGTAAAAAAGATGTGGAGACTCTAGAAAGAGCGCAGAGAAGAGCAACAAAGATGATTAGGGGACTGGAGACTAAAACATATGAAGAACGGTTGCAGGAACTAGGTATGTCTAGCTTAAGAGAAAGAAGGACTAGGGGAGACATGATAGCAGTGTTCCAATATCTCAGGGGTTGCCACAAAGAAGAGGGAGTCAAGCTATTCTCCAAGGCACCTGTGGACAGAACAAGAAGCAATGGGTGGAAACTAATCAAGGAGAGAAGCAACTTAGAACTGAGGAGAAACTTCCTGACAGTTAGAACAATTAATCAGTGGAACAGCTTGCCTCCAGAAGTTGTGAATGCCCCAACACTGGAAGTCTTTAAGAAGATGTTGGATAGCCATTTGTCTGGAACGGTATAGGGTTTCCTGCCTAGGCAGGGGGTTGGACTAGAAGACCTTCAAGGTCCCTTCCAACTCTACTATTGTATTATTGTATTATTGTATATAATCAAAATGAATTATATTTGTTGGTGCTTGAAAATTATCCAAAGTTTTCAGATACAAAGAGAATCTGAATGTATTGTATCCATAACCTTGAACAGCACAAAAAAGCAAGTAAGAATACATTTAAATCTATGTTCGAAGCAGAATCATATAGTTCCATTTTTCAAAGAGAGATGGTTTTTTGCTGAAATAGTGGACCTCTTCAAATAATATTAAGTACCTCATAGTAAAAAGAATAAGAATAAAAAGAAAAAGACATAAAATTAGGAAGGGCTACTTAGCTATAAACCATTTTTTTCATACGTAATATATTTTAGTTTGGGCAATTTGCAACCTATTGATAGCAGTGGAACATTATAAAATTTAGGGATTTATTTTTTAAAAAAGAAAATTCATGCATGATGCCAAAAGCAACTTTGGCTTGCTTTGTTTGCTTTCACATTGAATGTGTATAAACAACTAAACCATAAAAGGTATAATTTTAAAACCAAAAGTATGATGTAATCATTTGTTCAATGGATGCTAGAAATAAGAACTTTACTATACAGGTAACACCATAAATATATTTAAAATCCATTTATATCTGCATTATTTCCAGAAGCTTTCCTATTTGGAACAAAATGTTCTGTTTAGTAACATGTTTACTGTAGTAATGTTATGAAGAATATTAGCTTGATTACACTGATTGTGGGGATACCTATTGTGTTTCCCCGAAAATAAGACACGGTCTTATTTTCTTTTGACCTTTGACATAAGCACTTGACCTTATTTTCAGGGAGGTCTTATTATTTTTGAGGTGCAGGAGGTGGCAACCGTGGTCACCTCATGGCTGCTGCTGTGTTGCAATATTTTGGGGGATGGCTTATTATCTGGGGACGTCTTATTTTCAAGGAAACAAGGTATATGTTGTACGATCAACACTCTAGCCACTTCTTCCTTATTACTCAGGCTTCACTGTGTTATAATATTTACACTGGTTATCGTAAATATATTTGATACCTCATGGATAACATCTTTCATTAAGATATGCATACAGGTGTGAACATTTTCCATTGCATAGCAGACACTAAAGTACAATTCAAAGGTGATATACCTCTGCAAAAAAGTATCCCATAGAGCTCATTATAAGATGAACTATATCTTAAATTCAAAGTATTGTAGCTGTCTTTTTATTGTTAAACATACTTTACATATTTACAACAGTCTGCCTTTACAAATTATATGAGTTTAATATTTTAAACCTTTTATTAAATGCTGCTTCTAATGTAATTCTTTACCAACCCTATTCTTTATAGATAATTAAGGTTTGATATCCCTACCCACAGTCATCAGCGCTCCTATTAAGAACTCTTCTCCTTGTTCTTGCTACAATAATCGGATGTCAATTCACTACTATTATAGATTCAGTATCAAATCCCATTCCCAAATTTCCTCCAAAAATTATATATAGGTTATATTATTGTATTACACACTTCTTGCCTTTATTATTATTTAAAATATAGTTGTAATCTTTACTGTTTTCTTTTAAAGTATATAACTGTACCAGTTACACCATCAAACCCCTTCATAATTGTGACTTGAGAAGAAAAGGAAAGCATGCACTTTTAAATTTATTTATTTATTTGCAATCTCATATTAATAAAAATAATGCACAAGGTCCTATGTTTTTTTTAAAAATGGATGGACAGTAATCCTTGATTGCAACTGTAACGGTGTCTTACTAATGGCCATTTTGTTTAAAGCTAATGGGAGTTGGAATAGTACATTATCTAAAAGACCACTTATTTCTAGTTCCGAAATTAGTGTGTGAATAAATAATAAAATTTTAAAAGGACACCTAATGGATTCAACTAGTTCTCCATTGAGGTGGAGATAGCATCCAGCCATAGGCATGGTAAAGTTGTCCCAGCTTTTGACTCAGTCCCTCAGCAAGGACAAACGTGTCATGCCTTGTTCGTGACAACCATATTTGACATTCCTTCTAATTTCTGAACATAATTACAACTTCATCTTGGACTTTGTGATTAATATACTTGGTCTGCTTAGCAGACAGAGATCTACAGCCGGCTCAGCCTGCGTGCTATAAAAATAGGGTGCGAAACAGCCATTTGACAGGAGGGAGTCAGACTGCCTGTCAGGAATCTAAAATGGAGGGTACAGCAGCAGCCAATATCAGCAAGGGAGGTTCGGATAGAGGCAGGGACCCTTAGATCCCAGAGTTATTGGTAGTTTCCCCTGTGCCTCCATTATTGCCCTCTTCATCAGCAGGGCACAAGTGCACCTCCAAGGCTGCTCCCAAACTAGGGAAATCCCAGAAAGGCTCTAAAACTGCCTCCAAATTTGAAAAAATGAGAGAGAAGATTTTGGAATGCCTGTGCTCCAAAGCTAGCAGCCAAAAGGCTCAAGACTCCCATGTCAGAGGGGAGTCAGGGAACTCCTACTGCGGGCACACTTTAGCTCTGTTGCCAGTGGGAGCTGAAGAGCATATTTCTTCCTCAAGCCCTGTTTTCCCTATCAGCACCTCAGGGCTATGGGGATCTGTGTCTGATTTAAACAGTTCAGCTGCCATAGTAGATCAGCCTCATTCCTCAGGCAGGATGGCTCCAGAAGCCATGTTTACAACCTACTGCTGCAGGCCTTCACCCAGAACTGCAGCCAAATCCAATGGCATAGCCAAATTTCCAAGATATCATTGTTAATGCAATAAAGCAAGGCATTGTGGCCAGGCTACAACACCAGTCTAGGCATGCATCCTTGGCAGTGCCTGAGTTACACCTAGAGAACACAGGTACTTTACCAGAGTTTGGGGCACACTCACCTGCCAATTTGCAGCACAATCAGTCTCCCCCTTCTGAAGAAGGATTATGTTCACAAATTAGAAGGAATGCCAAATAAGGTTGTCAGGAACAATGGATGATGCATCCGTCCTTGCTGAGGGACTGAGTTGAAAGCTGGCACAGCTTTACCATGTCTTTGCCTGGATGCTATCTCCACCTTATGAGAAGAGGCGTATCAGGTAAGACCGACCCCTTTTTCAAAGGGTTCTGGGGAAAATTCCTAGCCCTATAGCAGACAATTCTATGTATTGAGTAGTGAACAAATGACAACAGGAGGCAAACCAGATGCTGAACACATGTCCCTGACCACACTCTCTTTCTGTGATTAGTTAACAGAAGCCCTTTGGGAAATGAACAGTGGTGGGTTGCTGGCGGTACTGCCCGGTACTCGTGTACCAGAGCCAGCCCAGAGCACTGGATACCGTTCCGGTATGGTGTTCCGGAGTGCCCACCCGCCCGCCCTCGCTCCTTACCATCCTTTTAGGTCTTCAGCATTTCCGTGCATGCGCACAGTGCGTACAGCTCCTGCACGATGCTCCTCTGAGCAGCTGGAGCGTCGTGGAGGCTCAGGGAAGTGCCAAGATGCATGCATGCACTGCATGCATGGGGGCGCGCACTGCACGTGTCCAGATGGATGCCAGCAGGCCCGTTCCAACCTTACCGGTTGGAACAGCATTTGAAACCCACCAATGGAAATGAAGCACACGAAATGACACCGGGGGGGGAGGGGAAGAAGATGAAAAGTGAATCCAACTGAGCATGGGTATATGCCAAAATTCAGGGCGCACTGTAGTGATAAGGGATATTAAGCACTCGCATTCAACAGGGTGGCAGTGAAGGAGCAATGGCTGGAGGCCGCACAGAGGTAGTCCAGCTGAGCACAGAACAGACAACCCAGAGGAGCAATGGCTGGAGGCAATTGTGGGCAGCTAGTAAGACTGACTGAACACAGAACAGCAGATGAGGGGCAAAGGAAGGGTTAGGGTTAGGGTTAGGGTTAGGGAAAGGGATAAGTATGGAGCAATTTAAGACAGGGAGGATAGGGAAGAATTTAAGGCAAGGAGTAGAGAGCTAAGAGCAAAGCATATAGCATCTCCAAAATGCAGGCTGAGATTTCCTGCAAAAAGAGGTGTGACCCCCCCCCCTTTCAGCAAATATCAGGTTTCTGTTCAGCTTTCCCTTCCTTGATGGGAAGAAAGCAGCCCTTGTCTTTGTTAAGCAGCCCTATTCTTTGTTATGTCAATGAGGCACAACTGTACTCTTTTAAGCTTTCAATATAAACTGCAAAATTCTTTTTTTGTTTTAAAACCAAAGTGCATATTGCTACATACCTTTACAATAACTACAAGCTGATATCACATTTTTATTTTCAGCTGAGATACCATTTTTTTTCTTTTAGCTGAGATTTTTTTTCATCTTTTATTCATCTGTAATTTTATATATTCATCTGCCATTTATTATACATCTGTGGATTACAAACTATACCCAGAGAAGATTACAAACTATACCTAGAGAGCACTCTCCTGCATTTAAGTCCTACTCAACACTGAAAATTTTAAATTTTTAATGAATTTTTAGAATTTAAAAATTTTAAATTAGGGGTTTTTTTTCTAAATTTATGATTAAATCTTTTACATTTTGAACATGTATAAACTATTTAAAAATGTAATCCTTAAACAAACTAGCAAATAGAAACATAGTAATGGAAAAGAGACTGATGCTGTTGTGATTTGTAAAATATATTCCATGTATGTGCTTATGCCCATAGAAGACCCAATTATACATCAACAAGTGTAAACTAAATGAATTACTAGAAGAACAAATGGAGTCTAAAGCAGTGGTTCCCAACCTTTTTTTGACCATGCCCCAACTAAGCATCTTTAAAATTCGGATGTCCCCCCCCCTCCAAGTGACATATAATTCTTAATTCTTACTTTACCTAAAAGGCCATTAACTTGGTTTAAACAAGGTTCAAATTGCCCCCCCCCCTGTGGGGTGTCGGTCCCACCCTGTGGGGTGTCGGCCCCACTGGTCTACAGGCAACTCTATCCACTCTGAAATTTAACCTACAAAATGAGAAACTCCAACCTAAATAAGACTACATCCAAATTGAATATAATAAGGAACAAACAATTTCTAAAAGAAACGACTTTCTATACCAGGGTGTCAAACTCAAGGCCCATGGGCTGCATTTGGCCCATGGGGTGCTTGTATCTGTCCACGGGGTGGCCTATAAATAGCAAACAATTAGCCTGTGGTGCTTCTGCTACTGAAAATGGGGTTACTAAAATCCTAGCAAAATGTTTTACATGCAAATACAGAGTATTAGATTGGTGTAGAAAATACTAAAGCTTTGTAGAATTTTGTATGTAAAAATAGCTCAGTTCAGCTATCAAGTAAAATTATGTTTTGATAACCATAAATAGTGGTTTGATTTCCAGTTTACAGAAAAACTGTAGCTAAAAGCGATTTGTCTCTTTATATCCTGTCAGTTGATTTTTTTTAATACTCAAATGGTTTCTGACATAATAGACCTAATTATATTTTATAAGTTCTGACATCAGCTCCAACTGGAATATATACGTAGCATACAGACTACCCATAGCATCCTCTAACCTCCCACCTGCCAGAAAGCTTTTTTTTTTAAATTCCTTTTTGGTTTTTTGGTTTTTGCTCATTATTGTCACCAAGATATGTCACATTCTTGGTCTGTAACTCTAGATTACAGGATGTCCTACAGCAGATGTCATGAAGAACTCCATTATCATTCAGGCAGTAAAAATAAATTTGAAATACAGATGAAACTCACAAAATTAGAATATCGTGCAAAAGTTCATTTATTTCAGTAATGCAACTTAAAAGGTAAAATTAATATACAGTATGAGATAGACTCATTACATGCAAAACAAGATAGTTCAAGCCATGATTTGTCATCATTGTGATGATTATGGCGTACAGCTCATGAAAACCCAAAATCCACAATCTCAGAAAATTAGAATATTGTGAAAAGGTGCAATATTCTAGGCTCAAAGTGTCCCACTCTAATCAGCTAATTAAGCCATAACACCTGCAAAGGGTTCCTGAGCCTTTAAATGGTCTCTCAGTCTGGTTCAGTAGGAATCACAATCATGGGAAAGACTGCTGACCTGACAGTTGTGCAGAAAACCATCATTGACACCCTCCATAAGGAGGGAAAGCCTCAAAAGGTAATTGCAAAAGATGTTGGATGTTCCCAAAGTGCTGTATTAAAGCACATTAATAGAAAGTTATGTGGAACGGAAAAGTGTGGAAGAAAAAGGTGCACAAGCAGCAGGGATGACCGCAACCTGGAGAGGATTGTCAGGAAAAGGCCATTCAAAAGTGTTGGGGACTTTCAGAAGGAGTGGACTAAGGCTGGAGTCAGTGCATCAAGAGCCACCACACACAGACGGATCCTGGACATGGGCTTCAAACAGTGGTTGGTTTCAAAAAATTTTGGAACCTACTCTGTGGGTGTGGCCTCCTTTGTGGGAGTGGCTTGCCGGCCATGTGACCTGGTGGGAGTGGCTTGGCAGTCATGTGACCAGGTGGGCATGGCTAACTTGGAAAATGTGGTGAAACTCATTTAACGACGCTCTTGCTTAGCAACCAAAATTTTGGGCTCAATTGTGGTCATAAGTTCTCTTTCTTTTTCTTTCTTTCTTTCATCTCTCTCTCCCACTGTCTTTCTTTTTTTTCTTTTTCTTTCTCTCTCTCTCTCTCTGACTCTTTGTCTCTCTCTCCCTCCCTCCCTCTCTCTCTCCCTCTGTCATTTTCTCTGTGTGTCTATATGTCTGTGTCTCTCTCTCCTCCCTCCCCCATCTCTGTCACTCTGTGTGTGTGTGTGTATCTGTCTGTCTGTCTGTCTCTCACTCACTCTGTGTGTGTATGTGTGTGTGGGTGTGTCTCCCTCTCTCTCTGTCTCTCTCCCCTCCCTTCCTCTCTCTCTGTCACTCTGTGTGTATATGTGGGTGTGTCTGTCACTCACTCATTCACTTAATCACTCACTCTCTGTGTGTGTCTCTCTCTGTCTATCTATCTTTCTCTCCCTCCCTCCCTCCCCCTCTCTGTCTCTGTCTGTGTGTGTGTGTGTGTGTGTGTGAGTCTCTCTCTGATTCACTCACTCACCCTCTCTCTGTCTCTCTCTGTTCCTCTCTCTGTCTGTCTGTCTGTCTCACTCACTCACACACACACACACACACACACACAAACACACTGTGGTCACCTTGTTGAGTGTTCCAATCACATTTGAAACACTCAACAACTGGCCTGCATTTATGGTATTTTGCAGCATTCTGCAGTCATAGGACCAAAATATATGGTTAAAAGTACCTGGCAGCGGCGTTTTTCCTTGGGGGGCTCCTCAGAACATCCCAAGACTTCGGAGGGAAGCTTACAGCCCAAAGCAGGAGCAAAGCCCCTTCTCCAACTGGCCTTTCCTCACTTGGAGGGCTTCGGAGGGAAGCTTCTGCAGAAGCCCAGGCGAGTGATAACAAGTTCCCGCCTTTACGAAGTCTTGGAGGCTGTAATTTTCTGAGCTGTGCGCACGCGCCTGTTTTCCACGGCGTGGAGCAGCGGCGAGGTTCTGTGTGGCCGGCAATGACTCCGGAGGCCATCCGGGAAGATGAGGAACGCGAGGGGGGATCGTTGATGGCCTCCGGAATCATCGGTGGCCGCGCAGAGCCTCACTGCTGCTCCACCCTTGGAAAACAGGCGCGCGTGAACAGCTCAGAAAATTACAGCCTCCGAGACTTCGTAACAGCAGGAACTTGTTGTCACTCGCCCAGGCTTCTGCAGAAGCTTCTCTCCGAAGCCCTCCAAGTGAGGAAAGGCCAGTTGGAAAAGGGGCTTTGCTCCTGCTCCGGGCTGTAATTGCGCCTATGTTTTCCACGGAATGGGACCGCAGCCAGAAGACAAAGAACATGAGGTAGCGCAGTGGTGGTGGCGGGGAGTCAGCCCCGATGCAAAAAACGCCAAGGGGGCGGGGCAGGAAATTACTTCCGGGTTCATTGACCAACCAGATCACGCGATCCAGTGCGATCTGGCAGAAACCCACCACTGGCTTCAAATGTCGTATTCCTCTTGTCAAGCCGCTCCTGAACAACAAACAACATCAGAAGCATCTTACACGGACTGAACAAAAACAGACCTGGTCTGTTACTCAGTGGTCCAAAGTCCTCTTTTCTGATGAGAGCAACTTTTGTATCTCATTTGAAAACCAAGGACCCAGAGTATGGAGGAAGAATGGAGAGGCACACACTGCAAGATGCTTGAAGTCCAGTGTGAAGTTTCCACAGTCTGGGGATTGATGATTTGGGGAGCCATGTCATCTGCTGATGTTGGTTCACTGTGCTTCATTAAGTCCAGGTTCAACACAGCCATCTACCAGGAGATTTTGGAGCACTTCATGCTTCCTTCCGCAGATGAGCTTTATGGGGATGCTGACCTGGCACCTGCCCACACTGCCAAAAGCAGCAAAACCTGGTTCAATGACCATGGGATTACTGTGCTTGATTGGCCAGCAAACTCGCCTGACCTGAACCCCATAGAGAATCTATGGGGCATTGCCAAGAGAAAGATGAGAGACATAAGACCGAAAAATGCAGAAGAGCTGAAGTCCGCTATTGAAGCATCCTGGTCTTCCATAACACTTCAGCAGTGCCACAGGCTGATAGCTTCCATGCCACGCCGCATTGAGGCAGTAATTGCTGCAAAAGGGAACAAAACCAAGTACTGAGTACATATGCAGGCTTACACTTTTCAGAGGTCCGATATTGTTCTATGTACAATCCTTGTTTTATTGATTGCATGTAATATTCTAATTTTCTGAGATTGTGGATTTGGGGTTTTCATGACCTGTAAGCCATAATCATCACAATTATGACAAATCACGGCTTGAACTATCTATTACTATTGCATGTAATGAGTCTATCTCATATATTAGTTTCACCTTTTAAGTTGCATTACTGAAATAAATGAACTTTTGCACGATATTCTAATTTTTTGAGTTTCACTTGTATAGTATTGAAACTTACTACTTTCAAAGTGATCAAGGAACAAATTGTTTTAAAGTTGGAGAAGATAGAAACATCAACTAAGTTAAAAGTTGAACAACTTTAAGAGATAACTCAATTTAATTTAATGTGTGAGTGGGAAGATTTCTGTGCCTATATGTATATATCAGAGGTGTCCAACCTTGGCAACATTAAGACCTGTGGACTGCAACTTCCAGGATTCCCCATCTATTTTCCTAGCTGGGAAATTCTGGGAGTTGAAGTTTGCAAGTCTTGAAGTTGCCAAGTTTGGACTCTCCTAGTATATATGACTGTGTAGCTATATTTACTACATCCATATGATTATATACCAAATGCAGACCTTTCCCTATTCTCTATTCTAAATAACATCCTGCAAATGTCTGTCAAGCCCTGATTTATGAACCTTGATTTCTGGTTCACCAAATCATAAATAGTTAAACTTTCTGATCAATGGCCAATCAAGCACAGTAATCCCACGGTCATTGAACCAGGTTTTGGTGCTTTTTGCAGCAAAACATTTATTTCAGATGGTGTGACATCTGAAATAAATGTTTTTGAATTATATAAAAAGTAAAGTATCATGGAAAAATACTGATTGTTTTTTCAGAAACAACACAAAAAATCAATAAAGTTATTAACTAAATTACAAAGGAAAAATGAATGATTTTTTTAATTTTTACCATTTTTCTTTTTCTTATTTATTCAGTAAGAACTCCAATAGTAAATTTACAAAATTGAAGTTATTTAAAGCATATTTTAATCCACCCAAAATTAATTTCATATGCAGTGCCAAAACCACTTTAAAGGGATACTATGTGCAGCCTGAGAAAAATGATATTTTTTTTATTTTTTATCCCACTTTCATTACTTTATAAGAAACTCAGGGCCACAAATATACATAATATTCCTTTATATAATATAGTACTTATTTTTCCTACTAAACAACCTTGCAAGATGGTCTGGGCTGAGAGAGAGTGACTGGCTCAAAGACACCCAGCATGTTTTCATGCCTAAAATGGGCTTAAAATAGTGGTGGGATTCAAAAAACTTTTACTACTGGTTCTGTGGGCGTGGCTTGGTGAGCATGGCATGAAGGATACTGTAAAATTTCCATTCTCACCCCACTCTAGGGGAAGGTTACTGCAAAATCCCCATTTCCTCCAGATCAGTTGATACTCTGGAGGCAGAGAATAGATGGGGGTGGGGCCAGTCAGAGGTGGTATTTACCAGTTCTCCGAACTACTCAAAATGAACCTGCTGAATACCACCTCTGGATTAGATTTTATAGTCTCTTGGTTTCTAGGCTCTTAGGCCAGTACCTTAACTAGATACCAGATTGGCTCTATGAAAGAATAAAATATGAAATATTGAAAATAAATTAGAAGGTAATAACTTGCATGTTTTCTTACTAATTTACAAGTATTGAATTGAGATGACCTAATGCAGTGATGGTGAACCTTTTCGGCACAGAGTGCCCAAACTGGAAAATGCATGTGTGCACATGCCTGTTTTTTGGGCATTTTTCCGGCCATTTTGGGGCAGTTTTCGGGCCATTTTCAGACCATTTTCAGGCTGTTTTCCAGCACTCTGGCGCCCGCAAAGAGCAGCTGGCTTGCGTGCATGAAACCACAAGAGCAGCTGGCGATGGTGTATGTGCCCACAGAGAGGGCTCTGCGTGCCACCTCTGGTACACGTGCCATAGGTTCGACATCACAGACCTAATGCATTATATTTTTAAAATGCAGCCATCACCAATGGCAGAACTTGAGTAACTAGTAGTACTAAAGACATAACTGAAAGCAAATGAAAAGAATGATAAACATTTGCAACCCATTTTTCTTTTGTTAGATCTTCAGATTTCTTTTACTATTGATTGTAATGCTGTTGATCCCATGCATTTCATTTTAATTGCAGAAATATATTGTGTAATTCAATGCCCAAGGATTGTATTTGAATATATATTCTATAGATTTTTTTCAATGTTTGCATGAAGGGCTACCATTTACTGTAGTTCTTGTTTTAACCATATTATAGATGAACCCAACTTGATTAATATTTTGTGTTAATGTCAAAAATATGCTAGAAATCAATACTGTAGTCCCCAGAAATAAAATGAAGTGTAAACTATAAATTGTACTCTCAAACAGCTGTGCTGTGGACATGCTCATTAATCTATTGTTGTGACAAAGAAAATGAACATTTTATAGAACAAAGTGTCTCTGTAATTTAAGCTTGCTATTCAGTAAAATATGAAGACTTAAACGCTGCAAATGTTTATGTAATTTCAAAAAATTTTGGTATGAAAATTTCATTAAGGTATATAAACTAGTACTGTTGTCAGAAATGGCATTAAGTATTCAATAAGAGTAGACTTTATGCAATTAATAGCAATTAAAATTATACTTTTATGATGTCAGCCACCAACACTGGAAAGACGTAACTGCCCATAAGGACTTTTGTACCATATCTTTCCCCTAAAACTGTCCAATTTATATGAAAAATGCCAAAAACACATCCCATATGGGTGCTATTATCTTCTAGGATTTCAAGAAGTAATCTATCTTATCCTGCATATGCACATTAAGCTAATTTGCTTTAATTAGTTTTTTCCCCACCCCTATTATGTTGATGCTAACCTTTGGAGATAGAGTTGTTAAATTTTTATTATAAAATCAGCACAAGCAGTCCATACAAACTGTCTTGAAGGAAGACTGTTTTATTTGACTTGCTTCTCTATTCATACCACAGAACCTATCAACTGCCTTGAACTACTGTGGAACTTTAATAGTTAAATAGCAAATATTGAAAGTTTAACTTTCAACCATTGCAGGGAATTTCAGCCCGATTATAAATAATCAGTCAAGTTAGAAACATGTTACACTTTCTTTGTATCAGTAAAATTTAGGATGGAGTGGTAGGTTGTTATTGGACCATTAATCTGGTCTTTTAGCCAAACTTCATTTTTTGTTACTGTATATTTGTCAGGTGCTGAAGTACAATCAAACATTCTAAGTCTCCCTAAGCCCAGTGACACAGATCAGGAATGCAGAAGATTCTTTTCTTACTCTTTATTAATGTCCTTCACATTCAAAGTAATATTTTATTTCTCAAATGATTTTTACATTTTTCCCCTTCATTCAGGAAAGCAAGAACTCCTATGGAAGTACAATCAGAAACAAGTAAACCCAACAAACACATTTCTATCAACAATAAGTATAATACTTTGATAGAGAGCTTAATAATGTACAATAGGAGTAGGATAACAATGAGCAATTTTGCATGAGTTCTTGTATCTGTGCATTGGAGTGAGAACATTATATGTTGAATCTGTTGACATAATGTTTGAATGTGTTTGTGAAATTATACACGTGTGATATTCCACTAAATTAAATGCAAAATACCTGCATGAAACAAAATGAGAAACTAGGGATTTAAAATGCATTACTAATAGTTTTGCTTTGTCACCTTTACAAAAGTTAATTCATGTAGTACATTAAAACAGAACTGTCTTAAGCATCCTCATTTCTGGAGTTCAGGTACAAGAAAAGAGCTTTTTGTTTTTGTTTTGTTAATGAATTGATATTCTCAACAGCAGGCAATGAATTGGTTCACTAGATGAAACCACTAGTAGCTACAACATGGCCCTCAAGGGAAAATGGAATTTTTTAGCTAGCACTATTCAAGTGCCTGATTGCTGATTAGATAGTTATCTGGGATGCATTCAAACTGCTGACATCAGTAGGGCAACTATCAATTAGCAATTGTGTGCTTGTATAGTGCTGCCTGTAGTATCACCTCTCCCTGGTTCTTAAGGTAAATAGTTTCCCCACCCCCATCCTCGGTTGCTAAGCAGAGACTGCCAAGTGTTTTCTCAAGCAAACTGGTTCACTGATTACCATTCAGCCTCTTTTTAAAAAGTCGTCTGCTCACTAACTTTAGAAAAACTTCACCATGACATCATTTGCCTCACCTGAAACTGTTAGGGCCACATTTTTTTTATTTTGTTCCATAAAGTACATTCTTTTCATGTACAGTGCTGCCAAGAAAGAATTCTGAAGTTTATTAAATATATATCAGGATCTTTTTTTCACTTTAGAATAAGAAGATGTATATTTGTGTAAGATGCCATATACATTTCATTGCAAAAAAAAAGGAAAAGAAAAAGTCAAAATCCCTTTAAAAGTTATTACAGCATTGTCTTCCTGGTTGCTGTTTTTCCTTAATGAACTCAACACACTTGGAAAACCTAACTGCCATCCAGGTGCAGCCAAACATCAGCTGTATTTAAATCAGTTCAGTCATAGGCTGCAGAAATATATAGTTGCATCTGCAAGAATCCAAATAAAGGGAAATGGTGGGGGAGAGACCATTTTCTCTGGGAGATGGCTCAAGAAGAAAGGTTTTCTGCATGAAATCTGATAATATTCTGAGACATTTACATATATTGAACAAAGACTTCCAAAATTATGATACTTCAAGCAGCTGGCAAGTTTTCTCCCCTGATTAGACCTGTCCTTCTTTACATGCCACTGCTGGGATAATTTATATTCAACACCAAAGTATTGGGAGGGGGGGGCTAGAGAGAAGAGATTCATGTCACCCGGCTCTGTGTTTTGTGGCTAAACAAGTGAACAAGGGAAAAACTGCAGGTTTACATTTGCTGAGTGTAGGGATCAATTTTAGAAGAGACTGCAGGATAGAGAAATGTCCGTGTATTTCTTTGTTGAATCAGTGCTAATGGTGTTAATTTTATTAAGACAATCCACAGATATTTCAGATGATCACTTTATCAAATATTCCAGAGGCTCTAATATGCAACATTTACTTGTCCTGATGATGTTGATTGAGCATAGTATAGTGTCATATGTAACTTTATCCCACGTTTTACATAATTGCAGGAGGTTAAATGTCTGGACTAATTAATTCCTATCTTTTTATCGGGAAAACAGGCAAGACCCTTCCATGCTAAGATGCTATGTAAGAAAGAAAGGGCAGCAGGATCATTTACTGACAAAGTTGTTCAGCATGTATCTTACCTATTGCAGTGGAGGCAATATAGGGATAGCAGACTGGCAGCTACATGATACAGATATTGAAAATTAATCTAATTGCATTTAATGCAATCCAAGCTTGGAAAATAACAGGTGCTTCCTGCTGCTACTGCCACTGCTGGTTACATATTTTGCTATCCCTATGAAACAATTGCTGCTGTTATCCCACTAAGAAGTAGGCCATGCGGAACGGTTATTGCCCTGTCATATCTTACCACAAGGAAAGCCGGCTGAAAGCAGTAGCACTTAATGGCCATGTAAGATTACAAAACACAGTGCAAGGCACAATGTGTAGAATCTGTGATTTGGAAAGAAATTGGGGAGAATGAGCTGCTGTTTTAATAAGTCACCAATTATACTCTCCATTCTTTAATTTCTCCTCTGGGTCATAAGTTGGTTAGGGTGGAGACCCTAATTCTTGTACCAATCACTTTCATAATAGATTATAATACCAAAAAGAGGAAAACTATTTTATAAAGTTGCAAAGTATCTTTCATATTTGTTACTTCAATGTCTACGAGTAGAATCTTGAGCTTTAATAAAAAATAGGCAAATGCTTCATTTTCTCAAATGTCTTTCGATGCCTTTCTACAATAGATTTTTCTTCAAAGCTTTATTTTTTTGAATCTACAATACTGGGATTTCTAGCATCTTATTGATTTAAGAATTAGAATTTAAGAATATTTTATTATTCTAATGCATCATGTTTTATTACTATACTTATAAAAAGATATTTATTGTTTCATGGAATTATATGTTATCTGTTATAATTCCATTCATAATTGGGTTAATTTCCCATTTTTGCAATGTGCAAATAAATAAAAATGAGACTTCATCAATGTACTTTTCATTTGTTAGAGCTAGCTGAATCTTGGTCTGTAGCTGAGCCTAAAGGTAAACTATTTTCTTTTGTAGAAAATATATGAATGCCTCTAAAAGCAAGTTTGGCAACTCTAAAAATCATCAAATTAGATTTTATATGGGGAATTTTGTTCAAAAGAGACATAATTTCCACAAAGACCAATCCCTCCTTTGTGGGGGGGGGGGTTCCATTTGATTGGTTCTAGTCCCCCAACTGCCATTCAAATAATAATGCACAGCTTTCTAGGATAAGAGCAAAAATATTTGCCATTATGGATAAAATTCTTGCCAGAAGAAATCAGGTTTTGAAAGTAGATGTGTTAATAGTTCAAGATTCTCTAGGTTTTCTTTGTTCATTTTGTGACTGCAAACCACAAGGGAAAGGGGAAGAAACCAATCTACCTTTTCTAATAGCTGGTGTTGGTTTTTGAATGTTGCTCTTTTGATAATTCTCACATGCATATAACTTGTTATCAGTCTGTTGTAATGATGATGTATCATCTCCATGATCTGCCTCTTTGCAGCCTAATATATTTGATAGCTAAAGTGAGCTTCTCTGCTTATAATTGGATGTCTGCTATTGATATGGATAATGGATCTCTCCTATGAAATGCAAACAGCAAATACGTGCTCAGCATGGAGGTAAATTAAGTACCTATGTTACCTGGGAATCAGCAGGTAGCTCAGCCTCATGACTTAATATAAGGATGTATTTTTTCGGGCATCTCAGCATATCTCTAATTGCAATTATATTTTATGCCCTTCTTGTCAGAATTCATAGAGGAGAGCTGTATGTATAAATCTTTTAAATACAAATACAAGCAGATGAGCATGAAAGGTTTTACTGACGATATAGCTGTGCTTAAAAATATACTGTATAGTGATCAGTATCCAAATTCAAATCGGCTAATTTCATTTTTAAAATGATATTTTTTATTAAACTAACAAAATATGATTTTAAAAATAATGAGTTTGCTGTAATATTTTTTTATATATATTTTCATCTGCTACAATTGTCAGGTGGCTGTTGGTTGGTAGAATAAAACGGTACGTTTACAAGGCAAGAATATGGCAATTAACAAATAGAAAAGTATTGCCTTGAAATTTAGATTTCATTTAACCATCAGGTTGTTTTGAGTTTATGTAAATTTGGGCTCCGTATATTACTTTATACATCTTGCATTTATAATTAAAAAAAAAACATTGTGTTTTTTTTTCCTAGGGAAACTGCATTACTGTAGTATAAAATAAAATGTTTTTTTTCAATTACCAGTTACATTGATGTCTGATTTTCATAAACCTTTCTTTTGATATCCTTAATATATTAGTTAAAATAGATTGCTAAATCAAGTTTTCACACGATACATTGATTTTTGGGAGATTTTTTTCCAACGTAGCTAAGAAAGATGACAGCTATGTGCAAACATGGCAAAATATTGACTTTGTTTCTCAGTTTCTCAGTTCACTTTGAGTTCAAGGTTAACAAGGGCAATAATATCTTGTAATTGTTTATCAGTCATCATACTTGTCCAGGGCACTATTTTCCAACAAAACCTTTATTGGATTTACAGGGATTCCTCTTTTTTGTTTGCCTTGCATCTCTCACCTTTCACAAGAAGCAAGAGGGAAAAAAATAACCTCACTGTCCCTAAGTGGTAGTAAAAAGATTCCTTAAAAATAGATGGACGTGCATTTGATAATTAGCATAAGCTTTTCAAACATTTCCTTGGTTTCATTCAACTAATCCAGTCACGGATATTGTACGGCAAACCATCAAATCCCACCCCACCTCCTTTTCCCCCCTTTAGGATTCTGTAAGAAAAATAATAATAATAAGAGAAACCACTTGTTCCAAACGAAGGACTTTCTTTTTTTTCCGTGAGGGTCACGTTTAATTTACTTGAGGTGACTGGGTGCAGTAACCTGATTAGAGCTGAATGGGCTATAAAATAAAACTCTGTTTGCTTTATATTAACTTTTATTAAGATATCACTATTAGCAATTTATAAAAAAATAAATTCTAATGTATACTAATTGGGCTTAATGTTATTACTGCAATTCTACAAAGGCAAAACATTACCTCATTTAGCACTTGGGTCAGCATTTTGGAGGTTAATTTTGATTTAGTAAAAATGAATTGAAGTAATTCTACAAAAGATATAGTTTAGTAATTACAGTTAAACAATATATGCCAACTATTACAATGGACTATCACATTTCCAGTAGATATTAAATTAAATGCCACTATCATTTAATCTTATTTAGTTTACATTTTTAATTTATTTAATTTATTTAAAAAATATTTTATTTAGTTGTAGATTTATGCCAACAGTTGCTTGCCTTTGTTTCAAGATTATTTTTATCCTTAGTCTGCCTACAGAGGGCGTTTGTCTTTTCCTAACTAGGCTTTACTTTCATTCACTATATTAATTCCACATATTCTAGGACTATATATTGTCTTGGATTGAATTTTAAAAATATGCTACAGAGTTAGTGAAATACAAATAGAACACCTCTTCTACTGTTCTTTAAAGCAGCTTTATCGTTTCCTGGGATACTGTGGTAGATGCAAACTGCTCAATCCTGCGAAAACATGGCTGCTTTAAAAAGTTATAGCAAGGTGCTAAATTTGTAGTGCAAAGCATCTGTTTGAACTTGTGTAGCATGTTCCTTAAAAAGCTAGAATCTGGGTATAATATTTTAAATCTTCAGTTGTATTTGTTGGGAAATATTTTAAATGGGAACATAATGGAATGTAATAACATCTCATAGATCGGTGTTAAACAATAGGAATCTGAATCCTCCCCCCTTATTTCTTGCAATCCTTTTAATCCTCTAAAATTATAATACTTAAATTCATAAGCAGATTGCAAAAGACAGATATAAAAAGGAAAAATGTATTGGAACAACAGAGGGCATGAGGTAGGCAGAGTACAGAAAAGCAACATATAAACTCATTATAATGTTCAATAAATGCAACATATTATAAATGTACCTATTAAAATATAATAATTATATAGGTACAAAAAATAAATATTCTACATCTGTTAGTTCCTAGATACTTAATGTGACTTAGAAGAGTTTTAGCACAACAGAATATGTCCTTGCGAATATAATTTGTTAGATTGGCAATGTTTTTCCTTAAAATTAAAACCACATAAATGTGTGTGTATGTGCGTGTGTGTGTGTACACAAATATACATATATGTATACGTACACACACACACACACATTTCATACACAGTATTTCCCATGATATTATACAGAGGAAAAAAGACATGAATGCTTGCATGATTACTGGAGAGAGGTACAGGGGAAAGGAGCTACAGGTGTTCCTTAACCGAAGACCATTTGGTCAGTGCCAGTTACAATGGCACTGAACATGGTGGTTATGATTGGTCCTCAGATTCCAGCCATCCCAACAGTCATATGGTCACATGATCATGATCTGGGTGCTTGGCAGCCCACTTGCACCTACCGTGTTTCCCCGAAAATAAGACAGCGTCTTATTTTCTTTTGGCCCCCGAAATAAGTGCTTGGCCTTATTTTCAGGGAGGTCTTATTATTTTTGAGATGCAGGAGGCAGCGAGCATCGTCATCTCATGGCTGCTGCTGTGTTGCAATATTTCCGAGGAGGGCTTATTTTTGGGGAGGGCTTATTTTAGCACATGCGCTCAAAAGCCTTATTATCTGGGAAGGTCTTATTTTTAGGGAAACAGGGTACAACTGATTTCTAAGTGCATCATGATCACGTGATCACCATTTGCACCCTTTCCTGCAAGCTTCCTCAGAAATAGTAAGTCTCTTCTACCCAGGCATCTTTCCACAGACCTTCTGTGCTTGTCCTGCACTAACCATGTATGCACCCCGGACACAACCCACATGACCTTTGCTATAACTCCCTCACTCCTGTGTACCCTCCTTGACCTTCTTCATACTCCCACGTGCTCTCCCTGACCCACACAGTAGTCTCAAGCACCCTACCCAATTTACATGGCACATGCACTTGCACCATTGCATATCCTGTTTGCCCCACAGCACTTTTCACACACCCGTCTCCATTCTTCCCAGTCTGTGGAGCACCTCTTGAACACCATCTTGCTTCGTTACACACCTTGTTCGGCCTCTACTGTGCTTCTCATAAAATCTCTTGCATCCCCACACACCTTTCTCAATTCTTGTGAGGCATCGCTTGCACACTTCCTTTCAGTATCCTGTGTGACATCTCTCATGTACCTTCTCATTGCTTAGTTTCGCAATTGCTTAGGATGGAAATTCTCAACTGCCATCATAAATTGAAGTCTACCTGTACATCAAAACTAGTACAATTGAAAATTTGTCTTAAAACGATATAAAATAAAACACACATGCTGTAAAGGAAGAAAGAAAATAGGAAAGGGGGGGAAGAATAGTTGCATTAAAAACTAAACAAATTCATATAAGAATGGGTTAGCAAGAGTGGAATTTAAAAAAACATTTTTAAACAAAATTAATTGACAACAATAAGAGAGCCAGAGAACACAATCACACAGAACCAAGATATGACTAGGGTTCGATAAGGTGTAACTGAAACAGCTATGCACCAAATAAAATGGATGTAGAAAAAAAGCTCTAATAGTGGTCTGATTGAAGGTTTCTTCTGATCTAAGAACTGAGCACATATTTCCAATATTTCCTCTCTTGCCTTCTCACCATCTGTTATTGCAGATGACAAATTATGTTTTTCAATCTCTTTTTGGAATAACTGCTATGGTGATACTCTTTCAGTGTAGTGGAACCCCACAATTGAATATGGGAGATTGGTTTTATGGAGGACTTGTGTTAGGGCATACTGGGTAACATAATATCTCTTCTGTGGAATCCTATGCATTATTTTGATTTTTAAAATAGGAAATAAAATTAAAAGCAAACACAGAACTTTACGCTTAAAACAATTCTGTCAGATGTTGGTGAACAAATGTATTTTAACACATGTTACTAATGCAGAGAGAATAGGACCAAATATAATCCCAAAGAGAGTTTTCCATAACTTATGAGCAAGAGAGGAGAAGGCCCTCTCTTGCATGCAGAAAACCTTGAGTCTAATCTTCTGAGATCTCTCCTGTAGCTTTTATGAGCCACATTCATAACTGTTCTTTAGATATTCAAACGCTAAACCAGAAGTGTCAAACTCACCTCATCACAGACACGTCACGTGCCATATCAGGACTTTTTTATCCTTGACTAAACCATGCGTGGGTATGGTCAGCACATGACACATTTGGCCTGCAAGCCAGGAGTTTGACATCCCTGCTCTAAACTAATTGGGGTTTAGGGAACATTGCCATGGCTTTTATAATTCCTCCTGATGAAGTATTTCAGCTTCATATAATTGCTGAACCTGCCCCCCTCTCATCATCCTAGCTTTTCTATTTTGTACCAGTTGCAAATTTCAGACATTTTGTGGTGATTTATGGTGGTGTCTTACAGGTTTCAAAATAGGATATAACCACTATGTGGATAACTTAGTAAATCCACATCAAACTATAGCCTGTTGTATCATGAACATCGTTATCTCCCATGAACAAGATCATGATATATAACAGGTAAGCACTTAAACCAAAAAATAAATTATACAGAATTTATTTTTTGGTTTAAGTGCTTACCTGGTGTATATCATGATCTTGTTCATGGGAGATAACGATGTTCATGATACAACAGGCTATAGTTTGATGTGGATTTACTAAGTTATCCACATAGTGGTTATATCCTATTTTTAGGCTTGAAGAGGGCACCTTCATTTCCTTACTGCCATTTGAAGAGAGTAAAGGTTTAACAAATCCTTTTCCAGCTACACATATTGTTACCAGATAGATGAACAAGCCAAGGAGGACATAGACAATTGGAAAGGAGGACAAATCAGGAGAAAAGGAGGATATGGTGATCAACAAAAAATTACAGCAAAAAAACTTCCCCCAAAATGTACCTGAAATTACTTTCTCCAGCATCAGAAAGATTTTTTTTTCAATCTCACAATGTGTTCGAGCCAGTTAGAAGGCAAAAACCTTCTGCATGTAACTGATTAAGGTCTTGTCAATTTCAGGCAGCAGTGTAAACTGGCTGGAGAGTACTAATCAATTAATAGGGAAAGTGCTGTACCACAGAGAAAAGCTGTTCAGGAAAACAGAAAATATTGATTTTAAGGTTATGCCTGCTAAACAGCGGACTTGAGGGGGAAATGAAATCCTTTTGCTGGACATCTAATGATTCTAGCTACATGTAGAGTGCATCCTGTATTATTACCTCCTCTTCAGTTATTCACTGCAACACCTTCATCTTCAAGAGATTTTAAGGGACAACTTCTTTTGCAGTTGTTCCTTCTGTAGTAACCCCAACGATGGTAACTTTGCCATTCTTGGGTAGGTTTCATTTGAAGATTTAAGGCTAGGAAGTGGCTAGGCAGACAGTTTCTGTTGGAACATGCACTCAAAGTTGTGCTCCTGCAAAAAAAAAAAAAAAAAAAAGTTTTCCACAAGCAGATAGCAGGTAGGTTGATAGACCGCCAGCAAAAAAAATCCAATAGATTTTCCTTCTACTATCTACCTGGACTATGTAATAGACAAACTTGTCATTCTACATTTAAAGCAGGGTGTTACTTCAAGGCAGTGTTCCTTTTAAAACCTGTTTTTTTTTAATTAAAAAACAACAACAACCATCCTTCAAGCCCTGACAAATGACAATTTAGTCATTACTTACTTAGATATTTCTATATATGAATGTCCACAAGCGAATGTATTTCCTTTAAACGAAAGCAAATTATGTGCTTTTATTTTATTTTTAAACGAATTTATTTCCTTCATATAAATGTGTTATGTTGAATAGATTATATATTATTACATAAAAATGCTGCTTAAGTATTAATCAGGAATTTTCATCTAAAAAAGAAAGAGTGCAAGTTACTTTTTAAATGTCATATTATCTGTATTTTATTTATTTATATTCTTTGCTCTATTTTACTGAAAAAAATGATACTAAATAATATACAAATTATCTGTTTGCATTTTTATTCTTGTATTTTTGCTATTTTCTAATATTAAAATATTTAGTTACTTTCTAGAATTCATGGATTTTCTTGTAGATACTTACAAGATAATCACTAGACCTAGTAATGTTTCACAACTTTTTAACTTCAGTTAATCTAATTAGTAGCAAGCTACACAAGAAAAGGGAGAAGGCAAAAGGTTTTGATTATTCCCTGAATATTTTTGAACAGGTGTTCATACATATATCACAGGAAGGACCGCTCTTTCATGTTACCCTGTCATATGATACCAATTATTTTAAACGTGTGTGACAAATCATTGAGACATTATAAATGGGAGGTTGCATCTCAGCAGGTTTTACCAGTAATCCTGGTGAACCAGAAAGAAAGTGTGTGGGCAGAGCAATATCGCAAGGAACAATATGCTGTGAAAATATTCTCATTCCTTAAGGAGACTTGCAGTTTAATCAATGGAATTTTGTCATTAACTTTATGTATTTTGATTGTACTCTTAACCCAGAACCCTAGGCATGTTTATGGAGGATTACATGTTTTAACATTTATGGCAACATCACTACATAAAGATCCAAGAACTTATATTTTTCTATATCATATAATTGCTGGACAAAATGCTCTTGTATCTGTAATCATTTTCCTAGCTATTATTATGGATGTTTGCTAGCAACAGCTTTAGTAAAAGTATGCTAAGAAAAGAACTTTTGAAGCTTATTAAAACTGTATATACAGATCTGAACATTAGTAGAATAAGAAATAACCTACACAAAATAAAAAAGTGGAAAAAAAGAAAAAAGTTAAGAAAAATGAGAAAGAAAAACAGATACAAAGAACTGGCATCCAGTGTTCTTCATAGAGCTATAAGTACAATTATACTTTGCTCTCTCTAAACTTATAGCATGATACTCTTCTTTGTATAATCTCTCCTGTTTAATCCTCAAAACCATAAATCACAAGTTTATTTTTTTTTTCATTTTTATGTAAAAAGTCCAGAAGAGGTTTCCAGTCACCAGTAAATGTAGATAATGTCTTTTCTTTTATTAAAAAAAGAAGTCATTTATACATTTTAGCAAAACTATCAACTTTACCAACCATTTCTCCAGTGGGTAGTGTCAAATCTTTCCATCTCTGGGCAAGTAAATAATCTCACCAGAGTAATCATATACTATATTGAAATAATATAGTATATGACTGTATTCCATAACTTTTCATGACTTTTTTCTAACTATTTGTCCATTATGCCTATAAGGAAAAGTTGTGGCTTCAATTGAACAACAATCTTGAAAATCTTCTGAATTAATATATGTATTTAAATCCTTTTTACATGTATACAAAGTATGATAAAATGTCCCTTTATGTTGTTTACATTTCCAACATACATTTGAAATGCCTTTATACATTGTTTTACATAATTGTTCTGGTACCAGTTTGGCATCAGAATCAGCTTGGTCTAGTAGTTAAGGTACCAGGTAGAAACCGGGAGATTGTGAGTTCTAAGCCCATTTTAGGCATGAATGTCAGCTGGATAACCTTGGACTAGTCTCTCTTCCTCTCTTCCTCCCTCCCTCCCTCTCTCTCTCTCCTCCCTCCCCAATCCACCTCACAATATTGTAGTGGCAAAAATAGTAGGAAGCATCATTGAACATGTTCACTATCCTGAGTATTTTATAAAACTAACAAAGGTGAGATAAAAATAAATAAATATCAGGTATTGATATATCATCTTAGAAAAAAATTCCTTGAGATCATAACACAATGTAGATTTCACCATTTTAACTACTTATTTCCCCATGGATTCATCTGTGTACGCATATATGTGTGTGTATGTATGTATGTATAATAATCGAAATTCTTAGTCCATTTTATCACATATTTTCCTTTGTTTCAAATTTCAGCAAAAGCTTATTCATTCTAGCAATTACATGTTCACCATCAGTGTATAACTATGCTTCAAATCTGTTTTACTTTGTGTCGTGCTGTAAGTCTTTTGTCCATCTTGAATCTTTAAAATCAGGAAACCATTCACAACTGCATCCTTCTGCAATTAATTGCTCTCTTGATTAGATTTTAAATTTTCCCTGATGGTTTTCCAGTAATTCCTGGTATGTAAACTAATTGTCTTTATCTGCAGTTTCTTTTCTGTGATAATGATTGTTGAGCTGAAATCCATAAACATTTTTTTGAACACAATCTGGATTTTTATATATTCCATATTCTCAATATAGTATGTCTACTAAAATGTTTTTTAAAGCCTTAACTTTATAATGCCATAAATATCTGTGCT
The DNA here is from genome assembly GCF_964273705.1 of Natrix helvetica. Lineage (NCBI taxonomy): Eukaryota > Metazoa > Chordata > Lepidosauria > Squamata > Natricidae > Natrix > Natrix helvetica. Next base: position 46,541,920 of record NC_138558.1, on the reverse strand, counting down.
ATCTGAACCTCAGATTATGGCCTTTTAGCTCTTGTTTCTCAGAAACATTCTTTCTTTCAATTGTCTTTTACCTAAAAACTTGCAGTGATCTTCATGAAAAAAGTCCTGTAAAATTAACTTTTCAGCCTAAATGGTAGTAAATAATTTATAATCATTATTCCATATTTATCGTTAAAGTCATATCTTGTCTCTAGATACTGGTGCTGTATTAGTCTCTTTTTTGCTATCAAGCTTTCCATTCTGTAGAATAATATTCATCGTTTGTGTAATGATTGTAAAAGTTCATCTTCAAAACATTTATGAGAAGAAGCTGGCAACCCATCTGGATCAGATGCTTTTTATGCTTTTGTGTTTTTAATAGCTTCACAAGATTCTCATATTGTTAAAAGTCAATTGAAAATTTGTTTCTGATTCTCTATAATCTTGGTAAATACTTTTTCTTTGTTTTGCATAGTTTATCTTTACTCATTTATTTTCATCTCTCACTTTTAACATAGATAATTGCCTCTGTAAAGCTTAGTTTGATGAATAATAGTCATCCCTTGGATTTTTTTAAAAAAATGTTTTTCCCCTTTTTATTTCATCGAATATGATTTATACTTTCTCTTGCCTTTTCTTTTACATTTATTAGGTATGTTGCATAAAATACATTCTTACATAGCTTTGCATGTAACCATCCTTACTTCTGTGGCTTTATTAAGATTATTCTTTAAAAACATTCCTATAACTTTTTTTACAGACTTCCACTATGATTTCCTTTTTTATCAACATCTCATTCAATCTCACCTAAAACATACGTTCTTTCTTTTCAGAGTTAACTTCATTGTATTCAAAGTAATGGTAATGTTTCCACATTATAAACATTATTAGCTGAAGCCTTAGACATCTTGAAAAAGATATTTTTCTGTCTTTCAGAAAAATTATATTATTTTGAATCAACATATTTATATCTCCGTGCATCAACAAGCTAAAAATTATCCATTAAAATAAAGAAAATATTTGATAGTTTGCCCTGTGTATTTTTAAGTTCTGCATTTTTATAGAAAAACCATTTTATTCCAATCTCCCAGGAAACATCAATTTTCATAAGAAAAATCCAATAATTTATCCATGTCCTTTGTAAAATGCTGTTTTATCTTCATTTGAGACACACATTCATAAAACTAAAGTCTTAACCCCCTATAGATTTCTTCTACCCCAAATTATCTACCATAATCACCAATCAGCATACATTTTGAACAAAGCTTTTGTATATATTTATACACAAATAAGTCCATTTTTCCTTCTTGCTAAAATATATTCTTAAGCCAGGTTTCTGTGATTCAAATATTTTATAACTTTTTTTCCTAATGCAGGTTTCTTTTAATGAGATTATGTCTTGCTTCACCCTTTTCAGATAATGAAATTTATTTTCTCTCTTTTTGTTCCATTTATACTCTATGTTAAGAATTTATAATCCATGGTTAGGCCAAGATTTTTAAAAAGTCAATGCCTGTAACACCCAACATAGATTTTTCTTATTGTTCTCTTGTTATATCTATTGTGCTATATATTTGTGGGTTATGTGTAGTCATAAAAATATTTTCTGCATAAAATAATACAAGACTACATTTATGTTAAATATATTTGACGGGTTTATAATATATTTTCTATAAATATTCCCAAACACACAAAAGATAGACACTTTATACACTTATATAAAGCGTAATTATTAGTGGAAGGAACAAGGGCAGATGATCAAAGCAGCATCAGCTAATTCAATTCAAGTTTCACCCCTATTGTACTTGCAAACAAAAGGGGCAGAGCTTGTGTTGTGATGGTATAACAGAGTTTTTGGCATTTTGACAACAGTGATGGATCCTGCAGACATCTCCATAATTTACACAAAATGTTGTCTTATTAGGAATAATATTGGTTCTTAAAAACATACAGAATGCATGCAAAATTTATCTTTCAAAACTTGATTTCCCCCCTCTGTGTTAATGTGTTTTGCAGATTTAATGAACATAAGTATCTCTGAGGATACCTGGCAGAAGCAGAAAACAAGGACAGAGTGTTTGAAAGGAGAAAAGGTAAGATAGTATATTTTATGAGGTTGGTGTATTTCAAACTGAATTATTTTTAGTAACAAGAGACAAATCATAAAGCTTTAAAAATATGGCTTTGCTTTATTTTCATTTTAATAATGACTGACAATAATTTGTGAAAAACAGATATGACTTTAAAGAGGAGCTAGAGTAATAAACATTGTCAGTGAGTGTGACAGAGATAGAAGAAGGTTGGCTGTTTCAAACTAGAAATTTAAGTATTTAATGGACAAAGAAGACCTAATTGAATTATCATGTTGTCAACCATTAAGAGAAACTATTGGAAACAATATAGTTCAGAAGAGGAGAGGAATTTAGCTGCTTTCTCCAAACCATTATCCCAATGTAAATTTTTCTACTCTAGAACATATTTTTTATGTTTCCCCCTTCAGGAATCACAGGGCAGGAAAATGAGTGAACATCATCATATTTTAATACTGTACGCACGTAAGTGGAGGAGAGTAATTTAGATCAGGAAACTAAGATACAAGTTTTTTCCTTGCTGGATTAGGGCCCTTTGCAATTAGATTGCATTTGCAGGTCTTGATTATGCTGAGCAAAATTAATGAAATAACCATGAAGATTTGAAGGTGGTTTGATGATCCCTGCTCCACTCTCAATTAGTTTTCTCAAAACCAGACAAACTTAAGTGCAAACCTTGTGAACCTTGAAAAATGGATAAATAGGATTCTATGAATTCAGCATATTTACTATTTCACCAACATATTTTTCAAAGCCTTATTTAAAAATGATGAAGAGTTTCACCTTCAAAAGTCACTGTAATTTCTGCATTGTCTGTTATTTTAATCATTCATTTTATCTAATCAACCAAACAACAAATTAGGTTGTTGCAGGAAAGTGAAGAAATTATTGATATGGGATTTTAGCAGTTCCTCCTCAGCAATATCAGCAGCATTGTTATTGCTGGAAAGATTCAGACTCTGGTTATTATTATGCAGATGAAATTGTTTTGTCAGAAAATAGCTTCTCGGATGTGCCTATGCCTATGTTTGAATATGTTCCTATCTATCTATCTATCTATCTATCTATCTATCTATCTATCTATCTATCTATCTATCTATCATCTATCTATCTATCTATCATCTATCTTGCTGGTTTCCCTATCCCTTCATTAGGTCTTACTGTTACATTTAAAAGTAGATTATGGATGCATTGCGTAGTAGATATTATCCAACTGATGTTGAAGAGCAGATTTTCCATGTGTTGTCATGCTCTTATCCAAAGGCACCACTTGAATTTACGTTATCCAATCTTCTACTTTGTAGTAGAATAATGGGTTGTTTTTTTTATAAAATGTGGATTACTGTGCCTCCCTGTTGCTTTGTTAAAATAAAATAAGCTTCGCAGGGGAATGTTGCTTTCTCTATAAAATCTTGCTAAGTTGTATAGAAAGTAGTAGTTGATTCCTATAACCTAAAGATGGACAGGAGTGACCCGTCACAAACATATTGGGCAGGAACTTTGTAAAGGAGTGAAATGTTTCTTTGTAAATAATAGAATAAGACTACAGTATTATAATTGAAAGATTATAGTGGGTCTCAATGGAAATAGTCCTTAATTTAGCAACCATTCAAAGTCATGACAGACCTCTACAGGGGCACTTACAGTCCCTTTTGGAAGTTCCAACAGCCACCCTATTGCATGACCACATGTTGGGCGCTCGGCACCTATTGTGTATTTACAGCAGGGGTGTCCAAACTTGGGAACTTTAAGACTTGTGGACTTCAACTCCCAGAAATCCCCAGCAAGCCATGCTGGCTGGGGAATTCTGGGAGTTGAAGTCCACAAGTCTTAAAGTTCCCAAGTTTGGACACCCCTGATTTACAGTGATCTGTAGCATCCCATGGTCACGTCATCAAGTATTATGTCATTTTTGCCAAAAGCAAACATTTGCTAGTACTTTTTTTTAGCAAAACCGACCCATAGCAAACAATTGATCCTTAACAACCGCAATGTTTGCTTAAGAACTATCACAAAATTACATTGGTGATCTCTTTACGACCATCATGACTTAGGCACCATTATTGTTATGCCAAGGATTACCTGTACTGAGGACATATAGTCATATCTATTCTATATTCATTTAGTAGAATTACTTACATGTATCTCAGTTTGGAGAATGAAATTTTATCACAACGTACCATGTTAGACTTTTTCCTGCAAATATTGGGAGCATCAAGATGGCCTAATTATACAAAAAGAATTTGTGCTGGAAAAATATTGTTAAATTAAGAGAAAAATTTCTTCAACTATCTATTCTCAATGTAACTCTGAATCTTGTAAAAATGCATTTTCTAGTATCAATATTACAATATACTGTCCCTCGGGGCAATTTCCTATAGAATACTTTAAAATTAGTGATGCTTCTATACATAATAATAGGCATTTTTGTACTTAATTTGGAATATCCTCTTCTAAGAACATTAGTATTTGTTCTGTTATCTGTATATTAATATATACTACTTATAGAGTTCATCCAAAAACCAGGATCCATGACTCCTATAGGATTGGGATTTGCCAAATTTGTGTCTAGTTGGGCACCATCGTAACTGCTTAGCAACATTTCCTAGAAACCTGTAGGTTGTATAACACAAGGAAGGGGTATAGCCCCATTGTCTTTTCACTTCCATATGGCCCCTGTTCCTAATAGGCTGGTGGGAAGACGCAACAAACAAGCAGCTATTAGCTGCTTTGGAACCAACCCAAAATTTGAAATCTCTTTATGATGGTGCCCAGTGAAAAAAGAACAGGAAAGCAACTCTACTGGCAAAGTAAAGCTGGCTGGGGATGCTGCCATTTAACAGGTGAACCTTTTTTCTCCTTAGAGGAGACCATTGGCCCAAGCCAAAATAGAGAGAGGGTTCATGGCTCCTTTTGTCCCCCCCCCCAGCAAAAATGGCAAACAGTTTGGAGGAGGAGGAGGTGGAGGAGGAAGAAGCTACTTCATCAGGGCTATTCTTAATATAGACTTAAGCCTATATTATACATAGAAAGAAGAATCTTTCTTCCTAATGAATCACAGGCTATCTAGTAAAAATATATTAGATATAGAAGTACTTTCTTTTGTAAAACATTATCAATAATGCCTTCCATTTCCTTCACACTTTGTCTAGTGTCTATTTGTTTCTTCAGAAAAACAGCAATTTGTATGAGCACCAGTATAATAAAGCATGTCAATCTTTAACTATCCATTCTTCAAACTTATTTCTTGTCAGTTATTGGAAAATTGCTCCTGTCTTATAGTGAATTTTCCTAGGGTTAGCATTTAGATTTAATAGCTAATGTAGAGACTTGAATGTTCTAGTGCCCCTGTGAGAGGCACATTGATCAGTAACTATTCATAACTGTCTACTTTCTGGAACGGATAAATAGTTACATATGCTGCATCCTAACAAAATGAATACTGTACAATAATTTCCTTACAAAAAATTGAAACTCAAAAATTTAGCTTACATCTGTCAGACATAACAGCATAGAGGTTTTTTTAATTGTTACTGTGAGCTTGTGTATATTTCTACTATCACATATTCCTTTTTTAGTATATATATATATATGTTGCTCAAAATCAAATATGACATGGATGAGCAATGAGCTGCAATATGCCCCACTCTCACTCCGTTTCCCCCTCCCACTCTCCCTCCTTCCCTCCCTCCCTCTCCCTCCCTCCCCTTAATAAATCCTGAGCAGTAACCAAAAATAAAATATAATTAAACTATTTAAATCCAATGCAAAAAAATTTGAGGCAAGCCCCTTAAAGGTCACATTGTTAGTGTACATATGCCAGAGCTCCATCAATATCCTGATCCCAGTGCCTGGTCTTAATAATCTTCTGAAAAGTTAAGGTTATTCCCCATGAGAGAAAGGCATGCTTCTTGGGGCTAACTAGGTGACACTGCTTCACTGATGGGACTTGGGGCATGCCGTGCCAAAATCAGAGTTAGGGGGACCTGACCCCATGTCTTTAAAGAGCTTTAAAGGTGACACTCCACACCTTGAAGTCCCCCATAAACCAGTGCAGCTTGCATTACTGCAAGGCATATTGCGGTATAGCTAATTTGGCACCTGTCACTGCATTTTGAATCAGATAAAGTGTTCACATGCAGCCCCATATAGAGCTCATTACAATAGTTCAATAGGTAAGTATGATGATCATAAACTGTGCTTCCCAATTTCAGGATCAGCTAATGTGTGATTGTACAAAAAACCCCATGGCCATAATCTAGTCCTTTAGCACAGCTATGAGTCCATGAGAACCCCAGATTGCACACCAACTGAAAAATGGACTTATTTGTGTATAAATATATACATAGCTTTGTTCAAAATGTATGCTGACCGGTGATTATGGTAGATAATTTGGGGTAGAAGAAATCTATAGGGGGTTAAGACTTTAGTATTATGAATGTGTGTCTCAAATGAAGATAAAACAGCATTTTACAAAGGACATGGATAAATTATTGGATTTTTCTTATGAAAATTGATGTTTCCTGGGAGATTGGAATAAAATGGTTTTTCTATAAGGATATCATCCAGTATACTTTTTTGCCCCAGTGTTGTTGTTTTTTTGCCCCAGTGTTAATCTCACTAGGTAGACTAGACCAGGAGATTGACATTATCTATAATAATAGGACCTTGCAAGTCTGATTGTGCTATATTTCCATTCCCTTTTTATACTGTATTGAAGCAGGGAAGCACCAGTTTATTCACTTCTGAATATTAACATATTTCTCAGGGGCCATTGGGCCATTAGGGATCTCCAACTTGCAGACCTCCATCTTCATAGGTAGTATGTCCCCATGAGAAGATAAAATTGAAACAGGCAGAGACCATGATTTGCTTGGGTTTAACTTTAGCTAATTCTGCCCAATCAAAACACACATTGTCTAGGCACCAGGACTATATTGCAACAGCACCTCCAGGGTGGCCCAGCATGACTTTCAAACCATCTTCCTTAGCAACTTTGAATGGCCTTCCTTCGCAGCTTTATGTGGATATTAAAAGTGCAGAGGAAAGTACTGCCAAACCATTAGGGCAACCTCTTCTCCCACGCATCACTAGACGGAAGCAGCTGCTATGGAAGTAGCAGAATCATTGCTGCACAGTGATCCCAATTCTTACAATCACACAAACCCAGAAAGAGACAGGCCAGTGGGATACCATGGTTGATTATGTTAAAGCTGCTGAGGGAGCTAAGAGGACTATCCAGATCCTGACAAAGATGATCCAAGTGATGACTGTTTCCAGGTCTGAACTCTAGCTAGAAAGGATCCTCTTTTGTTTTTCCTCTTTTGTAGTTGCTCCCATGCCATCACCCCAACAATATAATTAGTATATTAGGATAATTAAAACTGCAGAAAAAACAATTGCTACCAATCTGCCTTCCATTGAGGATCTGTGTACTGCACAAGTCAAAAAGAGGGCCATGAAAATATCTATGGACCAGTGGTGGGTTGCAGGCAGTATGGGCATACTGGTGCCTACCCGGAGCACTAGGTGCCGTTCCGGTACGGTGCTCCGGAGGGCCCACCTGCACGCCCGACCTCCTTACCTGTATTTGAGATCTTTGGCGCTTTTGTGCATGGAGCTCCCAGCACCTGCGTGACACTCTGCTAAGCTGTTGATGCATCGCAGAGGCGTTGCAAGAGGTAAGGATACATGTGTGCACCGTTCCGGTTGCAATGGGATCTGGAACCCACCACTGCTACATACCCCTCATATCCTGGATATAAATTGTTTCAACTTCTACCCTCAAAATGACACTATAGGGCACTGCACATCAGAACAACTAGACATGAGGACACTTTTTCCCTGAAAGCCATCACTCTGCTTAACAACTAATTCCCACAACACTTTCAATAATTTACCAAGAATGTATTACTATTATTCTTCTCTTTCTTCCTAGTATCTACTGTATCTCTCTCCCCTTATGATTACAACCATGTTGCTTGTATCTTTCTATTTATATTGTTTTTATTGTTTCCTAGTACAACTTGATAGCTTATTAGTAACCTTGACTATCACTAAGTGCTGTATCTTTTTATTCTTGATGAATGTATTTTTATTTTCCTTATGTACACTGAGAGCATATGCACCAAAGGCAAATTCACTTGGGCGATAAAGAATTCTATTTCATTATATATTCCTTAAAAATCATCTAGCTCCAAGGTAGGGTATGCACTTCAACCACTTACAAGGGTCTTGGAAAGAGGTGTTGACATCCAAGTTTCAGGTAACTATCTCCTCACAGGCTTCCTACAGAAGGATTGAGCCCAAGTTGCAGAGGACATCCCAGATATCTATTCCATTAGGGGTGGGGGGGAGAGAAATCCCCAGTTAACATAGAGAGACAGCTCCTGAGTTACCTCCTGGATTCTAGCCATGTGGAATCAAGAACTGAGTGAATTGCCAACAAAGCAGATCACAGCAGCCAGATGGAGATCTTTAAATTGGCTTCTCCCCAAAATGAATTAGCCATGCTTAAAAAAGACTGTTGAATGACAGGATGCCAATGCAATAAGAGAGAAGTAAACACAGTTTGCTTCTCTTATCATGGTCAGATCCACTTTTTGTTTCCCTGCAACAACACTCTAAGAATTGTTTCTGTTTCTTCAATTCCCACAGATGCTTGGCAAACCAGTAACCCTTTAAAGTTTGTCACACACCACCTTTCTAGGTAATAGGCGGCTTGTCACCATTTTTGTTCTTAAAATGATTGTTTGGGACATTCAATCAGGATATGCTTTTCTTTAAGTTAAATCTATCCTTCCATGTTCTTGCAAAGAATTAGTCTTGTCAGAATCTCAGATTCTACCCTGAAATAGATGATTCCTCTATTCTAGCAGCATAAATACCGACTATGAAACTCAATGGTATGGTATTAGGAGAGAAAATATTGTATATAAAAATATGTACTGATCTAAAACTGCTAAGAAGGAACATGAAGTTCCGGCGTGTTGTATAAATGTAGTCTATGTCTTTGTATTTATGTGTTTAAAATATTTTTTTTAAAAAAATAAATAAATACCCACTATGTATCCTATCTTGCAAATACATGTGATCACTCTTTAATCAGACATAGATCTGAGGCAGCAGATCTTAAAATATTGAAACTATAATGACAATAATCTCATGGTACAAAATAGTTCATAAATAGCTAGAGACGGGATGGTATAATTTGTATTTAATCTTTTCAATATCATTAGTGTCTGGGTTCTTCTTTGAATGCCCAGCTATAAAAATATATTGGGTCAAACATTCTGTACTTCTTAGATTAATTACAAAAGAAACTGAAAGCAAATCATCAAATTCAAAGTTACTGTAGCATGTAGATTCATTCTTAGAAAAACTTTCAGTCCAAATCTTTCTTTGTTTCCCCAGATATGAGTGATTTTATCATTGGCCATATCCACCACACCCTCAGTATAGCCAGCAGTATCTTGGCAAACATCTTATGAAATTGACCATATCACAGTCTCAACTTTCCAAGGGTTTGTTCTCCCACACAAATGATTGAAGATTCGTGCATTAGAAATGATAATATAGATTCAGAAGCCAAATATACATTTTAGAATCACTCTTTAAAATATATTCATGGTTTTAAGACCGGGTGCTTCTTGAAGTGAATATTTTCATCAGGCTGAAATCATAGCTTTCCTCCATGTACTGCATGCATCCATTCATACAATCTAGATTGTGCTACCACTGTTTAAATAAGGTAATGGTTTGTTGCCAGCGTGAGTGAACTAAGGGCAGCTGTCACTGTCGTAATGGAGACCAGGAATTATCAAAGTGGTTATTTGCCCTGGGTATGCCATATTAGGCAGATGAATATGTGAAAATCTGTTTTAAATTCCCATATTGCCTCATTATGTTACTAGATAGAGCTTTCAGAGGCTTTGTGGGAATTTAAAATGATAGCTTCCAGCCAGCTTTTGACTGTGTTTTTGCCACCCTGCCAAGAAAACCTGGCAACTTCAGTAGTGGCCCACCAGAGCACAATTTGTCCAACACCCCTTAAGCCTCAGTATCCACAATTTATTATTAAGACAAATCCTAAACATATCTACCAATTCCTTGATTTTAAATCATTCTTTTGAAAAAGTCACCTTCATTATAAAGGATGATTTTCATTATAGCACAAATGTTGTGAATTTTAGAAGAATTAGAATAATTGAATATCTCTACTACAGAAATGGTTCAAAACCATGTAACAGAAACAAGGATATAAAGATGCTACAATGATCAAAACAGTCCTACTTTTAAAAAAAATCCAATGCAAGCATTAGCTTTGAGAGGATATCAAATAACTCTGAGAGTAAATAAAGTATTCTACTTAAGTGTCCTCTTCCTGTTTGGCAGTTGCAGTTTTCCTTAGTTTATCAAGGAATTTCAACAATGAATGGTGCAGGAACAATAGCTAGAGCCTTGCTAGCCATGATTAGCCATGAAAAACAAATGATAGAATCAAACCCAGCTCAGAGTTCATGATAATATGGAAAGAAACTTTTTGGAGTCGTTCAGAAGCTGTGAAAAGCATTCTTAAGCCCTAGATGTGTTCTAGCAGAAGCTAGCTAGCATCTACCAAGGATGCTTTAATTTGAATTCCTACAAATCAAATAAGCAGGTGGTTGGAGAAGATGTCCCATAAACCCCTTCCAAAAAGATGCCCTATATACCCCTTATATTTCCTTGAAATAGTTAAATGCCCACAATTTCATATGTGAGCTGGAGAATTAATTCCTCAACTAACTTTATATTCAAAGCAGAAATAATACAATTGAATTTAAATTACTGAGACATTTAATTATCATGTTTGCTGTTACCTTGTTAAGATATTTCAACAGTTACCAGAGAAAATTCTTAACCTATTCTGATATTTTTCAATGGTTTAGATTACCCACTGGGTACTTGGAAAAGATTTAAAGAATGTACAATATTATAGTTAGGTTCAACTCTCACATGACATAAACTGTAAGATTATATACACACCTTAAGTACAGGTATAAAAAAGGGTAAAGTAGTTCAGAAAACATAAGATAAAAAAGACTGCATTCAGGGACTAAAAAGCAAAAATTTGAAAGTTGTAAAATAGTTTATGTGTATAATTTTCATGACATTTCTCTTCAAGCGATACATTTTTGTTTGCTTATCAAGATTTTAATCCATATGTTTTGCACAGGCCATCCTGCCACTCCTTCTCTGTGCCATTAAAATATTAAAATGCAGTCAGTCTGTGTGCAGGAAATGAAGGTGATGGGGAAAAAACCTTGAAATCCACAGTAAAGATTAGTAATATCTGAAAGTGGTTTAGGATTCCTAGTGGGATTTCTCCCTCTTTTAATAACAAAGTGCAAAGGGAAAGAATATGCGCAGCTTACTTGTCTTCTTATTTCTTTTGATCTGAAAGAACAATCAGATAAGGGTGATTTCTGAAGACAGTTGCCCCCAGTGATAACCATCACCATCAACAGGAGGCATTCAGATACTGTCACTGGAGCCTTCCATGTTCAGAGGACGAGTATTTTATCTTTTTATAGTTAAAAACTACTGCTGGGTTTTCTGTTTAGAGCATACAGGTGGATGATGAGTGTGTAGAAGTAAAATGAACTTTGAAAAAGGAATAAAGTCTGAACTTCAGACACTGTCAGAAGATAATCATAATTTAAGGTTAAGGTGGGCAATCTCACGCACAAACAAAAAAATGCCTGTGTCCAATAATGGAATAAATAAACTAGTATTATGAAGCATACAAAATACTTTATCCAGGGTTTAGCTGATATTTTTTTCTCTTATCGCAAATGTAAAAAAACAAAGTTGAACTCTGATTGATATTTATCTGTAGACAAGATGTAGATTGTCAAAGGTTAGTGTCAGTTGAACTGAGAAAACTGAATATAGAAAGATTTTGCCAATATAATGTCCTCATAATAGTGTTATGTGGGATACTTTCCTTTTATATATTCACGGTATTAGGCATAGTTTTTCTACAATATTATAGGCAAAAGGCAATTGGAGTTTGTGCTATGATGCAAAATCTTACTCAACTTGCTACTTCAAAGCAGACATGCATTCCATTAATGAAAAAGATTTAGCATCTAAATACATATATTCCCACAACATTTATCTGCATAACCATCTAGCCAGCCAATCAGACACTTCATTTTAGTAAATGACTAATAAAAATACTTTCAATAAAATAAACAAGCAAAATTAACCCTTAACATCAAAGACTGTTGATAACCTTTTTTGGTTGAAACATACATATAATGTAGCACATATATGTATGAAACATACATATAATTTTGCTACTTTTACAGGAAAAGATTTGTCCTAGTTATTTAACAAATAATGCAAGCAAAAATTATTGCAGCACCCTCGAAATTTAATATAAAAAGGACTAATTGGACTGTTGACAATTGTCCCTGTAAAACTCTCAATCAGAAGACCATGGGCCGTATCGAGTTTTCTAAGGGGAACCAACCATATCTTGAGTGAATTAGCCTTCATGCAACCATGTTTTGAGTCTGGAAGGGTTAGGGTTACCCCTAACCCTAACCCTAACCCTGGAAGCTGCAGAATTCCCTTCTTCCCAGCTGTCGCTATGCTCATACACACATACACTCATGAGGCCCTTCCTTCCCGCATTTCCCTGCACTCACACACATGCATAAAACCGCAGAGTCTTTCATCCCCAGCCTGTCTATGCTATACTGCAGCATCCCATTCCCTAACACACAGATCCATCACTAAGGGATGGAAACACGTGACATCACACTTTATGACTGCATTACTTATAAAAAGAATCCTATTACAATTGCCATCATAACTCAAGGATTGCTTTATTTAATTTTAAATCTTTGAAATGTGCCATGATTATTATTAACATTCCTTCATTTGTAATTTTGCTCTCGGTTGGAATCCAAGCATGAAGTGGTCCATTAGACCAGGAAACCAATTTAGCGAGTTATCTGGGGGCAGTTTGATCCTGTTGGACCTAAGGAAGTGGACATGGTCCTCAGGGATGTTAGGGTAACTACTTGTTTATTAGATTAGATAGTGGGAAAAGTTGCACTGCAACTTCAGATAATCCTGGATGAAATGGATTAGCTGGATCCATTTCAGTTAGAAAGCAGGCTTTATTATAGGTGAAAGATGGCACTGGCCACACTTGTAGATAAAATCTGGTGGGAGCAGAATGGGGGTAGTGCATCTCTCCTTGATTTTTTGGAAGCTCTTGATACTATTGACCATGGTATCCTTTTGGGCTGACAGTAGGAGTTGGAGTTTGGTAGTTCAGTGTTGCATTCGTTCATCTCTTTTTTTGAAGGCTAGTCCCAATCAACCAATAGAGAGTAAGATGTCCAGTTCACAGCTGCTCCTTTTTAAAATCTAGGTAACAGCATCATCATAGGATGGGATATTATCAATTTGCCAATAATACCAAACTTTATATTTTCATCCTTAGTGACCAAAGTGATGCTGCAGCTGTAACTCATGGTGCCTGAAGGCTGTGGGAGTTTGGATGGGGAACAACAGGCTTCAGCTGAACCCTGTTGAGATGGGCCATTGGGATCTGAGGGTTTATCATCCTTAGTTCTGAATGGGTTGCACTATTCCAGACAGACCCTGTGTGCAACCTAGGGATTATCCTAGACTCGTAATTCCTGCTCAAAGAACAGGTGGCAATCATGGCTAGGAGAGCCTTTGTGCAACTTCATGTTGTGCACTAGTTTCTGCATTTTGAGGCTTTATGTGCAATTACTCAGTTTCTGGTCATCACTCAGTTGGCTTACTGCAATGCGGTCTACATGAGGTTACTCTTGAAGAGATTTCGGAAGATACCACTGATGCAAAATGCAGTAACACAGACAGTTCTGGAGATCTCTTGGGTGGCACATGTGACACAGCAGCTACGCAGGATGCACTGCTTGCCAGTTTGCTTCTGGGTCCAATTCAAGATGTTGGTCATTACCTTCAAAATCCTTTATGGCATGTGTGCAGGATATCTGAGGATCTGTCTTATCATGATGGGATTAGCCTGCCCCATTCGTTCCAGCAGCTAAGGCCTACATTGGATCTTGTCTGCTAAAGAATTTCAGCTGGCAAGATCCAGGAAAAGGGCCTTTTCTGCTATGGCCACACCTTCTGGAATATTCTCCCATTGGAAGTGAGGTCTGCCCCCATATGCCAAGCCTTCTAAAAGAACCTGAAAACGTGGCTCTTCCTCCTGGCCTGGGGTCCTGACTTTTTATTAAATTGGTAAGCTGCTCAAAGTTGCTATGTTATTTAGATGGGCAGCATAAACATTTTATTAATCACTCAATAAAAAATATTTGTTTACCTTATTTGTTTGGTGAGATGGACAATTATTATCAGAAAATTGAAAACCTGGAAAGTTGTTTACCATCTCATGTCCCCAGTGCACTCTCCAGTGCATTAACAAATACAGGTTCAGAGTAATATATAATGATTCACTTGTAATTTAATGAATTTTACCTTCTGAATAAACTGAAAAATCTTTAATACTTTGGTCCTGAAAGGCAACATTGTCAGAGACATATCTAAACTGCTCCTGAAATTTATTTTCCTGAATATGTTTGGACACATCTAATTCATAAAAAAATATGGTGATCCATAGTAAAAACTAAATATTAATCAGTGGCTAAACATCGCTTTTGCAATTGCTTTTATATTGTTCTACAAAATCTAATTATCTGTTACTTTAAATGAAGCACAATACACATGAGTATCTATAGTCTACCATTCAATTTCCATTAAAGGTGTAGAATATTGTGATGATAAAAATCATGACACCTTACGGGAATATGCAGGTGTTCAATTGTTCACTCTGTATTTTACAGAGTCTGTCATTCTAGCAACATCCCACACTTAATTGTTCATATTTATCATATCACACCTCTATTCATAGCTTCATTTATAAATCAGTCTTATGCTCTCTGAAGGAATGTGCATGTAAACATTTTCTGATTTGCTAGTTCAGAAACACTGATATAATATGATTCTGCAAGTTTCCTATATTTGTATCAATTGCACTCTTAAAATATTGTATTATACAAAAAGGCACACTAAACAGAATTAGATGACAATGAATTGGCACAGTATTTCAAGTACTACTATTAAAATAGAGGGTTTTTTTTTAAAAAAATCAGGTGCTATACTATAAAATAATGCTTATCAGAAAATACACAACAGAAGGGATTAAGTTTCAAATTTCCCTCCATGGCATGTATGAACCTGATCATTATTGTATCACAGCTGGTGCTATATACATTTTTTTAAATATTTGCATAAATTGCAAATATGATGTTATCCCATTTGATTAACCACTCAGTTATCCAGATGTGTACAATGGCCTCTCAAAAAACAGCAGGCCACCTGTGACAATTTGGTTGTCAGTGAATTATCATAGCTTGAATTATTATCCTAACATGTGACTAATTTAAAAACTTTTCCTTTTTCACTTTTCCCTGTTTGTCTATTTTTTAAAAATAAATGTTATTAAAAGTCTCAGAAAGAACATAAAAATTAACAAAAACTAATACGAATTAGAAAGAGCGAAGGGGAAAAAAGGGGGGGAAGTACAGTGAGAAAGAATAAAAAGAAATAGAAGCTTCTGATTTCCTCTGCAGCAAATACAAGTATTTTTTCAAAATTATGTTTTACTCTATGATTGCTTAAAAAGTTCACTTTTTTCTATAATCTATTTTTTCTACTCTCAAAACTGTAAGTGATAAGTGCATTTTTCCCACTTCATGCAAAAAGTCTATTGGGGGTTTCCAATCAGCCATAAACTGTAAATATTATCTTTCTCAAAGAAATTTAATTTAGCCATCTTTGCAAACTGCGTTATCATTCCTCTATTGTGGGTAATATCAAAATTTCCTATTTCCCAATTTTTGCAAATAGTATATATTTGTGTTGTATTTGTGCTGATAAATAAATAAAGGGAGACTAGTATAGATCTATTTCAAGCTATTTAGCTCTCATCAGCTAGCCATAGCCTTACTGGGAATCAAACCAGGGCTGTATTGCATATTAGGCCGATGTAATTGCCACTAAGTCACAGGCTTTCTTCCTTATCAGCTAGGCCAGGGAAATAGGTATGTAGTTGTGTTACAACCCCTGGTAGCCCAAATATGGGAGGGAGCTCACAACTCCCCCTTTCTGTCTTTCGGCTCATTACAGAGGACCATCCAGGCAGAAAACCATATTTTTATTTTTAATGTTGCCTTTTTATATTTGTGTTGTATTTATAGATATAAATAGTATAAATAGATCTATACTAGTCTCCCTTTATTTATTTATCAACACAAATATAAAAAGGCAACATAATAAATAAAAATATTGTTTTCTGCCTGGATGGTGTATGTATGTATGTATGTATGTATGTGTGTGTGTGTATGTGTATATATATATATATATATATATATATATATATATATATATATATATATATATATATATATATATATATATATATATATATATATATATATATATATATATATATATATATATATACATACATACATACATACATACATACATACATACATACATACACACCTTCTCTTTTTCTTTTTTTTTCAAGTATTGTACAAGGATGTTCCTATAGTTTCTACAGTTTAAAATATTAAAACTAATGAGGTCAATCAAACAAGAACACTGAATATCACAAATGTGTAACTTTCCTGTCCTAGTATAAGATCTTGCATTTAGTAAGACGCAGAAGACTTGTGATTCTATGATTGCTGATTATTTTGCCTGCCCCCATAGCACCTTGTTGAAATTTATACAGTACACAAAGCTAGTCAACTCTCCAGCTGTTATTCCAGTTCCTAGTCTCATTTTGATAAATGGATAATAATACCCTGTATAACAAAGATCATTGCAAGAGAAAATTATAATCTCTTCTAATATAATGTATAGACATTTATACATTCTGACTTGTAAGCACTGAATTTCTATGGTATATAGTGTTTTGATATAGTATGTCTGACAAATATCTTGGAAAGTTAAGCATGCATTTTGTAAAGAAAGACAATATTCCCTTTCATTTGAAGTCTAGAGAACCAAACCCTGGTATACATTTGAGATATTAATTTCATGTTATTTCATACCTTTATTTCTGTTACTAAATACTGTATGCGTCTTGTTTCTGATGTTAATTGTCCATTCACTTACACAGTTGCTATGAAACTTCACAATTTCCTCAAGGTTAAGAGATAACAAAAAACTGCAAGCTAGAACAGACAGTAGCTTGTTCAAAAGATTTGCTTTTACACAGAAAAACAATCCAGATTCAGTCCAAGATTCCAAGAGCTATTTTAAGATTGTCAGCAAATGCAAGGATCAAATGGCCAAGGTTTCTTACATGAACAAAATTTACAGAAACAGCATACAATAGCCAGATATCAAACTGTTGTTTCCAGAAAAGGAACAGAGATTAGGACTCTTAATTAGCAACAGCTGGCTGCAGCCTGCTAGATGACGCTTATGTGGATTTCAATTCTTTTTTATGAATTTATTAGATGATGTGAATAGTCCTAGTACTAGTGAATAGCCCAGTCTGTTAAGTTCATGTTAGAAGTGCACTTGTGAATTGAGAATGTTAAACTTCTTAGAGAATAGATCTTTAGATAGTAAAATACTTTTAAAATTGTTTTATGATGTATTTTTAATTGCATGCCACCCAGAGTCATGTTCTGTGAGCAGCTATATAAATGTGATTTATAAATAAATATAAAGAAATATTGCTGAAATGAATAAGTAGTATTATATTCGATAACATTATAATATTTCAAGGTAATGTTTTAAAACCAAGCACACTAAGCATTTCCTTGCCATTATGAGTGTGTATTGCAAGTTTAGTCAATTCAATAAACAGAGTGGTTAATTTTGAATTAATTATTCTAGGAGAGTAATTTAAAATTAAGCATTATTGTGGAATATATGGCAACATTTTGGAATCTACAAAGCACAATGAACTACCTTTGGCAGAGAGGTCTGATTTTACTCTGATACCTATCCAGCATTCAGACTACTTAAAAGACTTACAGGTAGTCCTCGACTTACGAATGGAATGGAGCCTGCCCGTTCAATTCATAACCTGTGTATTCATAAGAGTGAATTGCAGAACTTGGACACAATCACTCCCTCCTTTTGCTTACACATTTGCTAATTGAATGTGTGGCTCGCTAAGTGCGTATGAGGTATCTCAGGATGGGGAAGGTCATGGGGGGGAGGTAGTGATGGAACAGGACATCTGTTTCAGACCACCCAAGGCCTCCCCCAACGCACTGAGATATCTCATTCTCCCTCGCCCAGGGTCCCCATAATTCTGCCCCCCCTCCATTCTGCTGTGCCGGGTCGCTTACCTTGTGAAGATCTGTCTCTTTTCCAGCCTTTCTGTTTCTTTGTCTGCTGCCAGTGAACGGCGTTGCTCCAGGGGCTCCATTTTCTTTGGCAAAGGGCCTCCATTTTCAGCAGCAAATGAATTTTGCAAAGATGGCAACGGTACCTCCTCCCTGTGCACACTTCCTCTCATTCAATTTAAGTTTAAATGAATTTTAAATGTACAGTTTCTGTTTACTGGTTTATGTTTTATATGGTACTTTTATTCAATGTTTGTACGCTTCCTAGAACCACCTTTAGTGAGATAGGTGGCATATTGGTTTAATAAATAAATGCATAACTGAAATATATAATATTGGCAAATTATGAATATAAGCAATCAAGTTAAACTGTCTACAATTTAACTCCCCACAGATATGTTAATTTTACTTCAATATTATAAGCATAAATAAAAATGTGTAAGGAAATATCTGTGATGGAATGTGCACCTGGGGAAGCAATGGATGAAGGGAGTTTTGGAAACACAGAGCTTTTCTAGAGAAAAGCCCAGATCAAGAAACTGAGCTGGATGGGGGAAGGAGAAGAGGTTCAAGATAACCATACCCTAGAATCTCTCAGGATTGATTAATTGATTGATTGATTAAATTTATGTGCTGCCCATCTCACTCTGTAAAGTGATTCATAGGCTTCAATGTTATAGCTTGAGTTTGTCCATTAAAATTCTGTCCATTAAATATAAGCAAATAAAGGATTGGATTCAATTGGATATAGCTGTGCCATTTTTGTCTTCAGCCTGACAATATCATAGAATTAAAAGTGTTGTGTACTAAACTCTCCTGCCATAGAGTTGCATTGGTCGCTCCTGATTGGCTACGACGCAAGCAGCCTGCCGGCGGGAGAATCCAGCCACCCGATTGGTTAAACGCCTGATAGCTCGAGTATAAAAGAGCTGTCAGCTGTCTTTTGCTCGCTGTTTGCCGGTCCGAGATTTGCCGTACTTATGAGCAGTTGTCAATAAAGGTCGTTAGCTTCAACCTGCCTTGCCTCAGTCCCTGTCTGCCTCGTTCTCCCTACAGAACAAAAAGTAGTTCTAAACAGGTTTTTTTTAACTATTTAGATGTTATTTTATAAATTATTAATATTAATTTTTATTTTCCTAGCAATATTATTTTACTTCATAGAATGCAATAAAATTACAACATCAAATTAAAATTTAAAAAGCAACTAAAAACTGAAAAGATCATCAAAGACTTAACTGTGGTGACTAAAATAACAAGGAACAAATAAAATATTTCATTTTGAGCTGACTATGAGCCGAGGTGGCGCAATGGTTAGAATGCAGTATTGCAGGCTAATTCTGCTGACTGCTGGCTGAAGTTTGGCAGTTCAAGTCTCACCAGGCTCAAGATTGACTCAGCCTTTCATCTTTCTGAGATCAGTAAAATGAGGATGCAGATTGTTAGGGGCAATATTCTGACTCTGTAAACCACTTAGAGAGGACTGTAAAACACTGGGAAGCAGTATATAAGTCTAAGTGCTATTGCTATTTTAAAAGGGCAATTGAGCATGGGGGAGAGAGAACTTTTGTTGCTATCTTCCAAACCTCTTGGCTAAGGACTTTCTACAGTTGTCCTTAATGAGATGACTGGTTATATACAGGTGAAACTTGAAAAATTAGAATATCGTGCAAAAGTTCATTTATTTCAGTAATGCAACTTAAAACGTGAAACTAATATATGAACTAGACTCATTAAATGCAAAGCAAGATAGTTCAAACTGTGATTTGTCATAATTGTGATGATTATGGCTTACAGCTCATGAAAACCCCAATTCCACAATCTCAGAAAATTAGAATATTGTGAAAAGGTGCAATATTCTAGGCTCAAAGTGTCCCACTCTAATCAGCTAATTAAGCCATAACATAGCAAAGGGTTCCTGGGCCTTTAAATGGTCTCTCAGTCTGGTTCAGTAGGAATCACAATCATGGGAAAGACTGCTGACTTGACAGTTGTGCAGAAAACCATCATTGACACCCTCCATAAGGAGGGAAAGCCTCACAAGGTAATTGCAAAAGAAGTTGGATGTTCCCAAAGTGCTGTATCAAAGCACATTAATAGAAAGTTATGTGGAAGGGAAAAGTGTGGAAGAAAAAAGTGCACAAGCAGCAGGGATGACCGCAGCTTGGAGAGGATTGTCAAGGAAAGGCTATTCAAAAGTGTTGGGGACTTTCACAAGGAGTGGACTGAGGCTGGAGTCAGTGCATCAAGAGCCACCACACACAGGCGGATCCTGGACATGGGCTTCAAATATCGTATTCCTCTTGTCAAGCCGTTCCTGAACAACAAACAACATCAGAAGCGTCTTACCTGGGCTAAAGAAAAACAGACCTGGTCTGTTACTCAGTGGTCTAAAGTCCTCTTTTCTGATGAGAGCAACTTTTGCAACTCATTTGGAAACCAAGGACCCAGAGTATGGAGGACGAATGGAGAGGCACACACTGCAAGATGCTTGAAGTCTGTGTGAAGTTTCCACAGTCTGGGAATTGATGATTTGGGGAGCCATGTCATCTGCTGGGGTTGGTCCACTGTGCTTCATTAAGTCCAGGTTCAACACAGCCGTCTACCAGGAGATTTTGGAGCACTTCATGCTTCCTTCTGCTGACGAGCTTTATGGGGATGCTGACTTCATTTTCCAGCAGGAATTGGAACCTGCCCACACTGCCAAAATAGCAAAACCTGGTTCAATGACCATGGGATTACTGTGCTTGATAGGCCAGCAAACTCACCTTACCTGAACCCCATAAAGAATCTATGGGGCATTGCCAAGAGAAAGGTGAGAGACATGAGACCGAACAATGCAGAAGAGCTGAAGGCCGCTATTGAAGCATCCTGGTCTTCCATAACACCTCAGCAGTGCCACTGGCTGATAGCTTCCATGCCATACCGCATTGAGGCAGTAATTGCTGCAAAAGGGACCCAAGTACTGAGTACATATTCATGCTTATACTTTTCAGAGGTCCGATATTGTTCTATGTACAATCCTTGTTTTATTGATTGCATGTAATATTCTAATTTTCTGAGATTGTGGATTTGGGGTTTTCATGAGCTGTTAGCCATAATCATCACAATTATGACAAATCAGGGCTTGAACTATCTTGCTTTGCATGTAATGAGTCTATCTCATATATTAGTTTCACCTTTTAAGTTGCATTACTGAAATAAATGAACTTTTGCATGATATTCTAATTTTTCGAGCTTCACCTATATATGTTTAGATATAACATTGACAAAAATTTACAGCATAGCCAGATGATGTTCATCAAATTCTGAGATTGATTGATTGATCAGACTTATGTGACTGCCTATCTCATACAATGACCATAGGTGGCTCACAACCATTCATAAAGCAGTTAAAAACACATCCTTTCCCCAGATGCAAGTATCCTCACAGCTCAGTCCCTGCTCGTTGGCACTTTGGGGTCTTCACAGTCTATCAGAGGCAGGGGTAGCGGTGGGGGTCTCTCTGATCTCCAATGGGAGGCTGTCCCAAAAGACAGATGGCCACAGAAATGGCACATCTCTGAGGTCTCATTAAATTGCAGCATTTAAGGGAGTGGACCTGAGGTGTACCCACTTCTAGGGCAGATAACCTCATTAGATGTGAACCCACAAGCAACATCATAAGACTTTCATACCATCAACTTGAATTAGATTCAGAAATGAACTGGCAGTCTTTAAAATCACCAGATAAATTTGTTTGGCCTTTCTATTGCTCCAGCTTTCACAGCCATATAACAAATTAATGCAAAATACTATTGATCCTCAGAAACAATTACTTTTTTGTCAGGGAAGTATTAACATATTCTGAAGAAGTGTTATATCAAAGTAAACAGGATCCCTCCAAGGTTTTTTCCTTCGGGTTGGGTGAGTTACCAGTAAGTGATCCAAACTGAGAAGTGTTAGAATTAGATTTGCAGCCAAATCACTTGAGTTGCTATTGTCTTTGAATTCAACTGGAATATAACACAGCTGTTGCTTTGGTAGCTCTTCACAGTAGGTTTCCAGTGCTGACAAGCTGAACAACTTATTTTCACCCTTAGTGTTCCGACACTGGTAGTAACTTTCGTTGTATAACAATTAAATGTGAATATGGTGTCATTTAACTTGTAATAACATAGACACACTTTATCACTGCAATTCTAAAGAAAAAAGCAGAAGTGTGATTTTGCCGATGCACTTATTATGGCTTGTCATTGCAGACTTAAGAATAGTTTTGTGTTGTTGCTGTGTGATATAAAGGTTTGGCTCAGAGATATATAAAAGGTATAGTTGGTGCCTTTTGAAATGCCAGATGCCTACTTTATTATAACAAGAAAATGACAGTCAATTGCAATCAGAATTTACTGTGAACTTAAAAGGCTGGAAGGACTTTGGCTAATCACTTATAATGTCAAATGAAAATTAAAGTATAAAGAAATTGAATTAACACAACTTAAAAGTTTATATTCTTACCAGTTATATTAGAAGACCTACAATTTAATTGAATTATATGAAATGATTGGCCTTACTTGTATTAGTACAGTACATTTTCTGACACATACATATAGGTGGTAGCAGGATTGTTAGAGTTACTCTGAAAGAAAGACCTTTGGGAAGTAAATACAGGCTTGTAATATTAACCATTTTGTTCTGAGTATATTAGTTATGAAAGCCAAAATGTGCATATTATTTTTACTTAAACTATTGAAATATTGCCAGTTTACACTACTAGGTCCTGGAGTTGACATTCTCTGTTTTCTCTTCTTAAAATGGGATCTTTTCAACTATAAAGTCCTTCTTTGCTTGATTATAGTGCTTCTGTCTTTGGCTTATTCTTTTTTCCTTCGAGCTCAGGATTTTCTTCTCCCCCCCCCCCCCCACTCCAGTCTTACTAAACAGTGAAAGCAAAGAGAGCTGGTTTATATTTATTCATAAAATGTTTCTAGTGGCCCAATTTCCCTTTATTCCTCAGTAGGAAACCATCTGGAACTTGCTCTGTAGCCTAAAATAAAGATAAGCAAGAAAATGAAACAAGACATAGCAAACTATAGGTAGCTAGAATTATAATAAAGCTATGAATCTGATATTCTTTATTGATTATTGAAAGAGTATATGAAAATTGTTTTGATCATTTTCAATAAAGTTAATTGGAATTTGATTATTTCCATGTCAGTTAAAACATCTAAAGCGTATGAAAATACATATGATAGGAAAGAAGCAAAGCTATCAAGAGTTAAGATTCTGTTAAAATAATAGGTAATGAAAGGTTCTTTCTGAACTGTAGTTACAGGAGATGTATAATGCTGGAAAATCCTTTCATTTGCTTGGTTTGTTTTTTTTTTAGCATAATGCATTTTGCATTTCTTAATAGTTTCTCCCCTCCACTCACTCTACAGCCATTTGTGTTAAGAAAACAAATAGATCGTTGGTGGATAATGCAAACATCTTATATGATCCAGGCTAATTTGAATTTTCATTTTAAATTTAAATTGATGTTAAAATAAATATTGTGCATTGCACAAAAAGTATTTATATCATACATCAAAACACATAACATCCTACCTTCACATACCAATAAGTATAGAATTCTGTAATTAGTTTTAAATCTGGATTTTTTTCACAGACTCCCACCTTGGCAAGGGTGAAATGTTGATGTTTTGTTTTCTGAGAAGAGCTGATTAAGCAGAGGAACTAATACTATACCTTTTCATCTAACATTAGTGGAAAATGATCTTATTCAGCTATACAAAGTGGCCTGAGAGGGTCATTTGTAATAAAATAGGTTTGCCACTTTTATGTGGGGATGGTATCATGCTGAAAACTGGATGTAATCTACATGAGGTTATGTGCCCCACATAAAAACATTTTAAGACTCAGTTTGATTTATAGGAATAGAAGTGTAAAGATATGGCCTCTTGTAGTTTCACCAGGTAGACCAGACAGGAAACACAACCAGATAAACTAATTCTACTTTATTGTAAAGCTACATTAACATAAATTTGAAATCTGAAAGTACAATTCTCCTGCCAACTCATTTACAACTTGAGATACTAGGGAGTGTCCCTTCTGAGTTTTTTGCCCTGCCCACAATCTACTTGTAGGCTATGCTGTCTCTTTATCTGACGGTTCCCTAGGCAGCATCTCTTTGCCCCATCTCCCAAGGTCTTTCCCACATACAATTACAGCTTTCTGCCAATTTGTTTTTTGCAGCTTGATGCAAAAAAGTGAAGCTTTTTGTAACTCCTAGTAGAGAATTAATTCTCCTATGAGATGAAATGTTCTGTCCAGTCCTGTTTCACAGTAGCTTTTAGAGCTTGACTGTACAAAAAGGACATTATTTGATTGTTCCTTGTTGCCAGAAAAGCTAGCAATTGTATTTAAATAACAATCATCCCCAAGCCTGTAGACCTTAAGCTTTGATCAAATATGCAGTGCATAACTTCTCTAATAGATACTGATGTAGCTCATATAGTCATGGTTACTGAAAAGTAAACCCCGTGAAGTAACTCAATAATTCCAATTTGCATTGGTGAAGAAGGATTGTACCTCTCAGCATCTTATCCTGCATGTTAGATGGAACTGATAGGTGGATAGGCGTGCAATAGCAATTATATTCTGATTCTGTGCCATTTGAATCACATTCAGGTAATGTTTCTTCTGTCTATAAAGAGCTGGATTGAAATAATTGCTTAGATTCCTATTAAAATAATTTTGATGAAATCTTATAAAATCATTGAGGAAATCAGGTTAACAAATGAATTTTCATAATCTTTGGCTTATCTGTTGTTGCCATTGGATTTCTGGAATTCTAGAGTTTTACATATTTTTGCAAAGTTTACCAAACAATGTTTTCCATTCCATTTTCTTTTTTTTATATATATCCAGAAAGTACAGCATAAAGTATGCAAATAAAGTAGCTTTCCGGAAATGTGTGGAATAGATGAATAGATTTATTTATTAAAATTGATTTTTTTTTTGTAAAACTACTTGCATATATTTCCTTTAAGGTTAGTATATGAAATCCCATGAACATTTGGTATATATAGTCTCATAAATTCTTCAGTCAAAACTGAGTAGAAGATAAAAATCTCTTGAAATAATAAATAGCCCAAAGCCAATCAATAGGATGTAACAAAATTTAGGGAAAGTTATAATGTACAATTGCAACAAAATGTAAATAAAAGTATATGGCCAGTCTAAATAAATGTGCTTAAAACTCATTGAACAAATAGCAAGGAAAAGAAAGGGGAAACAAATGTGCATTATACATGGATTTCTGCAGTGTTTTGAAGTACTTTGTTGTACACAAAAAGCAATTGTCTTTTTTCAGCCTTGCTGTAAAACAGTTTTTTGATTAAACACTGTATATATTGTGTCTTCAATCTCAAGAATTGATTCATATCACATATATTAACATTTTAACTTCCATAATTCTATTAAAATTAATGATGTCACATTGGGTTTAAAACAAAAATGGGGAATAAACAGTGGTGTTTCAGATCTTAAAACAGCATGAAATTGTCTGGCTGAAAGCTTCCAACTGCTAAAAATATTTTGAAGAATGTTATTTGATTCTGCTGCTTCTGCTATAGGTTCATATGGTGTTTGCATATAAAGGCTTTCTTTATGGTGGTTCCTACAAAGTAAAATTACCCAAAGTCCTCTGTCGTTTAATACCACAAGTATATTCCCTATACTTTCCTGGACTTAATATGCAAGCTGTTTCCAGGTTCAGAGCTATAGTAATTCTAACATAGGAACTGTAATATAGATGTTTTATGATATGTGGCTTATATTAAAGCAATAGGAAATAACATGTCAGTTTTCTCATTAGTAAATTGTTATAATAGCTTACATAAAATGAGACAGCCTAT
The DNA here is from genome assembly GCF_964273705.1 of Natrix helvetica. Taxonomy (NCBI): domain Eukaryota; kingdom Metazoa; phylum Chordata; class Lepidosauria; order Squamata; family Natricidae; genus Natrix; species Natrix helvetica. Next base: position 46,515,529 of record NC_138558.1, on the reverse strand, counting down.
TAATATTTTCCTTAGATTCACATTTAAAAGAAAAATACTGCTATCTCTGTAAGTATCCTTATGATACAACAAAGAAATCCATTATATTAAAATGATTTGGCATGTCTAAACTAGCCTGAGCTATATGAAAATTTAAAGATATTGCTGAATATCCATTTTTTAATTTTAGTAAAATAATGAAAAGCATATTTTATTTTAACTTACAGTGTAAAAGCTAATTGATATGAAACATCTAGTTCTGCGTATCTGTTGCAAGTTCTTTTGTGGTATTAAAAACCATTTTTCTTGTTACATATTTAACTTGCACTGGAAAAGCAATTTAAAATTCTTATCCACACATCTACATTTGTGTTACCTGTCTGTTCTTGTCAAAAAAGCCTAGCCCAATTTTTTAAAAATCTACTGCCAAGTTATAAAATTTGCATTTTTTTTTTCAGGCAACATAATACAAATTAAATGAATTGGAAATAGCAATATCACAACATATACTACTTTTTTTTTTTAAAGAAGATTTTTACTTGGATAAAATAACTGCTGTAGTAGTAGGAAATAACATAGTGCTTGATTATTATTTAGGAAAATGCTAAAGAAATCAAACATTTGGCCAAACAAAAAGCAATACTCTAATTAATGTAACATTATTCATGTTTCTCATATGTCTGTTTTTCTTTTCTTGTGAACATAGAGTTCTTTGAAAACAATTATATTGTATTTGTGATTTTAGGTTCTCACTTGTATAGTATATTCCTATTGTATTTCTACATGTTTCTCATATGTTTCTACATGTTTTCATGGGAATTCATGTACAAATATAATAGGAATATAGTAGTGTATATAATTGTAACCTACTATAGAAATATAGTAGTTTATTAATATATGTCCATTATAGTTGGAAATATGTTCAAAATGGCTAGTTAAAAAGGAGAAAAGAAAGCTAGCATTTAAAGTAATCTAAAGATGACATTTCATTTAAACACTTCCCACAATGTTTGGAAAAAGTCAACAAATATCTTCCTTTTGCTATAGTTAAGTTGCATTTGTCTTTTATTTTATTCTCACATTTCTCCCTTAGGTGTACTGCGTAGTATATCATTTTTTAATTTTATTTTTGTCCCGATACTAACTAACTAACTATTTATCTATCTATCTTCTTTCTTTCTTTCCTTCCTTCCTCTCTTCCTTTCTTTCTCTTCCTTTCTTTTGTAAATCTTTTGCAGAAATATATCTTCTTGATGCTTATTCTTAATATGTATTAGAACCTAGTGCAAAAAACTTAAAAAACAACAGTCTGTTGCACATTATGTTGATCCTGGGGAATACTTATGCACACTTCTCATTGTCTATCAGTTATGAAGCAAAGCTTTTCAACTGTAGTATGTTTCATCCTTTAAGCAAACCCACATACTAACATAACACAAGCACTTTGTCCCATAATGACTTTTTAGCTTCTACAGCACCTATATGCTATGACTGCAGACTATATTAATATTAATGAAAATATGGAAGTTTTAGATTTAGTGACTGTTGTTCCCTCCCTGCACCTCTCTTATGTTAAATCCATTAGCGGAGATGCATGTATATTAATAAATTTTAGAAAAAGAACAAAATGGGTCTCCGTTCAGAAAATTGACCTTTGCAGTATTATGCCTTCATATGACCATATTAATGTTTGAAATTGACCTGAATGCTATTGTTATCTCAAATGTAGCCTTATAAAATTCTTATTTTATAAAATGTGCTTAATTATACTGATCTGCTGTTGATGCCTGATAAAATATGTTGAACATTATTTTTATGAATATTATAATTACTAACAGAACTTAATAAGACACTTCTAATTATAAGTCCACAATTTTATTGTTCATTCAGAAAGGCAGCATTAGTTCAACTCATTTCTATATAACCACTACAAAAAATAATAGGTGAAGTAATCCCAATAGAGTTAATTTCCTAAAGTTTATTTCAACTTATGAAGCCCACCTTATAGTAGCAATATAGCATTAATTCTTAAATTTGGTAGATATTCAAATTTATGTTCACAAGTGTAAAAATAAGACCTGCATAATTGCTCCATTTATATTTCTTTTCATAATGAAGTAAGTAAATTCTTGTTTGCAAAATCTTTATGTCAATCTGTTGGAATTAAAAATGTGTTCACTATTAATGTTATATAAATTTGTTCAATTCATAATTCTTGAATTTATATAAAAGTCACTTCATTTAAAAGCATTTTACAAGTGCAATTTTCAATGTGCCCAAAATATATACATTGAGTGATAGTATACACATAAATATAATAGACAAAAATATGCATCTAAAAATGTGCATTTGACTATAAATTATATGCATTAGGAGAAATGTACATGAAAATGTATCAGGATTTTATTTTTTAATTCATGCAGAAGCTAAACAAAATTAATTGAGAAGTGAACTAAATAAAATTTACAGATTTACCCACCCATATATTATAACAGTGTACAAATTTGCTTCAATCAGAAAGCAAACACCCACACGTATGTACCTGTATTTTAATTCCAATAAATATTGAAATGGATGGAATAATGAATACAAAAAATGATGTTTCATAAAGTACCTGACCAGTTCCTAGAAAGAATAAATGCAAAGGTTTTTTTAATTGTCATCAATATTTGGATGCGCAGAATATACACAAAGACTTACATTATATTTGTGCATTTTCTCAAGGTAACTATTGTTATTTTTTTAAAAAAATCCTTCATTTGGTCATGTTGTCCAGGTTATTTGGACTGGTTGATTCTGCCTGCTGTCCAGGTAGATCAGAATGAACTCATATTTTTTTACTTTTTGAAAATTAAATGCTTGTGGAAATTACAATCTAAGTTGCATGACACTCAGTACATATGTTCAAGATTATTTTTCTCTTGATTGATATATAACAAGAGATATTTGTTTATTACTTATTGAATGCCTGACATGATACAAGATTTTCTTTTTACTTTTTGAAAATAAATTGTGTCAGGAGGCTATGATTTTGAAGAGACGGCTAGCATGAAAAGAGGGCGATAATTTTTCCCCCTATTGGTTATTTTTCATTGCATTCATCTTCTGTTCAATATTTTTTTCTTCACAAGTTCAAAAAAGGAGTTTTCGGATTAAAATAGTCACCAAGGGTACAATGACCTCCCCCTTCAATTCCCCCACTGAAATTGCAATCTTAAATAAGCTTGTAAGCTTCATTAAATGTTTGTGTTTGTTATAAAATTGTATATTGCCCAATTTCATGGATTTCGGGTAGTTTATAAGAAAACCTTAACTGTATTAGCTCTCTTCTATATAATCTGTTTTGTTTCCAGTTTATTTTCCTTGATAACAACAATATGAAAATCCTTGCTTTTAATATTATGATTATGATTATTATAAAACATCACCAAATTTCAATTTTATCTCATTAATTTTTATATGAGTCCTAAATATCAGTACATGTTTTCCAATCTATGCAGAATCCTGAACAAAAAAGGGCTACTATGATAAATAGCAGACAGGTGTTATGCTTGTGTGAAATCCAAAGTATTTCTATATCCTTTTGAACTATGTACAGCTATAATTTATATTCATTCCTACCTACAAATCATACTATATTTGCTTGGCAATTTGCCAACATAATGTGTGTGTGTGTGTGTGTGTGTGTGTGTGTGTGTGTGTGTGTGTACACACATACATATACACATACATACATACTTATAATGGACTGGTCCTGTGATGTATGTGAAATATTTGCACATCCTAAAGAGATTAATGGAAACATTTTTGTATGAAGAAAACATTAATATAAACAATTGAAATCAAAATCAGTTTCCATTAATTAATTACCACTTGAACTCTTATTTTTTCTTTCCCCTACAGTTCAGTAATTCTGTTATTAAGAAGCCATAGATAAGATAGTAAATATAATTATTTAAAAAACGTATAGAGAATTGTTCTTTACATTTTAATAAGAATAGATCTCTTGACTATTTCCCACTGTTTATGCTGAACATACTATCACCTCTTCAAGAAAGCCTTTGGCTTTGAGAAAGTGACTACTGCTCTCTGCCTGCAAGTCTTACCTTCTGTCTTCTGTCAGTAACACCAAAGGAAAGAGGCCCCTTCATACAACTTGGGGAAAATGCAGTCTCTTGAAGCTTATTCTTTCCTCTTAAAGACTCATTAGGTATTATATTATAATTAGAGCAATACTTATGTGAGCATAAAATGGTAATTGCCTAACTAATAATCTGTATTAATGGAAACAGAAAAAGAATGTCCCCTTTGATAGCTGAGTGATTTCTGTTAATCCAGGATATTTATACTATTTTCCCCATCCATCTTTTTTTTTTTTTTTGCTTTCATTTTTTTCCCTTCCCTTGCTACACACTGCTTAAAATGAGTAGGTATGGTTCCTTAGCACTAAAAAATAATACATTGTTTATTAATATTGTGACCCAGGGGAATCTACAATGTATGATTACTTCTATCAGCAAAGACAGTTGTTCTTTTTCTGAACCCTTTTTTTCACTACTTCAAACTATCCACTTATGTAAGCAAAATAAAATGTTTATTTTAGGTTTCACAAGTTATTTTCAGTTTAAGAAACTACAATATACGAAATGAACATCTTCCTTTCCCCCCCCCATGCTGTACTAATCATTAATGTCTGAGTAACCAAAAATAGTATTGATAAGTTATCAGAAAAGAATCAAATAGTGAATCCCCCAGTTGTACTTATTAACTGCCACACTTTGGTTATGCAAAATAAACGTTCATGATGTTAAATAAATTATTTGTTGACCATTATGTTTTGAAACCTAAGTTTTCAATATAAAACTTTTATATGCTTTTATTTATAAATAAATAAATTTGTAGCACTGTGATAGTATAGGCTCGTACCTGAAAGTATCATAATTAATTGAGATTGTTTTCTGAATAAACAAGTATAATTTGTGTTCCGAAGCAATACCTAAAAAAAGTATTGGTACTATTTTAATTTAAACCTGCAATTGCAATTAAATTAAATTAAACTTGGAGGTAACTATGATCTGTGTGATGTGTTCATTGATAGTAGTGTTTTGATTACATTATCAATGAATATCTAATACATTAAACAAAAGTGAATACACACATACTCTTTTTTTTTATTCGAAATATTTGCTAATTTTTGTGATCGCTTGCAATCATAATTGTCTCTTATAGCCAATGTGTTTTTTCCTAGAACAATAATTACAGTAATTGCTGAATATGGGGTTAATACAAAATGTAAACTATGGTGTTTAATGGAGAAATTTAAGACCAGATAAAAGAATATAGCATCCCACATATTTCTCCATAATTGTACAGTCCTCCAGAGATAATGGATATCATTATCAACGGCGCCTGTCCTAGGAAACTTGGCAAAGTTATGATTGTTTGCTACAGCTTTGGTTATATTAACATACACATTAATATTTATAAATATTTGATGTCATGTTAATTTTTCATATAAGATGATTTATGTAATGTTGCTGGGCTCTGTTAGAGGGCATTTACTGTAGGCTTCAGAACGGAACTGGATTGATGCATGTTCTTTAAGGGATCTTGACTATATATTACTGTACATATGTACGATGAATCATTCCAGGGAAAAGTGATTCAAAAATAAATTATATAAATTGTAGAAAAGTGCCATTAACATTTTAAATAAAACATCATGAAAAAGACCACACTAAAGTATTTCATATGTGTTATTAAATAGTAGGGTTTTCTTTCAGAGAGCTGAATTTAGTGAAATTTTTGTTTAAATAATGCATTACATATATTTTACACACTTTTCTTTAAGATACTGAAACTTTAAATTAAATTAGTATAAAACAAGAATAAATTCTATTGTGATAGGATCCAAAGGAATGAATAGAATAGTATCTATTGTTTCAACTGAATTACTTAGTAATATTAGAATAGTGAAAATCATAAGAGCATGAAAAATGTACAATGCTCAGTTTTGAGCATGAACATTAGCGTTCTACAGTAGAGTTAGAACTAAGATAGTTTGTAGAAAGTTTGCGAATTAAGTCAGTGCAAGAAGACGGATTTTATAGTCATATATTTATACATATTTATACACACATATTAATCATTTTACATCAAGCAGGAAACCTGATGTTTGAAGATTGTTTTTATAGTATTATGTTAGAGTAATGGCAAGAAGCTTCCAACCTATGAGCCAGGTGCCTCTCACCAGACCTCCTCATTATTAAATATATTGATGTCCTACTACATGTCCCCCCTCTTGAGAGTCTCTCGGAAGAGTAAGGGAAACTTTTCATACAGAGGTCTTTAAATCAGCACTTCCAAAAGCTTTCTTTGTGCATTGCCTTTGTTGCTTGCAGTGCTTCCTAAAGAAATTGTTTCCTCTTTATTGCTCCTCAGCAGCAGCTAAAAAAGAAGGCTATATAGTTAGGGCAATTTGTCTCTTTTTGAGACTTCTTTCTCAAGAAATGAAATCCTATTCTCAATTAAAATTAGGCATTTGAAGAATACAGAACAAACTGAGGAAAATTTAGCATTTGGCCTTGGGGTTCATTGTATTATTGAGAACTATGATGTGTCCTTGGTTGTAAGTGTATGTATTTGAGAGAGTTGGTCTGACACAGATGACTAAAATTAGCATGTAGTTTCAAGTTTTCCTGAATAAAATTATTTTCCTTAAGTTAAAAGGTTTCCCAGTATTGATTTAGAAGGTTCTGTACATTTTTGTATCTATATCTGTTATAGGTTCCATGGAGTGGAGGGGGAGGAGGATGCACCATATATATGCACCCATAATCAGGGGTGGGATTCAACCGGTTCAGGTGAACCAGATGCTAATTTTACATCTGGTTCGCCAAACCTGTAGTTGAAAGGACTGGCTGGCCTCAGCCACCCCACCCTGCCCCAGGAGACTCCACGTGGCCCGTTTTGGATGCCAGGTAAGTGTACGGTCCAAGTGGAGTCTGGGGAGGATGAAAAATGGGCCTCCTGGAAGTTTTGGAAGTCCGGAAACAGGTCTGTTTCTGAAGTCCAGAGGGTCTCCTCAGCAGCTCCAGATCCGGAGGGAGGCCGTTTTTGCCTTCCTGGAGGCTCAAAGAAAGCCTCAAGATCCTGGGGAGGGTGAAACCCCCACCGTTGTGGTACAGGAGGCCAAGTAGGCCATGCCCACCATGATTACATCCACCCAGCAACTGGGCAAAGAACTGCTTGCTAAAAATTTTGAATCCCATCCCTGACCATCATGCTATTACACAAATGATACATTTGATGTACTTGAGAATAGATATGACACACAGTGACAACTTATTTAGCTTTTGTAGGTTTTTTTTTTTAACTTTTTAAAAGAAGTTTATTTTTCTAAAAACAGATGTGATGGTTTTAAAACTATTCTGATTGTTCAAATTCTGAGCTCTAAATAAGTAGATAAAATACAGCATCCTTTTTTGGGTTGAGGACTATATTCTTTTGAGAACAATTTTAATAGAATCATGCCAGTGATGGGATAGACTGGAAAAAGTGGTGGGGAGGCAAAATCAACATAATCTCAATAACTTTTGTTTTCTTTTAACACCCAGCTTTGTCATTCTGGCAACCCTATCTGTATCTTTCTGATATACAGTATACTCTCTTGTACCTTTTGTCTTAAGGCAGTATGCTGCCAGAAAGAACAAATAATTTTTATAATGTATTATTTTTAAGGACTACATAAAATTAGATCTACATCCACAGGATGCCCATGCTTTAAGAACAATTCCAATTAATGGGAATTTTTCCTTTTTGTGTGTAAGATAGACACTATTCCTAATCAACACCAAGAAAAAGCTTTAAACCCCATTCCCTATAACATCAAAATTGCTCATTTCCTGCTGTTTGTAGAAAAGGAGAACTACCTTACCCATAGGGATAACTGACTGGGTAACCTGAAGGCCTCTTTTCCCACTGATTATGATTGGGTTCACAGATAAAGAAAACTGCCTCCTAAAAACCCACTGAAAATTTCTGTTTTCCTTGTATATAAGTAGGACAGCAGCAATCTATTTAATTAATTGCTCTATGTGTATTTGCCACTATCCAAGACAGAATTTTTATTAGGATCCTTTACAACATTCTGAAACAGGTTTTACTAATCTAAATACTACTTTCTAAATCTAAATGTCCACTTTCCATCTAATGACACTCTGAAAATGTAATAAGTAAAAGTACTCTAGTGGTGGTATTGGGATAAGAAAAGTACCATATTTTTCAGAATATAAGATGCACCGGAGTATAAGACACAGCAAGGTTTTGAAGAGGAAAATTAAAAAAAAAAAGTTTTTGCACTCTGCAAACCTCCTCAAAACGGCCCATTTTTTGCAAAAACGGGCCTGTTGTTTTGCAAAAAAGGGGCATGAATAGCCCTTAGGAGGCTTGTAGAGGGCTGCTGGGGGGGCAAGAAACGGGCCATTTTGCACTCATTTCTGCCCTCCCCAGCCCCCAGGAGCTCTCTGAAAGCCTTCTAAAAGCTCTGCATGGTCATTTTGGTGAAGAGGGCGGAGTTTCGTGAGACAAAAAATGCTGTATTCAGTGTATAAGATGCACCCAGATTTTCAGCCTCTTTTTTGAGGGAAAAAGGTGCGTCTTATACTCCAAAAAATATGGTACTCATAGTAAACGATAAAATCACCTAACAACAGTAATAAATTGGCATCAAAGACAACTGTCTCTTTGCCTTTGTCTTCTGGAATGATGGTAATGTTTTGATCTTGAAGCATTAAGACTGGTTTTTTTTCTTCTTCAGTGGCTCAGTTTTTGTTCAGGGGGGGGGGGGGTTACACTTATGAGGGTCATACATTTTCATTGATCTAATTGGAGAATTCAATTCTTTTGGATGCTGTTTCTAATGCTGCAAATAATTCTTCACAGGACTAGTTTCCCGGGGCATGAAAAACCCAAGACAGTCTATGACAATGTAAACAGCTGCTCAGACACAACAGAATAACAAAAATGATGCTTGAACCAATAGGCTTTCTCAGCAGGAAATATCAATGTAGGCATCAGGTACTGAAAAGCCTTGATATATTCATGTAGATTAGCAAAATAGGCTAAGATTCAAGTACTCAGACAGAAAAGGCTAAATTATATAAAAATAATATGCTTATTTGGGTTCCAATATTGGGATTTTTTTTCAAAGACTTGAAAAGAGTGGAAGAGTCATGAATATTCCCTTCTATCCACATATTTTTGCATAGTTAAATAATATCTGCAAGAGAAGAATTTTTTATTTTCATTTTCTTTATGTCTTAGCGGTGTTCATATTCTTGTATGCATGGGGAGATATAGTAGTCATGATTAAAATGTGTCTATACTCAAATAGCCTCCTGGAAATTGAACATGCTGGTTTGGAGATAACTAAAAGTTTGTGAGTTAAAGGATGAGAATTTCTTTCTCCCCAGTAACCAATAATGTAAGCATAGTTCATGAGAACTAGTATCTTCAGAATAATAATATCAGCAAAGAGCTGCAGGAATTGGCTCTCCAGGAATCCCAAGAGAAAGACCTTATTTCCTTCTGCTTGCCAAAATGGATATTCAGAATAACCATACTACACTTGATCTTAGCCAAAAGGCCGAGAAACCTAATATCAATACTTTTTAAATATATATTTAATGTCAGTACTTTTTAATATATTATAAAAAGTAATGTCTATTGCTGGTCTTTGACCATAATAAAGATATACTACTACTACTGAATAACCATATAATTAATATTCTGAACTGCCTGCCATATTTATCTGATGTTCCACTAAAAAGCTTGACTTCTATCAAAAAATACTCAAATCTCTTCTTTTTTTTTTTTTTGATTGGATTATAATCCATATGTTGAATGGCCTAAATAAAAATACAAATTTTCTGCAAAAGGGAGGGAGGGAGGGAGAGAGGGAGGGATAATTAGATAATGTGAAGCATAAATATAGATAGTCTTTGATTTACGACCGGTCATTTTAACAACCATTTGCTGTCACATCGCCTTGGAATGGAAAATTTTAGCCCCGTGGTCTAAAATGTTATGCTGGCCATGACTGCATTTTGGGTGCTTAACAATCTATTTGCATTTACAATTGGTTGCCAAGTGACCTGAGATAATGTGAATGCCATTTACAATATGTCAGAAATATTGACATGTATTTCAATATGTGTCCATATCAGTGACGTGCAGTGAAGTTGATGGCTGGTGAGGCTGGTGACATCATCAGCGCAAGCCGCGGTCCCCTTCATGTTGACTCAGGAGTCAGGAAGGAGGGAAATGGGACCACGTGTGCAGGAGGCTGAAGCTGCCTCAGCCTCCTGCACACTTGGTCCCATTCCCCTCCTTCCTGACTCCTGAGTCAACATGAAGGGGACCACGGAGCGCACTCCGCGGGACCGCAGCTCACGCTCCGGGGTCCCCTTCATGTTGACTCAGGAAGGCGGGGAATGGGACCACGTGTGCAGGAGGGAGGCTGAGTGGTCCCATTCCCGGACCACGTGTGCAGAAGGCTCCTCAGCGCCTTTTCCCTTTTTTTTTCATGATGGGAGCGGTGAGGCTCTGCCTCCCCTGCCTCCCCTGCCCGCACGTCCCTGGTCCATATATTTGCGGGGGGTGTCTTTACAAGTGAAGGGGGTGTTAGATTTGGGCCTGTCAGAAAGGCTCTGTAGGGGAGGAGAAAGTGCTAGCAAACACCAACATTCTTTCCAAATGCTGGTGCTGGCATTTGCTGACATTTTTATCAAATTTGGGCTCTGGGGTCTATTTTTTGTCATAGTCATTCAATATTATTTGTAGTCACACCAATATAAGTTGCTTGAATGAATATATCTGTCCTATTATCTTCTGTTCTGTTCTCCTTTCCTACTTTGTAGGAATACTATAGGAAAGCTACATTCAGCAGTGTCCACAGAGGTGGGCAAGGGGGTCAGACTGGCAAAAGCAGTGTCATGGTGCAAGCTTCAACCTGTTTTCCATGTATATTGAAACATACATAGAAGAGGCAAGGCTGGCAGCAGGAGGCAGTAACACTTGTTTTTATCATTCTGACAAAAGCAATGTGATCCTGCAGATCTAACTGAGATTAGATTTGCTCGTTTTCTTTAATCACTTTCTCTAATCAAATATGTTGGTGGGATGTCAGTAGAAATATAATCAAAACTTATTCAGACATATTTATAAAAAAACATGTACCATAGGAGTGCAGGAAAGCATGGCTTATTCAAAGCTATACATAATAATTGGTATGGTATTACCAATTCGTAATATGGCAATTGTGCTTATGTAGATATCTGTATGTTTCTAGTTCTTTGAAAGAAGAGAGCCCTGTATACGTTTATGGTACAGTAGTAACTACTAATGGCATGCAATCTTATCTTTCCTCACTTTTAGCTTCATCATCTATTTCCTGTTTTACACATAATCTAATAGTTGATGAATATTCAAGTCAGTGAAAGTTTGTTTATTGCGTATTGTAATATATGACCCTTCCCGCCAATTGGCAAGTTGCATTGCTGACATTCATGTTTTGTAATGGAAGCAACAGATTTCTGTGACCAGAATAACCTTTATAACTTTCTTCTTCCATGATCAGTGTGATTATAGAAACGGTTGCTCCTGTTCCTTGAAAATACTGTTTCACTGAGTATATTGCTTTTTCAACTGGATTTGAATGAAAGAAGGAAAAATAAAAATAAGGCTTCATTTTGCTTTGACTTTATTTACATAATATGTTTCTTATAAAGCAGACATAGAGAAGGCTTCAATAAAGGCTGGTAAAAATATAGCCCTTCTATCAATAAGACCACCCTATTACAATATTGCTGTGTAAAGAAAGAACAGCTACTATTAATTTAATAAAATATTTAAATTTCAGAAAGAACTTTTAGATAATAATTTTTTTGGGGAAAATACACCTCTAAACTACCATTTACGTTCATCATTTTGCATTGTTGTTACTATATGTATACATTTACAAAAATGATATTTTATTAAAATATTTGAATATTCAAGTTATTTCATCTATATCAGGGGTGTCAAACTTAATGTCATTGAGGGCCTCATCAGGTTTGTGTTTGACCTTGGGGGAGGGGCTAGGGGTATGTGGCTGGGAGGGGGGGCATAGCCAGCTCGATGTTACTCATTGAGGCTCTACTTTGGCTGCGACAGCCACCTGCAGCCCGCTGCCAGCACAAACGGGGCTTGAGGAGGCCACGCTTAGCCCACCTGGGCTCCGTTTTTGGCCATGACAGCCTCCTGTAGCCCTCTGCCAGTGAAAACAGAACTCGGGAAGGCCATGTGCAGCCTGCCTGGGCCCTGTTTGTATTGGCAGAGGCACTACAGGCCGGACCTTTGCTGTTTCCAGGTAGGGCCCACAAGCCAAATCCGCCCCACTGGCCTTGAGTTTGACACCCCTGATCTATGTGATCCTCTCTGTTTATCATTTTATCATCATAATAAATGTATACATTGATATTCTACAATAAATTCAATGACAGTCTTTTACCAAATATAGATGAAAGACCACCCTTTTCTGAAACCATACGCAATTAAATTAAACAATCCTTAAAAATGGAAACAAAAATTAAAAGCAAACAAAATCTATTTCAATTAAATATTTGCCCCAAGGCAAGATTATTGGTGGGATTTGCTCATCTGAAATTATTTTGTCCTGTTCCACACACTCTTTCAGATTGGGTATATTCCAGATCTCTTTTCGGTACTAGGATGGACATCAGACACATTCCTTTTCAACTCAGGAATTATATGTCTACTAAATTGACCTTGATATTGCTAGTCTTTCATAAGGAATAAAAACATTATTTCTCCCTTCCTAGTCATTTGGGATAGAGTGTTAGATATTTCCATCTTGGGATATGGTGTGATGTAGTTGGATGACGTAGTAAATAGTATACTTGTTTATTTGATTTTTTTTAGTTGAAGAAGATAATTATAAGGAAGTATCAATAGAGGTAATAAAGGTGGGATCTCAAGTTACAATCATATTTGGGACTAGAACTTCGCTCACAAAGCAGTGTAGTTGTTCAATGCCCAACTTTATGACATTTTGCCACAATCATTAAGTGAATTATGTAATTGCTAAACATATGCTGTTTTCTTGGTTGACTTGTCATGTGATCTGAGCACACTGCAGCCATTGTAAATACATGCTTGCTACCAAACACCAGACATTTGGTCATGTGACAGTGACAATGTTATGATGGTAAAGTACAATAACCTTTGAGTAAGAAAATCATTTTTCTCAGTGCATCATAACTTTGAATGGTCATTTAATGAATGGTTCTAGGTCAAGGACTACCTGTAACAATTTGATCTTATTTTAAGCCTATAAATAGAGTCAATAAACTCTTATCTAACTATTCCACATTGAAATCTTCATTTATTTTTATGTAATCGGTTTCTTAGTTGCATTCTCTGAATATAATTCAGGAATGGGAATTATCACTGAGGAGGTCAGATGCATTGTCTGAGATTCATCACTCTGAAAAAGTTCTTCAAGCCCTTTCAAGAGAGGCTTTCTCCTCTCTTATTTCCCAAAGCCTTCATCTTTTTTTTTTGAACAAAGTTTTATTGGTTTTTTTAGGAAATAAAAAAAGAAAGGGGTAATGGAAAGGTTACAAATTTTGGCAGTTGCAGTGTGCGGCAGGTGTCCCCTCCCTCCATGCTCATAGTATACATTTACACAAAGTTCAGTACTAAATAGCAATATATAGTCAGCATATAAGTTCAGTTAATAATTTCAATCAATTTATGTCAAGCAGATTTCTTACTCATTTTTGTGATCTGAGTTTTCTCGGTATTGCCCCTTCTCCCCTCGCCAGCAGAGCTCCGGCCCCTCCCGTGTCCTGTGTGTCTGTTGCGATATCATCTGGTTTATCTAGGAGTACTTAATTTTTTTCCATAAAGGCCTGCGCCTCTATGCGTGTATTAATTCTAACTCTTGTGTCCTCCCAGAATATTAACATACCTTCAGGCATCAGCCATCTGAACCATACCCCCTTCTGGTAAAGTTTCTTCGCTAATTGCGAATAATTTTTCCTTTTCTCCCTCCTTTTCTCCCTCACTTTCTTGGGGATCTGTTTCAGAATGGTTATTTCCCTATCCTGGTATTTCAAAGCTTGCCCTCTTTGTGCACTCAGAATTTCATCTCTTGTGGTTTTTCTGAGAAATTTAATGTGTACCTCCCTGGGTACGTTGTGTGTTCTAGCATATGCTGAATTCACTCTATAAACCAGATCTAATTCCCACCCCACCTGTTGCTTCTCTTTCTGAGTGTATTCAGCCAAAATGCTTGTCATAATGTCCCTTATGTCTTCATCATCTGTCTTTACCATGTTTTGAAATCTAAGATAAAAGGACATTCTCTCAAATTCTGTTTTCATCTGTTGGGTCTCAAGTTCTTTGTTCCCCTTCTGCACCCCTTCCATCTCTCCCCTCATCTCAGCCGTCCCCCCCTCCAAAAGATCCAGTCTCTGTGAATTTTTACTGGTCTGGTCCTGGTTCTCTTTAATTTCTTCTTTCATCTCTTTTAATTGTCTTTTTATCTCCTCTTGTCCCTGTAGAATTTGTTGAAACATTTGTTGGAATTCAGTCTCAGTTGTTTTAGGCTGCATCAGAGATGTTAGCGTTGATTGTGTACTGGGACTGGATGTTGTAGATGTCAGGGCAGAGGCAGCAAAGCCAGGCTTCCCAGGAGGTGGTTTTTTACGTGACATTATATATGCAATAAAGAGTTCAGTCAATGCAGAGAATGATCAGTCAGAGAGGTAGAACCGCCAAGAGAGTCCAGGAGACTAAAGGTCCAGGCAGAAGGAGGTTTTTCTAGTCACACTGGCAGCAGAGTAAAGTTTTTCACTCCAGGGAGTCCAAAAAGTCTCAATCAACAAGAGATTTATCTGAGTAGCACGGAGACAAAGACCGGAAGCCTGATGTTTTATAGGTGGAGTCAATTTTCACTGTTTATAAAGACAACGGAAGTGTGCCATCTTGCCCTGCCAGCTTCGGGTTTAGGAGGCATAACAAAGATTTCAAAGTTTCTAAAGTTTCCAGATCATCATTCCATTATGGGGTTAAATTCGAAATTCGCCTTTGCTATGAGCGTGGCATCATTAGTTGGCTCTGTCCCTGCCTCCTCCCCCAGGGCTAAGAGCAGAAATAGTTTACAGCCACCTGTCCGAGGGGGGAAAAATCCCCCTCCCTCCAGCCGCGCTTCTCCAAAACAGGTCGAAAAAAAGTTTTAAAGCTGGCAATTTTTTTTTCCCAAGCAAGCAAAGGGAATGGAGAGAAGTTTCCGCCTCACCGCACCGCAGCTGCGTCCTTCTGATCATTCATTCTTCCAGCTGCCTCGCTGCGAAGACGCCGGAGTGCCTCCCCATCATGCTCCCCGATGCCTAGGGCGATGCGCCCCCCCGGCCGCCGCCAATCCAGGGGATCCCCGCGGTTCCGCCCCTTTGGCAGGAGCCTCTATGGGGCGTCCTGTGCCCCCCCAAGGAGTGAGGGGCCCACTGGGAAAGCGCGGGGTCAGAGCCTGCCCGTCGCAGTCAGCCGCCAGAACCGGAAGTCAAAGCCTTCATCTTTAATACAAGAAAATACCAGTTTTTTTTTTCTCTTTATTCAGATTAAGGGATTGGATATGATAGATAAGGGACTAGTTAGGAGGTAGCTTGGGAAACAATCCAACCTATCCTGGTTCCTTATGCTGACATTTACAGCAAAAACATTGAAATTTGAAATTAATATTAATAAAATAATATTGAGCAGAAATAATTTAAATGAAATTGGACATAAGAAAAATCCAATTTTAAAGTAATTATTAGCAAGAATTGACATAAAACTTTGCAATTAAAAGCTAAAAGAAATACGTAATTGGTAAAAACATGACTCTTGAGTCTAACCAACAAAGTTCAGAGAAATGAAAGCATCCAAGCACTTATTCTACAACCATCAATCTTGGGTTGCAAAGACTGGATTTTTGTAACTCTTTGCCGATGTCTAGATTTTTTTTCCAATCTAGAATTGGTTCAAAAATGTCTAACAATTACACTGTGATTTATATCAAATTCAAATCCCACAGCTGTTTTTGGTGTAAATTATAAATAGACTTTCCAGGATTTAGAAACTAGTTGAATACAGTTGTTGGTAACAGAAAAGTGAGCCTTTCATCTAATGAAATCAGCTGTAGCTCATAAAAAGTTATGTCTTTTAATAAAATAAAAAAATATTAGACCTAAAAAGATGCTGTTAAATTCTTTCTGATTTTAGGCATCTCTGACATATTTCAGACAGTACATTCCCAGTACAAAATGTTAAATTTACTATGGAGACAAAGGGGTTGTATTGATTTTTTATTGCTTCAGAATGAGGGCACAATTTTATTATGCCACCGAGATTCATGATTGCCAAGTTTTGGCTGCTTTCCATTCTCAATATTATATTAGTAGTGAAAATTGTTTAAATAATAGGTTATGGGACACTAGATATTTCTTTTAGCAGCTCTCTTATAGCAATTATTGTGCCACGTTTACTATGTCATCTAGATTTATAGATGGAATAGTCTACCTTATTTGTTTCCAGAATAATAAAATATTTGACATTCATATGAAATAAGGTTTAGATTTTAGAGAACTTTAAGAGGAATCAAATATTCATTTATTCGTGGTAAAATTGTTAGATGGATCTGTTCTTTACATGAATGCAAATTATATTTCTAGCCTACTTACTCCAACAAAACAGCAAATATTTATTTATTCCAAATTTAATAGTATTGCCTTGTTGGGATCACTGCTCCTTCTTCTCAGTTATATTTATCAAATAGGCTTGTTGCTTCTGTTACTCCTATTCTTTCAAGCATTCAATTATCTGAGATCAAATATCAAAATAAAAGCTGGACCCGGCATTCATCAGAGTTTGTAGATATCTTTATTTCAGGATACAATTTAGTGGGCCAAGCGTGCCATGGCCTTTTTATGGGCCTTCCACTGTTCACAGAATGGATGAACCAAATGTTCTGGTTTTTTGTGTAGCAAATGTTGTGTCCTTTTGTGTAGTTTTTGGAGGGAAAGCCCCAACAAGGGAGCATGACAAGCAAAATAGATCTCCTTAAGATTTCCAGATTCTTAAAATTACATTCAAAATGGAACCAATCATTTTTGGAATACAACACAAAGCCTGTATGTGGTCCACAAGTTGCTTTCTTGATCCTTATTCGTTATATTTTATATATAAAATATCACACTTTTAATTTGTACAATTCACATAGCAGCTTAAAGCATTTAAAAGCAATACATTAAAATATTTGACAATAAAATAGCAGAGTAAAAAATTCACACTCACAAAAATATTCAATATAGGTTTTAAAGCAGAGGGGAAAAAAGAAGTTCTATTGGAAGATAGATACATTTCCATTTTGGCCTTCTGAAGTAAAAAAAAGTGCTAGTTGTTATAGCCACTGAACATAACTATTCTATTTTCTTAATTTTTGCCTTAGTTGAAACAGAAAAGACCCTTTACTTTAGGGCAGTTTGGAAGGAAGTGGTCCCTGGAGTATCATAGATTGAAACTCTTTATTGTTTTGTATCATAAAAAGCAATAATAAACTTTTTTGAATTGCACCAGAAACTCATTGTGTTACATGCTGACAAACAGTATGGTAGTTTCCACCAAGGTCCTCTGTTCCGGCGGGAACAATATTCAAATCTGATTTGTTGAAAGATCTGACAGCTCCCTATAAAAGGGCTGCTGCTAGACAAAGTCTTTGCTGGATTGTACATAGTTGTCACTTAATAAAGAGCTATTTTTGCTGAAGCCTGAGTCTGCCTCATCCATTCACCCTATCTAACACTGGCAACGAGGGATGGGATTGGAAGTCAACTAGGCACCAAAAAGAGCAAATACAATCCAGCGAGTCAATCCAGCCCGGAGCAAAGCACAGCTTCGAGCAGCCATCTTAAAGCGGCTAATTCAAATCTGCTTGCTGAGACAAGATGACTACGCACGCCCCACCAGCTCTATACAACCCAGCCATCGAGCACTGGGACTCGTATATGATGAGGTTCGAATGCTTCCTTGAAGCCAATTACCTCTGTGTCACTGCGTTAATTGTTTGCTAGCCGAGCTGAACTGAGATATTATTGTGCAGGTCATAGGCCCTTATCAGCAATGATTTACTGCGCATGCTTAACATGTTTATAATACATCACACATTCCAGAGACTTCTTTCCTTTTGATCTTTGTTCGTCTGCCGAAGAAGGTGGACAACATTTGTTCTTGCTAAAATGTAACAATTAGATAGATTTGTTTATTTTATTTCTTATTTTTATATTAAAGCTTGTTTTTTAATTAGAACATGTTCTCGGGGGGTTTTTTTCCCCGCTTCTTGGGGATATGCTGTTTGGAAAACCCGTTGATTTCTAGACCTCATTAGCTCAGGGTGAAAAATTTCCCCTGACACTCTGGGCCTGTCCGAAGGCTGGAAGAAAGCAATGTTCCTGAGCTACTGTTAGAGACGGCTAAAGACTTGTCTGAACCAACGCCGATCCAGTCAGTCATTTGGTCAATCCTACAACAGATGCTGTGGACACACTACACTCCCAGACCATCTAAATACATGCGGAGGCATGACTTCAACCTCCGCAACCAGAAGGAAGGTGAAATGATCAATCGATATGTTGCAGCACTTCGGAAGGCTGCGGCCTACTGCGAATTCAGGGACTTAGATGAATTCTTGCTGGACAGAATTATTTGTGGTGTTCGGGACATTAGTTTACAGAGGAGGTTGCTCGCCAAAACGGCCTCACTCTACAAATGCCAGGGCTACCGAGTCTTCGACCAAGTCAACAGAGTTGCTTCAGAGGCAGAGCATCCCAAAGAGTGAACGTAAAACTGCAGAGGTGCATCGCGAGACTACAGAGCCAGAAGCTTCAGACAGCGAGGACGACATCTACTGCATGTGCACTGACCGCAAAGAATCAGCACGGAAATTTGAAACATGTTTCCCACCTTGCACTGGATATGGAGGCAACCAACAGAGATCAGCTTCCACTTCCAGGACGCCATCTGCCAGCGCTGCAAATGAAAGGGGCACATCGCTAGGGTCTGCAGAAGCGAGTTCCTTGTGGCACCAAATCAACCAAAGGGTCAACCTGCACACCTGAAAACGCCAAGAAGAGACTCATGGCAACCACGGCCAAAACAGCATGGGGCAGAATCCGGTGCAACTTTCCAGACCACTATCGGTCAAGCATGCACGCCGTGAGCTAAAAAGGTGAAGGTCACCATCCTCCTTGAGGGATCTCCATCCTCCATGGAGATTGACACAGGGTCATCACTGACCATTATGTTGTGGGCTACATTTAAGAAGGCTGTCCCCAACTTGACGAGGCACAAGCTGAGGGTTCCAGACCTAAGCCTGAGCGACTACCAGGGGAACTGAATCCCGGTTCTGGGTCAAGGCATTTTCCGAGTGCAATTCAAGTCCTTTGATGGACCGCTTCCTGTGACGGTGGTTGGCGGAGCCCTGCAGAGCCTCCTAGACTTAGACTGGTTTGAATCCCTGGGCCTGGAGGTGACCGGAATCAATGCTGTTCATGACAAGAGCACCAAAGAATTCCTTAAGGAGTTTAAGGACGTCTTCGGCACCAGTCTAGATAAGTATGTGGGGACTACAATCTCTTTTAATTTGGTCCCCAACACAGCTTCTATTAAGCTTAAACCCAGGAGAGTCCCTTTCACTCTCCGCTCCAAAATTGATCTTGAATTGGACAAATTAATTGGCCAGGGAATTCTAGAGCCGGTAGATCATGCACGCTGGGAGACCCCTATAGTGACCTCGGTCAATCCTACAGGTCAGTTTGTATCTGTGTAGATTACAAGTGCACAATAAATAAAGCTTTACAACAAAGTGCTTATCCTGTAACCTGTAAATGCATTTACTACATTCATTAGGCCCCGGAAAAGTATTCGCTAAATTGGACATGGTGCAGGCATACCAACAGTTGCCTATAGATGGCATCTTGGTGGAGGCCCAAACCATTGTGACGGATAGGGGTGCCTTTAAATGCACCCGGCTGCAATTTGGCATTAGTCTTGTCCCTGGACTGTTCCAAAGCATCATGAAACGGCTTTTGCAGGGGATATCAGGAGTTGTCCCCTATTTTGACGACATATTGGTATCGGCTGCAAATAAGGAGCAACTTTTCAAACGCCTTTGGGCTGTTTTGACCAGAATTAGCGGAAATGTTTTCCGCCTTGAAAAAGAGAAATGCCAAATTAATGTGCCAAGGGTACCTCATCAATTCCTAGGGTACCTCATCAATGGCTCTGGGATTCACCCCACAAACAAAAAAATTAAAGCAATCCAGGACGCCTCTACACCTCCTAATCAGACTGAGCTCCAGGCATTCCTCAGACTCCTTAACTTCTACAGCATCTTTCTTAAACAGAAAGCCATGGTTGCTGAGCTTTTGCATCAGCTCCTCAGCAAGAAGGTGAAATGGACCTGGGGCAGAGCTGAAGCTGCCACATTTGCCGCGGTGAAAAGACTGCTGTCAGTACAATCAGACTCTGCCACTTGTGTTGACATGTGACGCTTCCTTGTTTGATGTCGGGGCTGTCCTCAGCCATCGCATGCCCAATGGAACCGAGGCCCCTATCACCTACTACTCAAGAACCCTGTCAGCTGCTGAGCGGAACTACAGCCAACTGGACTGTGAGGCTCTGGCTGCGGTAGCTGGCATAAAATGATGAGTACTTGTATGGCTGTGATTTTGAAATCATCATGGACCATAAACCACTTCTGGGCCTGCTAGCTGGGCATCGCAGTCACCCCAAATGACTCGTTGGACTTTTTTCCTCATTGTCTACAGCTACCACCTCATCCATCGACCTGGCACCACATTGGGGCATACTGACGCCCTCAGCCAGTGCCCTCTACCAGAACTGCTTGCCGATTCAACCCCTGAGACACCAGTCCTACTCATAGACTGCCTTGAGGCTGGTCCTGTCTCCTCCAGTGGGGTCGCCCACCACTCAGCTAAAGACCGGACTCTGAACCAGGTTTTGAACTGGGGGTGAAGGGGTTAGACAAAGGGGCCGGTTGGGCCAGAGTTTAAAATGTTTTTTGCTAAAATGGACAAACTGTCTGTGGTCAATGATTGTTTACTGTGGGGGTAGACCAGGTCGTTGTTCCAACTAAACTGTGAGTTGCAGTATTAGAGGCCTTGCACATAGGGCATCTGGGAATTGTTGGGATGAAATCTTTCGCCAGGAATTACATGTGGTGGCCTAACATGGATGGGGAGATTGAGGAATAGGTGGCTACCTGCACACCGTGCCAGGAGTCCAGATCATTTCCCCCAGAGGCACCCACTAAGGAGTGGGAGCGACCTCAGTCACCCTGGCCTAGGGTGCACATTGACTTTGCTGGCCCAGTTCATGGCCAAGTATTCATGGTAATTGTGGACTCCTACTCGAAATGGTTAGAGATAGTCCTCATGGCCACAGCAGAAGTAGTCATCAAGGCACTACGGAGACTTTTCTCCACTCATGGCCTGCCTGATGTCTTAGTCTCTGACAATGGGCCCCAATTTATGGCCATGCAATTCAAGACTTACTTAGCTTCGCAGGGAATCAGGCATGACCTGGTCGCTTCATTCCATCCGGCCAGTAATGGACAGGTGGAGAGAATGGTGCGATCCACTAAAGAAGTCCTATCTAGGATGGGGCCGGGAGATTGGCGAACACGGGTTGATCAATTTCTCCTCATTCAGCACATCACGCCAAGTGCTACCACTGGGAGAAGCCCCTCTGAGCTTGTAATGGGTTGCCGGCTAAGATCGCCCTTAGACCAGCTACACCCAAACTACTCTGCTGTGACACCCCCAGATTCGACTGGCAAAATTAGACACTTTAGCATAGGGGATCGAGTTTATGCCCACAACTACACTGGAGAGGAGGCTCTGGATTCCTGCCACAGATACAGGAATTACCGGACCTCGCTCGTATCAATTGGAGCCCGAGGACGGTAGAACTTGGAGGCGGCACATTGACCAACTCCGTGGTCACCTTTCCCAATCCAACCTTAGGCAACCAGAGGTAAGAGTTAGCCAAAGCCCTACCCAAAAGGAGCATGAATTCACTCCTTCTACAGACTTCTCAAGCCCGAAGGTACCATAACTGGTGAAGTTGCAGGGCTGCAGCGAGTTCCGAGCAAACCGGCTCCAGAAACTCCAGCCGCGCCCTGTAGAAAGTTCCAGGAGCTTACCTAACTGAAGATCCAGCACTGACTGAACTGCGCAGGTCTGAGCGAGTCACCAGAAAGCCCACCTACTTGCAAGCTGGACAATCCCAACTAAAAGGGGAGGGGTGTTACATACTGACAAACAGTATGGCAGTTTCCACCAAGGTCCTCTATTCCGGCAGAAACAGTATTCAAATCTGATTGGTTGAAAGGTCTGATAGCTCCCTATAAAAGCGCTGCTGCCAGACAGAGTCTTTGCTGGATTGTACATAGTTATCACTTAATAAAGAGCTGTTTGTTGCTGCCTCATCCATTCACCCTATCCAACACATTACTCGTTGGACATTCCTACCACTACTCTTCTACCACCCCCTGGATTTTAGTGTAGTTGCATAAATTATAATCTCTTTAATTACGGTGGTTCTGGTGATCATTTAGTGACTGTCTTATATGTGACTGTATGCAGTTATGACAGTGATGAAAAAGTAACTTTGTGATCAATCCTCCATTTACAACCTATGCAAGTCTGTAAAGCACCTAAGAAAGCTGAAGTAGGATAATAAACATGGTCAAAGTTTCACTTAGTGACCAACCACTTGAAAATCAAGTTATTGGTCCCAATTATGGCTGGTAAATGAGAACCATCTGTTAAATCCATTTGTATTTCATGTAAATACATTTTCAATACATATCAACTAAATTTGCAATGTGATTGTTTTTCTATTAATGTACGAAGAAATTCTAATTTTCTGCCCTTTGTTTTTAATCTATGCTCTCTGTTATAGTATTTCTAATTTTCTAATAGAAAATTGTCTAATTTTCTAATTGTTTCTAATTTCCTTTTAACTTTTGTACTATGTGTTTTTTAATGCTGTACGCCGCCCTGAGTCTTTGGGAGAAGGGCGGCATATAAATCTAATAAATCCAATCCAATCCAATTCTAACTGAATATTAATGAATTTGTGAATTCTTGACAGAAACATATTTGTTTTGTTTTGTCTACCATTTGCTGTTCTTCCTATTCTCAGAAACACCTGTTCAGGTTTCTTTATATTGACCACTATACTAAGGATCCTAAATTTTTATCGATATGACTACCATGTATCAATGTGTACCTAATAAGTCATCCATGGGGAATTGTTGTGCCAAATCTAATCTTGACAAAAAGAACTTATCTGATTATAGTTCAGCCGTATATTTTCCGCAAAACAAATGGTGACTCAGTAAGGACTTGTTTCCCATTAGAATAAGATATATTATAACTTAACAATTTATCATTAAAATGGAAAATAGTATTTAGAGCAAAGGTCCAACTTATGTTGACTGATTTCATGTGAATTTTTCTCTTTTACAATTATATATTTTATGTTTGAAACAAATTAAAAAGGTAGTTTATATGAAATACAGTAGTTAAAATTTAAAAAATATTCATAATCAAATTTATTACATTTTACAGGTGTAGGAAAATTAAAAGATGTTTGTGTTAAATGTCAGGGTTTTCTTCCAGATTCATTGTATATCTATATATAATATTTAAAATGCATCTTGTATCTCACTGATCATATGCCCATGAATTTAGTGTTTTATAGAATCCCATTAGAGTTGCACATCTCCAATTAGCATCAAAGGGATTCCACATTTTTTTTCATTTTAAAGAATAAACAAATCCTTTTTTTGTATCTTCTAAAGTCTTACATGTTAGACATAAGGAGGGAAAATATTTATGTACATTGTTACAGGCTACTAAATAAAAGAATATAAAGCAATCCTGTCTAAAGAGACATAAAGCTTCTCATACCTCAGATTTGTGCATTTTATATAATGACATTGTATTATCACCCAGGTAGGTGGCAAAATCTTGCTGACCTTTTCTGAAAATTTTGAAAGGCAAGCAAGATCAGACCTGGTTAGTACTTAGCTAGAAAATAACCATAAATTTCCCAGTCTAAAGACTTTTGGTTAACAGAGGTCCTCATAGAAAACATTGGCCAATGAGTTATGTTGTCTTGCCAGAAAAGTATGAAATAGCCTCCTTGAAGTTGCCAAAAGTTGAGTTCAGCTGAGTCTGCACCTCTACTGTCAACACAACTTTCTTCACAGTATTGTAGAATATGATCTACACACCAGGCAAACTGCATACTTTCTGAATCCACATTAACTTGTCAGGATTTGAATCTAGATCATTCAGAGACAGATTTATGATCTTGGACACACATGGAGGTTGATTACCCCACATCCCTCCCTTTCTATATGCAGAAAAAGGCCCTTGTATTTTGAAACAAAGAAAGATGTTGAGAACTGAAGAATAAGATCAGTCTCTGGGAAGACCAGTCTCTGAAATGAGCAAAATAGAATCCTCAGAGATTACCTGGAAAGGGGATCTAGGAATAATTGAGACACAAGGAAATCTGTTATAGGCAACAATTACCTATGGTAAGAGAAATAAACATATTGCTATTATGTTATGTGAGATTACTTTTCATTTCTTTTTGCTTAATTTAATGGTCCTGATATGTATTGTATCTATGCAAGATTAAGTATATGCTTGATGCAGCTTAGTATCTGAGTAGCAGATCCATTACACGATGTGATCACTTCTGAACTTTTATTTCTTCTTTACAGTTTTTATGGAAGATTTCTTTAAGGTATTATTTATGATTTTATCTGTATTCCCTCTCCCCCCAAGTTAATTGTTTTATTGCATTATAAGATGTGAATAATACATTGTAGAATACAGATAGAGGTAGAGATAGAGATAATAGCTAAGTAAATTTCTAAAATGTTAATGAAGATAAAATTGCTTGATTGTACAATTAAGGCTTAAGTATGACATGGATAAACAGTTGCAAAAAAGATTAATTTGATTAAATATTTGTCATCGAACTATGCTTTTAGTTTCACTATTGCTTTATATTCTCCAAGTTTAAATTCCCAGTCAGATATTGTTAATGTTGAATCTCCCTTCGCAGCAGTGTATTTTTATTTCATGCACCACTGAATGTTTTTACATATGACTACCCAAGGTTAAAAATGAATTTACATTCCCCTTTTTTCTTTTTCTTAATAAATAAGTTGAATTTAAATTATGCCTGGTGAAATTGATCTAAGAGGAAAAAGAATGATTTCCCCTAATCTCCTGAGTAAAAGCTACAAGAGCCAGGTGGTAGTGCTATGGAATGTATTTAATTGTTATTTTTTTCTTTCAAGTTGTCAGTAAGGCTCATAGATTGTGGGAGTCCTGCATGCTAACATTAGTGGGGAGAATCCCACATCAAGTGCCACTTCCAGGTATCTGGTGGCAACATTTCACCTTAGTGGTTCAGCTCTGCTGCTACAATCTTGTAGTTTCATATTAATATAACTTGTCTTATTTGAATCAGACAACTATCTACTTGTTAACTTGAGATTGACAACTATTTGATTTTCTTTGTCATGCATTAAGAAATTAATTTTTACTTTTCTAAGTAGAAACTAACATTCTAAATTGAAAACATTGGAAAATGTATATTATGCATTACCTATACTTTTCAGATTGTATGCATTAGAGTGCAATTCTTATACTGCAGGTCAGAAAGCAGATAGTTCAGAGCAGTCCTAATTTTCCAAAAATATGTCTTTGGAACTGCTGCTAAGCAAGTAATGAGTTCACTGTTGGCTCACCTTGTTTCCAGCAATATCTTGGAGGAAATCAATAGGCAGATCCATGTATGAAAATGTCAATCCATAAAGATGAGAAGAAATGGGAGAACAAATAATGGGGGAAGAGTTGTTCCCACCTAGCAAATTCTTTATGCTTCCTGTGCCTTATGAAACACTGCTAAATTATTCAGTTGACCCTCTGGATGGGCAATATTCATTTAAGGACTTTTAGTACTGAAAGAGCATTAAGGTACATTATCTCATGAGCTGACATTAACTTTATATCATTAAAACTAGGACAGTCCATGTCCATCTAATACAGCAAAGTGCTTTTTTGCATTGTATAATTTCTCAAGTTTTCTCAAGAATTAAGTACCTCTTTTTTACTCATAATTTATACAATATGAAAATGAAAGCAATAATATGTAATGTACTAAACTTTTAAATCATGGTGTAGAGATTTCAACAATTTGGGTTTAAATGACTCACACATCTTTTACATTTAAAAGCTTCATATTATATTCTATTAAGTACAATTTACAAGAAATTACAATATAGAGGAAACATATTATAACTGTTGTAGAATACTGAATTTATGCTAGATTCAGTATGTTCTTCAATAGAATAGAAACCACTGCCTAGCAAATGTCCATTTCTCTAGCAAGTCCAGAACTTGGAATCATTTCCTTTTAACAATTCACTGAAGGAATGATGCTGTGTAAACTCACAAAAGTATATTAAAAGTTAAGCTTTAATGTGTGCCATGCCAATCTGTGCTATAATTCCTGCATCTAATAATGGTAGATAGGGACTTTATAAATGTGTGCATGGAAAAATAAAAATGCTTAAGATTGAGCACAATCTTTAACATTTATGTAACAAAAAAAAATTAAGATGACTCACAAATTGATCCAAAAACATATGAAGAACGGTTGCAGGAACTAGGTATGTCTAGCTTAAGAGAAAGAAGGACTAGGGGAGACATGATAGCAGTGTTCCAATATCTCAGGGGTTGCCACAAAGAAGAGGGAGTCAAACTATTCTCCAAGGCACCTGAGGGTAGAACAAGAAGCAATGGGTGGAAACTAATCAAGGAGAGAAGCAACTTAGAACTGAGGAGAAACTTACTGACAGTTAGAACAATTAATCAGTGGAACAGCTTGCCTCCAGAAGTTGTGAATGCCCCAACACTGGAAGTCTTTAAGAAGATGTTGGATAGCCATCTGTCTGAAACGGTATAGGGTTTCCTGCCTAGGCAGGGGGTTGGACTAGAAGACCTCCAAGGTCCCTTCCAACTCTACTATTGCATTGTATTGTATTATTTTGGATTTAGGACACATCCTTGATTGGAGCTGAAGACCAATGCAGCTAATTTAATTTGTCCAATAAAAGTTTGGATGTATTGCTTCTTAGATCTTACCCCTTACTTCCCTATGGAAAGTTTTTTTTCTGAAATGAAAGGAAACTTCCCAAAGTAATTCACTACAGTAGTGAAAATAAAAAGAAGTCTCTTCTTAACATGACCTAATCCAAAGAATCCAATGGTGGCTCTTTGAGTCTCAGCCACTATTTTAAAGGAGAATTAATAAATTTGTTTCATTGAACTGCCATTAGTTTTTATGCTTATAATATACTCCTCCTACTTGAATGTGTGATAACATTCTACAAAACTAATTTAATATGCTAAAGATTCAAGGATATGTTGGTATTTTATTTCAAGACTATTCTTATTGTTATTGAAAGCCCATTCAGAGCCTGCAATAATTCAGATTTATGCATTATAGGTATTTAACTATATTGAATCTCTTAGGCAAGTATTTTGGCTTCCAGTTAAATTTGCAGCATATGTCACATACAATTTTGTTATTTTTAGGGTCAGCAGAAGCATGTCTAAAGAAAATACCATCATGACTCAAGAATGCCTTGCCAATTCTTATTACCTGCTTCCTGAATGCTCTGTGTTATTGTCACTCATCCTACATAGATGCACTCCAATAATTAATAGTAAACAGGGTGGAGACAACTTTTTAATGGTCCCCTGTTCAAGATCTTATGTTTTAAAAAAAGTTCCCATGAGTGAAGTATAAGTTAGCTTTTTTTCAAGAAAAAGAAAAGGAATGAATTACATTTTTCTTCTTGTCCTTTAAATGAATAGTATAGTTTGGGTGAAATTATCAGGCAATTGCATGCCTTTTATGCAGATAATGCTATTTGATGAAAGCGGTGTTTTGATCTGCTAAGGATAATACAGATCCAGGATTGGATTCATTGGTAAGAGTAAAGCTGTCTTCTGTGATAACTTCATCTCAGCATGAGGTCAGACGGGGAAAACTGGGATGGGGGATTAAAAAATGACACAGTCGGAGCAGTATTCAGTTCCCTGCTGTGCTCCTGGCTGCACACTATAGCTTATGTTTCTGATCTGTTATGGTATTGTCTGCTTTTCTCTCCCAGCGCAGAAAGAGATTGCTTAAAAGTTTTCTTTCCTTTTTTTTCTGCTAGAGGGATTAGTTCAGTGCAGCTTTTTTAATTAAAGAAACTGTATCTTTTTCAAGGCAATTTAAGGCTGCAGTAGAAGGCCATCAGCATTCATAACTTAGTACTATTAACTATAACAAAGAGTAGCTGTACCTATTAAATTTTAAAATAGGATCCAATCTGTGGAATTTTAGGGTTAATAATGGCTACTCACTCAAAATAAGTTGCACTGAATGAATTATTGTCCAGAACTAACTTCAAATATTACACATTGTATTCAGCTGTTTACTTTATGAAATCCCTAGGGCAAGAGAGTGTTTTAATTGCATACATAAGTGAAAACAATTTGGAGTGCTTTTCTCCTTTGCCGAAAACTTTTTAGGGGGTATCTCCCAATTTAAACACTGTGAGTTGATCTACCAGGAACAATTAAATTGTTCTGTACTAATAAAAATATATTTACAGTTTGATTTCACCAAAGGTAATACGTAGAAGCCTCAAATATTTTAGATAAGGTCCTCTGATTATCATTTTTCGAAGGTGCTTGGATTGCAACATAAGCAGCTTCTCTTAAATTCCTTGTCAGGTCAGATAGAAACAGTTCTCCTGGCAATTAATGAACAGAATATATTGCCTCAGAGAACAAAGCAGAAGGACTAAGTCCTATCTATTTACAATTGAATCTTTTTATGCGGAAAAACAATATGTTATTAAAGCTCACCAGTTGCTAAAACAATACTTCAGGCTCAACAAAAACAAAATAATAGTGTCTATTTTTCTCTCAATTTTTCCCTTTTGGCATTTCAATCAAGATGGAATGTATGTTGCTGTAAATCCTGTTTCACTGTATGGGCTTTGAGAGAGTGAGTTTTATTTACAACTGGTGGCTAATGATGCTACCTCTTATATATATTTTTTCACCTAAGAATAAAGTAGGAAAAGAAGATTAGAAAGAAACCTTTATGGGAACTTTGAAGAATGCAACTGAAAATACAAGTATGAATTATAAAATATAAATAGATGATAGTATAAATTAGTAGCTACTATTAAATACAGTATAAATTGTACTTAATTGATATTAATACCTTAACTATAAAGGTATGATGACACTTCATATTCATGTTTTATAATTGTATTAATCCTTGCAATAGTTCTGTGGCGCTGCATTCCCATATTCTGCATGTTGAGCCTGAGCAAGAAAGGATTTGCCCAAAGAACTGTGTTACTTCACCATGTGCACTAAATCAGTAGCTGAGTAATGGGTTTTACTCCCTTGACCTACTTTGTGTTCCCATCGTAGAAATTCTGAACAGGGCTCTGGCTATTATATATGTGACAACAGATCTTCTGAAATTTATTTCATTTTTAACTATATGAAAGATTAGAAAAGATACCTCTGGTCCATGTTTACCAAATGTTCACAATTAGGTTTTTTTTTCCTTGAATTGTGATAGGGAATGAAAAGGAAGATGAGATCTAAAGATCACATCTATTTTCTAAGGTTGCAGTTGATGTATTGAGGACTTTGCTGACAATCATGCTTGACATGACAATGATTAAAACATAAATACATATGTTTTATCTAAGTTGCACATGAACATTCTCTCTCTTTCTCTCTCTTTCTCGCTCTCTCGCATAATATGTAGTGACTTCCTTAATTTTTGTACACTATTAATAGTTTATCAATAAACATTTATCTAGGACTATATTCATTGAATATAATGGGGAGGGGTGTGCGCACATGTGCGTGTAAAGGAATATATATGGCAATACTCATTTTCATTAAAGCAAAGACCTGCACAGTATATAGCAAAACAGATGATACTTTACTTTAACATTAATATATTCAAGGAAACATCAATTAACAACCAGGACAAAAAACCAGCATACAAACATTTATAAGACACTATTCAATTAAAATATCTGTGGCTAAAATAAAAGTGTTTTGGGTGAGAAAGCATGTTAAAGTTGCTTCTAGGTATACAAATTTAAGGAAATACATACCCAAATTGGTTTCTGCTGATGAAAAGGTTGTTTCCTTTGAAGTCTTATATTTACCTAACCTGAAATACATAAGATTTAAAGACTGGGCAGTTAAGAAATCTTACATGTAAAAATGCAATATTGTTTTTGATCGGCAGCAGGAGCTTTTCAGTTATGACCCCGTAACTATGAAAATTGTTTTATTTTCAGTATGAAGCAACTGGAAACATCTTGGCTTTAGAATTCTACTAGGAATTCTGTAGTTGGATAGCTTTTACATTTAGCTTTTATATTATACATCTACATTGCTTAAATAGGATTTGCATTATATTTTATTTCATTATTTGTAATAAATTGCCTCATGAATATTTTTGTGAAAGGATGAACTAGAAGTATATACTGGATAAATCAGTAAATAATTAAGATTATTAAAATTGTATCTGTGAAGAAACAGCTTTGTTATTTAAAAAAAAAACTTTCATGGGTTCCCAGTCTATTATAGTGCACTTAAGTATAAAAAGAGGAGAAATATATATATATTTTAAAAAGAGGATAAATGTTTTGATTATTTTCTTCTTTCATGCTGTGTGTAGACTATGTCAGATTGCTTCTTTTATGAATCCGTAGTAAAGAGGGTCAGCTTTTGGGTGAAACTAAAGTATTTCTCTTTCTCCAAAGGTCAGCCTTATACAGTATACTTATGTATGCAGTGTAACACAAAGTAAGGTAGGAAAAAACATGACCCCATTTAAAGGTTGATTTGTATAACCAGTACATTCAGTGACTCTAGAATCAGTATATATACGACTCTAGTTTGCCTTAATTAAGATAATTAAGACATATTCCTCATTGCAGACAGCCATTTAATTTTATGGTTTGTCAGCATTCAGATTAGAATACTGGTTTTCTAATATTATCACAATGATTGTGATACAATGACCTATCTAAATTATTTGAAATATGATAGGCAGCTTTTCATGTAATGTTTTTGTCGTACACATTTTTATGATCCTTCACTAATAATGCAATATACTGGACATTTCAGTAGACTGAAACTTACTGGTATAATTCTGCTTTATTTCACTTCAACCTATTCATTAATATGTCTGTTTTATTAATTAGCAACCAATTTTCCACTTCTAGCTGAACAATTGTTTCAAAATTTCATTTATTTAAATGGCTTAAACTGTAATACAAAATAATATCAAAGATTAGTCTTTTTTTAGTTGGTGTATATTGTGCAATCATACTTTTTCCTTAAAATTCTGCTACCTTCTCAAAAGAAACATTCATATATGATGATATTCTTAGGATTCATTATACAAGGAACTTACAGAGTCAAAAACTAATGCAAGTAGATAATACAAGATCTTTATATAAGTAGAGAGACTTGTCTCATAGGAATGCTCCTATAATTAGGCATAAACAAACACCTATACTGTGCCTCTTTTCCCTTTTTTCTTTTAAAGTTAGTAACAGTAATGTATAATTAGAAAGAGAGTACATTTTGAAAATGTTTGTGCAGGCTGAAACCCCACCGATCTAGAGAAATACTCTCAGACCTTTGTAAACATGCCAAAAGGCAAAGATTAAAGGGGAGACAGAAAAATATAACTTAGCTATAATTTTTCAAAGAAAGTCATAAACAGGAGCCCAAATTGTCCCAATTCAGGAATATAGAAACATGAACCTAATAGTACCAAGAATAAATGAGAATTGTAACTCTCATTGTAGTCAGCCAATAAGATGGATGGAGCATCTAAACCAAGACTCTCACCCCTCCCCTTTCATTTCTGTTTTAATATTATGCTTTATCCTTATCAACAGCAAGCATGAGCTCTTTAGCTCCCACCCAGGAAATCTCTGATCTTACAGTTTTTAACCACAACTTGACACAGACCCCAAAGCAAACAGTGGTCAGAAACAATTTCCCCCTATGTGAGTTGTCTTACTATTCTATTTTAGATATGATTTCTTTACAAGCATTTGAGAAGACATAGGGCAAAAGGATCAAGGCACTTTCAAACAGATAGACGAAGTAGATTGAGATGCACATCAAAAAGAAGGGACACATTAAGGCAACTTTTTAAGTCTGCAGAGGATGTGCCAGTGCCTGGCATTTTCCCTCCCATTTTCATTTCACAAGTAACTTCCAATAGGCAAAGCCAAGGTCCTTGTATTCACATCCAATTTTGCAGCTTGCTTTCAATGACTTCTTGAAATCAAAGGAATGGTAGATGCTCCTTGCCATTTTATGCAAAAGTGTGTAAGAGAGTGTGTGGTTGGTGTGTGTGTGTGTGTGAGAGAGAGAGAGAGAGAGAGAGTGAGAGTGAGAGTGAGAGTGAGAGTGAGTGAGAGAGAGAGAGAGAGAGAGAGAGAGAGAGAGAGAGAGAGAGAGAGAGAGAGAGAGAGAGAGAGAGAGAGAGAGAGACTGACTTTCGTCTTGTTAATACTATTCAAGTTTATTTGCAATGCTGGTGAGAAAAGAAACAGCCAGTACAGACTGGTCTGCTGAGAATATATTTTTTGAACGTTGTGTTTTAAGTTTAGGCACGTATATTGGCAGATTATAACAGGATATAGCCAGATAAGATTTGAAAGAAACGTGACTTAACACCCTTCAAATTAGCTTAAAGGCTAAATCATAATTAAAATCCGGTAAGCTTCATCTTCCACTACAGCATTAAACATTTCCTCCGATCCTTCACGCATTACTTGAAGTAAGTCCGAGAGATCTCGAAAAGACGTTAGAGTTGGACTGTCCGCGCCGGAATCGGAATAACTTCAAGACTTTTCTTTTGCAGGGGTACGTGGGCAAAGGGAATGGGGCTTCCCTGATAGCTCTCTGTAGATCAGTCGATACAATCCCGGGGATATTCGGAGGAAATGCGAGGGAACGGAGGGCATCTCTAGTTGCTCACTGCCCAGGTGGTGGTAGCAAGGTGCTTTCCCGGCGTTTCAAGAATTGACCGAGGTTTTCTTTTTACACTGAGACACCGCCTCTCCCCCCAGTCTCGTCCTGAACTACTTCTGGGGATCCAGAAATTTCTTGGCAGAATTTCCTCTGCTTCAAATGCTTCCCCGAACTAGTGATTTGGTCAAGAAAGCTTCGACGGTTTTCAGATTCCAAGATTCTGGGCGTTCCGGACTAACTTGCTAATTTTTTTTAATTATTTTTTTGAGGAACTTCGAAGCTTGTTTTTCCCCAACTGGGAGGCTCTTCCTGCTCCTCCTCCTCCTCCTCCTCTTCCACCCCCTTTAAGGGTCTCCATTTCACCACCGACATAGGATACAGCTTCAGACTTATTTCACCTCTCATGGCCAGAGCTCAAAATTTGAATTCAATGAAACGAGTTGGCAAGC
This sequence comes from Natrix helvetica, assembly GCF_964273705.1. Lineage (NCBI taxonomy): Eukaryota > Metazoa > Chordata > Lepidosauria > Squamata > Natricidae > Natrix > Natrix helvetica. Next base: position 46,481,787 of record NC_138558.1, on the reverse strand, counting down.
CTGAAACTTTTTGCGCTCGGATTATTGGAGATCTCTAACGTTTAGCGTACTGACGAAGGGGTGGTGGTGGTTAAAATTGCATATTTTTCGCTTGTATGTTGTATGTGTGCACGTGCCTATGTTTGTACCTATGTTTGAAAACCCTGCACTATACTCCTATCCATTTCTGTTTTCTTTCTCTGAAAAGGTAATATGTGGTCAGAGCGATTTTTTGCTTTAGTTTCCCAGCCGGCTAAGTGGTGGCGGATTTTAGCCTACTGCCGCTACCGCAAGTCATGACCGAGCAACGTAGTTAAACTTTAAAACAGTTTATTTTCTGTCTTGGTTTGCTCAGCTGAACTTCTACTACACCTCAAGCAGTAGCATTTGCCCCTCACCACCGCCGCTTTCCCTTTTATTCCCAACATCGAATCTGAATAAGGGTTCTGTGAATCTCGGAAGCTAGTTCCCTGCTCTGCAGCATATATCGTTCTCCAGAAAGTTTCCGGCCCGCTCTTTCTCTAATGTTCTTCAAACGGGAAAAAGCCCGGAGAGGGGTGAGGTGGGGGTCACGAAGTGGGAACACGAAGAGGAAAGTCCGTCCTTTCAAAGGCATTGCAGTGGTGTGGAACAAGTTCAAACCTATTTGCTTAGATGTTAGTCTTTGTTCTCAAATTAATGGGGTTAGTTATCATTACAGCCTGCGTAAGAACGATGAAAGATGCTTTGTTTTTCAAGATGATGCGCGCTGAGAGGTATAGGGGCTATTCAGGAGGCTGAAGATGAGAAAAATACGGAGTGAACTTTGTTTTTCTTGGGACGGAGTGGGAGGCGCAACTTGAGAAGCGGCGATCCACTACATTACAACTGACTTTGTTCTTCAGAAGCGGCTGCCCAGTTTCACTATTTTAATAGCTTCGCTATTTCAGAAGTAAATACTTTCTAACCACCTTGAGGCCACCTTGTCAGGGCACACCCACCAAATCAAGCCACTCTCGAGTGAGCAACGTTCCTGTTGAATTCGCGACCAAGTTGTGATCTAGAGAATGGCCACGTCAGGAAGGGATTGCTCGTTGCCCCTCTCTAGTATACTGTTTCCAAACGCAACCTGGAATTCCCCCGCGGCCTCCCATTCAAGTACCAACCGGGCCCAACTTTGCTTATTTTACTAGCCCAGACGTAGGAAAGGCAGCCGAGTTCACGATAGGGATACTTCACTTCGCTCATTCTAATCTAGCTCATCCGCAAGCATTTTTCAAACGGAGAGTAGGGTGCGAACAACGCCAGGCAATACGGTAGGGAGAGAGGGAGAGAAAAGCTGCGGTCCCTTTTGCTACACCTCTGCACTTGTAAGTAAACGTAAGTTAATTTCCCTCTTACTTGGGACTAAGTCTCGCTGAACCCGTGGACCTTATTTCTGAATAGGCTTCTATGAAGCCGCTTTGTTAAGTTCCCGGCATCATTAGAACGGAGCGCGAAGTGCGCGGGAGGACTCGCTGCCTTAATTGCAGCCTACTATTTTGCTTTCATCAATCTCTCGGACATTCATCTGTTCTCCCAACCTCGCTATAACAACTCAGCTGACCTAACATGCCCAGCCTATATAAGGGTCCAGGCGAGGGGAATTAAAACGTAAGCGTTAAACTAAAAAGAAAAAGAAAAGTAGTAGTAGTATTGGCGAAACAATAGCAGAGCGCCTTCCCTTGCCCTGAGAAAGCCGAGTCAACTGCAAACATTTAGCCCATTTATTCCCTTTTCTTCCCTTTAGGACGTACAAATCAAATTACGGGGGAGAGGGGGGAAACCTCACAAAGAAGCACCAGCCTCGTGTCCTAGAAGTAAGCGGTGCATCCAAAGCCTTTTTTTGGGGGGGGGGAGCGTCCGCGATTGTGGGCGAATATATAATGAAGCGGTCTAAGTTCATTAGTGTTTGCAATCAGCGGCACGCAGACACCCTCATCAGGGCAGAAAGCTGCGAAGAGCCATTCATCAGCGTGAAGTGTTGTTCATGGATGACCCCTAAATCATGGCACTAGTAGTAGATGCACTGATTGGACACAGCATGGGAGACTCAGCACTTTGTATTAACCAACAGAGGCGGCGGGGAGAATGAGGGGCGACGCGAAAGTGGTTCAGTCCAAATGACAGGAGGCGGCAGCGAAAGAGGCGGCCCGTTGCACAAAACTTAGGCGGGGAGGGCAGTGACGAGCTTGCCAAATGCCGAAGCAGAGGAGCAGAGAATTATAAATGGCCAAGTCCCTTCTACGCTGCCCGCGCTGGGGAGCTGGATCTCCCCGCGCTTTATGGTAGGCGCCTCTTTTCTGCGTGTGCGCCTCTCTCGCTCCCTAATAAGGGAGGCAGGGGCTGAAGCGACCGCCGCCGAGCCCGCTCTCCCTTCGGGATATCCCCCCCCCTCTAAGCTTAGATTCGCCTGGCTGCCGTTGCTCCTCCCCCCCCGGCTTCTTTGGCGCTTTATTGGGGGGGCTCTTCCTTTCAACCTCCCTCCTTTCGAGGACGAGCGAAAATAATGTGACAACACCACTTAAAACTCTCGAGTCGGTGGAAGGGACGCAGCTCTGGAAGCTGCGGAGTGTGAATTCCCGAGGAGGCTCCTCTCTCTCTCTCCCCCCACCCCTCCCGCCTCGCTGCCTCCTCGCCCGGCAGGACCGGGCACGGAACTTGCAACACTTCTCTCTTTTTCCTCCCACCCCTCTTGCCCTTCCCGTACGGGCTGCCCAGTTCGGTCGGCCAAGCGGGCGGTGCTGCCGTTCGCCCCGGCGCTCTTGGGCTGACTGAGGAGAGAGAAGGAGGGAAAGTCTGAGTTGAGGCACCTCGGTAAGTGGCTCCGTCTCGCGCTCTTTGTCGGTCCTAGTGCCCATGGGCCCCTCTGAGAACCGGAGGAGTTGTGGCGAATAGCCGGGGAGGGTTCGAGGGACGCCCGGGCGGCTCTTTCTATCCTTTCCCAGTCCTCTGACCTAAAACCCTGCCTGCTTGGTGGAGTTTTAATTGCGACCTGCCTCAGGTGGGGGCTTCCTTCTCTCTGGAGTTCCCCGGAAACTTTTCTCCCTCCTTCCCTTTCTCTCTCTCTCTCTCTCAATCTCTCCCGCTTTTCTTTGGGCTTTTTTTTTGCCGAGGCGCTTTGCCGGCGGCAGGACAGCCGAGAAGATTCAGTTCTTGTCCCAGAGAAAAAAAGGGGAGAAATGAAGGTGGAGTTGGAGGATTGGCTGGGATGGGGGTGGGGGTGGGAGTGGGAAGGAGCTCCCTGGCTCGTCCTCTTGGTGTCAGATCTGCTCGGCAAAAGGGATTGCCAGGACCTGTAGAAAGTATAGATCTGGTCTGAAATGGAAAAGGAAGACTCCAAAAAAGCAAACAACGCGGAGTGTTGGAGAGGTCGCTAATTCAACTTGATCTCCTCAACTCCTAGAGTGAAGGAGCAGCGCTGACATGGCCGGGCGGACCCATCTGTTGAAATCCGCGTTGATTTTGTTATTCCATCGGTGTTCCAGGTCTCAGTCGGAGGATTTGGCACTTTAAGATTCAGCAGGTTGCCCTTTGCTGGCGAACTGAGCTGCTCCAGACGCCACACGCGTTACTTAACCGAAGCATTTCCTTCTAAGCCAGTTACAGCCTAGCTTTCAGAGCTGTTGGACTGGCGTGTTCCACATAATGACAGTATGAATGTGACTGCTGTAGAATTTTTACACTGTTTGCCCTCATCCCCAGTTTATCAGTTTCGGATGTTCGGGTATGAAGAAGGTGGAAGGTTTGTAAAAACCTGTTTTGCTTTAACTTGTCTAGTTCGTGTGTGTGTGTGTGTGTGTGTGTGTGTGTGTGTGTGTGTGTGTGTGTGTGTGTGTGTGTATTTTATGGTGAGATTTGATTCTGTTCTGACCTTAAGAAAATGTGTCAAATCTTTTATAGACCAACGAATCTCTGGATAGGTTATTCATTTTCCAAATTAAACATTTATAGTTTTTGCCTAGTTTTTCTATACTTCCCTGGTCAAACTCATAAGTGTATTTATCTATTGATTATAAGGATTATTTATGTAGTATTTATTTGCATCAAACTTCATACATTGGCTATAATCAACAGATAATTAACTTTCAATTATGCAGCATAAGAAACTAAAATTTTGTAATAACATAAAAAGATATCTCGATATAAAATATGGATATCTTATACACGACTGTTGTTACTATTTGCAGAATTCCAGTGACCTGATCTCATTGTGCTTTGCTATATATTCAGTTAATTTACATACATACATACATACATACATACATACATACATACATCTTAATAAGTTAGGCTAACTTCTGAGACTTAAAGTGTCAGAATGTTTGCTCTCCTAGCCAAAACATCTGCTATTCTAATATGAACTTGAATGTTCTATTGACTGAAGAAACACATTCAGTTAAAGCTGTTTCTTTAAACTTTGAACAGTAGTTTAACATCTAAGGTCAGTGTATATATTTAGCTAGATTTATTGTTAAAGCCCTTAGACCACAGTAGGAATTCTGAAAAGATGAGTACACAACCTACTTCAGTACCTAGATAACCTTACCATTACTCTGTTTCGTGTGTTAAAGAAGAATGATTACTCTATTCAGCTTGTGTCCATGTGCAAGAAACTGAATTGATTAGATTGAACTCTGTGGTATCCACTGGAATGGTATATGTTACTTGGCTTAATTTGAAATATGTTTATATATAAACAAAGACTGATTGTAACTTTTGTATATTAGAAAACAGGAAAAAATCTTAAATGTATATAATGTATAGGGAACAGTATAGTAAGGTTTATATGTAGCGAAATTTTGAAAAAAGTACCAATTCTGAACCTTTAGTTGTTTTTTTTGGCAGAATTTTCCTTCAGGTGTTTGTATTTGAAAATAATAGGTTGAATAAGGAAATGGTGTATATATCTAACAATGGGCAGATTAGGACTAATGTTGCAAGAGTACTCATAATCCAGTTAGTAAGGTATTAATATTTCATTTAATTTTCAAAATCAAAATTGAGTTATTGTGGCTTGAAGATTAAAAAAAGATATATGGAACTAATATACCCAGACATTCTGATTTTTTAAAAAAAAATGTCAAGTGGATTAAAAGAATACTGAGATTTTTAAAAGCTTATTGGCTGCCATGCTTAGCACCACCCCAAAAGAGTAAACATAGAGCTAAATGTTGTTATAATGCAAAGATATATATGGGAGGGTGGAGTAACCAGTATATTTTATCCTAAGCATAAACCAAGATTCCTATTTTGCCAGTGTATAAGTCAAGTATGATGTTTTGGGAAAGGAAGGCCTTACATATGGATACCCTTTTGAAATGTATAGATGACAAACCAAACAAATATTTAATTTAGCTTTAGGAAAAGATATTTAACTATGATTCTTTGGAAAAAAATTCTTAACATATTGTTACCACAGTTACTCTCCTGCTGTTTTCAATAGAACTAGACAAAAACAGTACAATATTTTTAACGTGGTAGAAAAATGCTGAGATCTTTGCAAGGTCCCATGTAATTGAATGTTGAGAATTTTTATGAGATGCATTATAGCTTTTTATCACTAATATATTACAGAAACAATATTTGCACAAAAAATAAATTTCATGAATCTTGATGTTTTTGTTTTCCCCCCTCACCTGTTTCTATAAAGTTTATTTTAATAGATGTAGCTATATAAAGGTTCTTAACATAGAAGATTGAGAAAAGTGGCCTCTTTAATTAAGTTAACTTACAGTATCTTTTTATAAAAGATAGGTTTATCATATCTTTAATATAATGCTAAATTTTGATTGCAAAAAATTGAATTATCTTAGTTATGTGTGGTAAAGAGGCAACTCAATATTCAACGTAATGCAAATTTTAGTGTTTATATATAAATCAGTTATTTAGTGAAATATTTTGTTTTTGACATTTTTTCAGAAATGGTTGAAAGTCGTATTTGGATTGTCAAATACATTTTTATGAAGTTGGTTTTGAAAGTTGCTAAGTATGGACAGCATAGATGCATAGAAAGAGCCTGGGTTTTTTTCTAGTTGAAAAACTATGTTTTAAAATATGATTTACTTTTAACATTTCTGTTATTTTTCCATAATAGAGATTGAAACTTTTGAATAATAGTATAGTGAAACATTTCAGATATATTGTTTTACAACATGAAAGTATTCATAAATACCTGCTTTTATGCTGAATTAACTTGTATAATAGCAAAATTGTTACATTTTAACATTGTTACATTTTAAAGTTTGAAACACTTGTTTTAAAGTGTTAAAAGATTTTAGGATTTTTTTCAGACTGCTGTGTCATGCAACTCATCTTACTGGAATCTTAAGTGTCATAGAAAAACTGGGAAAATAGTTTTTTTTAGAAAGAACAGTTTGTTTAATATTTGTTTAAGTCGATCTTTAATTCACAATTAAGCTGATTTATTAAGCCAAACATGATCAGTTTAAGAAACTGATAATCTTATTATGCATTTACACCTATCACAAAATAAACATTTCCAAGAATAATATAAAAACAGTAGCAATTGAAATCACCTGTTATTCATAAGTTAACTATTTTAATACTACATTGCAGTGTTGGTAGATTGTGTAGCAGTGAAAAGGTATAGTTTTTTATTCTTTCCTAGAAACAGTAAGGATAGTTGATGTTCTCATTCCTGCTGTGAAATTTGCATATTTCTTCTTTCTCTGTGTTCTTGTCTCAGCTCTGGCAGTACTTGGTTACAAATAATATTTTTAATGATTTTGGTAACTATATACAATTCATTTTAAATATGCTTTTCCAGGAAATATTAAAATCCATATATTTAAAAATAAATCAGAGGGTACAATGCTATAGTTCTAACAAAGCAGATATTTACATGTTTCTAAATGTGGGTCTTTTCATGTATAGGATAATATTTTATATTCTATATGTTGAGGTATAATTTTTAGATATAAGTCTCAGAATATTTTATTTTGAAAAAGTAACAGATATTTTGAAAACTACAGTATATTTTATATAGGCCATACCAATATTAAAACAGTAAAATGGATCCCGGCTGACTTCTTTAGAACCCAGTATTTCAATAGAATATATATATATATATATATATATATATATATATATATATATATATATATATATATATATATATATGTGTGTGTGTGTGTGTGTGTGTGTGTGTGTGTGTGTGTGTGTCACTATATGATAAATATGTAGCATTGATTTATGTTTTCATACTATATATATATCGTACAGCATTCTGCCCCCCCCCCATTAAATTGGGTATCTCTATTAGATGTTTTGTTCATTCTATAGTTTGTACTTTAAAATATTGAGGCTATTTAAATATCTAAAAAAGGTACAAATGGTATAAAAGTATACAGCTAACATAAATTGTTCTTTTGTACAGAAACAGCTAAGTTGATCACAGAAATCTAACTTCTTATTTTCTGTGTGAATATCAAGACATGGGAAGAAGGAAGAAATCTTTATACTTATGCATTTGTTATGACACAAACTCAGAAAACAGGTTGATAATATTTCTCCAAATGTTATTTCATTCATTACTTCAGCATGCTAAATTGATATATTAATTAGCGGTCATATACTATTGGATTATAAAGCTGAAAAAAGTGATTAAATTCACACGATAAAAAAAGCACTTATGTTAATATTCATGAAAGAACTTAAAACTAAGTATATTTGCTTTACCTGAATTAATTGTAAAGGCATATACTTCTGTTCATTTTGTATTTTATGTTACAAGGAAACACAAAGGATAAAAATATGGCAAAATATCCATATGAGCAAAGAGTCTTTTAAAATTAAAATTTGTGACTGAATAATCCAGAATTTATGCAATAAATTGTGGGTTTTTTTGGTTAGGGTTAGGACTAAGAATACGTATCAATAGTAGCTGGGATGTAATCTTCATTTGAAGAAATGAAATCACTTATACTGTTGTGTTTGGAAGATTATAGTTTGTGTCGTAAATATTATTTAAAATGCCCACAGTGATATAACATTTCTTGTTTGTTCGTAAATCTCTTTCAAAATATTAATAAGTCGCACACTAAGCTATCACATAAAGAGGCTACTTTTTTCAGAACCTTAAACATGAAAACTCAGTTTTGTTGATTTCTCAAAAAAATCCACCACAACCCTGTAATGTACTTAAATAGCATTAAAGTTGTAATCTGATACATACCTTTCTGGGAGTAAGTATATTTCAATTAAACTGGTATTACTTTTGAGAAGACATGCACACAAATGCTTTATTAAATGATGAAACAATCCTAATGTGTGCCTATCTCCTCATTACTCCCATTTTGCCAAACTGTACATTTATTCAGCTTTTGATGTTTAATAATGATGGCCTATTACTATTTATTTTTTAAATTTTTATTATTTTGGGAAGGAAATTGTACTTTGAGCTAGTGTGATTTATTGTATAAGTTATTTTATGATTTTATAACCTGGAATATGTTATATGGGCAAAGCAAAAATACTGTAAATAAACACAATCTTGGTAAAGTGATGTGAAGTTCTATGAATCAAACACAATATAGAATGGCTATATAAAAATATTTAATAATTAAAGAATATAATGGATTTAAAGATGTAGAATGTATTCTAAGGCCAAATAATTTAAGCAGACTTTGCTTACTATGTCATAGTGAATTTAATAAGCCTTCGTTCTGAATAAATGTTTGAATTCTTGCAGTATATTCTTTCAGCATTGTTGTGTTTGTCATATAATGGCTGCAATAAAATTTAGAATCCATTGGTTGCAACAGGATATAGTGGAACTGTAACTATGTCAGTTGAGAGTCAGCGTTTCTTAGGATAGATGTTAGGTGTGTCAACAATTGCCATCCAGCATCAAGACTGAGAAGTTAAACTCAGGGCCATCAATTGTTCTTGTAAGTTTTGCCTAATTCTTATTTAACCTCATTGTGTTGTGTGCTAAACAGTCTTATACTGAGTGCAAGCTGGATTTCTAATCAGACAATATCAGTAAGCGATAAACTGAAGAACCACCATGCCAGTGAAACTGAACACAGCCAAATATGTATTTAATAGGGGTGTAAGTTACAGTTGGGTCATAACATATTGTTGCTGTTGCATTATAAGTTTTAAAATTAGAGTTACTATGTAAATGAAAAGACCACTGTTTTATTTACAATATGTTCTGTGCAGTGATCTAAAGAAACAAAGATTTCAAATCAAGTTCTATTTTTTGTGTTTTAAAAAGTCATTTTTGTGTGATGAATTTTTTTGTTCCTTAGATGGTAAAATTGATATTTATCTATATAGTGCTTTATAGAATGAACAACGAACCAAGAAGAGTTTGGTTCAATTTATATGTAGAATTATTGGGGCCTTCACCATAAATCACATCTGACATATCATTTTTATAATGTTAATAATAAACCTGGCTTTTAAAGTAAGACTTTAAAAGTATTGCTAGTGGGATTCACCCTTCCGTCACTAGTAGGACATCAAATTATAGATAGTCATAATGGATAGCAGATGAATAATATAGGTTTTGACATTATGAGACACCATTTTTCTCATTTCAAAGTTGACTTTGTGGAATGTCGTATAGCTTTTTCATTTCCAAGTATCTAATGCGAGTCATTAGGGTAGTGTATGTAACATTGTAGATTTTAAAGTAAAGATATTGAATTTTAAAGTTTAAATGATATGGGGAATTGTTTTTACACAAATTATTCAACAAAATAACTTTTGAGGTGTTCTTTCTGTGTGTTTTAAAAATATTAATAACTGTCTTAATTTCGTTTTGAAAGTAGAAATATATGGTGCTTTATTAATCACCAAAATTGGTTGAATTTTATTGTTAGAAGATTAACAACAAACTTTATCGCTTTGGTAACTGTTGCTAGATTGTAATGGTATGTGTTTCAGGACAGTCAGAATATTTTCCTAAATTTATAATCTGGTAATGGTGAATTTAAAATGCTGAAAACGCTATGATACTAATTCCTCAAAAGTGAACATTTATTTTAATTGCTTATATGTCCAAATATATTGACATTTATATTAAATTGCAACTTCTGAACAGTTAATTTAAGAGTTTAGACATATTTATTCAGTAAAGCATTGTTGCACTTTACAGTTACTAAAATACATATTCTACTACTAGTGGTCTTCCCTTGTCTGTGATTTCTGTGTTGACTAAACATTCAGTATGAAAATAAAATCCAGTGGAGTTGTTCTAATTTTCTCCTTAAATAGCTTTAAATAGATATCGATAATATAATTTAAGATAATTGGATATAGAAATGAAATGACTGCATTGTAGTTATTCTGATATAATGAGTTCTGTTATAATGTATGCTCTGTATTGTTTTGCAAAGCATTAATAGTTCATAATGCAAGCTTCCTTTATTCCTGCAATGAAATCTGAAATCAAATATCTTTAAAAAACATTAACATGTAATAAAAAGTATTTTATTTATCAAAACTGAAATTAAAAGCCAGTTGCTTCTCTTTGCAATAATATTTTAATGATTTGTTAGTATTATTAAAAATTTAAGTGAGGTAAGGATTATCGTTTTATACAATGTTCTATGCCATACTGCAGTAGAAATTCAGTACAGTCAGGCGCATCTTATATTCTAATTTTGGGTGGAGTGAAGGAGGAGGAGTAGAATCTATTTGAAGTTTTTTTTTATTTAACAGACATCCTATCACACTACACAACACGTAGTTTCTCTTGGTTGGTTCGTATGGCAAGTAATACTAAAAATTTAGAGAGTGGAACCATCATAAACTGCTGTTGCACCACAAATCTTGAGTATTTTGTAACATGAAATGCTGAAAAACAAGGCTAAAAATTTACAGAACAAATTACTGTATTAGGACTTCAGGTGAGATTTTGGTTTTAGTTTTTTATCTATGGTAGTTTAATACAAAGTTATTAACTTATCAGAATAAATTGTGCAAACTTTATATTTAGTGTGACTTAATACATATTAATTTGATAATAGGAAACAGTTCACGGGAATCTTGTCTTTATATAATAGTTTGTAATTTTGAATTCTTTTGAAGCAGCTATCTAGATTCTTAAGCTAAATGACAAAATGAGATTTTCTCATCGATATACCATTAATATATGAACACATAACCATACTATACTTTCATTAATGATATATTTCTTTTTTTTCTATTTTTATGAAGCTTTGGGTTCAAGAAAATTGTGTTAATTTTGATAGTTAATGAAAGCTAAAGACATCATATAATTCACCTTTTGAGGAGGCATTATCTTTCATTTTAAATGGCCTAATTAAAAAAACATACATATTAGTATTCTGTTGATATTTATTCAGAATTAAGACTTCCTATGTTCAGTAATAATTTACCTCATAGAATTCAATTCATTTGAACTTGGTACCATTGCCGCTGAATACTTTTTTCAAGTGTAGATAATAAATACTAATACTTCTATGAATTCCAAATTTTATTATACTCTAATAAAAGTAATGATGTAAATATTTTCAAAATATTTTGAATTTGAATGAATTTTTGATGTATTAAAATACAAAAGTGAAATTTTTGTGATAAGCTAAATGAGAGTTGCAAGTTAAGTTGCAAGTTGAAGATGTTAGTTCATAGAAGAGGATAAAGTATTTTATCCATTTGTAATGTGTGAAATGGAAAACCTTTAAATAATGGAATCATTGAATCTAGTATCAGATGGATAATTTTTGTTCTATTTTGTAGATAACAAACTTGCATTCATCTGTGGAAAAATAGTTGTTATAATTAAATGTGGCAGCATAAAGTTCTTAGCTTGTGAATGAAAAACTGTCTTAATATATTTATACAGAGAGAGAGAAAGAGAGAGAGAGAGAGAGAGAGAGAGAGAGAGAGAGAGAGAGAGAGAGAGAGAGAGAGAGAGAATATACACATATCCTTGAACTATAATAACTTATAACTATACTTCTAAAGCTTTGTTGTGGCTGAAAATATTTTAATAGTGACCTTCATAATGGCTTACAATGTTTTGTAGAATAAATGTTCTGCAGGAAGTCATGTCCATGATGCATTATTTTAGTTAGAGAAAAAATGAGTAGATAATGTTTTTAGATATATTTTTGTTGTATCCTTTTACTTTAATCTTTTGTAGCAGGTAAAAGCAGGTAGCAAGCAAACAGATAAATGTCTTTGTCCTATCATTGCACTGTAAATATATAATCTGTTACAGTTTGTTAACAATTATGGCAGGATAAATCTACAATTATATCTTAAGAATAAATATTATTTTGGTGGTTTCTTTTGTCTTTAGGATTGGAATGATTTAGTTCAGATTTTTATGCCTTGGTTATTACTTGTGCTTAACTGAGATGCAATGAAACTATATTTTTGCAACTTGTTTTAAATGTGAAATGGGATATTTTGATGTAAAATAACTTTCTGGGGAGTTATATATTGTGTCTTATGTTTTGATATAGTATAATGATAGAGTGCAGTCTTATGCAGGTTTAATACATTTGTTCCCCAATAAAAATTCTTTTTTAAAAAGTATTTTTGTAGCACATATATGAGGAATGCAATTAAGCCATATAGTTTTCTAGTTTGAAGTATAAAGTGTATGTACTTGTGGCATTGTACGTTTTTCCATTCTTTATCTTGATTTATATGTATGCCGCAAAAGGCTTTGTTTGGGTGAATTGGCATAAGTCAACTTCTAACCAATAGTGACTGCACTATTTATGATATTAATGCCCGTTGCTATAGTTCCATGAGAATAATGTACTAGAAAATATATTACTGAATAGTAGCTTCATAAATGGAATGATGTGCAAGGACTAAAGGGAAATTTCTGGGATTAAGACTTTGAGTCACAGGAATATAGGTCTTTTTTTTGCAAAAAAATGCACTCATTTTATTGAATTTTTAAAATACATGTGATTTGTAGAAACATTTCTGATCCTTACAGTAATGATATGGGAAAAAATAATAAGCAATTCCTTTAAAGCTAATGATAACAAAGTGATATATATTCAAGGAGATTTCAAAAAGGAAATGCCGATGATAATTAGCTAAAATGTATCAAATGTTATAACTCTGTTATAATATCTTGGTAGAATACTGAGTGCCAGTACATGTTTGTGTTTAGCTATGCTGAAAATACCTTGAAGATATTTAGCAAAGCATCTGTACTGAAGAAATACCTCAGTTTAGTTATCAAATCACTAGGCCTGTTCTGCTATTATCAGAAAAAAGAGATTGTGTCAGGTAACTCATTCAAGCAAATGTCTTTCTCTGCCTGAGTATTGATCTGCTCAGTATTATGGAAGATGAAGTCTCCAGAAACCAGTGTATGACTAACATTGGTTTCATTTTAGAAATATATAGATAGTTTATTGATTGATTAGTTTTATAACCATAGTAAAAAATAATGGTAAAATGTAAGATCTATTTCCAAAATGAAATAGATGAGAGAGAATATGATAAAATATATGTATTAATGCAAACAGTCAATGTTCAAATAGTTGAATGCATTGCCTTTATGCAATATCCCAATCTGTTTAATGTAACAGATCCTTAGCTGATCTCACTTCTGCATAAATTTAACTGTCCTGATAACAATGTATATGTTAGAGTCCAGCAGGAAATAATCTGTGACTCAGATGTTTTTTGTTGGGAAGTACTTTTTAATCATCCAGTTTAAATATTTTTTTTTAATTTGACCAATAATTCCATGTCTAGCATTTGTCTGCTCTGATTTTGTACTGAGTGTCCAAATCTTCAGATGAAGCTTTATATATAGTTCCCAAACATGTCCAGGCTGTAATTCAGTAAGCTAGTAGTGCCTCATATTATGGAAGACATTCAGCTTTTAAAGCCTACTTGGGAATGGAAAATGCCATTGCCCCTAGGTAGTATTCTCTGGGCTAAAATGATGCACTGGCCAAGTTCCCAGATTTTGTTTTGTTTTGGGTTTTTTTAGTTCATGAGGAATAAGATGGTTCATTCAGCATTCCAAGATAAGTCTTAACCCCCACTCAACAGGAAAAATAAAACAGGATATTATTTTATTTAGACCCCGGGAATTCAGAAGAGATTTTCTGGGAGCCACAGAAGTATTGACAGGATACTTAGTGCCTACTGGTCATTCATTTTGCAAATATGGGTACTATTTTTGTTGCCTATGAAACATTCTAGATCTATCAGTCAAAATATATTTCAGAAATAATTATTGTTTGCATGAAAATATTTCTTTAAATTAATGCATTTTTCAGTTCAGTCTAGCAGATTGGGCATGCTGCTGATCCTGTCAGCTAAATAATATCAGTTGGCAGGTAGATGGGGCATTTGTGCAGTAGCCTCTACCTTGTGGGATATCTTCTTCTCAGAGATAAGAATGGCCCCAAATTTGCTGCCCTTTTGTAAGGATTTACAACTTTTTGTGTTCCTGAGCCTAGGGTACTCAGTGTGTTGAAGGGCTCATTTCTTGGCTTTACTATTAATTGGCCAAGTATTTTGCCCAAGTGTATTTATGCTGATTATTGTATATTGTTTATTTGCTTTATAGTATAGAATTATACCAGGGTCATTGATTGAGATGATGGCTGTAGAAATTGAATTAATTAAAAAAATAATAAGTGTTACTACTAAAACAAATCCTATATCTTTTTTTTAATTAGTGTGAGAAAGCAGTGAGTTAGTTTGGGTGACTTAAAATTTCTGGCAGGATTTTCAACATTGGAAACTGAAAGCCCAATTTCTTAAATTGGAAACCGAAATCTACCCAATTTCAACAAGCTTCAAAATAGATTGTCAATATAGATGTAAAATTGGTCTGCTATCCAAAAAATACAAGGTTTTGGCCATAGGCATATGAAATTCATGTTGTTTTGTCATGTTGCTATTTTATTTTTAAAAGTATTTAGAAATAAGCACTATTGACTTTGTAAGCTTTATTCTTAAGGTAAGTGTCTGTAAATTAGGAGCTTGAAAAAATCTTACTTATATTTAAATTAATATATAGAGTATTATCTACTTAATATAAAGAGAAGGGAATTGATATCGCTGTAATCAATATATGGATTATTTCTTATCTGCAAAAGATATCCACAATAATTTATTAGATGCAATCTTATACCAAGAGTCCACTTGTTTTCAAGTGCCGCATAATTGAGTAAAAAAGTTCTGCCTTTTTTGACCTCTGTTTCTCACAAAAATTTCATTGCTATCTACATAAAAGTTCTGAACAAATTTCAATTGAATTTTTAATGAGTGTTTGGTTTCAGTCACAATATATTGTACATGTGAATCTTACAATATTGAATTGTATGTATGCATTATAAACTTTTAAGTTCAGGTTTGAGTTTCTAGATGAAACTTAGTTTAGCGGTTAGCATAAATTGTATTAAGTTATTCTTTTGTTTATATTTATCATCAGTATTCTTTCGTTTATAGTTTTATCAAATGTCTGGTCCAAAAATTGCTTTTAGAACAAATATATGATTTTAACCTCTCCTAATATTGTTACTAAATAATAATATTTTCAAGTGAAATAAATTTCCTAATTGTATAATATTAAATGTATTAAAGACTACAGAGCAAAAAAAAATATCTGTTTTGCGCAACATCATTTTGGAATGCAAACAGATGCTATATTTTTCTATAAGCTATCAAGATACTATATAGTTGGCTAGTATGAGGGTTTTAAAAGGTAAACACACATATTTGCAAGGCTCACATCACACTAACAAGCATATTTTAAGCACAATAGTGGCTCAAAGTGACCTGAGCCAAGTAGCATGGTTGGTATGGGATCTAGTAGTGCCTTCTTTCCAACTGTTATAAGGTTAGAGGTTATCTTATTGGCTGCTTTCTCTCTAAATCAGGGTATAGCAAGAACTCACTGGGTGCAAAGTTTTAATTTCCATCTTCATTTTCCCATAATATTGTATATATTTATTTCAAAAGATGCACATATAAGAAGAGCCCTGATGGTACCCTGGTTAGAATACAGTACTGCAGACAAACACTGGGATTTGATCCGGAGGCACTGAAGGTTGTCTCAGAATTCCATCCCTCTGAGGTCAGTAAAATGAAGACCCAGATTGTTGGGGGCAATATGCTGACATTATAAGCTGCCCAGAGAGTGCTGTAAAGCACTTGGGGGGGGGGGGTATATAAATCTAAGTGCTATTGCTATTAAAACAGGAATATAAATCTTTTCCTGAACAAAATCTAAACAATGGGCTGTATGGTCCATATTTATAAACAATGTCTTGTGTTTTTTGTTTGTTTGTTAAATTACTGATATCACTGTACAATATTCAGTCAATGCTTACTTTCAGGTCTTAAATTGGGCTCTAAATTAAGTACTAGAGGTTTCATCTCTTTTTAAATTCCTGACAATATTTTTTTTTAAAAAAATGAATATTAATGTTCATGGCTTATCTATAAATGAATAGAAATGTAAAATTCAGCAATTTTTTGCATGTTCAAAATGTAGTTCTATAAATGTAGTTCTAGAAGCTATGCATTAAACATGTTAGAAAATAATGTATATATGTGTTAATATATTTAATATAACTTTTTCAAATCAAATTGAAAGTATATCATATGAAATGTGTTAACATAAATGGATTAATATTTTTTCCACTTGTGTAAAAATATAATATTCAATTACTTGGTAGTAGTGATATCCATAATATCACATATTAATATTCCCAGTAAGTATTTAGAAATGTATCATGCATTTGATAATGGAGATGGGAGTTTATATACTTAACAATAAATGCTTTTAGCTAAACATATTTTTATTTAAATAATATTTTAATGTGAAGATTATTTTTAAATATTTCCATTAAATGTTTTGCAAAAAAAAATTGAACATTCCCAAATCTAACTTCTGAATGTATTGTGTTTGATCATGTAGAACTGAAAACATACAGTATTTAACAAATCTGGTGAATGACTGTTTCTTAGAAGTGCAAAATAAAGAAGAAGAGTAAATACAGAATTTGGTATGACAGAATTGTATAATTTAAAAACTAGTGATGGTAACCATTGTTCTTCTAGTCTGTCAATTCAAAAATACTCTGTAAAGATTTACAGCAATTCATTGAAATATTTCATATTATAATTAGCTTGTGTGTATGCGTGCACTTGCTTGGTATTAAGTTAACAACTGAAAATACATTTCAAACAATAAAAAAAGTAATTGCTTCATATGTGTCTCCTAAAAAATGAAATCTGCATCTCTCTATGTATTTACATAAGCAGAAAGGCAGGGTGTAGAAAAAGTAAAAATGTAGGAAACGGTCAAAAAATGAATAAAAGCAAGTGCATTCAAGTTTTATCTAATGTCAAGATGGCACTTTAAAAAGATTAAAGCTTGCTGTGTAATAAATAAATTGTGATTTTATCTATTAAATACTTTTGCAAATTGATAATTTTCAAAAATAAATTTGATTTAAATTGAACTTGCACTAATAAAACATTTGGAATAACAACCCTTAACAATCCTATCCCTTGGCAGTTTGTTTAATTTCCTTTCAAAGATATCCAAGTTGAGCATTTACACTTTTTCATAAGGCTTTACGCTAATTATTTTGGTTGCCCTTTTCAAACTTAGCCATGTTTGTTTATCCATTATACTTCTACCATTTCTAAGGCAACAAAGAACAAATATAGAAGTAAAAAACTATATAAACAAAAACACAAAGCAAAGCACTTTATAATACACAAAACTAAAGTCATTCACTTCACCCCTGCAGAAGAAATGTAGAAAATGTGGGCCAAATACTCTTTATGAAAGCATAAAATTGGATAGAATTACCCCATTAGAATGAGATATGGTTAATTGAATATACACTATGTCAGATCTTTAAAACCTGAAAGCATACAGTAATCTAAAACAATAGAACGTTATGATGTCCAGAAAATAAAAAAATATTCCAGGTACAATTACATCACAGTTCCTTGCTGAAATAATACATGGCCTATAATTGACTAAATAGATGGTATCAGACATGTTTTCTGGGAGTCAACTTTATTGCAAAGACACCATGTAACATAATTTTAGCAACTTTAGGAAAACCCTATTAGTAGTTTAAGTATTCCATTCTGGTACAATCCACATTAGGATGTATGAGGTACCTACAGATTTATGACTTAATTGCCATTTATTATGTTCAGTCCACCTCTTGTTTACAAAATCTGAAGGATATGTCTCATTTATAACTTGGGCACTTTTAGTATCAGTTTGATTTACCACATGGGCAGTTCTGTTTTTATTCTTTAATACCAATAATTTTGTGTTTTAGGGTAATATTAATGATTCGATCAGGGCATAGTGTTATTTCATCTGAAATATTTCATTTAATCACATTGGTTACTTGTTAAATTCAAAGGGATTAGATTCAGGGCAAGTTTAGATTTATATAAAGATCGTATATTTACAGGATTAAAAAAAAACCAATTTCCTAATAATTTCCAGACTGGAACACTTACTGTTATATGTGAATCCAGTGAAATGAGTTATGGCTAATGCCAAAGTAATCCATCATTAAAGGTAAAGGTTCCCCTCACACATATGTGCTAGTTGTTCCCAACTCTAGGGGGCAGTGCTCATTTCCATTTCAAAGCCGAAGAACCAGCACTGTCCGAAGACATATCCGTGGTCAGAACCGTGCACAGAACACTGTTATCTTCCCACCAAAGGTGGTTTCTATTTTTCTACTTACATTTTTACGTGCTTTCAAGGTTGGCAGAAGCTGGGACAAGTAACAGGAGCTCACTCTGTTATGCAGCACTAGAGATTCGAACCACCGAACTTCTGACTTTTCTGATCGTCAAGCTCAGCGTCTTAGCACTGAGCCACCACGTCCCTAATTCATCATTACTTGGCTATTAAAACTCTATAACTAACTCAGCCTCTTTAAAACCAGAGCTAAATAATTTTTAAAAATAATCATTTATTGCTTGAAATATTTCAAAGAGGAAAGGATCTTGGAGAACCTATTCTGTGCCGCAAGATCCCTTCCTGATCAATCGCTATTAGTATATAGTAACCTGAGGTATTCTTTTTTCAATGCAACAATTTCAGTGCTTATCTAAAATCATTTATAAACGGGTTTACTGAGAAAAGGTAGCATACTTTTTAATTGTAACATAATAATCCACTGTATAGTCTTCTGTAGTCTGTCTTTATATACTATGATTGTATCATTATTCAGGAGTCTTTGGGGAATAATCAAAAGGTTTTATGTAATATGTACTGCCTCATGTTTATTCTCTCAAAGAAAGCTATTAGGTTAGGGAGATAAAGTGTTATTTTGCAGATAGCACGTAATTTTCAAAAGTACTCTGGACATAAAAGCATTTTTAATGTTACTGTAGCCAAACTCTAAACTAACATTGCTATAGGATACATATAATCCTGGTCCAAAATTCCAGGAATTAACCATGGGAATTGGTGTTTTTTTCAGGTGATTAAATATCAAGTTAACTGATGAAAGGAGAACCAGGAAAGTGACTGGTCAGTTTATTCTTGGCATCTTTCTTACGCTAAATTCGAATTGATTGTTACCTGATACTGGTCATCTTATGTTCATTTTACAATTAGGCATTTAAGAAGTCTTACATAAAGAAATATTTAAAGAATATTTCTCATTATCTTGTTTACAAGATGGTTTGACAATGTTTCTATTGGGCTGGCTGCTTCTGTTGTTTTACATAAATTTCAGTTACCAATATCTAAGTTTCAGGAAGGTCAACAAAATGTTCAAATGTTTTGTTGAATCTCACTATATCATGTTTTCTGAGGTTAAATATAACTATAACTTTTTATGGCCACCCATCTCATATGAAGTGATTCTGGGCAGCTTGCAACATTTAAATTAAAAAAAAAAGTTTGTTAAATTTCTATGGCCATTCATTTCAGTCAGTGAGGCAGGGCAGCTTACAATTCAAATATATAAAAATAATTAAACGAGTCATTATTAAAAATGCAACCATCAATACAGGATAGAGTAAATAAAACCCAATCATAAGACCATCTTAGAATAAAGAACCCCAAGATCTGATGACAAAACCAAGTCTCGAGGGACTTACAGAATATTAACAGGGATATTAAGCAGATATTGGTGCTGCATTTTTTGTATGCTGATCTTAGATATTAACTGATATTTGTGTTGAAATTAGGGAGGATAATGTTATATCTTTGTTTTTTTTTATGGTGTTATTATAAACTCGGTCCTTGTGTATCCCCAGGAATATACAAAACTTATTATACAGATAGAAAGCCACCGGGGGGAGACGCCTCTCAACTGAAGGTTGAAGGTGAACTGGTGGATTGGGGAGCACCAGTATTGGCAACAAATGTAAATTGTTCATTTTAGATGCCAACAAGACTGAAACTCATTACCACTATATTACATATAAAATTGTTGACCGATACATTTGTTAAGCATTTTAAGTAAATAGTATGCCTACCACCTTTTTGAAAAATCAGTGTATTGAATGTTGCAAGATTGTATTTTGGCAGTGATGCAAACTGATTTCAGGGAAGAATGAATAACTTTCAATCAATGTCCAATCCTCCCTTACTTAGCTGACAGGTACATCTTTGATTCAAAATCCAAAATAGGCTTTGGGAGAAGTTGCTGCTTTCTCCACTAAATGGTCCTAATTTTGAATATAAAATTGTGGGAAAGTAGGTTTGTTAGCACATTTCCAGGGCATTCTTTTTTCATCTTTCATTACTATTAAAAATACTGCAGCCAGTTTGGGTCACACATTACAAAAAAGATGTTGAGAATTTGGAAAAAGTGCAAAGAAGAGCAATTAAGATGAATTAAAAGCTTGGAGACTAAAACATTTGAAGAACAGTTGCAGGATTTGCTTTTGGCTAGTCTAGAGAAAAGAAGGACTGGTGGGGAGGGGCATGATAGCAGTATTCCAGTTATTTGAGAGGTTGCCATAAAGAAGAGGGGTTCAGTTTATTTTCCAAAGCACCAGAGGGCAAGACAAGAAAAATGGATGGAAACTAATCAAGGGGAGAAACAACTTTGAATTAAAGAGAAACTTCCTAATAGAGAGGACAATTAACCAGTGGAACGGGTTGCCTTCAGATATTGTGGGTGCTTCACAGTGGTGGCTTCCGGATTCCGGTGCAACCGGTATGGTGCAACGGGGCCCAGCGTCCACCACATGAATGTGCGCACAGCACACGCATGCATACTTACTGCCTGTGACGTTCCGCAATGCCTCCGTAACGCTCCACAACACTTCTGCGACGCTCCAGCTGCTCGGTGGAGCATCGCACAAGCACTGTATGCTCCGTGTGCGGAAGCGCCAAAGAGCTCAAATACCGATAAGGAGGGAGGGCAGGTGGGCCCTCCAGAGCACCAAACCGGAACGGTACCCGGTTGTAACCCGTTATAACCCACCACTGGTGCTTCATCACTGGTGCTTCATCATTGGAGGTTTTTAAGAAGAGGCTGGACCGTCACTTGTCTGAAATGGTATAGGATCTCCTGCTTGAGCTGGACTAGAAGAACTCCAAGGTCCATTCCAGATTCTGTTCCGTTCTATTCCTATTCCTATTCTAATGTCCAACTCATAGGAGGGCCCTTGTTTTAACCAGATTTGATGGTTTCTTCTCATCATTGATTAAAGATTTAAAAATAAAACTTTTCAAGAGCATCTTTACCCATGCTGCACCCAGTAAGTTAAACCGTATACTTTTATACATCCTGATGTGATGATTTAATAATACCTTTACAATCAATCATCAGAGTAATTCAGAAAAGGAAATTGTTCTTTTTGTAGGTGATAGATCAATTATAGTTCCTTAAAGGTTGTAAAATTTTGTTCAGTTGCTTTTGCCGATTGCCATGCTTAATGTTTCTATTCCATTTGTAATACTATTTGTGTACGATTTGCATGTGTATGGGCTTTCAATAAGTATTCCTAATAACTGCCTGGATTAGCCCATGCAGTTTTGGCAAGATTTTAGAAATGTTTTTCGACTTCTTTCTAGAACCAAGACTAAATAATAATATAAGGACAGTTAGATGCAGCTTTGTTGTCTTTTCTGAGTTTTTTCTTTTCTTTTTGGTAATATAAAGATATATTTATGCTGCAATAAAAACTTCCAGCATTTTTCCACTAGTTTTTGCTAACAGCCATCCTTTCCATTGGGGCCAAGAATATTTAATCCTTCAATGCTGACATATATAGCGCAGAGCCATGTCAGCTACAGCTGTTTCCAAACATCAGTAACAAAATTATAGATAGGTTTTGAAGCTTCCATTGTGGAAATGAATACATCTGAGGATTCAACTTGCTGACGGTGTTTATGTAATTTAATCTTACCATCTGGAAGAGAGTAAACATTTTTCAGAAAATTAAACTTAAAAAACTAAACCTCTTGTGGTTTTAAATTTATTTAACTTCATTAAAATGTAAAATTACAAGTTCATTAGGCTATGCATGGAAGGTTATTATTCAAAACCATTTGGACCATGACTTGATACCAATTTGCTGTAAAAAGAGATTCTTTGAAATCATTTGTTACAATTTTTATTTTTTTTTACACCAAGAACTGGCTAAACTTTCTGTTTTTATGTAAAATGCAGTTGATTATGTTTGTATTAGTCTGTTCCTTCAAGTTTTGAAAGTAGAGGAAAATACAAAAACATTATCTGTAATATCAATGACTTTAGGTACATTTATAGTATAATCTTTATACAGGGGAAATTATTGGTGATTAACCAAGTTTAGTCTGTTAAAAATAAACATTATATATTAATATTCTTTATTTTGCAAGCATTTTAAATTGATTTTCAATTTCTATGTTTTGTATTGTTTTTCTTTCCAAACACCTCAATTATAACAAAAAGAAAAAAAGTCTCTAGACTGAGTAAATGACTTAATTTATTGGGAATATAGATTTTGAATTTTTAGAATGCAAAAAAGCTGATACATTGTGCTTCAGCTCTTGATTTTTAGTAATACTTTATTTCATCTATGTGCTGCCCATCTCGTCTGCTTACAAACATTAAAATCAGTCAACAGTAAAAGAAAACAATAACAAAACATTCACATCTGCCTATCCAAGGTCTTTAGGAAAGGCTTGATAGGCAGACAAAAATGCCAGTCTGAATATATAACTGACTGTGCAATGAATCGTATTAATGATAGTTCATCATTAAAAGAATAAGTGGAGGGAGAGAAAGGAACATTAAGTCTGGGGAGGGGGAGGTGGAGTCTTCTCTCAATCTTCTAACCATGTCCAGAGAGACACCCTGCCCCCATTAGAGTTCAAGGCCAGTTGGCAGAATCAGGTCTTCAGGCCCTTATATAAGATCAGGAGAGTCACCTCAGGGAGCATGATGTTACAGGGGCAGGAGGCATGGCAAAGAAGGGTCTTCTCTCAGACCCTGCTGGCTGGAATTCCTTGACCAAGGGTGTGTGTAGCGTGTCCTCGATGCCAAAATAGGTGGGGCAGGCCAAACTCATTAGGATGAGACATTTCCTTAGATTGCCTGGGCCATGGTATGCAGGGTTTGAAAAATGATAACCTACACCTTGAATTGCACCAAGAAGCAAACTAGCAGCCAGTGCAGTGGCTAAGACACTGAGCTTGTCGATCAGAAAGACACCGAGCTTGTTGATCAGAAAGGTTGGCAGTTCAGCGGTTTGAATCCCTACTACAGGTCTCCTGTGTGAGCGGGGGGTTGGACTAGATGACTTCCAAGAACCCTTCCAACTCTGTTACTGTTTACCTCCTGCAACTGTGATGTAACATTGGTCAGGCTGCCCCCACCCCCCACCCCGAGAATTGTCTGGTGTGCCCATTCTGCAAATAATCTTCAAAAGTAGCCCTCTGTAGAGGGGATTGTAATAGTCTTGGCAGGAGATGTCTTGGGCTTGAGTGACTGAGCGCAGGGACTTCTGATCCAGCAAGTGGGGCATAATGAAAAGTTTTGCAAAAGCCCTCATAAGCATGACTGCCACCTGGTCTTTGAGCAGGAATCATGCATCCAGGAGAACAAAGAGGCAAAGAGATGACATAAAATATCCTTTAATATTGTGACTTGTTCTTTGTGGAAATTCCCAATATAACCAAAATCCATAGAGAGTGATCTGTACTTTTGCAATTACACTTAATTCCTGTTACATAATTTAATTAATGGAATATGATTAATCCATTAGAGTTGGGTGGCTTATAAATTACAATATTTTTTAAAGAAAAATTGGGTAAGAGGATTCAGCATAGTTCTATCAAAATATGGTATTTCTTTGATGAAATGTTTTTAGATTTTAGTGTGGTAAGTATTACTAGAAGCATTAAATGCCAACCAGCATTTGCATTCATGCAGCTTTGTCACATAATACAAGAAAATCACTTGAGTTACTGAGTCTTTGTCAGAAATATATCCAATGTACAGTTTCTGTGTTGGTTCCTGCATTCTGTTTTGCAAAGAGAAGAATTACTTTTGACACTGAAAGGAATTCTAATTGTTAAACTTTACACAAAGATTTATCAGGAAATGACGACTTTCCAAACAATCCTTTATTCAGCCATTATTTTGACTTGGCAGAAGACACTCTAGATTAAATTGATGCCCATTACAGAGCAAAAAACCTAAAAACTCTTATACTAAAAAAGGTAAATTTTAGGTTTCTTATTTCTTCCTTTACTACTTAAGTGATATTTGATAGTTTCTAGGTGATTTTCTTGGTGGCCTTGAACTTTAAGATAAGTTTACACATTTGTTTTCTTTAATCTGGGAATGTGGACAGCATATTAAAAAGCAGAGACATAACCTTGCCAACAGTTCTTTATAGTCAAAGCTCTATTGTTTTCTCAGTAGTAACATATGGCTGTGAGAGTTGGACCATAGGAAAGGCTGAATGCTGAAGAATTGATACTTTTAATTTGTATTGGAGAAGACTCTTCAAAGTCCCTTGGACTGAAAGAGATCAAATCAGTTAATCCTAAAGGAATTCAACCCTCTCTGTTCTTAGAAGCTGAAGGTCAAATACATTGGCTACCATATGAGAAGAGAGGACTCATTGGAGAAGACCTTGATGTTGAGAAGGATTGATGGCAAAAGGAGAAGGGGATGTCAGAGAGTGAGATGATTAGATAGTATCATCAATGCATTGGGCATGAATTTGGGCATACTTCAGAAACAGTGGAAGACAGAAAGATGTGGTGTAGTCCATGGGTGTGTTGGGCACAATTTAGTGACTGAACAACCTTGGAATTCTGATTTTTACCTTCACCAGCTTTAGGTGGTCTGCTACTTTCTCTGAATTTCAAAGGATTACTGCAATGGGCTACCCCTGAAGAATCCATGGATACTTCGATTGATCCAGAATGCAGCAGCATGCTTAATAATGAGGACCACTAGGTTTGTCAATATAACACCTTTGTTGCATTTGCTGGCACTGGCGTCTAGTTTTTATGGGTGCAATTATCATTTAAAAAACCCTATATACCATGAAGCCAAATTGGGTGCCCAGCTCCCTTCTTTTAGTAATGAGTTGCTGGAAGGCATTTGGCTGCTCCTCCAGTTTCCATATCTTCCTCTGGAGCTTATGAGATCTTCCATCTTCCAGAACTTTTTGCCATCTCTCTGACCTGAGATTGTGAGATTTCCCGGGAGACTGACTAATTCCTGACTAAATCACCATTCTACAACTCTTCCTCTTATCTTTAAGAGCTCGGTTGTACAGCTGTTTACCTTGTAGTCTCCTTTAGATGTACAGAACCCTATCTTCTGCTCCTCAAAGTGAAGAGCTGCTGGTAATCCATCTGGTGTTCTAGACAGTTGTATGAAGAGAAGAAACCCAGTAGAAAACTAGGTATTGTTTCTAACATTATTTTTAGAAGGAGTAATCTTTCTAATGAGGATGATCAGCAGAACAGTTGTAGGGCATTTTGATACAATTCAGTAT
This sequence comes from Natrix helvetica, assembly GCF_964273705.1. Lineage (NCBI taxonomy): Eukaryota > Metazoa > Chordata > Lepidosauria > Squamata > Natricidae > Natrix > Natrix helvetica. Next base: position 46,455,837 of record NC_138558.1, on the reverse strand, counting down.
CATCATTCAGAGATGGTGAGACGATTCCATGAGAAAATGGTAAACTTCTGAATTGGTGGATGGCTGTAAAGCATATGGCAGCAGGGATAGGTAGTAGCTATTTACAGTCTAGAATAACTTATGCATTTGTCATTTGGAAATGTTTGTATAGAAGTTGCATGTTTATATCTGCAAATGTCCATTCTGGCTAGGGGGTGCCCAAACAGCAAAGTACAGAACAGAAAATTGGATCAAACAATCAGCATTCAGTATGCACACATCTGCACAACATGCAGTTGGGGTTTGGGAGGTGTGTGAGTCAGCCCATCTGCCAACTAGTCTTACCATCAGCCCCTTCACAGCATAGTACATGGGGACACCTACACACAGTTTTGGGCAACTCTAAATTATGCTTCATTCAACTGTAGAATATCAGACCAGTTATCCTGCTGAAAGTTTATATAACAGCAAATATACTGTTTTAAGATCTTACTAGTCTTCACTATTTTTCCATCTTACTGTGAATGAAGGGCAAATGAAAAATGGAGCTTGATTTTTAATAGTTGAAATAAAAATTTCCAAAATGATGTATTAAAATTATTAGAAATTAGATAAGCAGTCCAATTATTGTATTAGAAAACTTATTGAATGAACATATAAACTGTTTTGAGGTAATGGGTAGACCAGAACATGGAATGAAATTTAGCACATAGAAGGTCATTTATAAAGTCCAAGGAGATGCAATATTTAGGGCCATCTCACCGATGCCATTGAAACTGAGAAAGGTTGCATGTTAGCCTCACTCTTACTCAATTTATATATTATCTCCATGTTGCACCATGTGTTGTGGAGACTAATTACTCTATAATTAGCAGGATACTCATCTTTCTGTTTTTTTTAAAGCTAGAGACAATGATTGCAAGTCCTCATTTTTTGGTGATTGGACCATAGGTGTCAATGCAAGTAAAGAGTGAGGCCAGAGTGTGATCCTATAAATTCAGGTGGTTTGAAAGGATTAGGTGTCATAATTGGGCAACAAGGGTCTTGATCTCTGACATTGTTACTGTCTGACATTCTGCCCATGGGCAGGTTTGCTATAGTTCAGCTATGGGGTCGACTTTCAACAGAGGTGTCCATGTAGAGTCCCTGAAAATATGCAGATGTGGCAGAACAACATGAATGGACTATTGTTTTGGGAGTTTGATAAGATATTCCAGAATTAGGCTGAGTTTTTGGATTTGATTTTTAATTTGAACAATAAAATAAGCTACAATTGTATTTTTAAAAACCCACAAAATATTAAATGCTGCTATTTAAAAATGAATTTTGCAAATATTATAACACGGGACTTTTATCAGTTGAAATAAAATACTGTAAGAAATGCCAAATATGAATCTTAAATTGCAAATAGGAGTTAGGTGTTTTAGAGCAAATTAGGTTATGTCAATAACTTTATCTTTCAGTATCTTGCCTTGGTGTCTAGAGATCCTGTGTTGGTATCTACAGGCTGTTGGGGTCTGGCTTGGGAACAGTAGGCTCAAGTAAGAGTGGCTTTGAGTTTTAGGATCTTCTGGGAACTTTCCATCTCTTATTCTGTAGTCACATTTGTCCCAATCTGGGAGTTCTCTTGGATTCATGGCTCCTGCTTGAAAAGCAAGTGTTTCACCTGTTCCTGAACTGGGAGGCCCTACTCATAGTCATTCATGCCTTAATCACCTTGTGATTCAATTACTGTGAAATGCTGTACTTGGAGCTACCCTTAAAGCAGACTTGGAGCATTTTACAACCCTGGGGTCATATCTGGCCCTTTGATTGTCCCTGTCTGGCCTGCAGCAGCGAGAGGCACCAGGGGGAGGTGGGCGGTAGGTGGCAGTGGAAGGATGGCAGCAGTGGCAGTTCTCCACAATAGTTCCAGTTTCTCATGTGACCTTTTGGGGAAATGAATTGCCCTCCCCTCTCTTAAAAAATACTTCAGTGGTGCAAAATGTGGCAGCACTTCCAGCAGTTCTGGTTGCCAGTCATTTGGCATACAGTATGTGATACTCCAACTTGCGAGCTTCATTTGCTACCCTTGTGTTTCGTAGGGCAATATAAGTTGCTGGTAGTTACCAAGTGCTTCATGGTTTGGGATCTAGTTTCTTACAGGACCATCTCTATCCAGTGTGATCTATTTGTCCTTTGAATCTGTTAGGAAAGGAATTTCTCCAGGTCCCATTTATAAGAGCATTCCATCTGGCAGGAAGACAGTGTTTTCTGCTATGGCACATGTCCTCTAAAATATCATCCCCCTGATATTATCTTTGCTGGCCTTTTGTAAGTAAATAAAAATCTGGATTTGCTATTGATTCTGAGACACTGAAAATATGGACAAGCCCATTTAGCAATAGAAATAGAAATATCACTTAAGAGTTGTATACTGCCTCATAGTGCTCTACCGCCCTCTCTCAGTGGTTTACGGAGTCAGCATATTGCCCCCAACAAGCAGGGTCCTCATTTTACCAACCTCGGAAGGATGCAAGGCAGGTCAACCTTGAGCCGGTCAGAATCAAACTCTTGGCAGTGAGCACTGAGCCACCACAGCTCGTTTCATGGCTAATTTGAACGCTAGATGCTACAAATTTTCTCTAGCTATTTTATGCTGTTTATGTTGTTTGTAAATTTTGTTTTACTGTTTTTATTTTGTTTTAATTGTTAATTGTCCAGAATCTTTAATATGAAATAAGTAGTCATATATATTTATTAAATAAGACAGCATTTGTTTGAATCATAAATATAGCTGGATTGTCTTATCATTGAATCTTTGCCCGTTTCAATGCATTGTTTCAGGTATATGTTATGAATAAAATTATTATACTGGGAACATTTTATCTAGATTAAAATAGTTTTTAAATTAAGTTTTACTTATGAATTAAATTTATGCTGCATTTTCAGGGAGGGTTGTCATTCATGCAGCTGCTTTTGTATTATATATAGCAGCATGCTCACAGATATCTAATGATAGTGTTATAGGCATCTGGCTGTTATTGCCTGAAGTAGTATGACATTACTAATACTTGAAAAATGAAAACTATATATGAAAGTATATGTATTCAAGTTAAGCATGACTCCTGTGACTTTATGAACATCTTTGTACTTATTCTGAATAATCTCAGTATAGATGATATTTGTATTGCTGTCCTCTGTATTTTTTTAAAAAATTCTCACTCTAGTTAAAGTCATAGTGTTACCTTGTGAACTATAAATCCAAATACTAAGTATGTATGCCTCTATGTAGCTTTTAAGTATCAGCCAAATAATGAATGTAACTTAATAATATGCAGTGAAATTAAATGTTTGGTAAAGTTGCAAAAATACAATTGCTTTTAAATTGTCATAAAATGTTTTTGGGTTTATTTATTATTTCTTTAGACACCCACCAACTAAGTGATTTACAGACTGATACTCTAGTTATGACTCAAATGCCTTAATCCATGCGTACAAAAATGTTAGCATTTTCAAATTGTAATTTAAATATTAAAAATATTAATTTGAGTTAAATGGAAGATTGAATGTCATTCCATCATTATTGGGCTATGTAAATACTTTTAGGAAGTACTTTGATTGCCTGTACTATTGCTCTGCAAAACTACAAAGCAGTTGCAACCATTTAAAGGCTTCGTATGGTGTTTCAAAACTTCTTGGTAGATTCTTGGCCTGCCCACAAGTTGTGCCTAACAGCAAGGGAAAGCTCTGAGCAGCTGTTCCTGGTTTTGAAACAAAGAGTTGCTCTGAGTAACAAGTCATGTGTTAATTTATTCTTGAGTGAATATTTGTACAATTGTTAGCTTTACAGCTGAAATGAAGATATCTAGCAACTTTTGTAACACTAGTGGCAATAATCAATAATTTAATATATTTATGTGGCTGATCATTCAATGTGACTGGATAGCACAGAACCACTAAATTAAAAATTATACATACCAGTAAAGCAAACAAAAACAATTAGGTGATAATCAGCACTAACATAACTTATATATAACCAATTTGGAACTCCAGTTTGGAACTTTACTCATCCTAATTAAGTGTGAAATCAAGGCCAACTTTATATTGGGTGAGGGGAGCATTTTAAAAGTCTCTAAACATTTTGGGACAAAATCTAGACAGTGTTAATTCGGTGGCCAGTTATTGATATATTTAGTGAATGTTAAATTGAAAAGTTTAGGAATCAAAGATGCATGAAATTCCAAACAAAGATATGAACCTGTCAAAACTGTGACTAAAAACATGGGGGAGGAGGAAGATCAGCAGTCGTCTTAGCATATTTCATTCTAAGAATTTATTTTCATAGTTATTGTATCAATTATGAATTCTCCCAAGTTGCTGAAAAATGGTGGACAGAGAATGGAATATAGAACTTTGAATTTAAAATAATTACATCAGTTCTTACATATTACATATCTTACATATACATATACCCTTGGTGGACTTTCAAAAGCTTGGCATTGTTTCCATCAACATGAAAGTACCTCACACTTTAAATTAACATGGGAGAGCTGCTTTTTATTTATAACTATTGACGTATATACTGACTTCTCAAATTAAACTAGTTTCTTAGCTGGTCAGTGATGCATTGCCTTGTCTATCAGAATAAAATTTAAAATTGTACTCTCTCAACTGGAGTTGACAAAAACCATGAAAGCATATCTGATTCTGTGCGGTTCATCTATACAATATTTAAAAATGGAACAAATTCAGAAAATGGAGTAATGCTTTGTCAATTATTCTTTAGTATAGTGGAATGCAATTTTCAGATCTGAAATCGAGAACTCTGTAATGCAATATGACTAATAGAAAACACACTTCTTCATGTTCTGAATATAGAATTCCGTGATAAAATTTATTTGAAATTAATGAAGGCCATGTCGCCTTCTAGCATCAATTCTAGTTCTTGTTAAAATATTGGTTAAAAACCCCACCTACTACATTATTTAAACTATTATGAGATATGTGGTCTTCACATTATAGTTTGGTGGATTTGTAGATTTTTTTTTTTACTTTAAAATTAGAATTAAATTTATCTGTTCTTTTAATGAGGCAGGACTTCCCAAACTGTCATCTCATATATGAAACAGCTGGTTCTTAATTTCCCTTTCAAGTAACCTGATTATTCTAGAGAAGGGGTATCAAACTCACGTCATCACGACATTGTCATGTTATGCATTGGAACTTTTCCTCCCCCTTTGCTAAACCAGGCATGGGCGTTGCCAACACATGACGCATCCAGCCCAGGTGCTGGGAGTTTGATATCCCTGTTCTAGAGCATGATTTTTGCCATGCAAAATGTAGCTTTGGATCATTTTATCCAATGTAGATATGAACAAATATAACGTTTTTGACTCATTTGTTAAATTGGGTTCTTTTCATCTGTTTTTTGAGCTTATGTAGCGAACAGCCCACATTTTAGTTGATACTTTTGCAAAAATATTGAAAATTCAAGAGGGTTCACAAACCTGTAAGCATCATTGTATGTGAACATGAAATCAGTGAATATTTGAAATGTTACTTACAATACTAATGATCATGTATTGCACGGTCTCTAATCGTTGAGCACCATACATGCCCAGTCTATTACCTAATAATATGATTCTTAAAACCAGGGTTAACTTTTACTTGGTTATAGCATGTCACCCAAATCTCAAATCAGAGCCTTCAAAGTCTAACAACCTTAAGTTTTTCAAAGCTAATCTTTTAACCATACGAAACAAGCATCATAATATAATCCTAGATCTGGCAAACGCAGATCTCCTTTTTTTTGGAAGCTTATATTTTAATTCTTGGTTGTTGTTTTTTTTTTTTTTTTTTTGCCAAATAAATTTAGGTATCTTTCTACCACTTTTAAAGAAGAATCTTTAATCGCTATCAGTATAGACTGGAATAAAAATAACTACTTTTATTTAATTATTATTTTTATTTAGCTGGTACAGTTCTACAGAATAATTAATGTGTCTGTCATTTGTATGTCTATAACTGTCTGGTTTGGTACAGCAACTAAAAAAGACACTTCACGGGATAGCTAGCACAGCAGAAAAAACAATTGCAACCAACTTGCCTTCCATTGAGGACCTGTATACTGCATGAGCCAGAAAGAGAGCTGAGAAAATAAACTGTCTCAATGTTTCCCCTCAGGATGCTGCTATAGGGCATTGCATGCCAAAACAACTAGACCAAAGACAGTTTCCCCCTCCGCCCTCATGTCATCACTCTGTTGAACACAATTCCCACAGTACTGTCTTATGCCTAAGGATATCTAACCATGTAGTAGGGCTATATTATTACTATCCTTTTCATCCTGCTCCTATTAGTATCTGATGACTATCACATATTGTTGATTTATAATTTTATTTTATGATTTATCACTTTTTTGCTTGTATGTACACTGAGCGCTTATGCACCAGAGACAAATTCCTTGTGTGTCCAATCGCACTTAGCCAATAAAGAATATTATATTTTATATTTTATTCTAGATAGTATGTTCATCTTAATTACTGAAATTCTTCCCATCAGTGACAAATTTAGTTTTTCCCTTCTCTTTAAATGTAACTTTATCTTCTTTTTTAGTGTAATTATGTTTATATAATTTAGAATTTTCGTCAGTAAGGATTACCCCCAAATACTGGACTTTTTTCACAACTTTAAAACCAGTTTCCAATTTCTTCTGGTCTTCCACAGTCATATTCTTGGTCAATAGAAGCTGGATGTTTTGATCAGTTGTTAGCAGTAAAAAGATTTTTCTAAAAACTCCTTAAGAGCTAGACAAGTAAGCTGCATTTGCAAAAATGTATCAAATTTCTCACAATCTTTCAACACTTAAAGGAGTAGAAGGCAAAATTCCCTGTTATTTTCTTAGTGTTAAATGCCACTTGCATACTAATTTTAATGATGTTTTGGAGCTGTCAAGAACTTCTTTTTATTGGCTGTTGATTCTGGAGCCTTTTCAGTAAAAGTCAGATATTACAAGAGAGAAAAAGAGTGAGATTTTAAAATTGAAAGTTAGCTAAACTAAGCACCCCTAGTTTGCATGGTATGGTAACTGAAATCTGAAACCTACAAGTCTTTGTATTCCCAAATCATATTTATATAATTTGCAGACAATATAAATTCTGCTCCAAATATGAGAAAAGTGGGAAATGGAAGATAGTAAAACGTGTTCTACAATTTGAAAGAATAATTGTAAATTGATGGGTAGGTAGTATTATCTTTGTCAGATGACAATATGAGGATGGACATAATAGTTCCTGTCTATGACACACAATCTAACAACAATTATGGTATTCATGATTTGCCCTGATTATGTACAATTATATAATCATATATAAGAGTTTATCTGCATTTGAGTATGTTTGACTGCATAATAGGTAATTGATTGAAATAAAAATACTTATTCTTACATTGTTTTTTTATCATGCTATACACTTTAGATATAATATTTTAATGTGCTTCATTTTCCAATATTAGTTTCCCCCTGTTAAGCTTTTTGTTATTAGTATTCTAAAAGATTTTAAAAAGAAACTTTTTCAATAATAATGATAAATCCTGAAGTTTAAATATAATGAGATTTCAATAGAAGAATATTTGCATCTCGGGATTGAACTGTGATTTGTTTTATTATGATGTGTGGTGACATGTAATTCAAAAATTTGTGAGTTAAGTAATGTGTACAGATAGTTCTGTGTTATTTGAATAAAAAATATTTTCTGTAGCATATAATTATGCCCCATGCTATCCATTAAGTTCAATCTGTTGTATTAGCTGTGTCCAGTCAAAAACTAGCTAGGGGAAATATATGAGATGTCCATATAAAACCATATTGGTCATATAACAGTGTTCCAAATTCATCGGTAGGATGGTCAGCAAATTGAGTTTTATTTGGAGCATAATAAACCAGCATCTTGATAGAGTAGGAAAAAGGTTTTTTTTTCATAATTAGAATAGCAATATTCTTGCATTATAACAGTTTTTTTAAAAAATAAAATAAAACTGATTATTGGTGGATGTTTAAGAAGGGATCCTGACTTTTTTTTATGGTTGGTATCTTGTAGGAATACAGTGTTGGGTTAAATCTAATAGCTTTTCATAGCAGTTTCTAAACTCTAAACCTCAAGGATACTTTCTTTAACTATAAAAAGGGACAATTTAAAGATATAAAAATATCTATAGAAGTCATACATACATTTCACACTCATATCAATAATCACCTGTTTCTCACAGCAGCTAACAATGAAACGTAACTCTAAATTTAGTTAAAATACAAGTTTCTAAAAAAGGCCAGCTCCCTCACTCTCTACAGAGTAGTAGTACTCTTTATTTATTTATAAAATTTATTTACTTCCCATCTCAGTTCAGGCAACTTACTATTAATAAAATAGTGTCCTGGCAAACAGTCACAAAGTAAAGTAATAAAATCCAAAAATGAAGACGTTAATAAAACATAATGACTAGAATTATGAACAAAAATAAGACTATATTAAGTATTTTATACTGGAGAGAGAATCATTAAATTGATTCATTTCTTAAGGAATAGATTAGCTAAATAGCTAGTTAATGTTAGTTACAACTTATTTTTCATAAATGATTAAAATATCAAATATTATGGTCAGATAAAAGCAAATCAGGGGAAAAACTAAAGAAATTGATAATATTACAGACAAGAGAAGTAAATGAGATAGCAGACATTGCCAGTATTAAACCTAAAACCAACTTATATCAATCATAATCAAAATTTGGCAACCTTTGTGGAGATTTCTATAGACCTACTAACAAAAATAGAGCATTATCGTCATCCTACAACTGAAGTGGGAAGTTAGCAGAGGCCTTAATAATTTACAGCTCTACGACGTATAAGAAGGGCAGTATAATAGAATATGCAAAAATGATTGCTGCTTCTAGGAAAATGCACAGATAATCTTATGTTTAACTTTTATTTCAAGACCATTGATTGCAAAGCATCGAGTCTATACAGGGCAGTGAATAATAGGTAAGGACAAAGATTCATTCCATTTATAAGAATCTTTGCTTCTCTCTGTGCAAGTCCTACTTAGACTTGCAGTTAAACTTCATGGATTGCTTTCTCAAGTCTGAAATCATCAAGCATTGATCTGATAATAATTTGGATTGAAGGCTAAGGGGTTTTTCCCAAGTAACAAGCTCATAAGCTAAGATCAGTTGAATCAAGGAATTATTTGGAAAGGCTAATTTTAACTAATAATTTAGGAAGTCATATAGGGGTGTTTTCAGGAAGCTGAGTTTTCAACAAATGTTTGCTTTGGGATATCATGATCCATGCTCTGCTGCTACAAGTGTGCAACTTCATGGCCCAAGTGGACAAAGAGTTAAGATTGCAACACATACTTCATCATTTGTCTTCCCCTCTCTCTTCCTAAAGATGCTAATTATCTCATACCAGTATCTTTGGAGACTAAAATTGAGTTCCAACTGAAGATAACTAGCCACATAAAGAGCAACATATTGTAGAGTCTGATGATGATGGCCTTGAGAGGGGATTTTTCAGAAGCCTTCACGAAAACAACAAGGTTACAAGCATTCCTTAAACCTTGGAAATGGGATAATATTAGAAAGATGCTTAAGCTTGTTCCGCCATACTCATGGGGTATAAGAAGGCAAAAAGTAAAACACAAGCAGACTTGCAAGATTTTATTACTATAGTGTGTCACATTTCAATAAAGAATTCTAGTCTTTGTGTGGAATTGGTTTCCTGGTCTGATCTACCTTCTTGGGTTAACACATATACATGAGATATTACATTTGTGTTGCTTTCAATACTTTTTGGTCTTTAAAAGTTCAAATATTTATTTTATAATAAAACAGAAGACACAATTCCTTGACCCTAAATAATTTAACTTCAGCAGGGATGAAATAGTTGGTATTGTAGCTAACAAATCAAATTATGACATTGGAAATACTCTGTCCTTCAGCGATGGTTGAATCACCCCCCTCTCCGACAAGTAAAAAAAACCCACAAATATTCCAGCAGAAATATCAGTGTACTGGCTTCATGGGTGCGCACACACACACACTCACACACACACAAACTGTATGTGTGTGTGTGTGTGTACACACCCATGAAGCCAGTACACTGATATTTCTGCTGGAACAAAAGAAATGTGTGCAGATTATGAATTTAGCAGTATTGTTTATTTAGAGAGTATTGTTTTACCCAGATCTTTAACTATTCTTTAGTACTGGATAATTATATGAAACTTCAAGTTCTTCAAAACATAGTTTAAAAGACCAGCTTGCATGAAATTCATATCTTTTTCAATTAATCAGTGCAATTCCAAAGGTTTTTTTTTTTAATGTTAGGTATGCTCTCTGGATATAAGCATTGAAAAAGCTCTAGTTATATGTATTGTATTCTCTCATTGTATTCCTTGTTTTTGTTATTTGTTATTTTAAAGGTAAGGTATTACTTTAATAAGATATCTCAGTTGTGAATTCTGTATTTTTGACCAAAATACTCCTTTTGTATGTTGAGTATTCTTATTGATGACCTTCAGAATCAGGCATGGGTCTTTAACCTGAGTAATTAAAAAAATGAATACATTCTTGTGTTGGAATCTCATAGTTTCTAATATTTGATCTGCTGTTGTGATTTTCCAGATTTTCAAGCTTTGATTGTAAATCTATAATAGTTTCTATGGTATATTCAAAAGCTATTTTTTTCTGTCTCACAGGAGAAATAGAGTCATCCAGTGCAGAGGCTGCCATATCTTCTGTCATTTTTATGATGGCTTTATACAGTTTTCTGCCTCCTTGAAGTTCTTTTTAAAGCTGTTAGAAAGAAGCTTTGAGTAATTGTCTAGTGAGTTATCAACCTTAGCTGTTCTGCTTTTTAAGGCTTTAGGGACGGAGTGAATGATATTTGCAAAAGAAGCTTGTACAAGCTAGTAGAAGGTGAAGGTCTATCTTTTGATTAAAATCAACAAAAATCTTAAGTTTTATCTTTAGGATGATCCAGTATGTTCTATTCTATATTGTGAAAATATGTAAAGTGAAAAATGAAAATAATATGCTATGCTTTAATAGGAAAGGCAGCTAGAAGAAGAGTTTAAGGTTTATGTTCTTATCTTAGTTGAATGTTAGTCAAGTAATTATTCCTCTTCCATATTATTTAGATTGCTTCTCTATCACCTATCTAAATTACCCATGGTTGTTTCTCAAGACTATATGCCCTGTTTATATTTACATATCATGCTAAGCCATAAAATGCATTATTTACTTTTACCTACCATTCATTCACCATGGCTGAATTTGTGTTAAATTATGGTTTCTTTTAACACTGGTTTGTTGAATATGCTATAATATAGTACTTTATTCACAAAATAAAATAAGATTTGATTAACTAAATTGTAGCATTATGTGCAGGAGCCATGTATCTGCTATGTACCGTTTCCCACTCCAGCACTGCCATAGAGAGAAAATCTAAAGAGGTTATACATGAGCAAAAGACAATCTATGATGATTGTCTGATTAGGGTCAACCATAAAATTAATTGAAAAAGAATTATTTGAGCTCTTTTGAGTTCAAAGTTTTGAAGCTCTTTTGAAACTGTGCCAAAAGCTGATGGAAAGATAACTAACCTAAAACTTAATCACATACTGCAAAATCTTGTAGCATCACATTCAGATAAGTATTACTAATTCAGATTGGTTAGTGGGAACATACAAAATAAATAAGGTAACATCTTTTTCAGTTTCATATCATCACATGTAGTAAGAAAAAATATGTAGAAAGGAAGTATTTATTAAGGTTTGCTGTTCATTATTCTTAAAATGATATGTTCAAATGAATTGTGAATATTCTATATGGAAAACTTCATATAAAACTGGAGAACACAACTGTGATGTTGGTGAATCTGCTTTACATTCTGAATCAGTTGAAGCTTCCAAGTACTTTTCAAAGGCAGCCTTATGTAAAATTACATATGTCAGCCTCTGTTTCGCTATTCGCTTTCGGCTGTCATTGAAACGGGGGGGGGGCATGGTATTTGGAGGGGTATGTTTGGTACAGGAGGGATTGTTAAGAGGAAGTTTTGTTCTCACCATCTACTGCACATGCTGATGGCTGGTGTTTAGAGTTGGTCAAGGCCAACCGTCCTGCATACCAACCTGATGCTTCTTCTTGGAGATGCAACCCATATGACACCTGAGGGACTTGCAGATTGGACAATAGGATGGGGGTTACGGGGGGGTTGGACAAATATTGATATGTATGATTTCGCGCGCTTTTGCCTCAGATCTTGCTTTACTTAGCTACTATCTTTTCATAACCAGCAAAAGTACTCTTAATTCTGCAAAATGGAGTTAAGGGGTTTCTTTCTTGGTTGCTGAAGGAGGCCAGCTTGACATTAAGCAAGGTCTCACTTTCGCACTCATCCCGGAGCTAACACCTTCCGAGGGGAGTGTAATAAAACCAAAACCTTCGAAGAAATGTCCAACCCAGGCAGCGACCAGGAGGACGACATGGGGGCGGCTGGATCCTCATGCCCTTTGGAGACGGAGTGGATGGCGGAACTGAATTTGGAGGAAAGATCGGTCTGCCCCAGGTTGTCATTGGGAGTGGGACAGAAGTATGACCCTGAGGAAATTCCGGCTGGAGTTACAATAAGGTGACATCGGCGACCGGCAGCGGCTTAGCAGGAAGCTGAAGAGGAGGATCTCATGATGTCCCATGCTATGAAACTCTTCCAGGAGGCTTGGGAGAGAACGTTTTTGCAAGAGCAGGTCTGAAAGAGAAGCTGATCTCCCTGATCTAGAGGAGAGACCTGCAGAGGAACTGTCTCGCCCAAAGTGAGCCCTGGGGGCAGACAGTGGAGCTGATCAGGATGGGGGAGTCCCAGCAGCAGCAGCAGCCGCGAAAGCCCTTCCAAGGGAAGGAGGGCCCCCCCACAGATACCAGATGGCAAAAGTTCCCCCTCTTGGTATGAAATTTGGAGGTAACCCAAAGGAGCTACGATTTTTCCTGGTCCAGGTCTGAAATTTCATGCAATAGTTTGGAGAGGATCTCCTTACCAAAGAAGCCAAGGAAAGAGTTGTTACCATGGTTTTGGAACAAGGCGGCAGCATGAATGGTTGCTTTGCATAATGATGACACCCCCTGCTGAGAGACTATAATAGGTTTATGGCTGCCCTGAGAAAATGCTTTGATGACCTGCTCACCGAGCGAAAGGCCAGAACCAAAATGAAAACCCTTACTCAGAGAAAGAATCCAGTGGCTTAGTACATCCAAGAGTTTCGTGAACTATCCGTTTATATGCGGGCATGGTCGGAAAAAGCTTTAATAGACAGTTTTATGGATGGCCTGAACAAAGATATATACCAGAACTGTGTTAACAGCCCCCCCCCTGTAACTTGCAATGCTGGTATGAATTGGCAGCAGATGTGGATATCGACCTAGCCAAGTATAAGTACCGCAAAGACAGTGAGAAAGAGAAAAATCCCCCTCCCAACCACCCAAAGGAACTCCAAAAGAAGGAAAAAGTTGGTCTACAAGCAAGCCCCGGTCTACCACTGGTTTCCGATGTAGGAAGGAGGGGCACCGGGCAGTGAATTGCCACTCCAAAATTGGCCCAAAGCCCCCTGCCACTGGGGAGAGGAAGCCAGACAAATAAACTGGGAAGCGAAAGGACACCGCTATGAAAGGGGTGAAACCAGAATTCCCTCCCATTCTGAGGGAAGAAGAACCCTCCTCTCCATCGGGAGAAAGTGAAACCGATTCCGATGACAACCGTCTAGTAAGTTCCCGATCGGGCCCCATGACCATCCCAGTAGAACCTAAAGTGCCGTCTACTGGCGCTCAAGCAAAAATGCTGGCCCTTTTAGACTCTGGATGCACACGTTGCATTATTAGCCCAAAAGTGGTGGAAAAAATGGGCTTAAGACTGAGAACTTTGAAAGTCCCCATTGCCTTTTGCCAGTTGGATGGGTCAGTAGCTGGGGGAGGGCTTCTGCCCATTTTGTGACTGAACCAATAGATATGTGGATGGGGGATCACCAAGAAACTTTAAGTTTCATCGTTGTACCTGGGATGGATCAGCCCCTCATACTGGGCTTACCTTAGTTACAGAGATGGAACCCACACATCAACTGGAGGAAAGGGTGGTTGTGCATCTGATCCACTAAGCCCCAGAAGGAAAGGGGAGGGTTTCTTACATAGCCAACACTGAAGCTAATCGGGCGGCTGCGGTGCAGGAAAAAAATTGTGGGGGAGGAGAAAATCCCAAAAGAATATTTGGACCTAAAGGATGTTTTCAGTGAAAAATCTTCTGATAAATCCCCCCCCCCCCACTGTACGACAGATTGCAGCATTGAGATCCTCCCAGGAGTAAAACTCCCAAAAAGTCTGGCTGCCCCGATGGTTACTAGGAGCCAAGTCCCAGTGGACTTAAGTATCACTACAGACCTAATGAACAAACCTAAGGAGAGCCTTGAGTCTGATGACTGGTTCAAGAAATATTAAATGAATGCACCATGAAATATGGACTAGCTTGGGTGGGAGCTAAATTGTATGTTCCTATCAACCTGAAACCAGTTGTTCTTCAATGGGCCACGATTCGAGAATGGCGGGCCATTTTGGATTTGCAAAGACTTTTCATCTCATTAAGAAACAATTTTGGTGGCCTTCATTGAAAAAAGACATTGAGTTCTACATAGCCAGTTGTCCCATTTGTGCAGCCGCAAAACGACCACCGGGGAAGCCCCAGGACCTTCTCTAAAGTGTTGCCCGCCCTGAGGCTCCATGAAAGGAGATATCAATGGATTTCATTGTTGACTTGCCAGAGAGTCTAGGACATACTGTGATTCGGGTTATCACCAACCTATTTTCCAAAGAAGTTCATTTTGTACCTTGTTCCAAAATCCCATCCGCTAAGTCATTAGCTAAGTTATTTATTTCACATGTGTATGGGTTACATGGAGTGCCTGAGTGCATAATTTCAGATAGGAGGGTTCAATTCACCTCCGTCTTTTGGAAGGAGTTTCTGAAGTTAATTGGCTCCACCCAGGGGCTAAGCTCTGCCCACCCTCCTCAGACTAATGGGGCTTGTGAACGGACTAATTCTGTTTTGGAACAGTACCTCCGTTGTTTCATCAGTTATCAACAAGATAATTGGGCTGAACTGTTACCACATGCTGAGATGGTGTACAATAACTCTGTGCACAGCAGTACCAGCTTGACCCCTTTTAGAATTGTATTTGACCAGGATGTTGTGCCGATTCCTGAGTTACCTCAAGAGAAACCACAAATTTTCTCCCTCTCCGAGTGGAGTGATCAACTTTGCCAATTTTGGCCCATGGCCCGCAAGGCTTTGGAGGCTGCTCACCGGGTGCACAAGAAACAGGCTGATAAGAAGAGGGTGAAGCCGAAACAGTACAAAGTGGAGGATCAAGTGTTTTTGTCAACCAAGTTTCTGCAAATCACCCCAAAATCGAAAAAACTGGGACCAAAGTATGTCTCTCCATTCCCTATTGTGAAAATCATAAATCCTGTTTCTGTACGCTTGGAGTTGCCAAAGACCTTAAGCGAATTTATCCTGTGTTTCATGTGAACCTGTTGAAACCAGAGCACACTTCTTCCTTTCGTCCGCCTCAACCTGAACCCCCAGCTCCTCTTCTTATTGAGGGAGAGTAGCATTTTGAAGTTAAAGAAATCTTGGACTCCAGGAAACATAGGAGTCGAATTCAGTATCTGGTGTCCTGGAAACATTTACCCCCCTCCCATACTGAATGGGTTGACAAATGTCATGTTAGGGCTCCTAGACTTTTACAGAAGTTCTACACCAAATCTCTGATAAGCCTTGATATTATTTGACATGTACATGTTTATGTTGTCTTTTCTATTTTTGTTTTTCCTGCAGGGATGACTTCTCTTCCTGAAGGAGGGCTGGATGTCAGCCTCTGTTTCGCTATTTGCTTTCAGCTGCCATTTTTCTATACCTTTCAGCTCTCCATTTTTCTATACCTTGGATTAGATTATCCTTAATTATCTCTAGATGATAATCTTCGCTGTTCAGTGTTCATTACCCTTCCCTTAATGTATTATATAAAGTAACAAGTGGTAAACATCTCACTTAGTTCATTATCTTAAAGGTTATATATATGTCCATGTTTCATAGATTTTGACCCATGCTTAGTTGTCCTTCTATTGTCATATTCACTCAATTCGTAACTCAATTTAATTATATTAAAAAGGTAAATCATAAACCTCTGCTTTACAAGCTCCCCATATCAGTTTCATATTTATCCATATTCTATATATTTTAACTTTTATTTAGTTATCTTTCCATTATCTTGTTCAATCAGTTAGCAACTCCATTTTATTATCATATTTAGGAATAAAGCCTTATCTTAACTTTATATTTTCCCATAAAGTAGTTTCTAATTATTTGGTTTTTTTTCCTGGTAAGTCTTTTGTCCCACTTCTTTGTTCCTGTTTTCTTCCTTTTCTTTATTTTGACATATCCACTCCCTTCAAATTTCCCCAGCTGACCAAAAGAATAATTTATATTCCTCTTTGTTGGGGCTTAACCTGCTGCTTCAATTTTCCTTATGCCACTAACAGCCTCCAAGACCACTTTTGTCAGCTTTCTTTTCCCTTTTGTTGGGACACCTCCCCTTTTCACAATTTTTCCTGCACCAATGCCGGACCAATAGAGTTTTTTCTCTGCTTTTTATTTCCCTCCACTTCTACCCCTTCAATGTCTCGCCCCCCCCCCCCTTCTTCTTTGAGTTTTTCTATACCTATCTGCTTCTCAGGATTCAAAATTCTAATTAGGCTTGATTTTACTGATTTTACTGATTTATGTATATTTTAAAAAATTTCACATAGTTCTTCAAATTCCCAGTTTTCCATGATGTCCAGTTCCAAAGTTACAGTTAATTATGTTATGCATTTCTTATTTCAGAGTTCTGTTCCACCTTAAGTTTATCTGCTTCAATTGCTGTGTGGAAAAATGATGGTGACCATCTTAGTCTTTTGTTCTACTTTAATGTCCAGATCCAAAATTGCAGTTAGTTATACAAATCTTATTTCAAGATTCTGGACCTTAAATTCAAACCAGAAGAGAAGCTGGGGCCATCTTACTCTTTTGCTGAGCGGAAAAAAAAGAAAGAAAGCAAAACAAAAGAAAAAAAATCTTCGTATATCCAGTTTGAATTCTGTTATTATTCTGTTGTTATTCTTTCCCTTACCAAGTCCAATAGCTGCTCAAAATATATCACTTGAGACAGGCTTGCAATCCACCAGATTTGGGTATTCTTCTTTGCCTCCTATTTTTCAAAGTTCTGATTTATGGCAATTGGTTAATTAAAGCTTCCCACACAGTCAAAGTTATGTTATCAGTTATCAGTAAGAAGAAGTACTACTTTTTTTAGGGGAGGGAGTTAAGATTTATCAATTGGAAGAAGTTCAAACGGAATAAATCTTTCAAAGTCTTTAGTTTCTTTTCAAATCCAAAACCAAGTTTAAAGTTTATATTTGAGTGGGTTTGTCATTTCTCTGCTTTCTCCTTTCTGTCCAACATTGTTTCGAATAAATAACTTTTTTGGGGTGTTTTAACCCTCCATTTTCCCTTTCTTTCCTTCTTTCTTTTTGGAAAAGTCCCTATCTGACCATCAATATTGTTTATGTTCTCAAGGTTTCTTTGCCTTTTCCAGGTTTGATTTATGGCTGTGGATTAAATAAATTATCTTATCAGCCTTTCATCTCTTCGGAACCATCCTGTTCCTTTTGCTTTGACAAGAAGTTCAGCATCTTGTCAGCCATATTTATAGGCTGTCATCCTGACTCCAATTCAAAAGACAATTCTGCGACCTGCGAGGGATCTGTTGCCTCCCCCTGGGTCTAATGAGATGCTGTCCTCTTCGCCTCCTCTCCGGGGGTGGGGGTTCTGGTCCAAACAGACCTCGGAATTGGTTTGTCGGACAGGGTTCATGTGAGGCTCTTGAGAGCCTAGCCCACCCCCCACATCTGTCCAGCTGAAGAACTGTCGACTTGTGTTGTCTATCAGATTTATATAGCTACCCATATCACAAATATGACTCTGGACGTCACAGAATAAAAAGAAAAACATATCTTATATAGCCTTTAAAAGGAATAAAACATATATTCATGACTTCTGCTTCTTTAGTAGGAAGCTTTCGATCATGACCTTTTTACATCTGAATACTGAATTCCTATGCTTCATATTTATATTTAATATGAAAATATTTCATATTGCTTTAGACATAGTATTTGTTAGTACATTACTTTTCTCAATGTTAATATGTAGATAAAGTGTAAAAAAATTAAAAGTTCTGATTTTTGTATTTATCAATAAAATAGCTTTACTAGAATTAATATAATATTTTGCTATATAGGTTTTCCAGAATTTTGCTTTTCTGCATATCCTCTGTATGCAGTATAAACCTACTGTATAAATAATTTATAATAAATAAACAATCTTCTGCTTGCCTTATCTGTTCTTCCTTGAATTTAAGGCTTTGAAGTTCAGTAAATAATTTATGACACTTCTTAGAGTAGATGAATCAAGCAGTATCCTTGATCCTAGATGTTTTCTGTCATTGTTTCTGAGGAATACTTCAACATAATCTCTCTGATAAAGAGGGTGTTGGAGAAGATGGCATAATATATTACAGAACATGATTTATATAATAGGAATTCATTTTTTTCTTACTGTGATGAATAATAAACTAATTTGACTTTGTATCTTCATATTTTAAAATCCATGAAATAGAGAATTTCTGGCCATTAAAAAAGATTGGTGTGCCATTTTAAAACAATGTTTAAATAAATTTTGAAACTATCATAGATTGAAATGCATAATTTTGACTGTATGAAGCTGCAAGTAAAATTCTTGAATGCATCTTACTGAATACAGTTCTTGTACATATTCAAACAAAGTGTCTGCTAATTGTTGAACTCACAAAATGCTTGTGATAATTAAGTTAAAATAGGTTTGATGTGAAAATTGAGTGAAAAATAATCATAAAAATATATTGTTTAATCTAGTTTGATTTGGTCTTGGTTTGATTCACTTGTAATAAATGGAATAGCCTTTTTATCCCTATCATATTCACATAGAAGCAACTCATCCATTAGTGAATTGGTTTAAATATAGTAATTTCTCCACTCAAGGAAGGTCTCAATAAAAATATTTATTCTACAATTGACAGGATGCTATGGAAATCAATTTTGTGTCAAATATGCAAACATAATTCTTAACATGAATTGTTAAGCAGATTTTAGGGTTCTGTAACTTATTATTATTTTCTTCTACGGTCATGAATGCATCGTAGAAATGATCATGAGCCTTTATATAGAAATGTATCTTCTGAATAAGATAGAGGGTAAGGCTCTTCTTATCTCCTACTTTCTTTTGACCTGGAGTTCTAAAGTTTCTATTTAATCCACAAACATCAATAAATCATTACATAAGCATTGTACTTATATGTCAGTGTCAATAATCACACGCTGTTCTTGAGATTTAGAAAGAAAGAAAAAAAAGATGAGTTTCATTATAGAATTTGGAAAATTGGAGACATCTTGCTAGTATTTAGTGTATTCCAGATAACTGTCATCTTGCTTTCATCACTGGGAACTTTTTTGTAATAAACAGGATGGGTTCTTTAATAAGTATGTAGCTTAGGGTGTGTGCGTGCGTGCGCGCACGCTCCTAAATTGCTTGCCATTTGAAGAAATAGTGGCTTCTATGATTTGTGTCCTTTCATGTCCTTTCAAGGATGCCTCGTCATTGTTTATACACTGGTGCTCTCATATTTAGTTAATTGTAACGTACTTGGAAATGAGACACAGCTAAAACAGAATGCAGCATTCTGATTCCTGCATGTGGTATCTTTACTTGGATATTGCATAGGCTTCTTTTTCATTATAGAGATATATTGCATCTGGAGTAAATGCCCCTAAGTATCTTGGGACCAGGGTATGAAATGGAATTATTTTTACAGTATAAATCTGCACAATTAATAACATCATTAGAAGCATTTTCAGAATGGTGTGTACATTCAGTCCATCTTCCTTTGATCTGACAGAGAACAGCAATACAGTTGTTCCATTATGTCATGCCCTCATTTACAAGGTTTTACATGTCTTCTTCATGCCCCTCTGGAGGAGGAGGAATTCCTGTGTTTTCATATTGTATAGTCTAAGCATTGTTTTTAATTACACTGACCACAAGGAGGCACTTTGTGATTGGCTTCTGTTTACTGAAACTCTTCAGGCATAGCTACATGCATCTGAAAAGTCTCAGTAAGGATGAAACCAGTGATGCAGTGCCTCTGGTGATAAAAGTTTGTAACATCAAAGAAGCCCAGCTATTTAATTTGCTGATTGGCTCTTCTCCTTGGATCTAGGACAACTCACCGTGGCCAGCTCACCTCTGCCATCTCTCTGCCACTAAGTCACCGCAGAACAACTCCACATGGCCAACTCACCATAGGGACAACTTGCTGAGGTGGCAACTCATCACAGGTGTCCAGAGGGAAAGCCAGGGAAGGGAGTGGATTGGGAGCACACAGAGCACCTTGATGTGGGTGGTTGCAAGGCAGCAACGTTCAGGAGCTTTCTATGTTCATAAGCCTTGCTGCCACCACCACCAGACTCTTGAGTAGAAGAGGCCTGGGATACTGGCGGTGGCCAGGAGGTGGGGAGACAGTGGTTTATAGATAGTTCTTGGGAAAATTGTATTATGTACTATGGTTTTATTTATCTGTCTACTGGGTCTAATACTCTACTAGGTATGATGAATGGAGAAACAGTTTAGTGTTGCACCGTAGTAACTTGTGCTTATGACTAGTACAATTGCTAATTCATATAAATATAAATTTACCTGTACAGGATTGAAGAAGTCTCAGAAGCTGCAATAGGTACAAAACATTGTGGCCCGATTGTTCTTTGGAAAAATCTATTATTGCAGAATTATTCCTAGATTCCATCTAATTATCAGTAGTAATAATATTAATTTTAAGCTATGTGATTTCTGGCTGTTTTAGACTTTAGAAATGGTTGACGTTAAGCGTGTTCTTGTATACTACCCAGAATAATATGTTGAGCCAAGCTATGTATCTGCTTCTTTCACAAGCCTACTGAGATTCTTTGGCTGAAAATTCAGGTAATGAATGATATAGTTGGATTATTATGTTAAATATTGTGACCACTTTAAAGTATGTTTTAAGATTCCTACTGATTCTTGCTTATATTCTAGAGCAGGGGTGTCAAACTCAATTTCATTGAGGGTCTCATAAGGGCTTTGTTTGATTTCAGGGGGACAGGGTGGGTGTGGCCAGGGTGGGCATGGCCAGCTCGACTTACTCAAGTTGCGGGCGCCTGTGGTGGCCCAAGTGCTCTGCCAGGGAAAACAGGCTCCTGAGCTCCATTTTCTGCTGCAGCAGCCTCCTGAAACCCTCTGCCAGCAAAAACAGAGCTCGGGAGGGCCGCATGTGGCCCTCCCAAACTCCATTTTCACTAGCAGAGGCACCACGGGCAAGTCCTTTGCTGTTCCCAGGGTGGCCCCACAGGCCAGATCTAAGTACCCCATGGTCAGGATCTGAGCCCTGAGCCTTGAGGTTGACACCTCTGGTCTAGAAAAATCAAGCTACTTGGACTCATTTTATTTAGGATTCAGGTCTTGACTTGGGATATAGACAGAATTATGTTGAATTATCTTCATCAGGTCTTTGATGGGAATAAGCCTTTGTTGGGTCTATTAGACAATTCATCAATTTTTTATACCATCAATTTTCTGTATATTTTATTGGACTACCTTTAAGAGTTGGGGCATTGCTTTGCAATGGTTTCATTCTTCCCACAGTGAGCAATTCCATTCAATATAATTGGGAGAGAGAGTTCATTCTAATATCAATTGACTTAGGAGACATACCTTTTTAAAAATATTTTTTTTATTTTAATGTTTTAAAGGTCTGTTCTAAATTTTGCAGACTATTAGAAAGTCATTGTGTAGTGCTTCAAATTTTTGATAAGAATTGCATGCTGAGAAATAAGTTGTTAAAAATGTTTAGTTTTGCCGAAGCCTTTTGGAAATAAATTGCTTTTCTACAATTCCAGTTAATATATTTGTATAATTACCAATGTCATTTAATAGTATTGTAAAGATTAAATATTAATCATTTCCAAGTTTATTCTTTCATGAAGTTGGGAATGTAACCATTGGCAAAACCAGTAGCCAATATGAAAAACAAACTTATTATTCCTACAAACTTATTTCTTACACTTTGCTATGTATACAGATGGAGCAGTACAGTCAGATGTTAAAGTTTGTCTTCATATTTTGTTAAGAACATAACTCATCTTAATTTAGTTATGAAGAATTAATCTAATATGAAAAAAGACTAGAAAAAGCAACGTTTACATGAATTATATATTCCTTTATAATCATCCTCATAAACTACATTTACAAGAATAGCAATACTTGATATGAGTCAAAATTTTGCCCTGAATGTACACTTTTACTGCTCTCTATACTTTTTCTAATAAATATATATTTAATTAGTTTACACTACACTGACTTTAGCAAGGCATAAGAATTTTTCTGAAGAAATCTCAAAGACCATTCCATTATAAATTAGACACCATATTAATAAGTTTCACAATTTGCTTTAAAAATTGGGAGTATATTTGCATGGCATGTTTCTGCTGAAAGAACTGCTTATATGAATGGAAATGTTAAATGAATAATTCTTTCTTCCCCCTATAATCATTTCTGCAGTCTCAAATGTTTCTTAGAGCCTCTTCCATCCTTTGAAAACTAACTTTGAGATAAGGCTACAGTGAGAAGAAAGAAAGAAATCTATTGACATGTCATTGGTTTTGATCAAAGTGATAAAAAGCGATTTTGAAATGTTTCTAGAGATTGGTCATGGAATGAAATAACTCTACATCATACTTTATTCAAACAGTTGTATCAGATTTTATATACATACGAACAGACACACATCTGGCATATTGGGTGTATGTATGTATATGTATATGTGCACACATATACATACACATACATACACATATACATATGCATCTGTATTAAAATCCTATTTTTATAACTATGTTTTTGGTTTTGTCTTTTTTTACACTTTTTTTCCTCAATTTTTTCTGTTTTGTTTATTTAAATAAATGTACTTTTAAAAAAGTTTATTGTACTAACTCTCCTTGAGTCACTTTTTACAGATTATTTTACTTTTTTTAAAAAAAAAGGGGGAAGCTTGCAAGCTGCAGAGCACTAGTATCTAGCATTGTTTACAAAAATGTTTTGGATTCCTGTAGCAGTTTCATATGCATTCTAATAAAACAAATGTTGAATGGATACGTTGCTGGTTTTTGTTTGGAAATGAAACAACATGCGAGTAAGATTAAAAAAGCTAAGCAGGGGAAGACCACATCCTTGGGACTAATGACAAAAAGAAAAAATCTCATCAAAATTCCTGCTTGTCAGGTTGTTCATTATGAATGAGAATAAACTGGAAAGCCTTATAGTCATTTGGAAAGGACTTCTCCAAAATAATATATGGGGGAAATCATTTGTAATATATGGGTTGCAAGCAGACCCCTAGTTTCATGTTATGGGCTCTAAAGCAGCGGTTCTCAAACTGTGGGTCGCGACCCCTTTGCGAGTTGAATGACCCTTTCACAGGGGTCGCCTAAGACCATCAGAAAAGACATATTTTCGATGGTCTTAGAAATGAAGAAACCTGTGTGCCAGTGTTTGGAGCCAGGGAAATGGTGGTGGTGGTGGCGGCAGCTGCCTTATGAAAAAGAAGGGCTACCTGACAGGAGCGGCAGCATGTGGACAGCCAGTGCCCAGCCAATTGCAACACAAGAGGCACCAGTGGATCAGATGGCTGTGCTTGACGAGGGAAGGGGGAGAATGGAGCGCCTGAGCGCCAGTGAGGAGCACCCTGAGAAATGGTCGGGCTGGGTTCGGTCTCCCAGTGGCAAGGGGAGGGGATGCCGGGAAAAAGGAGACAAGAATCGAGGCGGGAAGGATGGCAGCGTTGTCCCTTCGGTCCGCAGCCTCCTCCTCCTTGGAGACTCGGAGGTTCACGCAGGTGCTCTGCAGCAGCTGGCTCCAGACGTTCGGGTTTTCCCTTTTCTGTAAAAACTTAAGTCCATTCACAAGGAGACTTGCCTTTGTTTCCTTCCTGTGATATCTATGAATGAGTGGTTGGAAAACTTGGGAGCAACAGGATTCCAAGAGTTTAGGGGTGGAGGGGAAAAAAGGTAGCCGTCAAAACATTTTCAGCAGCAGCTTTGAAAAAAAATAAAGCACTACATCTTTTTAGTTTTAAATTTTAAGCTTCCATGCTTAGAATAGAATGGAATGGAATAAGAAAATGGAATGGGAATGGGAATAGGAATGAAATAGGAATAGAATAGAATAGAATAAAATAGAATAGAATAGAATGAAATAGGAATAGGATGGAATATAATAGAATAGAATAGAATGAAATAGGAATAGAATGAAATAGAAATGTTTATTAGTTGAAGTGTGATAAGACACACAAGGAATTTGTCTCCAGTGCACCAAATCACAGTGTACATATAAACAGCAAGTAATAGGTCATAGGTCATAATAATAGTTACAATCATTAGTTACAAACAACAATTGATAAATCATAAAGAACCAGTAGGACAAGATGAAAAATAGGATGGGATATCCAACCTAGTACTGTATTTCTCTTTGACCCATTTTTTTTTACTGTCTGTCTTCTTCGTTTTATTTTTATTTTGTTACCAACTGAAATGTTTCATGGACTTTTTGTAACAAGGTTAGAGGTTATATTATATTATATATATTATTTTCATTAGCAAACCATTTCACAATATATAATTACATATTGTTTTTGTGATTAATCACTTTGCTTTATGTTCAATTTGTAATAATGAGAATACATCCTGCATATCAGATATTTACATTACGATTCATAACAGTAGCAAAATTACAGTTATGAAGTAGCAACGAAAATAATTTTATGATTGGGGGTCACGACAACATGAGGAACTGTATTAAAGGGTCGCGGCATTGGGAAGGTTGAGAACCACTGCTCTAAAGCCTCATACTTTAGTGCCACCAACAGTTGGCAAATTATAGTTACTGAAAGTGATAGTGCTATTGATATAAAATGTTTAGGTGTGTTCTTTATTTTTGTCTTCTTCTGTCAATCTTTATGCTGCTTTACTGGAATACAATTTCCCCTCCTTCCATTTTTTTCAGCATTGAGTAAGCAGATCAGATAGTGGAAACCAATGCCAATTATTAGAGTTTCTTCTTCAACGCGTTACTGCTTTTTTATTTTCTAATTCTTGAATGCCTGTTTACTTAGTGCCAGTATAAGAGTTTATTCTGGCAAGGCTGTTGGACATCAAACAAAAATAGATTCAGCAAAGTTAGAAGAGAGAACTAGATTGGGCCATGTACATGAGAATTTTCATCCCCATTGTAATAGTGTGTGACAGAGGGAAGATGGGAGGGGGAAAGTGAAATGAGTGGTTACACATTCTGGAGAGAGAAAAGTTCCCTGAGGGAGGGCTCCAGCATGAGCCCGAATGCTTGGAAGAATAAATCTTTGGTCCTGGTGACCGACTCAGATTGGATCCTGAAGAGTGATAAATATAACTAAAAACTGTCACTAGCTTTTAAAGTTTTCTGGGAGAACATTTACCTGGGGATGAAATTAAAAATCATTCTATTTTTCCATTCTTTGTTACAACACTGACTGGCGTTGATGAAGACTCTAATTGAGGGCCAGAAATTAAGCAGAAATCATCTTGCAGTTCTTTATAAACTGGCATGGCTTGGGCCAGTCAATTTCCTATATACTGTTTGTAATTAATAATATTTTGGATATGTTATCAAAAATTGTTCTGTTCCTGGGGTTTTTAAAACAGCACAGAATTTCTAAAATTCTATAGATTTGGTTCTTTTTCTGAATGTACTGAAAGATTAACTGTGAAGACAGATGCTGGTATTTCTGCTTGTTCCTTATTTTCTTATCTATGTGTGTAAGTAAAAACCTTGGAAATCTGTTTGCTAAATCATCTGGTAAATAGTCTTGCTGATGACTGCAGAGTTGCTCTGGGGCTGCTGTTGTTAAGTACTTATTACAGGAATCCAACCGGGTAAATTAAGAAACCTGTGTTTTTGCTTGTTATTTCAAGACTTTTATGCTTGGCTTCTGAAAAGCCCCTTACAGGACCTCATGACCTAAAAAAAGGCTTGCTGTTTTGTAGTCAGAGATTGCCTTGTGAAATCTGAATCACTGACCTGGCAACAATGAAAATTATTACCTCCAAGGGAGAGTTTAGCTTTTGTTATTCTTTAATGCAGTGTTTGGATGTCTAATATTAAAAATGCATGTGTAAAATAACTATGCAGCATTGAAAGTAGTTTTACAAAGGCACATTAATAGGTACATTTAAATGAACGTTGCCACATTTTACATTTCATTGTATATGATTGTTAATAATTTTCTGATTTTCAGTACAAATAATTTTGTTTTATACATGTTTAATCATAACATAAACAGAAGATTTAAACATTTGGAAATTTAGTGAAATAAGATTATGTGTAACATTAATGCTGGGAACCTACATGGAAATTAAGAGGAGTAAATTTATGTAGTGATAAATCTACAGGAACTTCAGCAAAATTCTTGATTTACATTGTGTGTGTGTTTGTGTGTTGTGTGTGTGTATCTATTTGTAAGTAAATACTTTTAAGTATAAGTAAATAAAATAGGAAAGACATTGGGTTGAAATAAAGCAAAAGAATCACTTACCTGTAGGTTGTTCCAAAATTAAAATAATTAAAATAAGGATAGAAAATAAGAGAGCAAGAGCACCTTATTAATAAGACTCCCTCACTTCCTGCATATTTTTTCCTGAATTCATAGTGGGAAGGTTTTAATAGACAATGGAGAACATATCCGAATTTTGTCTCTTGTTATATTGCATATCCAGTCTTTTTGCCTGATATATCTAGGAAATAGTTGGAAACAATAATCTTTTATTATGAATCCATTCAACATTTTTTTTCATCACTGTTTTTATTCCAGTATTAAGCTAACACTGTGACTCATTGCTTTTTATCCTCTTTATGTCAACTGCCTTAACTTATATCTCTATTTTTTCTTTGTATTTAGTATTTTACAATTTTTTACAATTTTATTTTACAATTTTGTCTTTGTTTTTAAATATTTCAATTCAGTTTCTCATTTTTTTGTTATCACTTTAAAAGAAAGATGAATTATGAAGTATTATGACTGCATAGCAAATTACGCTAAATTCAAACAAAGTCAGTGATAAATGCTAATAAGGATAATCACCACCTATGCTGTAATTTTATTTTTAATGAAGTGATATATACTAAGATCAATACAGACTTATTATCTGTCTCAGTAATGTAATGCACTTTCCGAAAGATACAATATAGTACATCCTTCATAATGCAAGAAACCTTTAAGTAAAATAACTATTGTGGAAAACAACAATATCAAGAAAAATAGTAAATATATTTCCATCTGTTTTTGACATTAATGATGTTTTAAAAATTTATCAGGTATATTTTAAGGTAGTTTGCTGCCAATAAGGATAGAAAATTTCTAGAGCAGTCTGAATACTTCCAGATGACCTACTGCTATAAGATGCTATTTACCCACCCAGTGGATGGAGGACTATCAAGGACCTCTTCTCTATGCTCAGGAAGTTACTATTGATGACATATTGATATTAATAATGCAATAATCTTTGCATTTTGTGTTCATTTGTATGATGCAAGATTATCCTATTAAAGGAGCTGATTGAAACTGCATGCGTAAAGATAAATCTTTTTTCACCAAACACAGATTTTTCACTGCTGAGGTATTGAAGATAAGATACAGGTATTTAGGGATATGGCTAGGGATACTATTGTTGCTAGATTTTTCATTTTTGTTCCTATAGTGTTGATGGCATACATAGTAGTTTCTGAATATTTTGTTAGAAAATTACAGTTGTACGTTTCTATTATAAAAATTGAAACTTAATGAAGAGACATAATTTTATCATTTTAAAGTACATATGATTTTAAATTATAAGCCCTAGTTTTTGGATAAAATTGGAAGACAAATGGACTGAAATGTTTTATTATATCATTTGCATAGTTCTAACTATATTTCAGATTTTGATTGAAAATTTCTTTAACTTAATAGTATACTAATGCACTACATGCATTGATTTAAGCTATCTGACATAAGGAGAGCTACTACTTTTGGGAAAAAATGTGGCCATATGTTTCTTAGGTATTAAAAACATTGATTACATTTATAAGAATAATATGAGTGCTGCAATACTGAAAAGAAATCACTAGACCATTATATGCAACTGTATTATTCAAATGCAATTGTGGTTGTATCAAACGATTGCCATGTATTCTAAATGCAATCTATATTTCAATAGGTAGAACATATAGGTCTTACATAGTCCCTTCTTTTTCATCTCTTGATAAACTTGCAATATATTCTACACTTTTCAGATATACTGTGTATATAAAAAAAGAATAAAGTAGTCTCTAACGATTTTACTCAGCCAGTTGCTGACTAAAGGGGGTGGTTCTCATCTCTATTTCAAGGCCACTGGGCCAACAATATCCAAATATTGTTTCTGTGGTCATGTGGCCAGCATGATATCATGGAGTGCTTTTACCTTCCCACCGAAGTGGTACCTATTTATCTATTTGCATTTGCATGCTTTTGAACTGCTACATTGGCAAGAGCTGGGGTGTGAACAGGAGCTCACCCGTTGCAAACTCCGTCTTGGCCTCTACTATTTGGGGTGCTACAAGGCTTAATACTCTTTTCTCCTATTTAATGTCTACATGAGGCTACTGGGTGAGCTAATGATCACTATGGGTAGGAGGGGTATCATCTATGATGAATTACTCAATCCTGTAAACACCTTATCCTGATACCTGGAGACTGTGAGAATTTACATTGGGAACAACAGGCTTCAGCTCTATCCAGGCAAGATTAAGTGACTTCAGGTTTGGGAGCCTGACAGACAGACAGATGACAATATTCACACAGTTCTAATTTGTATGTAGGTTTGTATTAATGACATGACAATCAGGAAAATATTACAGTTGGAGGTTGGGGAGGAAAGGAGCAGGATGTGGAGGGGGAAGGTGGGATTTTCTCTAATAGATAATAGATGCCTATCAGAACAATCCAGTTAAAGTACTAGATGTAATCATGGAAATTTACTCTTGCCATTGCTGCCATAGTTGGAACTACCAATATATCTCACTGTCTATCCTCATAACTAGAACTAAATTGGAGTTTAAAGAATTCAACAGACACACAAGCCGTTTCTCCTGTTTATTGTCAATCACCTCATTTTATTGCCCTTAGGGACATTCATGCCACGTTCTTCCATTTCCTGCTCAAATTCACAGGGTCACAGGATTTTTTCCTAGCCTAGATTTGGGAACTGATGGGAAATGCTTCCCACATATTCCAGATACATAATGGATATTAATGGAAGAATAAGTTCTTATAAATTCAGTAGGAATGTTTTTTTTATTTTTTTGAAAACTATTTCAAGTAGTAATAACAAAGTATATTGGTTTAAGAAATCAAAGATCCATATGCTAGTATTATATTCACCATCAAGTGCATATACATAAAAACAAAGGCCGATCAGATACCAGGACAGTGATTATGAACCTTTTGGGCTCAATGTGTCAAAACTCTGGAAAATGCCTAACTTGACCTTGCTGGCATGTCACACTGTTCAAACAAACAAAGAGAAATAATTATCTTTCCCCTTATAGACCTGTCTGAACAATGGGTAAAGTAATTTCTGAACAGAAGTAGGGACCTCTGCCTTGACTTCAGCTCTAGTATCACTGCTGCCATTCAAAATGGCTGATTTATGCCATTCCCCAAGGTACAGTTGCCCCATGGCCCAATGCTCCCCAAGAAGTGGCTGTGTACCACTTACCTTCAGGCAGTATTCCTTTACTGTTGACAGCTCCCCCCCCCCCCAGTCTACCTGAGGCTGCTCTGAGTCACATGAGGTCTTTGTTCTTGAAACAGTTTGGGAGAATGCTGTTCTGCAACCTCTGTAGCATATGAAGACTGCATGAAAGCATGCCCCTGTCTCACATAATTTTCAGAGGGTCGGGAGACCATTGAGTTAGGGAAATTGAAACTGCCTGGAAAGTTCCAGTGTTGCTCCAGTGTTGCTGGCAGACTCCCACAGTGTACCAAATGAATACCACAGGAAATTCCAGAAGAAATCAGGTTTTTGGGAATTGCTGTTAGTGCAGGGTTTGTGTGTGTGTGTGTGTGTCTGTCTGTCTGTACACACAAACACCCCTCCAAGCATATTGAATTAAATGACTGCAGTAGAATTTAAATAAGGTGTTAAAAACATTGTCGGTTATCATGAAAAAAACCTCTGATTTCAAAAATTGAATTCAAGTAACCAGGCTTATGATTGATACAACCATGTTGTAAAAAATTGATTATTTTTCATAAAACATTTTCAAGAAGCAAATAGTATTTTCCAATGAAAATATTTCAATGCACAATGACTGAAATGGAGACATTATAATCTTAAAGATTGGACTAATAGTAATAAGCACAAGAGGTGCGCATCTCTTACTAGCAGACAGATAAATAGTGTCCGTGTTAATAT
Source organism: Natrix helvetica (assembly GCF_964273705.1). NCBI lineage: Eukaryota > Metazoa > Chordata > Lepidosauria > Squamata > Natricidae > Natrix > Natrix helvetica. Next base: position 46,425,102 of record NC_138558.1, on the reverse strand, counting down.
TTTATGATATTTTATGATGACAAAATTGCTAGCTAATAGCATAAACTTTTATTATTTGCTAAAAAGAGTTAGAAGATATTTTTATAAAGTACTTTCCTTATTCTACTGACTACTAGTGGAATTGTTTAAATATACAGAGACCTTACATTATATAGTGAAGCATTCAACTTATATTTGATTATTTATGCTCAATAGTATTTGTGTAATTGTATTTGTATCTTTTAATACAAATATTAGTGAGAAATATTGGTTTTTCATAGCAAAGGTGCGCTGCTTCTTTTTTTGGAAGAAGCGTAGCCAATGTGAGTACTAGTCATTATATAATCACAGTCCTCTTTAATTCTCCTAATTCCCTTTTAAATCTTTGGTCATTTACTATCAAGGGCAGATCTAGAAGTGCCACATTATTGTCTTGTGGAAACCTTTTACTGTTCATGACTAAAATGTCCATTTGTTTGCTTTCTAAAACTGTAATTTTTAATTTTTGGAGCACTGCTGCATACAAAACCAAGTTGTTCAATATCAGATTTGGTCAAAATTCTCAGGTTGGCTACCTGAGCAGTACATATTAAAAGAAAGAAAGAAAGAAAGCATCATAACATAGTGCTGTAACAAGATACAGTAAGTAGATAATAAACACATAATAATTGACATTTTGGATCCATAACTGCAAACCTTGTTAACTTTCTCATAGTTCAATTTAGGCTTAGCTGTAAAATCCTGCAATTTTCTCCTATCTCTTGCCCATTCACTCCAGATATGTCATGTTTACCTCTGATGAAACTGTGTGTTCAGTATCACTTCAAACAGTCTTCTGTTTCTTTCTTGCTAGTGAAGAGTAATTTTAAGAAGCTTAAGAAATTGTGTGGTATTGTTTTGAAATCAAATATACTATTTTCTGATAGAAATGAATAGATTACAAAACTAACCGTAAGAGCAAAACTAACAGTAAACCAAATATGTATTCTATACAGTGCCCTGATTGGATAGTGGTGAACCTATGGCACGCAGAGCCCTTTCTGTGGGCACATGCGCCATCACCAGCTACTCTTCCTGGTTCCATTGTGCGCATACGCCCTGGACCAGCTGGTCTGGCACGCATGTGCATTGGCCAGCTGCTCTCTTCCGGGTTCCGGCATGTGCTTGCCCACTGGCCAGCTGATTGAAGACACAGCTGCATGTGCCAGAATCTGGAAGAGAGCAGCTGGCTGGTGCACATGCCAGGACCAGCTCCTCTCTTCCTGGTTCCGGCACTCTGGCATGTGCACTCCAGTTTCGGCAATCGGTGCCAAAAAGGTTAACCATCACCGAGAAGCTAACAATTCCTAAAAGACACATAATACTCGGAATTTACTTGCTTAGAAAATGTCGTAATATATTTGATATATAATGCATCTTGCTCTCAAAAATGATATGTATTGATAATTAAAAGCAAAGCAAGTATTGATTATTTATAAATGTTATATCTTTTGGAATATGACTTGAAATTAATTATGATAATATCACTATCTTATTTTGGCATTGTGAATTTTATTTTTTTGCCATCCCACACTATTCATATAATTATTTTTTCGGTGTTGTCTTTCTGAACTGTGTTGCCTATTAATTATTCTTCTAAGTCAAAGAGACAATAATATATGTAAATGCAGTGATGTAATTCTTTATCAAATAATTTTCAATCAAGGCTGTTCCTCTTGAAAAACCTACATTTTATAGCTGGTTTATAGTTCTTTTATAATCCCCATATAAAGTAGAAAGATCTTTATTGTTTTCCATTTAAATTATTGTTTTAATTTGTTCATTTTTAATTTGTTCATTTTGATATTAATCATATTTTATCTTCTTGATTGAGCCATTTAAAGATCTTTGTAACAGCAAAAAGTTTCCATTAACCTCTGACAGTTATTTAAAAAATATTATACATATAAGCTATTGAAATATAAACAATTTCTAAGAACTGTTCCAGGGATTCTGCTGATACATCTTTGTAAGATTAATTATAATTTGAGCCCGCATGAATGAGATCAAATACAAAAAATGAATTATATCAATTTACCAAAAAAATATATAACCAAAATGTTAGTGAAAATGTTGGAAATGTTACCTCATATGAATTCTTAATTAAGAAAACAAACTATTAGAACAAATTGGAAAGAAGACAATGAAATAGTAATTATGCTTTTAAGCTTTAGACCACAATCAAGCTTTTTGACATTTATTGTGTTTGTTAGCAAGATATGTTGGAAATTGAAAAAAAACTAACAAAGCAAATACATAAATTAGAAATTTTGCTTAGAAAGGTGGCAATCTTAGGATAACATTCTGTTAGATATTACAATAATTTGTTTTTCCTTTCATCAGAGACAGGCTGCCTTTTGACCAATGGTAGAATGTTTTATTAATTTTGCAAATATGAGCTCTTTTAGAAGCTCAGAACTGTATCAGAGATAACTCTAGCACTTCACTGAATCTCTCTTTCTCAGCCAAAACCATCTCACAGGGTTGTTGTTATGGGGAAAAATTATAGAAGGTAAATGCTATGTAATATTCATGAACTTTCTTGAACTTCTGCAAAAAGATGGAAAATATATCATTTAAGCCAGGCATACTCAACTCGTGGCCTTGGACAGCTAGTAATGTAGCCCCACAAGATTTTGTGTGATTCATATACATTAGCTATATTATATGTAGCTCATGTATAACACACACACACACACACAGAAATATTGAAAAAAATCTTCATTTTTCACAGATCAGAACATAAACTCCAGTGTTTTCAGTGATAGCTCGCTTTTTAAATATTGCCTTTAGCAGATCAGTATCTAAAGCATTTTTAAGAACTTTCTATGACAGCAAATAGGTATTTGAATCTAAATTTTATTTTCGTCCTCTGGTTGTATAGTCATGAAATGTACAAATTTAAATAATTCTTAAAACTTATGCTAGTAAATATATTTTCTGTCTTTCAACATCAAGTATATTATTATGATATCCCCTTCTAACATGTTCACGAGAAAATTAAATACTTTAGCAGAGCGTCTATATTGATGTTAGGAAATAAGTAAGTTATTGATTCAATTTGCAAGCCCTCTTACAAAAAAAAAATCACATTGGCAATTTTTTTACTTAGTGAAATACCTGTTATTTGTCAAAAATTGTATTTTAAAAAGTTTCCCTAATTTTAATGTAACTCATATCTATCGTATAGTAAATTTTAGCTTTTCTCTGTATTTTTATTTGATATTTCTAGTTTATAAATTTATAGGATATATTAATTTCAACACTCAATTTTTTTTTTACTTTTTTACATTCTCATTTTCATCTTTCTGAAAAGTCAACCTCCTTTTTTCATTTAATTGAAATTATCTGTATTCTGAATGAGAAATAAAATCCCAAATTTGAAAATGAACAATTGAGCTGAAAGGCAATTTCAAAGTTAAGAATAATGCAGTAAAGTAATATATTAGGACAAAAAGTATGGGTTTATATTAATGTCCAAATAATTTTGGTTTTATATCTTGGTTTTTTGTTTTTTTTTAATTTACCCCTTTAGCAGTATTCTTCTTTCACTTACGTGAAATGATAACTGGATTAGTTCGATCTGTTATGTGTCCTGGAAAACCTTGAGGCTAAATTGTGAATGTTTCCAATGTATCTCTTAAGTAAATTAAGTTTTTGATTGTTTTGATGAGGTATAATTGCTTAAACATGACAGTTAATTTATGACTTATATTTTAAAATGTAGGCTTTAAAGAAGGCATGTTACCTTGATAATGCGATGTCTTCAGTGCTGGAGGCATTTACTTCAAATTTAACTGCAGTTTCCATATTTTACAGTGTACCAGTATATAATTCTTTGAGGAGTTAGCAGTATTCTATGTTTTGAAAAGAGGTTTTGCAACTAATGGCCTTTCCTATCAAACAAGTAGGATTTTGATCAAATTATGAACTAGGTTTTTACTTAAAGAAATAAGTAAACATAAATTGCTGTCTTTTTTAAAATCTAGATTTGACCTGGGGTGGTTATATGTATCAGGGAGAGGTAACATTATGATTAATCATCAAATGCCATTATTCTTCTCAATGTTTAAGTCATGCAAATGCTTATTATAGTAGTTACTCTGAAGGGATACAGTTTGGAACTAAGTTTAAAGTACATGACCAATAAATGGATTTCTTGTAAAACACCAAATCTCTAAACATACTTATGTTTGAGAGTGGTTTATTCAAGAGAGGGATCTTTGCTATGAATAAAAAAATATTGTACTTCATTTTATTGGTATTTAAATTAAAAACTTTCTTTTGCAATAATTTATTTAACATTTGAGGTAGTCTTGCATGACATACTTCTTTTAAGAAAACACTTGGACTAGTTATTTTTCTTACCTTGTTACACATCTCATTTGCAATTAATTCTTGATCTTGCATTCAGGTAAACATTGTTTCTCTATATTGCTTTTTCCAAAATTTGTATCTCATAATAAAAATAGATGGATACCAGATTCATGTTAATGATTGATTTCTTCACTTCTTTATTGTAATTTCATTTTTTGAAATTATGAATGAACTGCCTAAAGTATAGTTCCTCTAATAGAACAGTAAATGCATTACCAAATATCACTTTGTTATTAAATTTATTAAATTAGGAGAGATTTTGAATAACATATTGAAATACAAATTCATATACTGATTATATATTATGAAACACAACTATTACTATATTGAAATGCTTCTAAATACATTATTTTTCTAATATAAATTGTTTTAGGGATAGTTTTAGGCAAGTTCATCATAGAATAAAAATAGGAAGTGCATATGGTAACATAAAAGTGAATTTCAAGAGGAAAAAAACCCCTTCAGAAGCAGAACACAGAAGCATACTGTACCCTGTGGTTGCTTTGAACGGGGGACTAAACAGAAGACATCATCATCCTTGCTCTCCAGAAACATTTGCTTGCCCTAAATGAATTTTCACAGATGATTTGGAAAGCAAGAAAAAATAATCTTGATTTTGTCCCATCTACCCTTAGTAAGCGAGGCCATAGTGAATGAAAAAGAGCTTCTCTGTGCTTCAAGAAATATAATCACAACATCTTTTGCATGTTGGAAATATTTTGGAACTAGATGATAGATAACTGTATTTGTTTTCTCTTCAGTGTTTTTAGTCACTGATTTTAACAAAAAAGTATCCTTTGAATTGAATTAATCAGGCTTTGATAAATATTATCATCACTATTATTGCTATCGGAGAAATAACAATCATATAAATAGGAAATAAAATATTTTTTTGATTTAGAAAATATGCACAGGATTGTAGAAGTTGTTTTTAAATTTATGAAAGATGTGCACATAAATAGTACTAGAACATGCTAAATAGTGTGCTAAAAACATGATAGTACTGAAATTGCGTATATTGTACAATGTTTAAACAAGACTCAGATACCTCAAAACCAAATAGTTTCTCAAATAAAATAAGCATAAAAATTAAGCAATGAAACATGTCTAACAAGACACATTATTGCCTGATATTTGTTATCAATAGTACAAAATCAATTCCAGCAGAAGGAAATGAGGAGAAATATGCAGGAATCTATTTTTCAGGAAAGATTATGTGCCTACGAGTAAGTAATTTTAAAGGTTGGAAAAGCAAAGATGTATACCAACATGCTTGCTAAAGAAGCATGCATTTAACTTTTAACAAAAATAAAGTTCAGCCAACGGTTATATTTTTCAACAAAAATGCCAATTGTTATCATTATCAATCTTAAAAAGAAACAATTTCCTCCTGAAGTTATAAGTTTAGTCCATATACATTCATAAATAAATGAAGTTGGATCTAAGAAACCAAATCTTTACTATTTATCATTAGTATTATGTTTGAATTTTATTAGCAATGTTTAGAATGCAGTATTGCAGGCTAATTCTGCTGACTGCCTACTGCCAGCAGTTCAGCAGTTTGATCCTCACCGGCTAAAGGTGGACTCAGCCTTCCAGCCTTCTAAGGTCAAAATGAAGGCCCAGATTATTGGAGGCTATATGCTAACTCTGTAAATCACTATGAAGCAGTGCAATTACTACTGTTATCACATTTTTTTTCATAAAAAGTAGGACTATTCTTTGAAAAATAAATTAACAGAGCAGAAGTTAAGAGAGAACATGAGCAAACAATAAAATTTCTTGTAGCAATATGTTTAAAATTAAATATTCACCCTATTAAATTTGTTACGCATAGAAGGCTGATGTTCCTTGCTCATCCTAAAAAATACCCCAACCTCCATCAAATTCCATGATGACTTTACGAAGGGAAAATCATCTCCACAAGTAAACTGTTGTATACCTTTAGCTTCTACCTATTATTAACTGTGTCCTCCACCCCATGTTAGTTCCTGAAAAATGAAGGGTTGTAAATACTTCAAGAACATTAATTCAAGGAAATTATTTTTTAAAAAAATATGATAGTTGTGAAATTGTTTTATTATTTTTGCCCATTAATCCCTTTACCATAAATCATCTTCTTTTCTGTTCAGTTTTTTCAAGACGTCTTTTTTTAATAAACAATAGTTCTAAACTGAATTAAGAAAAGCTGTAAAAAAAAGTAGTAAGAAGGTTCTTCAGAAAAACATCTGCTTTTTTTCCACTGTGCTATCTCTGCTCCCTCCCCCCTCCCCCCCCAAGTCTTGGTATGCTGTCTTATCATTGCTAAGTGTATATATTTCCAGCAGATTCACCCAAGTCACCCCAGCTGCCTAGCTAATATAGGAAGAAGCTGTAGACAGATAATCACTTTAATGGCAATGCCAATTGTATTAGTTCCTTTTTATGAGAAAAAGGAATAGTAAACCACTCCTGTATTTTTATCAAGACAACTACATGATAGAAAATATAAAATAATTGCTGATACTATGCTGGATGATGAGCTCCTCATTTCAACTGGCATTCAGAAAACTAGAGGAATTTTGGAATAAACTTAAAGAGGTTGTTAAAAATGAATGTGATAAGAGGCTGCCAAAAATGAAAAAAAATATGAAATCAAGCTGGGAGGGTGAAAGGGGGATATTTGAATGTGTGGAAATACCAAAAAGAGAAGACAAAGCCAAGAAAGAAGTTAACAAAGAATTTTAGAGATTTTTATAGAAACGGAATCACAACATCTGTAAAGACACTGAAGATAGAAAAAGACATGGAAAAACAAGGTAGGTTTTTCAAAAGATCTCTGACTCAAAAGAAGGTTTGAACCTTGAATTGGTATCCTAAAATATGTCATGAAATGAACATGGGCCAATAGATTGGAAGAGACCATTATACAATACTAAAAAAAAGGAAATGTAACAGCACTGTGCAAGCTACTGTAAAGTATCCTTAATTTCACATTCTAACTAAGGGCTGTCAAACTAGATTTCTTTGAGGGCTGGATCAGTATTGTACTTAAGGGCTGGATCAGTATTGTAGTTCTCCGGGGGGTGAGGGTGCAGGGAAGACAGGATGGATGTCTCCTGCAGCACCCTGCTGGCCAAAATGGAGTCGAGGAGCAACATGCTGCCCGCCCCCACTTCATTTTTGGCCTCCTGCAGCACTCTGCCGGCCAAAAACTGGCTGTGTGGAGGCACCACAGCCTGTTTTGGCTATCAGAGGCACTGTGGGCCAGTCCTTTGATTTTTCCAGACTGGCCCTATGGGCCAGATTTAAACACTCCGCAGGCCATATTTGGCCCACGGGCCTTGAGTTTGACATCTCTGTTCTAACTAAATAATGCTTAAGATCACCCAACACAGTAGAGAGTCTTATATGAAAAAAGAGATGCCACATGTTCAAGCTGACACAGAAAATATCTAAAACATTGGATATTATTTCTGATGTATGTTGAGTACTCCACTTATTTACCCAGTCTGTAACCTGAATAAGGAACATTGAATTGGAAGAAAATGAGTGTGATTTTAAAACGGGAGGAAGAAACAAATTGTATAGGCGAAAGCCCCTTGCTGAGAGACATGGGCGGTTAAGAAGTATGAAACAAACAAACAAATAACCTACCTACCTACCTAGTCGGTGCTGATACAACCTGATAGCTGAGGAGGAACTGCAAAGTCTAGTAATTAAAGCCAAAAAACATAGTTAAAAATGGGACTAAGATTACATATAAAAAATACATTTTCTTCATGATGATCTAGCCTTAACCTATTCTTTCAACTCTCACAATGGTCCACTTATTGCCAGTCTGAGTCTATTCATCTTACTGCTGAGCATCCTCTACTCTTCTACCTTTCCCAGCATAATATGCTCAAAGTAAATTTGACCGTGGTTACTGGTGCTTCAAGTGAGAATTCAGGGTTGATAAGGTGCTTGGAATATATTTAATTGTTCTTTGATTCAAGACATTAATATATATTTTAGTTAGCTCTTGTGGAATGCCAGTTATTGCTAATATCTGGTGATTTATGGTATTTTCAGAATCAAATTTCTGTCAATTTAAAACCAAAGATTTCACTATGTATACTGAAGTTTTCATCTCTGCTCTCTTTGTTAGAAGTGTTAGATTTATATAATAGATGTTTAAAATGTTATTTCTAGTTCCAGACACTTTTAACGTCCTTTTAAGTGTCTTTGCAGGTTCTGTTTCTCTTGAACTATGCTAAGCCGTGAAACAGCTAGTGTTTTATTCCTTTCCTAAAGTGTATCATTCTGAAGAATAGTTAACATGTGTACAAACTTTAATACATAAAGGTTCAATACATAAAGAAACATAAATTTGGATTTTATGCAAATCCATAAATTAAGTTGTGGGCTAGGCAGGTTTTCTGAGTTGAATAGAATTCTATCACATGAAACTCAGTCTCTTTGGTGGCTACATTCAGGGTGTGGAAACATTTATTCTTTAAAACTTCTATCTTGTTTGATAGTATCCGACATTTGATACTGATATTTTGATATGTTCTTTTCATGTGTAGAGCACATGTTGATTTACCTAGTTCACATTGAAGTTGTGGATATCACATGCCTTCTAGAGAAGCTCCTAGATAGTGCTGGAGAGGAAGCAGTGGTTCTGGTCCTTCTCGGTTACAGTGAAATTTGAACATAAATTTGCCAAATGTAGACCGCCAAGTATGAAATTGAAGGCCACATTGCTAGGACAGAATTCTGAAAACCTCGCCTATTTTATATGCAGACCAGATGCTCAGGTTTCAAGGTGTGGATGACAAAATGCAAATGTGTTGGGCAAAGAGAAATGTTTTGGGACAAACTGAATCTGTGTGAGATAAGATAGTGTTGTTTACAGCCAAAAGACCCAAAGAGCAAGGTATAAATATTTAACACATATTAGATAAACAGTTTAACGATTTTTAATAATGCTGTAATCCCTTGTTTTGGGGTGGGGTCGGAGCAACTGAGTGGAGCTGAGCGTTTAACAACCTTATTGATATGTTGCTAAAGACCTTTTTATTTAATAGCTATAGTAAAGTTGCTGTTCCTGTGATTTTGGAATTTTATCAGCAAGTGAAATATTGACATATTTGGAACGAACTCTTTCTGGTAATGATTTTAAAGTAGGCTAGGTAATATTCTGCTGAAAACTCTTACAAAATTCATAATGTAATAAAATATGATTCCCATATCTCATGGTCTGTATCAATCTTGTACCAGGGACAACATCTTAACAGAACATTATATTTTGAAATCTACTGTATACAGGTAGCATTAATCTGGCTTTTGAAAAGAGTATTCTGTATTTACTTAAATATAAACACTTGGACCATTTCAGTCATTAGATGGACAGCTAGAATAGTGAACTAGACCCAGGCAGGAATAAAAGCCCTGGATAGAAAACCAATCCCTTCTTCCACACAGTGATATTGACAGACTACTTATTAAGGAGTATAGGTGGACATGGAATGTTGCAAGTATACCAGGCAGTTAAAGAAGAAAAAAGGACACTGCATTGAAGGACAGTGAAGAAGGCACATTGAAGTTAACTCTGTGAAGGCTGGAAAGACCAAACTAGCCTACAAGAAAGACCAAATAATAAAAAACATTTAATACCAGTTTTCTTCCAGGTACAATTCAAGGTGCTTGTTATTACCTTTAAATCCATAAATTGCACTGGACCAGGTTATCTGTGGGACTATTTCTCCTTGAGAGCATCTGCCCATTTCACCAGATCAAATAGAGTAGGCTGCTCCAGGTTCCTTCTCTTAAATGTTGGCATCTAGTGGGATCAAGGGAGCACACCTTTTCCATGACAGCCCCTGCCTTATGAAATACTCTTCTCCTTGATGTCCAACAACCCCTCCTCCTCCCAATCCTCTTAAATCTTTCAGAAAGCTGTAGAGAACTCCCTCTTTCCCCACAATCAGGAATGTCAGGATTGAGTTATAGTAAAGTTAGAGCTGGAACATGTTTGTGTTTGTTGCATCAGAGGAGAACCTCAGAAGAATGTGGAGATTACTGAGAAACTATGAATTCTTTAAATTTCTCTTTATTTCAGAATATATAGGACAGATACATGAGCCTTGATTGACTTTTCAAGTAAGGAATCAAAACAACTAAAGCAAAATTAGATGGGGGGGGGGAGATACTGGGGGCATATTGAAAATCTACATAGTGACAAATCACTAGATCCTTACAGTATCCACCTGAGAGTTTTTAAAGACCTTTAACAGTGAAATTGCTGGCCTCATAGCAAAAATATGACTTGCCCCTCAAATTAGGCCCAGTGCCAAAGGACTGGAAGGTAGCCAGTGATACCATTTCTTAAAAAGGAACTCGGGGGAGGTTTGAGAAGTAATAGGCCAGTCAGTTTAACATCTGTTCCAGGCAAACTGGTGGAAATGATAAAGGAAAAATAAGCACAAGTCTTCTGGAAGGATAATCAGTATGGATTCTAAAAAGGTAAAGGCTGCCTCACCATCCATCTATTGTAGACTTTTTTTCACTGCCAAGAGGCATGTGGAAATGTTCCTGTTAACACTGTATATTTGGATTTTCCAGAAGCTTTGACAAGGCTTCTCATCGTAGGCTCTTGAATGAGCTTAAAAGTCATGGGTTAAGAGGGCCTATCTCTTTATGGATTGCCAATTGTTAAAAACAGAAAGCAAAGCATTGGCAGTTTTCTAGATGCTAATAAGAAATGTCCCCAAAGAATCTCTATGGAAATCAGGTTTTTATAATGCATAACTGCATTATGCTCTTTGACAACATGTGCAGTATACATTAAATACACGAAACATACATTAAAATGACATTTTTAAGAGTTAAATTAGATAGAAAGAAAGGAAAATATTTAAAGGTATCAAAGGAATACAATTTTATTGAATATTTGTTGCCTTACTCTTGAAGCAGCAAGGCATAATTTTTCTACATTATGGGTAGTTTTCTTATGATTTGCTACAAGATAAGGGACATACCACTAGTTATCTGTGCCTGGGAATTACTTTATGAAGGGCTGAATTTATACATCACACAGGTTCAAGTAGAAATTACAGTGCAATAGGTCATGTTGAATATCCCCTGTCTCCCTATGGTGTGAGAATGAAAAGGAACTCATTCATGGAAGGGAATGTTTTGAAATTTATGGTAGTTGCTGAAGGAATCGAATGGTATAGAATCTGGCTAGAGCAATAGAGCATGTCTGTTATTATTAAGCATTGGCAATGATCGGTTGGCTTGGTGATAAAAGACTACTAGGCTAATATGTTGCCATTCTGTTTCAAGGATCTTCTCCTTTATCAAGAACATTTCCCTCTTCAGATTCTGTGCTGTCTGAACATAGAAGCTACATGCCTCCAAAAGCCTTGTACAAAAAGAACAGCTGTGGAGAAATGGTATATTTCTATCTCCTGCTTGCAAAGCCCTATAAACACAAGAAACACAATAATGGGGTAATGTGTGCCTTCCCCTCATCCAGCAGAATAATTATTTTGTTCTTTAATTTCTGTGTTTTTATATATTCTCATCTAAGGATTATGGAGCATTTTATATGAAATATCTTTTCTATCAACTTACAACTGAGATAAGAATATTTAACGGAATATGGCTTGCTACCGAACAAGATGGCTGCTTGAGGAAGTTTTTTTCTTTGACTTATTGGGAAGAATTTAAATATAAATTTGGATAATTTTATTTTCATCATTTCATATACAATTGAAAAAACGGGAATTAAAATAATGTGCAAATTATCATCCCAAAGAAAGAAGCTCTTCAGAAAGAACCTCTTCAGAGATGAAGAAGCTTCTTGGATGAGAAGTCTTCAAAGAAAAACCAGAAAGTCCAATTGCCTCTTGAAAAGCACCTTTGGGACAACCATGACATAGATGACTAAGAATCTCTGCAAATTATCATATTAATAAACAACTTGTAACTCATATTCTCAATAAAAGAGTGGTACAATTTCATTGTCTTTCATTCACAAGACCAGAAAAGAAGACAAAACAAAACAGCAAGAAATGGTTATTTGTACACCCAGAAAAATGCTTATTTGTTGTTCAGTTCTAGTTTTTATGTACACTTCATATCCAAAAAATACAATTGATGCACATTTTGAACAGTTTCTCGCTACTGGAATATAAAAGAATACGGATTCGAATATACCACAAAAGGAGCAAAAACAACTCTGTCTGCACTGAAACATTTGGGCAAGCATTCCTGGAATTTGTTGATTTAATTTTAATTCACAACCAAAAGAATATATTTGTGATTTGACTTTAGATTTAAACTAAATTCTTTTTAGACTCCCACACAGTTTCTTAAAAAAGAGGCACAACCCAGCATTCCTGCAACAGAAAGAAAAGTATTCCACACTTCTCTAGGAATAAAAAGGTGAATATTGGTGATAGAAGATTCAGTTCTTAGGGAACAGAACCTATACTCTGCAGACCAGGCAGTCAATCAAGGGAGGCATATTGGCTCCCTGGAGCAAAAATAAAAAAAATGTAACTTGCCCAATTGGGAATTATATTATCAGGCAGCAAGTTTGATGTGGCTTAAAGAATGGATAACACTAAAGAACTCTAGACTGCTGACTGTAGAAGGTCATGACTTATTGTTGGGATGGCATGCTTTTTTTATGGTATAAGGGAACTAAAACACAGGGGTATTTCAGAAGACATTACTTAAGGGAGGCGTTGCTATTAAACTGGGAAAAGATCAAAAAGCAATATTATTTAAAAATTCCAGTCTGGCTATCAACTATTGAACCTTTTTCGTACTCAATAATATCCAAAAAGGAACAAACAGATATGGTGAAATGTTGAATGCAGAGGGTGAACTTAAATCTAAGCAAGAGTTGGAACAGGAAGGAATAAAGATGAATTTGTTTTCACATGTGCAAATACAATCTAGATATGATAAATATCGTAAAGAGGAAGGTGATCATTATGATAAAATGACTGAGCTAGATAAAATTTTAACAGGTACTGATGAAAAAGTAATCAAAAATTATATGGACACTTACTAGAGGTTAAGCTAGAAGAAATCAAAGAACCAATGATTGCTTGGAGAAAAACATTCGGCATAGGATTGAACTAGAAAAGCGGCAGAAATTGTGGTCTCAAAATTATAAAATGACAATATCAGCAGCATATAAGGAAAATTTGTATAAGATGTTTTATAGGTGGTATCTACCCCCGACGAGAATAGCAAGACTGTTCAAGAACAAATCTGAAAAGTGTTGGAAATGTCATCAGACACCGGGTTCATATTACCAATGTGGTGGACTTGCACAGAAGCTAAAAGCTATTGGACTAAAATTCACATGTGGCTGGATGATACCAAAACACATATACTTTAAACCAGAGATTTTTTTATTGGGACTTATACCGGAAACATATAACAGGGATTTGAAATATCTGATTGTAAATGTTTTAACAGCAGCTAGAATTGTATTTGCAAAAAATTGGAAGAACGAGAAAATACCAAAGCAGGAGGAAATTATTCAAAAAATAATGGATTGTGCTGAAATGAGTAAATTGACATTTGAAATTAGAGAACAAGAAGAAGAACAATTCTACAAGATATGGGATTTGTTTTATCAATGGTTAGATAAACTATTGGTAATGGAAAAGGTTGGAGGGCCTCTTTATATATTTAAGAACAATAGAATGATATATGAGATACCACAAAGGTTTAGTATTGTTAAATAGTATAATATGAGGCAATGGAATGAGGTTGTATGTATGATTTTAATATCTAGACCATTTTGTTTTAAAGATGGAATAACAATTGGAGTGAAACAATTGATGTATAATAATGCTGATATATACGAACCCAATACCTAGAATATTTTGTGTAAAATGAAGGAATAACAATCATAGTGGAACAATGACTATACAATGTTAATAATGTATTTATGCTTATTCAATGGATAATTTGTGATTTGATATACAATTGTAAGTGGTGAGAATGGAGATGCACAAAAACCTGAAGCCAAATGATACGCTATATGAAACAGTTGAAGTTTGTATGTTTTATATGTTTTGTTAGTCTTTTGTTTGTCTTTAAAAATAAATAAATAAATGTAACTGAATACCTTACTAAAATAATCAGTCCCATGGAGTACTACCTCTATCTTCTTCCATATGTGGGGACCAATGGCACAACAATGATTCTAAAAACAATAACAAGAGATTATGAACAGCTAGGGAAGAATATTAAAGAATTAGGAGCACAAATGGTGTTTTCATCTATACTTCCAACAAAAGGCCAACATCCAATGAGGGAGCAAAGGATTTTAGAAATGAACTACTGACTTAAAAACTGGTGTTGTCAACAGAACCTTGGCTTCCTAAACCATGGCCTGCATTATCTACATGAAGACTTACTGGCAAGGGATGGACTGCATCTCACAAGAACTGGAAACAATATATTGGGAAAACAACTGGCTTATCTTATCAAAAGAGCTTTAAACTAAAATTAAGGGGAGAGGGGCAGCAATCTTCACACCTTTAGAACCTAATTCCAAACAAAAAACACTAGATAACCAATCATATGAGATAAGGCAGTGTTGACGAGACTGTACGCATGGGGGAGTGCCTGAAACTGGAAGAGCAGTTCCCTGGCACACATACATGTGCCGGGAAGCTGAGCTTTTGGTTTCCGGCAAAAGCATGCATGCTGGTCACCTGGTGTTCTGGTTTTTGATGCACATGCACGCGCAAAGACCAGCTGGCCAGCGCACATACGTGCACCAGAAACTAGAAGCTCAGCTTCCTGATGTGCATGTACGCCAGAGAACTGTTCTTCCAGTTTCCGGTCCTCCCGTGCACACGAAGACCAGCTGGCTGGTGAGCATTTGTGCGCTGGAACCCAGAAGAGCAATGGGCAATGGCTGGCATGCCCGCAGAGATGGCTCTATGTGCCACTTCTGGCATGCATGACATAGGTTTGCCATCACAGAGATAAGAACAAAAAGAAAGATGAAATAAAAAAAGAAAAATGTAATGAAGTAGAGAGTGATGGAAAGAATAGAAATCCCAGTTAAAAAGTAGGAGATATAAGAAAGTACCCAAAACCCATAAAAGGATTCAAATGCGTGTACACTAATACTCAAAGTTTAGGGAACAAACAGTACATGAAGGCAGATCTGATATAGTTTCCATTAATGAAACCTTGTGGGATGAAACTCATGACTGGAATGTAGCCATGGAGGAATACAAATTATTCAAAAGAAACAGACCTAACAAAAGAAGAGGTGGAGTTGCATTATATATAAAATATCATACACCTCTACAGAAATGCACAAAACCAAGGATGAAAGCATCCTAGAATCCATATGGGTTAATATAAAAGGCGGAGGGGGGGGGGAGAATGACATTGTTATGGTAGTATACTACAGGCCACCCAAACAAGCAGAAGTAGTAGATGAACTCTTTGCTAATCAATTAACAAATGTATGTAGGAAATATACCAGGGTAGTAATGGGAGACTTTAACTACCCTGATATCACTGGGAGACAAATGCTGCAGCAAGTGTGAGACCGAACAGATTTCTAACCAACTTAGCTGACAACTTTGTCATCCAAAAGATAGAGGAGGGAACTAGAGGAAAAGCTATGCTTGATCTAATTATTACTAATAGGGAAGAAATAATAGAGGAAGTTGAAGTTGCTGGAAACTTGGGCGAGAGTGACCATGTCATATTGGAATTCAATATAATGCAAACGCAACAGAATATAATCTAATCAGGGTCTTAAACTTTAAAAGAGCTGATTTTAAAGAAAACTCAGAACATAAGCAAAATTTCATGGATAAAAATCCTAAAGTGGAAAAAACTCAAGAAGTATGGCAAACAATTAAAAAATATGATCATAAAAGCCCAGTCAAACAAAATACCACTGCAAAAGAAAAACAAGAAATCCAAGAAGAAACCAGCATGGTTGCACAAAGATCTCTCTAATAAATTGAAAGACAAAAAGTATAAGTACAAAAAATGGAAAAAGGGATACATAACTAAGGCAGAATATCAGCAAACAGCCTGAATCTGCAAAGATAAAGTCAGGGAAGCAAAGCCTCAGAATGAACAAAAACTTGCAACAAAAGTCAAAGATAATAATAAAAAGTTTCTTTCAACATATAAATAACAAGAAAACAGGCAAGGAAACAATTGGTCCACTAATGAGAGAAGATGGCTAGAGAGAGAAAGCTGAACTGCTTATTATTTGCATCAGTCTTCATGCAAAAAGAAACTATAGCCCAACCTACCAAAAACATAACTCTCAGCTGGTATAGGCCGGACTTTGTAAAGGGACAAAAAAGAGTTGGGACAATCATGCAAATGCAGCAAACTACACTTTAATTTCCCCTTAGCAGTCCGGACCCTCAGAACACAGTGAGCAAGAAAAAGAAAACTCCTTGTGAAGTCAAAGCTGGGAGTGTCTGCCTCCCAGTGCCTTTTTAAGTTCTTGGCCCCCGCTCCCTGGCTGGTTGACATCCCACACCCTTCAATAGCCACCATCCAGCATCAGGCAGTGTCTGACTGCCAACTCACATGTGACTGGGATGGCCCAGCTGATGATGTGCTGCTGTTGTGGAAGCCTCTGGAAGCTGCCACTCGCTCAGCTGAACGGTGCAGCCTCGAAGAATGTTCGGTGGGTGGTTCTTGGCCCCCGTAAAGGCCACTGGAAGCTGCCAAGCACTCAGCTGCGTGTGCAGCCCTGCAGGTCGGGATTGTCTGGCGGCTGGCTCAAGGCAGTTGCTGAAGGCCATTGGGATTGGCCAGCAATGGTCCAGTAGATTGCTGCCGCGACTGGGTAACATCATTGCAGGAGGGCTGCCTCTGCCTCACTTGTCATCAGAAAAGAGCTGATGTGATTCCCATCTTCAAAAAAAGGGGGCAAGGAACAGACCAGGAAACCATAGGTCAATTAGCCTAACATAAATACCTGGTAAGATACTGGAAAAAATAATCAAAAACAGATCTGTGAACATCTAGAAACAAATAAAGTTATAATTTGAAGCCAGCATGAGTTTGTTAAAAACAGATAATGCTAAACCAATCTTATTTCATTCTTTGACGAAGTGACTAAATTAGTAGACCAGCAAAATGCTATGGACATAGTATAATTAGACTTCAGCAAGGCATTCTACAAAATAGACTATAGTCGCCACCTTAATAAACTAGAAAAATGTGGGATAGACAGCATCAGCATCAAATGGATTTGTAACTGGCTGACAAACCGTACTCAACTAGTAGTCCTTAACGGTACTATATCTAGATGGGGGGAAGTTAGCAGGGGGGTACCAAAAGCTTCTATCTTAGACCCAGTACTCTTTAATATCCTCATAAATGACTTAGATGAGGGAATAGAAGGGGAATTCATCAAATTTGCAGATGACACTAATCTGGCAGGAATAGCCAACACCCCAGAAGACAAGCTCAGGATCCAAAAAGTTCTTGACAGACTTCAACAATCTACCCTATCCAACAACATGAAATTTAACATAGAGAAAAGCAAGGTTTTATACCTAGGCATGAAAAGCCAAAGACACAAGTACAGAGTAGGCGAAACCTGGCTCAAAAACAGTAACTGTGGAGGTATCTTGGAGTCCTAGTGGATGATCTCTTAAAAATGAGCCAGCAGTATATAGCAGCAGTCAAAAAAACTAATACAATCCATGGTTGTATAAACAGAGACATAGAATCAAAATCACGTGAAGTATTAGCATCATTTTATAAACCCTTAGTAAGGCCATACCTGGAATACTGCATCCAATTTTGGTCACCACATTGCAAAAAAGATGTTGAGACTTTGGAAAAAGAGCAACTAATGTGACTACAGGCCTGAAGAGAAAAACATGAAGAACGGTTGCAGGAATTGAGTAGATAAAAGAAGGACCAGGGATGACAAGATAGCAGTATTCCAATATTTGAGAGGCTGCCACAAAGAAGAGGGAGTCAACTTATGTTTCAAAGCACCAGAAGGCAAAATAAGAAACAATGGATGGAAACTAATCAAGGAGAGAAGCCACATGAAATTAAGGAGAAACTTCCTAAAGCAAGGACAATTAACCAGTGGAACATCTTGCCTTCAGAAGTTGTAATATTTCATCAATGCAGGTTTTTAAGAAAAGACTGGACTTCCACTTGTCTGAAATGGTATATGGTCCACTGCTTGAGCAGGAGGTTGGATTAGAACAGGGGTGTCCAAACTTGGGAACTTTAAGACTTGTGGACTTCAACTCCCAGAATTCCCCAGCCAGCATGGACACCCCTGGATTAGAAGACCGCCAAGGTTCCTTCCAGCTCTATTGTAATTCCTATTGCTAAACTTTCAAGCATGCTGTACAGGTAGTACTTGAATTACAACCATCATTAAATCTGGAATTATGATTGTAAATTATGGCAGTCGTTAAGCAGGTCACCAATGACTGCCCAATTTACAATCTTTTTGCGTGCTTTTGTATCTTTCATTTAGTGAATGGCATGTCTGTTAAGTGACTGTTAAGATTATTAATTGAATCCATTTTATTCAATGGTCTTTTTTGCTGGAAACCAGATGTAAACACCCAAAATTGAAGTCATGTAATGCTGTAAATGACTACAAATATTAAGGATCCAAAATGTGATCACCTGACTTTGTGTGTGTGTGTGTGTGTGTGTGTGTGTGGGTTTATGTGTAGTCCTCAGAACACTGAAACTGGGTTGTAAGTACATTTTTGGGAATTTCTTGTAATTTGACGAGGAGGACAAACTATGTATCCTTTTTCTCAAGGTCCTCCTGCCTCCAATCCTCCTACATTGACTTGTTTTTTTATAGGTTCAACATTACAAAAACCTGGGTCAGATTCTAAAAAAGAACCACTTTCCTTTTCTGCTCCCGATGTTATCTTATTTGCAGTGGCAACATGAGAAATGCCAAGTTGGTGTTCGCAAAGTGATGTTTTATGCAGTAATTCAGACATTCAGAATGGAGAGAACAATGTATTAATTTCCGAACAGTTGCTTTAGCCTCATCCTTGCACGTGCTACCTAAAAGGATCAAGCATAGTAACTCTGTGGCAGTTGTCTTGCTCCTTTGTTTCATACATGCCCCTTACAATTGACGTACATATTTTTTTCTCAGTGTATATAGCAGGGGTGTCCAAACTTGAGAACTTTAAGACTTGTGGACTTCAACTCCCAGAATTCCCCAGCCAGCATGGCTGGCTGGGGAATTCTGGGAGTTGGTCCACAAGTCTTAAAGTTCCCAAGTTTGGACACCCCTGGTATATAGTGTTATTGGTTTCAAATATTTGATGGATTTTAAAAGACTTGGAAGCTGGTACTGTGTTTATAATCATTGAAGTCTTTCGTCTGCCTATTCCTTCATTTTCTGTACAATACACTAAACCGACTAACTGCTGTGAAGCTATTAGAACATTCACATCCAACACTAGGAGTATCATATAGTCAAACTGGTGTCAAGGTAGAAATTTTAGTGGCTAAGAATATGGAAAAGACTGACCTTGTTCTCTGCATGTTAGCTTTATACTGAACGAAACAGATGGCATTTTGAATTATTCACATCAGTGAAAGCTTATAACTGTTAGCATTGGTGACAGCAATAGAACATGCAGACATGTTTCTATATCCTTTTTGTCCAAATGTCTGACCTGCTAACACTTGAAAGATTTTCTTTCTTAAATTTGTTCATTTTTACAAGTTATTCCCACTTTTTTGCATAATATTTCAGCTGGTCGAAAAGGGTCAATTAAGATTAAGCATTTTTCCATTATTCACTACAACATGCCATAGTGATTTATAGACTGGGTGATATTACAGAGAAATAAGTTCAGAATTTTAGATGGTGTAAGATTTTACTACATTCTGATAAAATTTGTTTTCTAGCTGGACCATATATCTGTATTTCTTGCTTCATTTTATTAAGATGCAAGTGTAGCATATTGTTTAGTTTTTCTATAAAACACAATAAACTGAAAATGATATCAGGTTAAAGTAAAAATTTATAAAAGTTTAGGAGTAGAACTTTAGATTATGTTCCGACTCTTGTTTTCCTTTATATAAGGCCCTTCTTAACTGGTGATTGATAAACATCGAATTTGATAGAAGATATGGATGGTCTATAACTTCTTTGAATTCTTTTATATTTTATTACAATATTTTCTATTATGGTTCGCACAGTCAGCCAGATGCTTAAACATGTTACATAATATTGAATGCATATTTTTGGCAAACGTTACAAGATTTTTTTGGGTATGGCTATGACCTGTTGAGAACTTGTATTTTCCATATTTTTACCCTTATCCTTGTGTTACTGGTTACTGGTTAGGACTGATTCCTGTCTGGGCTTAATTTGAGAGTTATATCTCATCTATGTGAAATCCTGGCAAGTAATTGTTTTAAACTAATGATACTAAATTGTGTAGAAATTATGTTGTGAACAGCATCAAAAACATCAGGCAGACAGCCATTAGTTGTATCTTTAAGAAAGTCTCCAATCTACTTTGTAAAATTTAATCTTTGTCTCTTTGAATACAAAATGTATCGGGCCTATAAAAAAGCCACGTTTATTACAAATGTGAAGTTCCTATGAAGAGATTATGGCAATATTCAACCTTTTTAGTTAGCAAGAAAGAGAGAAGGAGGGAGGGGGGGAGAGAGAGAGAATTCAAGTAATAAATCCTATTTAAAAGGGAACAATTGTTCTGGTGAACGAGAACAATAATCTAGCTTTAACTGAACACTTAATATAATGTCAAATAAGTCTGAATTAAATGTATGTTTATTTGATATTCTGATTTCAGAAGCCAGCATGGGAGAAGCAGTAATTAAAAAATAGCCTAATGTGGCATTTGTAAATGAGAGCCAAGATGTGAAAAAAAGGGTTGAAGACCTCCTGTCATAATTGCCACCTAAGGGAGTTTGGCAACCTCTTTTCACTATACTGTACTTTCATTCTGATTAAAACATGTTACTCAGGTTTTTCAATGGGAATGAGTTGCAGTCAACAACCATGTATGATAGTGTGCTTTTTTCTAGGGATTTCCTATGATAGCCTATATATAGAAAGATACACGAGAACATGCATGTATATAGAAAGATACATGCATACTCTTTATTCATTTTTCATATAGAGTTGTTCCAGCTTTTTAATCAGACATTTACAACCCCCTCCCCAATTCTATTTTCTATTTTATTATTTGTATTCCTACCCCCCAAAATACTGTTTGTCATGTTATTTTTTTTTTTACTCTTTGGCTTTTATAAGCATGAATAGAAATGACAGTATGTTGATCCTAATCCCCACCTTAAATCCAAAGGGAGTTTATTGTAAATTAGATTAAGTTTGGCACTATAAAGTCAATGTAATGATTGTAGCAGTTGGATCAGATTATTAGAATTTTTCTTCTAAATTTTTCTTCTAAAATTGCTATTTTACTGTTGAAGATATGTGAGGATGAGCTATCCATTAAATTTACTATTTAATCTATGCTATCATGCAGCTTTGTGACAAGTACTTCATTTTTTTATAATTACCTCAAAAAGTGTTTAGCTTTGCCAATTCATCCTGCCTGCATAATTTCTTCCGAAGGACTCTTGACAGTGTAACAATAAGTAGATCAGAGCTGGAATCCTCTTCACTTTGACTTGTATGCAGTTTGGTAATTCATGTGTTAGTGGATTACAGACAGTAGCAATTATTCAAGTTTATCTACAACGTAAGTTGTTTTGTCTTTTCTATTCAGTGTGTTTATTAATTACTATTCATGAACCACTAGGGGTAGGGAAAGTATATGATCCTGGGAGGAATAAGTGAAGAATGCCAGGAGTATATGCCAAGAGCATTTAAATTCTAGAAGGTTCATCCAAGGTTTGAAGGTCATCCCCGTACTCAGCTAAATCAAGCAGGCACCAATATTGGATGGCAGAAATATAGCAGAATGCTGGAGGGAGAAGATCATTTTAGTGACAACAGCAAAGTATTTTGATTTTTTTTTTAATGGTCATTACATGAAAGCCATGGGCAGTTTTGACAAAAACTGGAAGTATGTACCAGCAACCAGAAAACATTAGCAAGTTGTTCTGGTGTGATTGTGACACTCTGCAAATAGCTGTAATGGTAAGCTGTTGTCATTCATCCAAATACCATCCAAAATGCAATCATGTGACTGCAGGGTGTGTGTGCAGCCGTTGTAACTCTGAAAATGGATCATAGGTACCTCTGGGAAGGCCTATAATATCTTCAATTGGTTGCTACGAGACTTGTCATAACTGAAATTTTGTACAGTAGAGATATGGAAATGCGAGATAATTTAGAATACATTCCCTATTTACAAGAACTTCTTGTATTAGAAAATAGAAATTAGATCATTACCAAGACGGAAAGCTACAACAGTTGATGGAATGTATGTAAAAGTATGTCTCTTATTTGCTCCTCTATAAGTGTCTCAAGATTGGAGCCATGCAGAATAAAAGATGAGTGACTATATAAATGTTTTAAGTAAATCAATCAGTTGTATTGTTTATTAGTTGTCAGTTTCATAAAGAGTTATGATTACTAGCTAATTTTCAGATCTTTAACTTTGTCAAAAAACAAAGCAAAAGAGAGGGAGAAGGGAGTATATCTAATCCACGTGGATTAGTTTTTGAATTGTCTTTATAGATGGTTACTTGCTTGTACGCTTAAGTTTTCAACAACTATATTTTCTGAAATGACATATTTTAGTACAACTATTTTAAAGAAATATAAAATATATTTGGATATAAGTTCAGAAGTAAACCTAATAGCGTTCAGGCTTACATATGTGCTGAATTAATTTAGATTCAGTAATAGGTATTTTTTAGGAAAACAAATTATGTATTTTATACTTAATTGATTCTGAAATCTAAGGGTAAGCCGAGGTCTTCTGGAAATTTTCTTAAAATGGACTATCAAGGCATTTTTAGATTAAGAACACCACTATTAAGTATACTTCATATTTGTGTATAATAGGATATGCTTCTGATACTAACTAATGTTGATGTATTAAGAGTCATCAGTTTAGTGAAAAGACACCATTGATTGCCTTACACACTTATTCAGAAAACTATTTCTTGAGTCACTTGATTTGTGACATATATCACTTTAAGTCAGTGAAGTGAAAATTCTATCATTTTTTCCTATGTTTTAAATTTTTCTGAGTGTTTATTTATAATAGGTTTTATGGATGATTAGTTATGTGAATTGTTTCAGGAGGGGTTCCCCTCCTAGTGGGACCATTTATTACATTTTTTATAAACTTCAATTTACATTTAAACATTTCATGATGAAGCACTGGTACTACTTTCTTTTTTTCTTTTTTCTATCTTTAAATTATTTGTGAAAACATATAAAACATTGCAGGAATAATCTTTTTCTTAAAAACAAATTAGTCTAGTTGGCTGTGATTAATTACCATTCCATACATTTACAAGAAATAACCTTAAGGGGCTGACATCATATTTTAGCTTCAAAATAAGAATAGAATTGTTTGCTTTTTGGATTCTGCTTAATTGCTCTTTTCCGAAAAGTTGGAATGGTCATTTTATCTCATTTTTATCATTTTTTATCGTTTTTATTAATCACCCTTACTAGAGTGCAGGAATACTCTACATAAGGTATGTCCAACCACAAGGTCTATTTAGGTCTAATGAGTTCAAAATTTCCAGATATCTAGATGGTACAACCATTGATTTCTTCCTCCGAAGTCACTCAACTTCAATTTACAAATCACAATACTTCATTATTTTTTCTATCTGTTTCTTTTCAATGTGTGCATCACCTGCATGATTGCAATACCTGGTATTGCAATATTAATGAATCAGACTTATTTCTTTTCCACAATATCAGGCATTTTGTGGGCCAGTTTGGATTTGTTTGGATTTAAAAGTCCCACAAATTCTTGACCTGTTCATTTTCAAGAACTTTGTCAACTTGGTGTTTCCAGTACTTTTTGCTGCATTAAAACCCAGACTTCTGGCAAAGCTTCCAATGTATAATTTTGGCAGCTTGATTTTGATGTTGTACATAATCAGTCTGTGAAATTTTGCTGCAGCCACTGGCAAAATCATCCACTGATGATTATTTTTATTATTTTTATATTTTACTTTACTGTTTATTTTTGTTTTACTATACTTTATTATATTATTATTGTTGTTATGGTTTGTCACACAATCAATTAGATGTTTAGACTGGATTTGGCATTATTATCTGTTGAGTCATTCTCAAGGACCTGGGATAAGCAGGATGTAAAGTGTTCAAAGTAAAGCTGTCTTTTGCAATTGACTGGTGGTGATTCTGTTAATGCCAATTGCATTCAACGGATGCTCCCAATGTTTTGAAATTGCACCCAATGCACCTATTGCAATTAATAATATCTATGTTTGCCTTCTATTGCCACCTTTATTCAATTTTTATTTGCAGAACTTTGTGTTTTATGATTTTTTTCCAGTTCTTTTTCTTCTATTCTGTTGTCTCTAGATACTGCAGTGTCCATTATCCCCACTTTTTGGTCTTTCTTCTTGACAGCTCTTAAGTCTGTGATGTTATGTGACAGATACCACATACTGTTTGAATTCTAAAATCCCAGAGCACTTTGGTTTCTTTATTTTCCATTTTGTGGTCCTGCCAGCTCTTGCTTGCAGGCAAATTGTATTTCTTGCAGATATTCCAATGCATCATTGTTGTTACTTTGTCATGTCATTGTTTGTAGTCAATCTGTTCAGTCTTCTTGACACAGCTAACTAGGTGGTATGTTCTTTGTAGAGACAGAATTTGCTCTCTGTTGCTATCATCTCATTTCTTCAATGTAGTCTGGCTGCCAATTGACTCATAGTTTAAATGGCGTCTTGTCTCCACCCGTCAGTGTGACTGTGATGTTCCTCAACTAAATATCCACCACATTGTGTCTGAATGTCCATCAACAGCTTACACCAGCCCAATGTCTGATTTTTTCAACATAGACCACCGTGTCCTTGAATGGCTGGGTGGACTGGACATTAACATTTGAATTACTGTAAGTCCATGCATTTCCCATACGCTAAATAAATAAAATCTCATTTCTAGCTTTGTATGCATTTGTTCTTAAGGCTTGATGTTGTGCAGCCAAAATTAACCCTTTTGCCTTTTTAAAAAAATTCCTGCTCTTAGCCATTACAAGATCTTTTCTGTGTGTGTGCGTGTGTGTGTGTGTGTTTACTAATCATGTAATACCTTATCTTGCCATGTCTCTTTTCTAGTCTTCATTTTGTTTTTCTTGTAGGTCAGTTTGGTATCTCCAGTAGTTAGTAAGCCTTCTTTCTATACCAGATGAGATACCAGCTTAAGTGTATGTTCTTCATTGTTCTTCAGATATCCTTCCAAAGCCCTGTTTCTTCTTCAGTTGTGTGGTGTATTTGCAACACTCCATCTCCACCTATTTTCCTTGGTAGATAGCCTGTCAACGTTAGTTGAAGAACATGATTCATTGTCATTATTTTTCTAGTCTTTCTACTCAGGGCTTTTAGTTCTGCTGGAGTCCAGTCTGCTATTACAGCAATGTATATAATGACTGGAATTACACAGATGTTAATTGTCCTGATAATATTTCCTCTGCTGAATTTTGACTTTTCCAGAATTTTTTTTATTTTTTATTCTCTTACATAACATTTTAAGTATACATTCACATAGTTGTTATTCTTCTATACATTTATCATTCTAATACATTTATAATTTCATTTAATAGGTTATAATATACACTTTGGGTTGCTTTATTTACCCTCCTTTCTTCCTGTTGTAACACCACCTCATTTTCCCTTTCTTTTCTTCCTCCCTTCTGTACTTTCTTCCTTCTTCCTCTCCTTCCCCTTCCTTCTTCCCTTGCCTTTCTCCCACTCCTCCTTTTCCTCTTCCCCTTCCTACCCTCTCTCCCTCTCTTCCTCTCCCTTCCATCCTCCTCTCTTTGCCTCTTTCTTCTTTCCCCCATCTTCTTTTCATGTTCTCTTCCTTCTCTCTTTTCTATTATTGTAGGTGTCTCTTTCTGGCCTCAGTTTATATTTCCTTGGGATGGTATTTCCGCAGACCCAAATATAATTTGATATCATTTCTTATTCCTTTACCTTCACTAATCTATCCTAGCTATATTTTCCTTCCCTTTATATCTTGCTTTTGGCTGTATACTTATATGTTTAATATTTTCTTTTCTGTTTTCCCCTTCTTCCCCCCTTTTCCATTTAACATTGCCTCGTCTGGGTTCTATATCTTCTCCCTATTTTCTTTTCTAGTTTCCTTTGTCTAGACAATCATAGAATCCTCCCCATGTCTTGAAGTATTCCGATTCCTCTTTATCCTTTATTTTCATTGTCAACCTATTCATCTCTGCACAATCTAATATCTTTTTTATTATCTCTTCAGCTGTTGGTAGCTTATTTGATTTCCAATTTTGGGCAAATACAATTCTTGCTGCTGTAGTTCCGTGTATAATCAAATAGGTATCCTCTTTCTTGTATTTCTCTGGGATAATACCTACTAAGAATATCTCTGGTCTAAATTCTATTTTTTCTTGTAACATTTTCTTTAGCCATACTCTTATTTTAATCTAATATTCCCTTGCTTCTGCACATGTCCACCACATATGATAGTAGGAGCCTATTGCTTGTTGACAACAATTCACTGATTTGTCTTTACACATTTTTGCTAATTTTCCGGGTGTCATGTGCCATCTATAAAACATTTTGTATAAGTTTTCTTTATAGGCCGTTGACATGGTTAATTTATAGTTCCTTTCCCATAGTTATTGCCACTTTTCCAGCTCAATCGTGTGGCCAAAATTCTTTGCCCAAGTTAACATTGTATCTTTAACCGCTTGTTCTTTTAAGCTAGTTCTTAATAGGTAGCTATATAGTTTCTTAATTACTTTTTCTTCCGTTCTCATAAATACCTTATTCAGCTCCAAAGTTCCTAAGCTAAAACCATATTCCCTTTTATCTTTTTTATATCTTGCTTGTATTTGCAATTGTGGAAACCATCCTATATCAATCTCTTGTTTTTCTAATTCTTGTTTTTGTTTTAATTCCTCCCTTTCTGTTAAAATATCTTTATATGTAATGATATTTTTCGTACTACTAATATTTGGATGTGTCAATGCTTCCATTGTTGAAAGCCACATTGGTATTTCTAAATAGTATTTCCCTTTCACTCTTTCCCATATTATTAACAATCCATTCCTTACTTAATGTCTTTGAAAATAGCCATGTACCTTACTTTTACCAGGCATGCCAACGTAGTTGCAAATTGTGACCTTCCAATATCAATAAGCTTGTATTACTCAGTAGAATCAATTCTTTCATCCAAGCTAATCCTGCTGCTTGATAATACAATTCCCAATTTGGTAATCCAAATTCTTGCATTTTGCAACATTTTTATGTTAATTCTTGCTCCCCCCCCCCCGGTATTGGTATTGTTTGGAATTGGTATAGCAATCTTGGTAGTATATTCATCTTTACTACTGCTGTTCTTCCCATCAATGATAATTGTAGGTTTTTCCATCTTTCCAAATCTATTTCTGTTTCTTATCTTATAATAATTATCCTCCTTTAGTGTTACACACCTTGAGGTCAATTGTATACCCAAATATTTCACTTTTTTCATCACCTGTATATCCAGTTTCCCCATCAACTCTTTCTGTTTTTCTGTCATATTTTTCACCATAATTTTTGCTTTATCTTTATTGATCTTCAAGCCCGCTACTTCTCCATATCCTTCTATTATTTAACTACTTTTGGTCCTGTTTCTATTGGATCTTCCATAATAAACATCAAATCATCTGCAAATACTTGTAGCTTATATTCTTCTTTCTTAACCCTCATCCCATTTACCTCTTTATTTTGTCGTATTTCTCTGTTCAAAATCTCTAGTGTCAATATAAATAACAATGGCGATAGTGGGCAACCTTGTCTAGTTCCTTCGTGATCTCTATCTTTCCTGTCATCTCACCATTTACCATTATCTTTGCTGATTGGTTATTGTATATCATTTTGATCATATTTATAAATCCCTCACCAAATCCCATCATTTGAAATTGCATTATCATAAATTGCCAGTTCACATTATCAAAGGCCTTTTGTACGTCCAGAAATAGTAATGCCATTTGCTTCTCTGAGTGGGCTTCATAGTATTGTAGCGTATTTAATACAATTCGCATACTGTCTCTGATCTGTCACTTAGGGAGAAATCCATTTTGGTCTATGTGTATAAATTCGTTTAGGAGTCTCTTCATTCTTTCTGCCATTATTGATAGAAAAATTTTATAATCTACATTTAGTAATGAAATAGGTCTGTAATTTTTTACTTGTTCTAAGTCTGAGTCGTCTTTTGGTATCAGCATATATGCCTCCGTCCATATTTCTGGTATCTTTCCCTCCCTTAGTAAGTCATTAAATAGTTCTAACATTACATTGCGTAATACTTTGTAATGTTTGGTACAGTTCTGCCAATAGTCCATCTGTTCCTGGTGTTTTCCCTTTCTTTTGCCTTTTAATGCCTTCTATTCTTAGTAGGTATTATCCCAGAGAAATACAAGAAAGAGGATACCTATTTGATTATACACGGAACTACAGCAGCAAGAATTGTATTTGCCCAAAATTGGAAATCAAATAAGCTACCAACAGCTGAAGAGATAATAAAAAAGATATTAGATTGTGCAGAGATGAATAGGTTGACAATGAAAATAAAGGATAAAGAGGAATCGGAATACTTCAAGACATGGGGAGGATTCTATGATTGTCTAGACAAAGGAAACTAGAAAAGAAAATAGGGAGAAGATATAGAACCCAGACGAGGCAATGTTAAATGGAAAAGGGGGGAAGAAGGGGAAAACAGAAAAGAAAATATTAAACATATAAGTATACAGCCAAAAGCAAGATATAAAGGGAAGGAAAATATAGCTAGGATAGATTAGTGAAGGTAAAGGAATAAGAAATGATATCAAATTATATTTGGGTCTGCGGAAATACCATCCCAAGGAAATATAAACTGAGGCCAGAAAGAGACACCTACAATAATAGAAAAGAGAGAAGGAAGAGA
Organism: Natrix helvetica; assembly: GCF_964273705.1. NCBI lineage: Eukaryota > Metazoa > Chordata > Lepidosauria > Squamata > Natricidae > Natrix > Natrix helvetica. The sequence continues at coordinate 46,395,596 of NC_138558.1, read as the reverse complement.
ACATGAAAAGAAGATGGGGGAAAGAAGAAAGAGGCAAAGAGAGGAGGATGGAAGGGAGAGGAAGAGAGGGAGAGAGGGTAGGAAGGGGAAGAGGAAAAGGAGGAGTGGGAGAAAGGCAAGGGAAGAAGGAAGGGGAAGGAGAGGAAGAAGGAAGAAAGTACAGAAGGGAGGAAGAAAAGAAAGGGAAAATGAGGTGGTGTTACAACAGGAAGAAAGGAGGGTAAATAAAGCAACCCAAAGTGTATATTATAACCTATTAAATGAAATTATAAATGTATTAGAATGATAAATGTATAGAAGAATAACAACTATGTGAATGTATACTTAAAATGTTATGTAAGAGAATAAAAAATAAAAAAAATTCTGGAAAAGTCAAAATTCAGCAGAGGAAATATTATCAAGACAATTAACATCTGTGTAATTCCAGTCATTATATACATTGCTGTAATAGCAGACTGGACTCCAGCAGAACTAAAAGCCCTGAGTAGAAAGACACATCCCTGCGACCAATCCGCTCTCACAGGGAGGGACTTCTCCTGGTGCCATCCACCAGGCAATCCAACGGGCGACGCCTAGGAGTAGGGCCTTCTCTGTGAGGGCCCAACCCTCTGGAATGACCTCCCCCCCGACATTAGAACCACCACCGACTTCCGCTCCTTCCGTCAAAAACTAAAGACTCACCTGTTTCAATTAGCTGGCCTGGCACACTCATAGCTTTTACCTCCTGGCAGATATATTTTAATTGGTATTTTTGGGGGGAACCATTTTAAATTTAACTCTTTGGGTATTTTAGGGGTCTTTTTAAAGATTGTATTTTAAACACTTTACTTTAATGTACAGTTCTTTTAACCTCCTCCATCTAAGTATCTAATTATTTAACTATTTATGTATTTAAATATTTGAGTATCAATTTATTTATCTATGTATCTTTTATGTATTGACTGTACACCGCCCCGAGTCCCTTTTGGGAGAGGGGGCGGTCTATAAATGTGAATAAAGTAAAGTAAAGTAAAGTATTACCTCCATCATTGTAATTCTTTCTTCTAGTGCCTTCTTAAATTTTTCTGGTATCTTAGTTATTCTGGTTTTCTCTAAGAATTGTCTTATTTTCCCTTCTGGTACCCTCTCATGTTGATTCAGCTTGTTATAGTAGTTCTCAATTATTATTTTTCTTTTCTCCATCTGAATGTTGTAAATTCCCTTCTTCATCCACCAGTTGGTTAATCAGTTTTTTTTTCTCTTTCCTTTTTCAACTTGTAGGCCAGCCAATGTCCTGGTTTATTTGCATTTTCAAAAAAAGTTTTGTTTTGCCGATTTTATTTTGTATGCCAAATCTTCATTTTCTATCAGATTCAGTTTATGTTTTTGCAGTTCCAACATATTTTTAACTTTTCTCTGCAGCTCCGTCTCCAAACTTTTGTATTCTAATTCCAACTTCTTTTGAGTTTGTCTATTCTGCCTACTCTTTTTCCCTAAGTATGTCATTGCAAAACCTCTGATATATGCTTTGCAGGTGTCCCATACATTCTGTAATGATATGTCTTCTATTTTCTTGGAAGAAATAAGTCAGTTCCTTTTCCATATATTGCTGGAAACTTTTTTCATTTAATATTCTTAAGTTTAAAGTCCATATCCCCTTTTTCCTCTGTCCCTTCCAAGTCATTGTTATTGGATTATGATCAGCCCATGTACTTATGTCTATGTCTATTTTGAATGTTTTGAGTATTAACCCTGTTGACATCCACATCATATCTATTTTTGACCAAGATAAGTATCTGTTTGAGTAGAAGGTATATTGTCTTTCTTTCAGGGGTCTTATTCGCCAAACGTCTTGTGAATTTAATTCTTCCATCATTTTGAAAAATGTTTTGGGTAGGGTTTTTCTTGGATACTTGTTCATCTTTGTGGATATATAGTCTATTCCATTATTTACAACTGCATTAAAGTCTCCTAGTATACATATATCTTTGTATTCATATTATATTATCTTTTTATGTGGTTTCGCAAAAAATTGTTCTTGTTTATCATTTGGGACGTATATTGCCACTAACAATATCTTTCTCAGATTCATCGTTATCTCCACCATCAGTATTCTCCCCTCCCCATCTTCAAAAATTATATTTGATTGCAAAAGGGGCCTAAACCAAGTACTGAGTACATATGCATGCTTATACTTTTCAGAGGTCAGATATTATTCTATGCACAATCCTTGTTTTATATGTTGCATGTAATATTCTAATTTTCTGAGGTGGTGGATTTGGGGTTTTCATGAGCTGTACGCCATAATCATCACAATTATGACAAATCGACAGTGTTGACAATTGCCAGTTTACCAAAATTCCTTCTGGAACCAGCCATCTAAAACTCATCCCTTTCTTAATCAGACTCTTGGTCAGGAAGTGGTATTCTTTTCTTATTTCTCTAACCTTCCTTGGAATTTGCTTCAATTCTACTATCTCTCTAGTTGTATTTGATTCTACTACTTCTTGTTGCTTGCAGTATTTCATTTTTTAGAGTTTTTAAAAAAATCTTACATGCACCCCTCTGGGCAAGTTATTTCTTGTTGCATACCTTGTATGTACTCTAAATGTCTCATCCATTCCCTCTAAAATATGTTCCTTACTCCTTTCTGTGACCCCTGAGAGGATTCCATATTTTCCCGCTTAGTTTTAATTTCTTCTTAATATATAAACAATATCATTATTTACCTCTCCAAATTAATTAAATTTAACATATCATTTCCATCTATTATTGTGTTTTACTCTTGATAACATATATCCTCAAATTTAATTTTATATAGTAAACATATCTTTTATTTAGTTATCCACAATTCATAGTATTGATCTATTTCCCCCACATCATATTGACTATATACCATTGGCTATATTTACCAAGTTTATTCTATTCTACCAGTGAATCCTTTTCCTTCTTTCCTCCTTTCAACCATTTTCTCTTAGTCTCTCGGGAACTTTGCTTCTTTTATATTCTCTTCTCTCCACCTACTTGCCTAGCTTTTTCGTGTTCTTGAAATTTCTATATTTTTTATTTCCAATCTTTTTTCTCCCTTTTAATTCTATTGTTTTAGTACCTTTCCCCAGTCCCCCCCATCTTTCCCCATTAATCCCACCTTTTCTATTTAACTTTCCCTTTTTGGGGAGCCACTTCCCCCTTGTCTCCTTTTGGTATGTAAATTCCAATACAATCATCTAAGTATTTTTCTTTTTCAATCTCTTTTTCTTCTATAGTACCTTCTTGTTCATCATTTAGTCCCTTTTCTTTCTTCTTTTCTCATTCTCCTTGTTCTAGGTATTCCTGCTGAGTTTCCACTGTTTTTTCCCATTTAGCATTTCACGTGCATTTTTAACATATCAAGTAGTTCATTATACATCCAAAATTCAATACTGTCTACTTAATTAATTTAACAAATTGTTTAAACTTTTTCGGTTATATCACATTTACTTAAACATAAAGTTCTTTTTTCCTTTCTTATTTCCAATTTCTAAAGTCCAATTCCACTTTTATTTTGGTTTTTCTCTTCCTCAGAGTAAGTCCAATCCACAACACTGTTGCAAAAACAAATCCTCCATGTTATTTCACACTGCTTCAAAGTGTCTTTATCTTGCTACAGTCAAGATCAGGTTACAGCTGTACTTTCCTTTGTTATTTTCTATTAAGCCTTGTAGTATCCTCTTTTCACCAGTAGATGTCTCCCTCTCCACTGCAGGCAATGTGTTCTAGTCCGCTAGCTGTCAAAATCTATATTTATTCCACAAAAAATAGAAAAAGGTGGAAAAAGAAAGAAAGGAATTTCCCCCGAGTTCTTTTATTATTTTTAATGTTTCCAAGTCCAAACTCGGGAATAAAAATCTTCTAGGTCTTTCCATTTTAGTCTCCGTCCTTTCTTTTTTCCTCTGTTAAATCCCCTGTCTGCCAAATAACTGCTAATCTCCACTCCGGGTCACTTTTTAAATCCAAATTTAAAGTTTCTTTACCTTGGGTTGATCACTCTTCACCCAGTTCCAACACTTTGTTCTAGCACGTCTCCTGCTCAAATAGTTTGGTCTGGTTGCCTCGACTTTGAAGCGGCCATCTTATTTTCCCCCTGTTCTTCCAGAACAGTTTTGACCTGAAGGTCCCTGGCAGCAATTGGTCCGGTTGGGTTTTCGCAGACCCCCTCAGAGCTCCGCTATTTCCCAACCGTTTCAATTGCGGCGCTTCCGGCTTCCTCTCATTTTAATCTTCTTCTTGACTTTGATGTGTTTGATGTTGTTAGCTTGAAGGATGCCCAGGTATTTTGAGTGATCATCCTCAGGCTCTTGATGTTACTTTCATAGGTATGTTTATTCCTTCAGTTTTCACAATTTTTCTGTTATTGATGGTGAGGGTGACGCATTTGACCAGTCCAACTGCATTGCAATATCTTGGCTGTTTATATGAACAGTGTTGAGCTGTGATTCCTTTTCAGGTGTTTTCCATGCAACTTGTTCCATAGTAAATACCTGACTGTGTATTTGATGCTATAATTGAGCTCCTCTACCTCTTTTTAGCAATTAATTTTTTATGTGGTCCATTTGGTGATGTCCATGTTTATGGGTGTAATTTTGATTGTTTAATGGTAATATTAGGAATGAAGAAATTATTGGAATGGAATAATTTTCTAAGTCATATTTCTACTACATGTTGGTTTCTTAAACCATACAATCCAACTATATTTTCCACCTTAATTGCAACTTCGGCATTCCTGTCTCTAATCACAAGTAGCATACTAGGCTTTCAATTTATGTCAACTACAGATTGAATTTGATGATAATTCTCATTTACCTCCTCTTCACATGCATCAATGGGTTGAAGCTTAAACTTGGATATTATCACATTGATGAGTTGACCATGAAGTGTAACTGTTATTGTATTCAGTTGTTGATTGTATTGAAACCATCGCCTTCTCCCACTAATCTTCACTTAGCAAACACATGGATTTATTTATTTAGCATATGGCATATCATACATGGACTGGCAATATAAATTAACATTTTAACTAGATTAGTATAACCCAATAAAATATGAATGTTATCCAATAAAATATAAATGTTAACCCAATAAAATATAAATGTTAAAAAGATCTATATTCAAATATCAATGTCTAGGCCATTTAACTATTGAAGTGGAACATCATTTATATTATAAAAATCAGATATTGGACCAATAAATGTCCTCAGCTTATGATGTGATCTACAGTTTGATTTGGGACACTCTGCAGTCACACTGAGGGAAGGGTATTATGTCCCATTTATACAGAGAGTCATGGCAGATACCATGAGAGGAGTGAACCTTATTTAGGATTGTCCATTGCTGACGTGGTTCGAAACCTGGCAGCTTTTTTGTGGGGTCATTTATATGTCTTCCTATATCTGGGTATTCAGCAACCCATTTGGCTTTTCATTGGGAATTGATGTTTAACTTGTTGGGCAGATGTTGTGGAAGTGCCAGTGAGGGCTCCCTGGATTTGAGTCTTCCTCCTGATACACGAGGAAAGTGAGAATGCACCAGTAAGAATGAGTTGTTCATAATTTTTGCCTTCTTAAGTGCTATGTGGTCAGAACAGGAAGCCAGCAAGTTGTACTTACTAGAATTACTTAGCACTCATAATTGGGACTGTTAACCTTTGTTGCTAAACATTGCAGTTGCTAAACAGAAAAATGGTATGATCACAGTGGACTTACAACATCACTTCCCATTTGGTTGTTATATCACAGGATTACATGTTTGGCTCCTTGTGGTGGAGTGGGAGCAAACAGGCAGTTCTCAGGAGTCTCCAAGGAATCCTTCATTGACTGGCCAGAAAAATGTTACTTGATCAATTAGGAATTCTTTCTCACTACGTAAATAGCCTCAGAGAAATCTGTAGCCTCTTTTTAAATGAATCTGCCAAATGGTCCTATTGAAGCCTTTTCAACCCTGCGCATTTGGCAAGGCTGGAGGTACAAGACTAGTACCTGGACATCAGCAGAGCGTCTGGTCCTTGCAGCAAGCATGCCAGAAAGAAGCGTAGCCAGTGGGTCTTTTCTCACAGATGCACTTTGCCCTTGGCCTGGCTCCGTGCATGGGCTACCTGGGCATGTTGCATTTCCTCCATGAGAAGCTTCAAACCTAAAGCAAGACAAGGCCTGCTGCAATTCACTTGTACTTCTCTTAACTTTCCCGCACTGAATTTCTCTCAGTGAGTTGTCCTGCAAGTTGGATGGGGCGAGATGGATGGGGCGAGTTGTCCCATTCCAATTCATAGTATGTCTGACAAATGGAAAGCAAATATTAAGCTGCATTATCTGTTTTTTAAGCAAAAACCCTAAAATAATACAGTTTATATATCTGAGTGGAAAAAGAACACGTGAAATATAAATTTAATGCTGGAGCTGCCTATGGGTTATTTGAGATGGCAAATTTTATTTCCCAACTGTTTCTGTGCAATTTACTCCCTAGAATTGAAATTTAAATATACTCCTGTAGCAAAGAGACACCTACCTTACACAGAATGTAAAAGAATATATGATGTATTTATCTTTATATGCAGTTTTAGATATATGTGCTTGAAGAATTCAAATAAATATGTAAGAAATCTTGTTTGTTTAGCACAAAGAAGATTATATTTCCTACGTTTGCTATATCGTGAAAACTGGCCTCACAAATGAAAACTTTCATGTGTAGAATATTTTTTTAATTACTGCAAGCTATTTCAAACTGTGTTATGTGGGCATAATATTGCTTGTTCAGACATGTAAATTGTATTATAATTCCATGCATTACCCATACTAAGAAATAAACTAAACATACTAAAGTAAATTAAATGTGTATAATTTTAATAAATAGGTTTATATTTTATGGGTTAAAAGTAACCCAATTCATTATTAAAAACCGCTTCTATTTTATGCAGCCCCTTATTTCATCCCAGTATATTCAAAGTATAGACTCAATATTTTCAGTATCTCCCCTTGGAATGTTCTTACAACAGAGATAAATATGTAAATGAAAATATGCTGAAGTTTGACTGTGCATAAAAACTTATAATTAATTTTCAGGGAATTATTTTGCAATGAGTAGGGACTAGAGATTAAAAAACTGTAACTTCTATTCTTCAAATTGGATTGTATTTTTCATTAGTTTATTCTGTTAAAAACATGCTTTGATTTTTTTATAGAAGAAAAAAAACTTACTTTAAAAAAAATCATAAGATGAAAATATCATGCAATAATGAGATAATTCTATCTGCCTGCCTGCCTGCCTGTCTACCTATCTAATAGTTTCAGGATACCCAGTGTTATAAAGTCAAGAGAACATTGTCCCCTTGTATTCTTGAACCTGCTTTCCTGCTGACAGTCTTTTAAGATTCAACATTAAATACTTGTCTAAATTTAGGAGAAATGCATGCTTTGTAGTTTTGTTCTCTTTTTTTTTTTTGTACTTTCTACTTCATATGGTAAAAAAAGTCGTTTTTCTGATCAGACTTGCTTGTATTTCTAAATCTATGTTAGAGGGGTTTTTTTTCACATGGGAAAATATTGTTTTCTTTTTCATCTTCTGCTAGAAGTCTGTGAATAATATCAGGGTAATTCAGTGATGGAAATGCTAAAATAAGTTTCGCTTTGAGGTAGTGACATTTCTCCCAGGTTTTGGTGTTGCCATTTTGAGGGCCCTCCCAGGCCATACAAAAAAAATAATTCTATCAAGACTGATGAAGAAGCAAAGCATCTACAACAAATCTTCAGTATTTCAAGAAGGGGCACTTCATTTGCAATATTTTCACAATCGCTTCCATAGCATAGTACATGTGCTATGTACATTGTACATAATACATAATACAGAATTAAAGATTTCTATATGAAAGTATAGCCTGTATAATTTGAATACTACTTTAGTATTTTTTCCTATTTTCTTAAACTTTCTTACAATGCAGGGAACATAATTCATTCTTTAATATAACTACAATTATATTTTATAAAAATGTAAAATAAGATGCTCATGAACATCTAGGCAATGTGCTTTGGACAGGCAACACAAATATAATTTGTCAATAGTACCAGAAGACTTGTTAGATGAAAACCAAGTCAGCATGTATCTAAAGAACCTGATACTAATTGTAAAGCATAGTGAAAATATTATGATTTCAGGCTGCTTCGCTGCTTCTTCCTGGGCAACTCACCACTATAGATTTCACTAGGAATACTTCATTATATCAAAAGGTGCCTGATGATATTGTGGAACCATTTTTCAGAACATTGAAACTCAGCTAACAGTGGATCTTGCAACATGACAATGACCCTAAACTTTTCAGGAAATTTATTACTGTGCTTCCCTGAAAATAAGACTCAACCAGAAAATAAGCCCTAGTATGATTTTAGAATGCTCCTAATATAAGCCTATCTTAAAAATAAACTCCAGTTAAGATCATCATTAGCCTTGGGGACTGGTGTGGCCAGCACAGGGGACGGCGAGCACACGAGGGCTGATGACGTCTGGCAGGAGCTGTAGACCACTAGTCCCTTGGCTGGTGCTTTCAAGCTGTGCAGTCTGCACAGTGTAGTTGAGGCAGAGGCAGAGGTGTGGGGGAAGGCATACGAGCCAGATTCATCAAGTGGCTGCGTGCCCCATCACCCCATACGCAAGCAAAGAGATGGACAGGAGTGGCCATGGGATTCTCATCCTCATGGCTGTGGTGAAACTTGAAGATGACATTGGACAGCAGGGGCCAAGTGCACAGGTGGCCATGTGGCATACCGTATCTAGATCGCATGCTTCTCCCCACACTTCTGCCTCAGTCTGCTGCTGGGACAGCTAATCAACTCACCTGCGCTTTGTGGACTGTGCAGCCCCAGCGTGCGCTGGGCTGGGGCTGCTGCCAGACACCATTGGCCTCTGCGTGCTGGCCACCTCTTGTGCGCCTGCTGAGGAACGTGGTGCCCATCTGGGTTGATAACCCTGATACTGTGTTTTCTTGGGGGGGGGGAATGTGGGCTCTGGAATGGTCAAATTAAAGCACAGATCTAAATCCCATCAAGATGCTGTCAACTTTTCAATTTTAGTTCAATTACAGTACATTTATAGTTTACTCAAAAAATAAAATATTGGTGTGTTAAAAAATTTAAAAAAAACTTTACATGGAGTGTACTTACTTTTTCACATCTCTAATCTTCCCAGGAATTGTCTTCATTGCTTTATTTGAAAATCTGCTTTGCAAGAAATTAGCCTTTTGATTATAATACAGTAGAACTTCTGTTCACAAACGCTTCTGACCATGATCAAATCAGGTTCTGACCAAAAAATTCACAATATTTCTTTTTGTGGCCAATTTCCCACTCCGCACAATTTTTTTTTTGTAAATGCCAAGTTTCCAAAATTAGGTTCGGGTCATGACCAAATCAGTTTGCAACCAAAGTTATAGAACAAATTATGGTCATGACCAGAGGTTCTACTGTACCTGAATTCTTAAAGCTATTCGAATTACTCCTGTGAAATAGCTTGCAATTTTTAACTAGTCATTCTTATCTTGAAGAGGTTTTAACCGTAAAAACATTGATGTATGTGAATTCATTGATTTCTGTGAGAAAGAAATCAGGAATTATTCATAATTAAACCATGAAGAATTTTCAGTTGCAGATGAGAAAGTACTATTAAATAGCAAATAAAGGATTTTATGAATACAGATCTGTCAAAGAAAGAGTGGTCACATAAGAGAAATCAACTAAACCCAGAAGACATGCAGTGTGTGCACAATTATTAGGCAGGTTGTATTTTGGAGGATTAATTTTGTTATTGAACAAGTACAATGTTCTTGGTCAATCCAAAATGTTAATAAACCTCAAACCTGAATAATTAAGAAAGTAAGGTTTTGGCTTTCTTAGGATAATATATGTGTTTGTACAATTATTGGGCAACTATTAATGTGCAATATTATTATGCAACCAAATGAAAAATGAAAACTTGCCAATCTCATTCATTTATTATTTGAGAACAATAAACAAACAACTCAAAATAAACTACAAATAAACATTTATGACATTAAAAAAAAACAGTGACCAATATAATCATGCTTCCTTTCAATAACAGTCATATGCCTTTCATTCATGGAGTGTTCCAGTTTCTTGATCTGTTGACCATCAATTTTTTGCATAACAGCAATCACTGCCTCCCAGACACTGTTCAGAGAGATGTACTGTTTTCCTTCACCATAAATCTCCCATTTAAGAAGGGCCCACAAGTTCTCAATAGGTTTTAGATAAAGCGAAGAAGAGGGCCATGTCATTCTTTCATCTTTAAAAAGTTTACGAGCTAGCCACACAGTGGAGTACTTCAATGCATGTGATGGACTTTTTCCTGTACCAACCCTTGAAGATAGTGTCTGGCAGTAGATTGAGTAGTTGATATTGAGTCCATCTTCAATCCAAAAGGTCCAACTAGCTCATTCTTAATAATACCAGCCGATACCAGTACCCCACCTCTACCTTGCTGGCATCTGAGTCAAAGTGGAGCTCTGTGCCTGTTACTGATCCAGCCCCGGGCCTATCCATCTGATCTGTCAAAAGTCACTCTCATCTCATCAGTCCATAAAATCTTTGAAAAATCTGTCTTCAGATATTTCTTGGCCCAGTCTTGCTGTTTCAACATATGTGTTTTGTTCAGTGGTGGTTGACTTTCAGCCTTCCTTACTTGGCCACGTCTCTGAGCACTGAACATCTTGTACTTCTGGGCACACCAGGTAGGGTGCAGTTCTGGAATATGACAACACTAGAGGATAATGGGTTCCTAGTAGCTTCATGTTTGATTCTTCTCAAATCTTTGGCAGTTAATGTGTGTCCTTTTTTCTCAACCCATTTCTTGCAATCCTGTTGACTATTTGCAACAAAATGTTTGATGGTTCTGTGATCATGCCCCAATATCTTAGCAATTTCAAGAGTGCTGCATCCCTCTGAAAGACTTTTTACAATTTTTGACTTTTTAGAGTAAGTTAAATCTTTTTTGGCCCATTTTGTCTGAGGAAATGAAGCTGCCTAATAATTATGCACACCTTGATATACCCTCCCTCATTACACAAATATGCATTACCTGATATCTACTACGTATTCAAGTTTATACAGGCTTGGAGGTAGAAAATATGCATAAAAAGGATATAGTCAAAATATTCACTTGCTTAATAATTGTGCACACAGTGTATATGTAGATTAATTCATCACAGTTTTCCTAATATTGTTTCTACAGTATTACGTTTCTACACATAAAATTTATCTAGAATATTTACTATACCTGACTGAAAGCAAAAACTATTTTTAAATTAAAGCTAAGAACTAACAAAATAGTACATAAATATGTGTGTGTGTAATCATATTTCATGATTAAACCCAAAAATAGGAATAACTTTCTCCTAAACTGTAAGGGAACCAAATGTTACATTAGAATCTTTGTTGAGCCTAACTAAAACACAGGGAAAGGAATGAAGTTATTACCAGTTTAGAAGATTCAGACAACATAATATATTTGATGTGGCATTCACACAGACTGGAGAAGAACTTCAACTAGAATAAATACATAAAATATAATTGGTATTGTGTAAGGGTTTATATATCTGAAATTTGCACAAATCTCTAGATTCTGATAGCTTTAAAAGTTGGAAATTGAAAGGGAGTCCCATTTCTCCTTCATGATGGTATTTGTTTATGGAAAGAAGGAATAAACTTATAATGCACATGTGAGTTGATAGAACACACATAATATAGAATCTGTTTCCAACATATACTCTCTTCAATTCTGTTCCAGGTGAATAATTGAATGTATAGAAGAATTCCAGGTGGTATTATCTGACGTGCATACAGAAGGAATGAAGCATGGATGTGAAAGAACGCAGACCTTATTGCTCCCTGACAAAGAGCAGAAGAGACAAGGAAAGGCGTTATACAAATTCTTCCACAGAAAATGAAGAATGCAGAGTGCCAACTCAGAAGTCCTACAGTTCAAGTGAAACCTTGAAAGCTTTTGATCATGATTCTTCCAGACTCTTGTATGGAAATCGGGTAAAAGATTTAGTCCCCAGGGAATCTGATGAATATACCAGACAAGGTAGGCAATTAGCACAAATCTCCTTTATGAATGTATACATTGTCCTCTGTGGTCCATTTTCTCATGCCAGTAATATGAATGATTCATCAATGATATATTATATTGCTACCATATTAGTTTCAAGCTTTAGTGTGATTATTCATGTTAATACTTATTTACTTACTATCCATGTGCCTTATTAGTGTAAGAAAGCTATTTTGGGAAACACTTAAGAACATACACACTGTTGTTTCTAGGTTATGATACAAATATGTAGTTACCTGATCTCCAAAAACTACCTTGGAAAGGGTTTTGATAGCTGACAAGTTAATTGAAAAAGTGTTTTGGTTTCTATATCAAGTAGATTAATATATTTTCCTGTGCACCGCTTGGAGAGTCCAAGCAATGGGTTAATTCAGTCTGGTTGCCCTTGGATACTGAGGAACTTTTTTTTTCTCCCTTTAACCACACCTCCTCATGTGATTATTGCCAGAATTAATTTCCTCAGTGCCCAGATCAGATGCATATTTGAGTTCAGGCTATTAATCCTTGGCTTGGACTCTCCTAAAATTTTGGAAAACCTTTTCCTCTTTAAAACGAACTTTTCTCCTTGCCTTTTGTTCTTCTGCAATCAACATCAAGTTATCTCGGAGGCCAGGAGGTAAGCGTGTGTGGGGGAGGTTTTTTCTCCACAGCCTCGCACTCGTGCAGGCTTGGAAACTTGCCGCTTGCTCCCAGAGCGCGGCAGCAGCGGCGAGGGGGTTTTTTTCTCTTTTTTTTTTGGCTCGGTTCCCTCCCCGGTTGTTATTTTCCGGCCTAGTTTTTTCGTTTTTTGACTTCCCTGCGTTTTTTTCCACCCCTCAGCCGCCGCGGAGCAACGAGCGGCCCGGATTGATCCTGGCTGCCGCTTTCCTCTCCGCCCAGCTCCTTGCTGTTGCGGCGGCCATTTTTAGGCGCGAAAAGTTCGCGCCTTTATTTCTAGGCCTCTGCCGCTCAGCCACGCTCATGCAGGAGGCCGCCTGGTGGCTACAGGGCCTCGCCGGGCCCGCCCAGCGGACCCTTGGCCACCACTCACTGGACATCAGCGGCGCTGGTAATTTGACCACCACGTGTCCTTTGCACCGGCACAGGGAAGAATTTTTCTCTATCCTTAAGATCTGGCCAGGCCTTCCCCATTTTTTAAAGCCTCTAGTCTCCTGGCCTACTGACTTCCCTGTCTCTCCTGCAGGGGTTACTGCAGCCTGAGCTGCGGGCCCACCTCATAGCTCAACCTCCTGGGTGTCCTCCTCTCATTTGGCTACTAGTGTTAGGCTGAAATGGTTTTATTAATTTTTCCTATACCTGTATTATTAATCATGATTGTCTTTTTTTATGCCTTTCAGTGTAGCCAGTCGAATTCTGCTGCAGCCTACCCGCTTGCCTGTGTTTTTCTGCATCATCCTTGTGCGGTCATTGGCATGGAGCTGCCCCCTCCATCAGGTTCCCTTGAGGCTAGATCCGGCCCCTCTCAGGCCCCTAGCAAGGATCCCCCTTCCAGTAGGGGTGGGAGTGTGGGCAAGGGCGTCTCAGGGGACACCAATAAGCACCCTGTCAAGGCCCCGCCTGCAGCCGAGACCAAGGATGCTGAGAGGCGCCAGTGGGCCCTTGATAAACAATTTGAGAAGGCCCGGCGCCAGGCTGGGACAGGGTCCCCCCCAGAGGTGGTCCCCGTTCCCCCATCCAGAGGTGATATCTTGGCGATGCTGAATGAGGAGGTGGAGTCTCAGGATCTGTCCCTGGACAGATCACTGGTGGAACCAGTTTCTCCGGCCCCGTCCTGGTCATATGAACAGGACCCAGTCCCAGAGGGTCACACCAAGGCTCCCCCGGCTGGGGGCTCCCACTACCATCTCCAGGACCCCGGGGACCCGGAATCAGACTCTGATCAGGAGTCAGAGCTGTCACCGCGCGTGCAGGCCTTGGTCGATCGTGCTATCGCCAGAGGCATTGCTGAGGGCCTCCAAAAGCGCTCCCCTCCCCCTTCGGGGCCAGGGACCACTCCCCGCGGCCCGGCGGCCCCTCCTCCAGCCAAGCGTGCCCGCCATCCGTCCCTTGAGTCATCCGTGGTCAGCGAAACCTCCGCCATCGAGGACGCTGACCAGGACGGCCTGGAGCTATCTGAAGACGAGGGCCTCCCCCCGGACACCCCTTCCTTTTCCGGACTTTTCAAACCTACTCTCTTTAAGTCCATTCTCCGTAAGGCCAAACTAGCTACCAGGGTAGGGATTAAACCCAAGCCGGTCCAACCTTCGACCGAGGCTGTTCCCGAAAACCCCAATGCGGCCATGTTCGACGTCCCGGCCCCCCAACAAGAGCTGGTCCCGGTTCCAGGCTTATTCCTGGACGTAATCCAACGCCAGTGGGCCGAACCAGCCACCTTGTCTTCCCCCAGCGGGGCAGACAAGAAACTTTACTCTATGGACCCCACCTTGGAAGACCTTTTGGTTCTCCCAGCCGTGGAACCACCTATCACTGCCCTCACCTCCAACTCCTCCCTTCCAGCAGAACTGCTGGATGGGCTCAAGGCGGAGGATAAGAAGGCGGAGAGGGTATGCCATAAGGCCCACCTGGCGGCTGCCTGGGCCATCAAAGCCTCCTCTTCCGCCTCCTTTTTTAACAGGGCCTCCGCTATATGGCTAAGGGAACTGTTGGCCAAACTCCCGGCAGGAGACTTGCGCCTCCGCCAGGATATTTCAAAAATTATTGCGGCCTCCCAATATGCGGCGGACGCATCCCTTAACGCCTCTAAATTTGCTTCTAGAGCCTTGGCGGCCAACGTCACCTCACGCCGCCTGCTCTGGCTCCGCCACTGGCAGGCGGACCAGAAGCATAAATGGAAGCTGGCCTCAGCCCCCTTTAAGGGCGCCAAATTATTTGGGGAGGCGCTTGAGCCTCTCCTCATTGAATCCAAAGATAAAAGAAAGATTTTACCTTCCACCACTAAGAAGCAGGACCGCAAGTCCGCTCCATACCCCAGGAGGCAGCCCTTTCGTGCCTCTGAACCCTCTACCTCTACTTCCTTCTCCCCGTCCTACCGACCGGCCGGTCAGTCAGGGGACAGGTTCCAGGACAGGTCCTCCTTTAAGGACAGAGGTAGACAACAATTCGGCTTCCGTAAATCCAACCGCGGAGGTGCCTCTAACAGGCCCTTCCGCAAATCTAAGTGACTGCCCGGGCCCGTCACCCATAGGGGGGCGCCTCCAGCTATTCGCCCACCATTGGGCCCAGACCACGGAGGACGCCTGGGTCCTCCAGATTGTGAGGGAGGGCCTATCCCTAGAATTCCTATCCCCCCCTCCCCGGAACTTCATCCGGTGCCCCACTCCTTCCTGTCCTCTGAAGAGGGAGCTTATGAACCAGGAGATTCTTCATTTCCTGGAGATAGACGCGATAGAGCAGGTCCCTCCCGACCAGGAGGGGAGGGGGTTCTACTCCATCCTCTTCCTGGTACCGAAGAACTCGGGGGGCTGGAGGGCCATCTTGGACCTAAAGAACCTCAACAGGCACATTGCCTACCGGAGGTTCAAGATGCAGTCCCTCCAGTCCATCCTGTCGGGGATCCGTCAGGGAGACCTCCTTACCTCTATCGACCTCAAGGAGGCTTACCTACACATCCCCATCCGTCCCCAGCACAGGAGGTTCCTGCGCTTCTTTTATGCCGGCAGGCATTTTCAATACCGGGCCCTCCCCTTCGGCCTGTCGTCGGCCCCCAGGACCTTCACCAAGGTCCTGGCAGTTGTAGCAGCCCAACTGAGGCGCAGACCCATAAGGCTCCAGTGCTACCTGGACGACATCCTGATCCAGTCGTCATCCAGGCAGCAGGCCTTGCGGGACCTCCGCATCACAATGAGAACCCTGAGGAGCCACGGTTTTTCCCTAAATCTGAAGAAAAGACATCTGGTTCCCACCACCAGACTTATCCACCTGGGGGCGGTCATAGACACTTCCCTGTGCAGTGTCTTCCTATCCCAGGACAGGCTAGACAGCTTAGTGGCCATGACCCGCAAGGTGATGCTCGCGAGACAGGTACCGATCGTCCTCCTGTCACAGCTGTTGGGAAAAATGATCTCTTCCATCTCGATCGTCCCATGGGCTCGCCTCCACTCCAGAGCTCTCCAATGGCTCCTCCTTCCTCACCAGAGGGCCTCAAGGAGCAACTCGAATCGACTGGTGAGCGTTCCCCCAGCAGTGAAGAGATCGCTCCGGTGGTGGACGTCCCCTGCACTCCTCAAGGGCCACCTGTTCAAGGAGCCCAACCGGTTAGTGGTCACCACAGACGCAAGCCTTGCCGGCTGGGGGGCACACATGGGTCATCTAGTGGTGCAAGGCAAATGGTCACTCGCAGAGAGCTCCTGCAGCATCAATCTTCTGGAACTGCGTGCGGCCCGCCTGGCACTCCGACATTTTCGCCAGGACATTCACCATCAACATGTCCTATTGATGACGGACAATGTGGCCACCAAGGCCCACATAAACCGCCAGGGGGGCACCAGATCCAAGACATTGATGAAGGAAGCGGAATCCCTGGGGCGCTGGGCGGAGAAGCATCTGGCTTCTCTTCGTTCCGACCATATTTCGGACTGGCTGAGCAGGACCACCATAGACCCGGCAGAGTGGAAACTGGATCCGGCTCTGTTTCGCCAGCTGTCCCGCAGGTTCGGCACTCCCGCGGTCGACCTATTCGCATCCAGGGAAAATGCTCAACTTCACCGCTATTTCTCCCGCTTCCAGTCCCCGGGGGCGGAAGGGACGGATGCCCTTCGCTCCCCTTGGCCCCGGGGCCTACTTTATGCCTTTCCTCCTCTGCCCCTGATTCCACAAGTCATCCACAAGATCATCACGGAGGAGGCGGAGGTACTCCTCGTGGCCCCGCACTGGCCCCGTCGTTCGTGGTTCGCCGACCTGGTCAGCCTCTCCCTGTCACCTCCGTGGAAGATTCCTCCAGACCAAGTCTCCCTCAGCCAGGGGGCCGTAACTCATCCAGAGCCCCAATGGCTCCAATTGGCCGTCTAGCACTTGAGGGGGACCAGCTGATGCGCGAGGGCTTCTCAGGGGAGGTAATACACACCATTCAGGCAGCTAGGCGACCGTCAACCACTCGAATCTACGATGCCTCGTGGGCTTCCTTCGCCAAATGGTGCGACGCCTTACGTTTAGACCCGGTGACGGCTCCGGTCTCCCGCGTCCTGGACTTCCTACAAGGGGGTCTTGCCAAGGGCCTCGCTCCAAATACCCTTCGACGACAGGTGGCGGCCCTCTCCACCGTTTGGGCCGGTGACCCGGTCTTGCCCCTTAGCAAGGTGCCCAGGGTCCGTTCCTTTCTCAAAGGAGCTTGTAACTTACGACCTCCCACGGTCCATCGTTACCCCACCTGGCAGCTGTCCGTGGTTCTGCAGGCGCTCACCGCTCCACCCTTCGAGCCTCTCAGCACTACGTCACTACGTCATCTTACACTCAAGACGGCATTCCTCATCACCGTGACGTCAGCTCGTTGTATATCAGAACTGGCAGCCCTGTCGGTTCGCCAGGACCTATGTACTGTTCACCCAGACAGGGTGGTGTTGAGACTGGACCCTACCTTTATTCCAAAGGTTAATACTTGGTTCCATAGAACGCAAGAAATTGTAATTCCTGATTTCTGTCCGCGACCATCACATCCCAGGGAACGACAGTGGCACATGTTGGACGTGAGAAGGGCGCTGAAAACATACATCGCCCGCACCTCCGAATTTCGGAAGTCGGAGTCCTTATTCGTGTCATTTCATCCAGGTTCCCTGGGCAAGAAAGTCTCCTCTTCCACTGTTGGCAGGTGGCTGCGCGCCTGCATCGCCCTGGCCTACGAAAGCCAGTCCAGGTCGGTGCCACAAGGCATCACTGCACACTCCACTCGCAGCGCGGCTACCACGGCGGCCTGGGCCACCCAGGCATCAATCCTAGACATTTGTAAGGCGGCTACGTGGTCCTCCCCGTCGCCCTTCATCCGTCATTACAAACTGGACATTTACGCCTCGGCTGAGGCGTCCTTTGGCAGGAGGGTGCTTCAAGGGGTCGTGTCTTCGACCGAATCCCGGGACTCTGATTCTGCCCACCCAACCGGACAATAACTTGGGTATGTCCCATTGCTTGGACTCTCCAAGCGGTGCACAGGAAAATGACCATTGGCTTACCTGAAGGGTCCTTTTCTGTGCACCGCAGGAGAGTCCAACCCACCCTGGTCTTCGGCCCGGGGATTCTATCCTCTTTTCAACTAAAGACATCTTGGACGCCTTCGCTCCATCCTTTCGACAGATTGACTTTTTCGGCAATTAATTCTGGCAATAATCACACGAGGAGGTGTGGTTAAAGGGAGAAAAAAAAAGTTCCTCAGTATCCAAGGGCAACCAGACTGAATTAACCCATTGCTTGGACTCTCCCGCGGTGCACAGAAAAGGACCCTTCAGGTAAGCCAATGGTCATTTTATGGTATCATTTAATATTGTATCAGATAGATGATAGATAGATGATAGATAGATAGATAGATAGATAGATAGATAGATAGATAGATAGATGTGATTATATAATATATATCATATATAACGATATATAATATTATGTTATATTAATATCATACCAAGTAGATAAATTACATAAGTTATAAGATTCAGCAATCATAAGCAGGGTTAGCATACAAACTCTTCATGATCCCTTTATCCTGATAGAACTTGCCTAATTGGTTTTCCAAAATTTGAATATCACATCTTATGACAGACTATTCAGTTAAGTTGTCCCCAGAAGTTTTAGGAGCAGTCCTCATCTCCATTTCTTAAGCGTTGCCTGGAGACATTTCTGCAGATATGTGGCCAGCATAACATCACACTGTGGCACAGAGCATATGGCAAAACACAGAACGCTTATCTTCCTGCATCCTTAAATGTGCTCCCTATTCATCTACTTACATTTTCATGCTTTTGGACTGCTAGATTGGTAGGAGCTGGAACAAGTGGTGGTAGTTCACTCCATCTTGCGGAACTTGGGTCTCAAACTGTCGAACTATATATCTTTAACAGTCTAGACGGACTTTCTCCAAGATGATTTATCCCTAGCCTGGTTTCAGATCTTCTTATGGCGTACCCATCACTGATGCAATTGAGTCCATTCACATTTCTCCTGGTCACTTCAAAGAATATAATAATTTGAACTATCCTTTTACCCTTGTTTGATATAATTGGCAGAACAATAGCAAATCTGTGTATGCGCATGCTAAATAAAGAAGTGTGAACAATTTGACTCAGTGTGTGTTCGTTGGAAAATCCTTCCAGCTTTACCAGAATCCTACACAAAGTTCCATTAATATTTCATAGTCATACTGTCATAGTCATAACTACTTGTCATGGAAATAAGATATATGGGAATGATTATAAATTGCAAATTTATGGTTGAATTCTGTATATTCTGTATATAAAGTTGCATCCCTTCTGGCCCCTGTGTCTCTTTTGATTTATTTTTTTAGTTTATTTATTATAATATATCATCATTCTTAGAAAATAAAGTTGTGGGTAGCTGACTATAGTCTAGCACTTCTTCTATTTTTCTCCTGAATTGTGCATCATCACTCAGGGGAAAAAAAAGTGAGGCGGGGGTGGTACTATCATATATGGTGTGTATGTGGAATGAAATATTTTGTCTACGTGATATGTAGGTGTTAATTTATTTGGTGAGTCCTTTTCAGATAAAGTGAGCTAACTGAGCTAGGAACCCAGAAACTATGAATTCTAGTCCCACCTTAGGTGCAAAATCAACTGGGTGACCTTGAGCCAGTTTTTCTTGGCCCTAAAATGGCAAACCACTTGCAAAAAAAACCTTGCAAAAAATTGTAGGGACTAGACAGTCATCGGAAATCAACAATGCTTTGAAGGCACACAAACATGTATTAATTTCTTTTGTGAGTTCTTTGTCAGTTAGGTTTGCATTATGTACAGTATGCATTTGCTTTATGTAATTTCTTTCTTCCACACTTTGTTGTCCTTCTAATTTCAGTAGTTTGCTTTCTGCAAGATGCATACTTAGTCATCATGGATTGTTGTTTTTTTTGATTCGGTAGGTGATGTAAAATCAGTTAAATCTCTTTTTTGGCCCATTTTGCCTGACGAAAAGAAGCTTCCTAATAATTATGCACACTTTGATGTGGGTATTATCTCCTTAGGCCACACTCTTCCTTCACTACACAAATACACATCACCTGATATACTTATACCCACTAAGCATTCAAGTTTATACAGCTTAGAGGTGGAAAATATGCATAAAAATGATGATTTGGTCAGTATACTCACTTGCCTAATAATGTGCACACAGTGTATGTCTTTAACCAGTATAGTATATGTACTGTAGATTTTTGAAATGCCAGTTTTTGATATGTTTTCAATAACAACATATGGTCTGTCTGGTTTACTGATTGACATGGTTTATTTAATAGTAATTAATAGTGTTTGAAGTGGCTTATTGGCAGTTTTAAATAATTTACGCATAGCATGTTCACAATATTTCACTAAGAACTAAAGAGAATTTGTTCCTAATAGTTTCGTGCTTAGGGTATCGTATAGATTTTAATAAAATAAATATTCTAATATTTAAATATTCTATTTATATAGGCTTTTCAAAAAACATTTACTATCTGTGTGTGTGTGAATTTTTAGGATTAAGAATGACTTAATAAATATGCTGAAGAAACATGATTTGAACCTCCTTTTTAATAAACATCCCTTTTCCCCTTCCAAAACAGGGTTTTAAAATTGACCTTCATCTAGAAAAATGAGCTTGGTTGAATGATTTAAAAGACTTTTGAAATCTAAATTACTTTGTCTGTCTGAGACCCTGAACAAGGAAGATCACAGTGTGTGCTTCATAAAGTTTGGTTTTAGGTAAATTTGGATAGAAATGATTTGGAAATTGGGATAAATAGGTCTGAATGTTAAAATGGGTGTTGGATAGAATAGCAGTTCGGAAATATATCCTGTTTATAAGCTTCATTGGATGGAAAAAGAAACCAAATCAAATTAGGAAACAAAGAAAGAGAAATATGTATTTTTTATGTGAACTTTGATTAATTAGCTCCTGCTTATTTACAAATGTGGGACTACCCAAACATAGTAAGTGAATGAAAGGGAAAGTGAGTCTGTAGAGAGCTAAATTATAGTACTCAAAATAAATCTATTTGTAAGTAGTATTGATCAAATTTAACCCAACAAACAAAAGATATCAGATCCTTCAAATGGTTAGATATATACGGAAAAAAAGAAAAATATTCATATAAATTTATATAATATATGGACATGCACACACACATACACACACATGTATATGTATATACGTATATATGTATATATATATAATTTATTACATACTTTATTATTATATATTATAAATTATATATATATATAATTTATTACATACAAATGAACAAATTAAGCATTATTCAGCCTTATCTTAATTGGTCCAGTAGAAGAGACTCGTGGTTGAATTAGCATATCACCAATCTCAGTTGACTACTTTTGGGATGGTAGTTTTTCCATGCTAGTAATTGAGATTTGAATTCACATGTTAAAGAGCATGTTAATTCTAATTTAGGAGTCAATTAACAAGTGATACTGTTCAAATAATGGGTCCCTTCAGTTCACATTTCATGTATGTAGCAGTTATGTTATAATATCCCAGTTACAAGACTGAAATCAAAATTAAAAGAAAACAAGGTCCAAACATATGCTTAAGATTGTGTAAGTACCAGAATTATTAATAAATTTCTGAGTAGAAACAGCTGCAAACCAGGTAATTTTTTTTCTGTCCCCAAGATTATCTTTAGTAGATGACAAAATAAAAAAATATGCTATTACGGTCAGAGAAATAAACTTCATTCTACAAGATAGGTGACAGAATTTTTCCCAAGGCTTTAAAAAAATTAGGTCAGTGAAGCAGATAAGTTCCTCAAGCACATTTGATTCATATGGACAAAAGTATAAATAAAAAGAAAACTATAAGAAATATAGCATATGTTTTATTCTCAATTGAATTAAACCTTACAGTATTAGAACATTCTATTTTTAAATATATTTTTATAAAAATTTTCATTTTCAACCATAGGAAATCTCGGTGATTATATACTGAGGTACAATCATCTAATTTGGCTGTAAAATTATAACCATACTTCCTAATGACTTTTCTGGGCATTAAAAGGAGAAAGCTGATCTTCAGAGGCCTAAATGAAGAACCCATAAACTAATAGTAGTTTTGGACAAATGAGACCCAAGTATGCAATCATAGATTAGCTTGCAGTTATTCCAATCAACTTTTTTTGTGAGAGATGATAGTGTTCCACAGTTTTATCAATAGTTTATAGCAGGGGTCTCCAACCTTTTCAACTTTAAGACTTGTGGGCTTCAAAAGAAAAGAGGTTGAATTACATCATTTCAGGATCATGTTCTGATAGATTTTGAGGGTTGGAACTTCTGGAGAAGGTTACAAGCCCCAAATCAAAGGTTTACTTTAAGTTGATGAAGTTTGAGCGTTCCTGTAGAATGTGGAGAAACAGATAAAAGCAGGGCTGATATTGCAACTACAGTGCCCCTCTCCCTTAGCATCTAATTATGCATTTGGCAGGCTGAAAGGGTTAACCATATTTTAAATTCCCCGAACATTTATAATTAGCAATATACCTAATTCTATATAGAAATGAAAAACATCAAAACAATTTCAATTAAGTATAAAAAGTTAACATATTCTATAGCTAAAGTTAATATGTCACATTATGTGGAATTGCAAGATGGTTTATATATTCCTTCAGTTATATTTAGAGAAAATGCCAAAATAGTAAAGTATAATCTGTCTTAGAACTTCATTATATTTATATAAAGACTTATGATTCAAGATTATGAAAAATTTGGGTCATGGCCATTCAGTATGGGAACAGACTTTTATCATTTATTTGTTTATCTAACTTATTTATATAGCCCATATCACAAAATACAATACATAAACAATAATAAACATAAAATATTAAGTAAAAGCAGAAAAGCAAGAAAGACAACTTTCACTTAATATCACACACAACCATTCTTCAGGTTCATAATGGGAAGACTCCAATAAGATTAATCGAAAACCCCTGTCTTGAGGGCTTTCTGGAAAGGAAGTATAATCTCAACTCACGATGAGTGATATTCCATAGGACAGGGGCCACAATAGAAGAAGCATGCCACCATAGATCCTGCCACATATATGTTTTTAGCCAACTGGACACTTGGCATACTCCTCCTGCTCATTCTGATGGGATGGATAGATGTAACTGGAAAGAGAAGTCCCTTTAACTATGCTATGTAGGACTTTGAATTTCTTGTTTTTATGTTTTGCATTGTGATTTGCTAAGAGTCACAAAATTGAGACTGGTGGTAATATACAGGGTATTCAGAAAGTATTTAAATGACATTCACTTTTGTCAATTTTGTTATGCTTCAGCCTGGTTCTACGGTTGTTGAAATTCATTTTTTTCTCATTAATCAGCACTCAGTACCCCATAATGAGAAAGTGAAAACAGAATTTTAGAAATGTCTGTAAATTTATTAAAAAAGAAAAAAAAACTGAAATCACATTGGCATAAGTATTCTCCTTTCCTAATCATTTTCTCTTAACTCATCTCTTACTCTCTTTGATGTTCCATTTTTCATCAGTTTTCTGTTTGTCCTTCTATTCCCTACTCCTGAGTTTCTTTTTTCCCCTTTTTTCTCCTTTTATATGTATTATACCTTTTCTGCTGGATTTTCCCTATCATTTTTCTATGAATTATTTGAGTAACCCTCCTTCGAATTTCTCTCTTTTGCTTCTCACTGTTTCTCTTTGGTTTTGAATTGTTCCTTTTTTGATTAGCATTTTTCTTTTTTTCCTCTCTGCTCTTTTTGTATCTCTGTACATTTCAATAGAATTATCTAACTGGTTTTTGTTTTCAGCTTCTTTTTCCACCATTAACTTTTTGCCTCTCATTTGTGTTTCTCTTTGTCAGATTCTCTCCTACTTTCTGTTCTATATATTTCAAGGATTTTTCTGGTTCTTTAATACCTTTTGGTGTTGTGCATGCATCTTTTAACATTTCAAGTAATTCTTCATACCTCCCACACTCCATGTTCAAATTTAACAAGTGTTTAGTGTTTTTATATTTTATCACAATTAATTAAGTCTCTCTCTTATTTCCAAGTTTTTCCAGCTGTAATATCAAATCCCAAAGCAAAACAATCCATTTTGAAGATTTTTAACTTTCTTTCTCAGCTATAGCAAAATGAAGTCAAAACAACAGGAAATGGCTGTACGCTCCTTAGAAAAACTTCCACATCGATTCCACTTCCGGTTTCTGAGGACGACGGACATGCTGTCTGCCGTTCGCCATCCTGGTGGCCCCCCCCTGACTCAGGGGGGGCACAGGGTGCCTTGGAGGGGCATCCTGCCGGAGGGGCTGCTTCTTGTAGCCCCCTGGAGCGGCGGCGGCATTGCCAGGGGGGCTGCCAGTATTGCCATAGGTGCCGGGAGGCATAGGGGGTGCGCAATGCCACGCGCGCCTTCGTCCTGAGGAGATCGGAAGAAACGTTCTACGTGAAGGCAACAGCTGAAATGTGGTGAGGGGCAGTTCCCCCAGGGTCTTTTTCTTGCTTTTCTGAACAACTAAGTAAATAAGGATTAGCAGTTTTCCAAAGACTCTTTGATCTTGATAAAGTGTTAAGATTGGAGAGGGGGGTTTTCTCCCCCCCCTCTCGGAAAAGCGGCTTTACACATCTCACTCTCGGAGGAGAGAGAGAGAATTGGAAAAAAAACTCTTTTGATATTCACTTCTTTCAAGCAATGGGATAATGACTCTTTAGAACAATTGCGAAAGAAAGAACGTGAGCTGACCTCATAAACTATGAATGGAAACTTTTTGAATGGTTGCTCTCCGATCCCCTGGGAGGGCTGAGCCAAAATGGCGTTTCTTCCCCCTTCTTTACTGCCGTTACAAATGAACTGTCGCTTTTGAAAAATCTTCTGGGTTGGAATTACTATACCCCAGTGAACTCTAGAGGCATCTCTTTGTATAACCTTCCTTGGATTGGGAAAAATTAATTTCAACTGGCGGGGAGCTGTATTGAAAGACTAATATCCCACACTGGACTTTGCCTGCCTGCGGATCTCGCCTGATGGTGCACTTCTACAGATGCCATTTTTCTTGTCTAGACTTATAACTTTCTCTGAGTTTCACAATGCTAAACCAGCGTCGGCTCCATCTTCCTCTATCTCAAGCCCTGTCCCCCAACAAACACAATTATCTTCTTTTTTACAACCTAAAGCTTCTGAAGGGGAACAGCAGTCTCAAGAAATGTTCCATCAAATGTTCCAGATGCTTATAAAGGGACAGGACGAAATTAAAAAGCAGTTGGCAGACTTAAAGGAACAACTCAGAGAGAATCAACAACAGACTCTACAAAATAGACAGAAAATAGACGCTCTGGAGGAGGGTGCTGTGGGGGTGGGAGAAGAGGTGAAGGCACTACAAAAAAAATGCTGGAATTAAAAACTACATGGAAAAAATGGAATTTGAAAGGATGTCTTTCTTTCTTAGATTTCAAAATATACCTGAAACGGAGGGTGAAGACTTAAGGGAGACTATGATAACAATGCTAGCAGATTATATTTAAAGAGATAAACAACAGCTAGGGTGGGATATTGATTTGATATATAGAATTAATTCAGCATATGCTAGAACACTCAATGTTCCAAGGGAAGTTCATGTTAAATTTTTTAGAAAGACTACAAGAGATGAGATTCTAGGGGTTCAAAGGGGGGAACCTTTAAGATATAAGGATAAGGAAATAACCATTTTAAAACAGATACCAAAAAGAATAAGAGATAAGAGGAAGAAATTCTTCTTTTTAACTAAAAAACTGTATGAAAAAAATATCTGGTTTAGATGGCTAGTTCCAGAAGGCTTGTTGATTTTCTGGGAGGGTGGTAGAGTGAGAATTAATACAGTGGTGGAGGCAGAAGCCTTCATGGAAAAACACAAGACTCTTCTAGAAGGAACAGGAGACAGTGCACAAGATATGAAAAGGGGAGGAGCCATGGCTCAGCCAACAGACAGGGGAGAGGAAGCAGCAAGGTCACAGAAATGAATTAAAAGTACATTGCAATTGTTAATACAATGAAATGGTTAGAAGTGATGTAATAAATGATTGAAGATGTTAAAGAATATGAAATCTAAACTGCTAATGTGTATGTAATAATGATATTTTGATATGTATAAAATAAGAGAGAGATGTAAGATCCCGGGGAAACACCACCTTCCGTATGATGTAGCTGTCAAAATTTTTCTCCATACTTATGTACCCTTTTCCCCAAAATATTTGTAAAAACCAATAAAACTTTAAAAAGAAAAAAAAAAGAAAAACTTCCACATCTTTCCTGTGTTCGAGCTTGACTTTTTCTGTTGTACTTTGTTTCAAGATGTTGTTGTACTTATTTTCCACCAATAGATGGCTTTTATGATCCCACAATCAAATCGATAATTTGTCAAAGTTTTCAGAAGTCAAAAGTTCCAAATCCACTCGATAAAGATTTTTCTATTTTCTCCATATATTTCCCTTTTGTTATTTTAAATGTTTCCAATTCCAATTATGTTAGCCACAATCTTCTTGGGCAGTCCCTGTTTTTTCCCCTTCTTTTCCCTCCCTTCATATTCCAAGTAGCCCTTAGCCGCTATTTTGAATCTCTGGACAAATTTTTTTAAACTCCAAATGTAAATTTTTCTTTACCCTTGGGTCGGCCAGCCTTTCTTTCAGTCCCAGCACTCTGTGAGATCACTGTTCCTGCTCCAAACTTGGTCTGGATGCCCTGGTTCCAGAGTGGTCATTGAACATGGCTGCCACCCCACCGCCAGTCTAGAGAGCTTGTTTTGGACCTGCTGAGGAGCTTGTCTTGCTCCTTGTGGTCGTTCGAAACACTGCTCCTTCTTCACCGTTCCTCCAGGACAGTTCTGGCCCAAATGTCCTCCTGATGTCAGATTTCCAGCTTGGTTTTTTGCGAGGCTCCTCGAAGCTTGCTATTTTCCCAGCTGTTCTCGCTGCGATGTTTCCGGTTTACTTAGCTTCTAAATAACTTCAAGTGCAGCCTCATACAGAGCACATTAGAATGATTTCTTCTAGAGCTGACCAGAGAATGAGTAATTATGAATAGAGCCTCATGGTAAAGGAAAGCTTGCACACACAAAGACACCCCTAACCACAAGTGCCACTCGGTCCTTGAGCAGGAGCTATGAATCTATAAGGACTTCTAATTGTGTACTGGGTCTGTTTGGGGCAGTACCACTCCATGCAGGATCAAAGGTGGCAAAATGCCATATCCAGATGGCTTCAAACCCCAGAGCCATTGCCTGTGTTCAGTTGAAACCTGTTGTTCTCCACCCAAACCTCTACAGCTTTCAGGTTTAGGGACAGGACATCAACAGCATCACTTAGCCTAGGATGAAGATATATAATTTAATATCATCAATGTATTGATGATGTCTCACCCTGTGGTGATGGATGATCTCACCCAATGGGTTCATGTAAATGTTAATTAGGAATTTGGAGAGTATCAAACACTGTGGAAAGCCACAAAATAGAAGCTATGGATAGCAAAATACTAAATGACTTCAGCTCTCAACTGAGAGGATACTCAGTTCATACTGGTTGAGGGGGCAGGAGAGCACACCATTCAAAACTTTATTATCAAACCAATAACTAGGTGACATCTGGACATCAGATTTAATTGGCTCTAAAATAACACTCTTCATGATTCTGATCACCTAGACAAAAATGACTTCAAAAGAGACAAATTCTATGATAGGTCTAAGGTACCAGCCTTCTTTTGCTGCTACTCTCTTTCAGATCCACCAGACACCACTTTTTAGACATCACATTGTGTCTGGGGAGTTCTTCAAGTCCCAGGCTAAAGTTTGGAACCACAAAGCACACCAGACCATAATAATGATAATTGTTAAAGGCCAGGAAATCCTGTGCCTGTTGCTGTCTCCTGTTTTGTCCAAAGCATCTCTGCAACCACAAATGGCCATTGCAAGCACAAATGCTGACACAAATTCACCAAGCAATCCTGAAATACAGAGCTCATCTCTCATTGCATTTATATCTGAGCCTCCAATAATAGTTTCTGACATTACTGAGATGTTTGGCCAACCAAAAACCATCTCTACACTGGCCAACCAAGCCTCCTCATCTACCAGAATGGCTCCAAAAAAATATCCACTGTTGTGGTAACTGATATGTGCCTCTGCTCTCCATGGCATAGAGTTAGGATGTGTGGTCCACTTGTTCTAGCCTGGAAACCAATCTGTGTACATCAATTGAAAAATGGGTCAAAGGGGGGCAAGTGAATGCAGAAACTCACCCACTAGCTGCATAGTCTAATTTCTCATCTTTATTTATCTCAAATCCTTTGCTACCGGCTTCCGCTTCCGGGACCGAATGGCGACGGACGTGTAGTCTGCCCATCGCTTCCTTGGCGGGCTCCGAAAGGAGCACAGGAGGCTCGAGCGAAGGGTTTCCTGCCGAAAGGCGGCTTGCTGGGACCCCCCGCAGTGGCGGCAGCCGGTGGGGGTGTTTTTCCCAGCTTCGCCTAGGCGCCAGGGAGCAGTGGGGGGGGGCGAGTGACGTCGCCTCTTCGCCGGACGGCCCTGGGAGGCTTAAACAATTAGAACGAAGCAGCTGAAGAGCGGTGAGCCTAGGGGCCTCTCCAGGTCTTTTACTATTTTTACACTTCTGATGGTTTTGCAGTTTTCCTACCTTGCTTGTTTCAACCTCTGGAGGAGCTTAGATTAGAGGGGGGAAATTCCACCCCCCTCAGAAAAGCGGCGTTTGAAAAATCCCCTTCATGGGGGAGAGAGAAAGTTTAAAAACTACTTTCACTTCCCTTAAATAATGGGGGGGGGGAAATCTTCTTCTTTGGCTACAATTGTGAGAGAAAGGATGGCTGAACTGATTCTTTTTTAAACTACTTATGGAAATTTTGACTTTGTTGTTTTCCTGATCACCTATACTGGTTGACCCAAGATGGCCAACTTCCTCCTTCTTCTTTGTCTTTATGAATGAGACTCCTCCCTTGGAAAACTTTATGGCTTTCAACTAATTTCCACCCCAGAGACCTCCAGGAGCCTCTTCAAATACGTTACTCCCCTGGACTTGGAATATTTTGACCCACCTATTCGTTTTAACTTCTCTGCTAGAGGACCTGTTCTCCTTTGGACTTGCTTGTTTGGTGATCCCTGCCGGCTGTGCTCTCCCACAGACACCATTTCTTGTACAGAATAACAATTAACTCTGAGCCTTATGATGGGTCCTAAGAAATTACCACCTGGTAAGGCCTCGTTGGCCCCAACATCTTCAACGTCTAGTCCTGCACACCAGTCACAAATGGGATCTTTCCTACAACCCAAAGCCTCTGAAGAGAGTGCAAAAGACCTGTCTACCCAACAGATGCTTCAAAACATCTTAAAGGGACAGGACGAAATTAAACAACAATTGCAGGACTTAAAGGAAGAGCTCAGAGAGACGAACCAACAAGCCACACGGAATGAACAGAGGATTGGTGTGCTGGAGGAGGGGGCAGTTGGGATTAGAGATGAGATGAAAACAATCCAGAGGGGGAATACAGAATTTGGGAACCAGATGTTAAAAATGGAATTTGAAAGGATGTCTTTTTTTCTTAGGTTCCAAAATTTGCCAGAAGTTGAGAATGAAGATCTCAAGGAGATTATGACCACAATACTAGCAGAGTATATTAATAGAGAGAAACAACAGCTTTGGTGGGACATTGACCTGATTTATAGGGTTAATTCGGCCTATGCAAGAACACATAACGTCCCAAGGGAAGTTCATATTAAATTTCTTAGAAAAACTACAAGAGATGAGGTTCTAGGAGCTCAAAGGGGAGGACCACTAAAATATAAAGATAAAGAGATAACCATTCTTAAACAGATCCCCAAAAAAGTAAGAGATAATAGAAGGAAATATTCCTTCTTAGCAAAAAAATTATATAATAATGGGGTCTGGTTCAGATGGCTTTTTCCAGAAGGCATGCTGATTTTTTGGGAGGGCAGCAGAATTAGAATTCACACACCAGTGGAAGCAGAGGCTTTCGCTAAAAAACATAGTGCTCTTTTAGGTGAAATGGGGGATGTCACACAAGAAACAAACGAGGGAGGGGCTAAGGCTCAGCCGGTGGATGAGAGAGAGGATGCAACAGCTAGAAGACTCAGATCACAAAAGTGATTTGGAATACTATTGCAATTGTTGCTACAATGTACTTTTATGGAAGTGATACAAAACAAATGATTGAAACATACTGATGATTTTGTGTCAAATTTTAAACTGCTAATACTTAGGTAAATGCTGATATTTTTCTATCATTGTTTGTAAGTTGCAAGACCTGGGGGGGGGGCTCCTCCTCCCCGCACGATATAGCTGTCAAAATGTTTTATACCCTATAACCCCTTTTCCCTGAAATCTTTTTAAAAACCAATAAAAATTTGAATAACAAAAAAAAATCCCTTGCTACCATCAAACTACTTTTAAAAACATAGCTGCCCCTCTAACACAAAAGACAGTGCAACACACATCCTTCAATCTTATTGCCATCTTTTTGCAAACCAATACCCTTTGCAAAACAACCATTTGACAATTGTTTATATAGCTCAAGTCTATCTTCCATCTCCTGGGATTTGTCTGACCAAGAAAAGGAGAAGCTATAATTACATGCTCTGTATTAAAATTACTGTGTAGTTTAGCTATATACTCTCCATCTGGAATGGTATACTGCTTCTAATCTGTTTGGCAACACCTGGATCTTGATAGTTATCTTTGATAATATTTCAGTGGTTCCCCAGTTTTGTAATCCAATGTATGTATTTTGCATGTGCAGATTAATTTTGAAGATTAGTAGTCTCCACCTTTTGGTGCCAATTATCTCATTTTGAATTATAAAAGAAATAAATTATAGCCATGTGGCTTTGATCAATGACAAAACCCATTTAATAAAATATACCTGCCAAGATTAGCAAGTACAAGATGGGCTATCTAACTTGGTATTGGAGCTTATTAATAGTTGTAAAAATGGTTCTGAAATAATAGTATATTGCAGACTGAAAATGAGTCAGCATTTTTATATTGTTGCAGAGAAGTAAAATGCTTTTTTACATTGAATCCCAGAAGTGTAGTTTCCACTTTATAATACATTATTCTGTATTGATCTGATCTCATCTTGAGTACTGCATCTAGTTCTGGATATGATACTTATTCAGACACATTGGAATGCATTCAGATGAGAGCAATAAAGGAAGATTAGGGAATTAGAAATTAAGTCTCTATTGTTTTTATTAAGACAGATTGAAGGAGTGGGGAATAAGAACACTCTTCAAATACCTGAAAGTATATCACACAAAAAGTGGCCAAGATACTCTCTAAAATGCCTTACACAAAATAATGGACATATGTTATTTTATAAGTAGGCAGTGAATGTTAGGAAAAAAAGTGAGAGTAATTTGACAATAGAACAAATTATGCCCTAAACCTGCTTCCTCTAACTGATGAAATCAAGGAAGCGATCTTACAGAAGAGTTCAAATCCAGCAACAGGTAGGATGATATCAAGCTCCAAAATCAAGATATCCAGAAAGTTCAAATGGATATAAAGATTTATTGTAAGCTTAAGCTCTCTACAAGAATGTGAAATACTAATGACCAAGGGAAATTAGCGGAAGATAAGAGTCAAAGGAATTCAAGATGGGCTGGACTTAGGTGTCTTGTGGGCATAAAGGAACTCATGATTGATTATGTGTTTGAACCCTCCTTTGGCCTTGTCATTTCCTACAGATGGATTCCTGCTGAGATCTGTAAAGTGCTAGGCCAAAATTCCTTGCAAGCATTCCAAGACATCTTGGAAGATACTTTGCTCATAGAAGAGATACCTGATGACTTTTGTGATTCACTCACTATGGCTTTCTAAAATAAGGGAAAATAAATCAGATCGTACTGATCTTGCCCATTGCTTGGAAAATCTTTGCCTGCATTGTCATAAACAAACTTGTCGCTGTCTCAGAAAGAAATCTCCCAGAGGTGCTGGTTGACTTTTGGCCAAAATGAAGTATAGAAAACATTATATTTGTTGTAAGGCAAGTCCAGGTGATGTGTTATCAAACAACTGGAGACATTTGAGATGTGCGTTCTCCATTCTCTTTGCCATTCATTGGCAAGAATATGTATCCAACCTGGGGGTCTTGGATCATGCAGAGTTTATCAGCATTGGTCCCTAAACATCTGAGCCCTGATGAGATTGGTGGGACACATCATAATAATGGATGACTGTTGCATATTTTTCCAGTTGCTGTATAATGTACTGGAGTCTAGGTAAAGAAGTCAATTGCTCAAGGGCTACAAAGACACTATGAAAGAAAGCTTACATCACTGTGACATCCAGTCAAAGAAACAGCAGCTGCTGACATAAGCTGCTGGTGAACTCTGTGCTATGAAGCTTTCACCAGCTTTGAAGATAGGCACAACCAAACACTGATAGAAAATTGTGAGCATTCTCAGGCACTGCAAAGCCACCTCTGCGTCCACAGAAAACTACATACCACAGTGCCATTTTCAGATCCGAAGGACTATTTTATATAATATGGCCAAACTTTGAAAAGATCCTTAAAACCAATACAAAAATGCAAAAGAAAAAGAAGCCAATTAATGAATGTGTATTGAAGATTATTAGGAATTTTCAGAGAAATGAGAGGATTAAAGCTGTGATAATAATGATTATATACAGGTGAAACTCAAAAAATTAGAATATCATGCAAACATTCATTTATTTCAGTAATGCAACTTAAAAGGTGAAACGAATGCATGAGATAGACTCATTACATGCAAAGCAAGATAGTTCAAGCCGTGATTTGTCATAATTGTGATGATTATGGCGTACAGCTCATGAAAACCCCAAATCCACAATCTCAGAAAATTAGAATATTGTGAAAAGGTGCAATATTCTAGGCTCAAAGTGTCCCACTCTAATCAGCTAATTAAGCCATAACACCTGCAAAGGGTTCCTGAGCCTTTAAATGGTCTCTCAGTCTAGTTCAGTAGGAATCACAATCATGGGAATGACTGCTGACCTGACAGTTGTGCAGAAAACCATCATTGACACCCTCCATAAGGAGGGAAAGCCTCAAAAGGTAATTGCAAAAGAAGCTGGATGTTCCCAAAGTGCTGTATCAAAGCACATTAATAGAAAGTTATGTGGAAGGGAAAAGTGTGGAAGTAAAAGGTGCACAAGAAGCAGGGATGACCGCAGCTTGGAGAGGATTGTGAGGAAAAGGCCATTCAAAAGTGTTGGGGACTTTCGCAAGGAGTGGACTGAGGCTGGAGTCAGTGCATCAAGAGCCACCACACACAGATGGATCCTGGACATGGGCTTCAAATGTTGTATTCCTCTTGTCAAGCCGTTCCTGAACAACAAACAATGTCAGAAGGGTCTTACCTAGGCTAAAGAAAAACAGATCTGGTCTGTTGCTCAGTGGTCCAAAGTCCTCTTTTCTGATGATAGCAACTTTTGCATCTCATTTGGAAATCAAGGACCCAGAGCATGGAGGAAGAATGGAGAGGCACACACTACAAGATGCTTGAAGTCGAGTGTGAAGTTTCCACAGTCTGTGTTGATTTGGAGAGCAATGTCATCTGCTGGTGTTGGTCCACTTTACTTCATTAAGTCCAGGGTCAACGCAGCCGTCTACCAAGAGATTTTGGAGCACTTCATGCTTCCTTCTGCAGACGAGCTTTATGGGCATGCTGACTTCATTTTCCAGCAGGACTTGGCACCTGCCCACACTGCCAAAAGCGCCAAAACCTGGTTCAATGATAGTCGGATTACTGTGCTTAATTGGCCAGCAAACTCGCCTGACCTGAACCCATAGAGAATATATGGGGCATCACCAAGAGAAAGATGAGAGACATGAGACCAAACAATGCAGAAGAGCTGAAGGCCACAATTGAAGCATCCTGGTCTTCCATAATACCTCAGCAGTGCCACAAGCTGATAGCTTCCATGCCACGCCGCATTGAGACAGTAATTGCTGCAAAAGGGGCCTAAACCAAGTACTGAGTACATATGCATGCTTATACTTTTCAGAGGTCCGATATTGTTCTATGCACAATCCTTGTTTTATTAGTTGCATGTAATATTCTAATTTTCTGAGATTGTGGATTTGGGATTTTCATGAGCTGTAAGCCATAATCATCACAATTATAACAAATCACAGCTTGAACTATCTTGCTTTGCATGTAATGAGTCTATTTCAAATATTAGCTTCACCTTTTAAGTTGCATTACTGAAATAAATGAACTTTTGCACGGTATTCTAATTTTTCAAGTTTCACCTATACATACACAATGAAGTCATGCCAACTACTTCAATGACTCCATCCAGCCACCTCATTCTCTGCCGTCCCCTTCTTCTTTCCCCCTCAATCTTTCCCAGCAGTAGGCTCTTCTCCAGTGAGTCCTTCCTTCTCGTTAGGTGGCCAAAGTATTTGAGCTTCATCTTCAGGATCTGGCCTTCTAAAGAGCAGTCAGGGTTGATCTCCTCTAGGACTGACTGTTTTGATTGCCTTGCAGGCCAAGGGACTCGCAAGAGTCTTCTCTAGCACCATAGTTCAAAGGCCTCAATTCTTTGGTGCTCAGCCTTTCTTATGGTCCAACTTTCACAGCCATACATTGCAACTGGAAAAACCATAGCCTTGACTATATGCACTTTTGTTGGCAGGCTGATGTCTCTTCTTTTTAGTATGCTGTCTAGATTTGCCATAGCTTTCCTCCCCAGGAGCAAGCGTCTTTTAATTTCTTGGCCGTAGTCCCCATCTGCGGTGATCTTGGAGCCCAGGAAAATGAAGTCTGTCACTACTTCCATTTCTTCCCCATCTATTTCCCAGGAATTGAGAGAGTCAGATGCCATGATCTTAGTTTTCTTAATATTTAGTTTCAAGCCAACTTTTTCACTCTCCTTCTTCACTCGCATCAAAAGGCTCTTAAGTTCCTCTTCACTTTCTGCCATTAGAGTGGTATCTGCATAGCTGAAGTTGTTGATATTTCACCCAGCAATCTTAATTCCAACTTTTGATTCACCTAGCCCTGCCTTTCTCATGATGTGCTCTGTATATAAGTTAAATAGGCAGGGCGACAATATACAGCCTTGCTGAACTCCTTTCTCAAGTTTGAACCAATCAGTGGTTCCATGCCCAGTTCTCACCGCTGCTTCTTGACCCGCATATAGGTTTCTCAAGAGACAAATAATATGGTCTGGTACTCCCATCTCTTTAAGAACTTGCCACAATTTATCATGATCCACACAATCAAAGGCTTTAGCATAGTCAATGAAGCAGAAGTAGATGTTTTTCTGGAACTCCCTAGTTTTCTCCATGATCCATGTACGTTGGCAATCTCTAGTTCCTCTGCCTCTTTGAAATCCTGCCTGTATTTCTGGTATTATAAACATATACACTTCAAATTTGTATGCTAGTTTTATACATTATACTTGACCATAAAACATTTTGTCTTAGCATATAAGCACAGTTATTGTTGTTTGTAAAGAGTGTTTTATAGCTTGGTGAAATATGTCAGCCTACCTCTTAATGTACATTTTCAAGTTATCCCCTAGACATATAGTAAAATATCTGTTTTGGATTTGTTATGCTTATCTTATATGTCAGATGTCATTTGATTGTAGTAGAAATTTTCATTGAATAAATGAATGGATGGATGGATGAATAGATGGATATTCTATTCCTTCTGTTCTCAAACAATATTGTCACTTTTGTCAATTTAGAACTAACAAATCAAACTGTACAACAGCTAAACATTGGTGATGATATGGAAATATTCAGTGAATGTGCAGAGAATTCTAGATTTTAATCTTTAAACAGCCAACAGTAAACTATATAGTGTGATTCTTGTTTAAACGTTTGATTGTTTACTGATTCATCCTAATAGCCTTCACGCAGTTTACTTTCCATTATGGACTATTTAGTGTTGAGACACTTATCTTTTTCCCTCCATGCATTTTTATTCTGTTATGTATGTGCAACATAGTGATAAGTACTCTTTGATTTGTAGATAATTGCAGCAACTGTTTACATTATTTATGAGTGTCTTAGAATCCATTTACAATCCTGACTCAGATAAAACTGATTGCAAGAACTGATAAGACCACAACAATAAAGTAATTAACTGGCTCGGTTAAAAGCTGCCTGGTCTGGGGCATTAACTCTGTTTGCATTTCATGAACCATGCATTCAGTTTTCTGTACTTTTTGAATCATCTCACTTCAATAATATTGTTAGGTATACATACATCTATATTTGACACAGAAAGGTATATAAGAGCAACATTAGATTACTTGTGGGAAGTAATTTTTTTGAAAACGTGATTAGTATTATTTTACTGTTATATTCTCTGTTTTTCTTTTTAAATTATGTGACGTAACTTTCAAACATTTAAAATAAAATATGAAATATAATGGTAGTGATGCGGTTAAGGGAATTTTTGTTGCCCCTAGATTTGCAGTAGCTTATGGTGGACACTGATTATATTCCTTTTTAAAAAATATTTTACCAATCAGGTTGAGGGACAGGGCGGCTGCATGTTCTCAGTCCTTCTAGGTTTGTAGTGATATATAGGAGTACTTTGTAGGGATTGAAGAATGGAAGCAGTAATGATGTGAAATGAAAAAAATGAAAAGGTTCATCACATAATGGCAGAATTAAAGGACATATTAACTATATCCATGTGGATTTTAGCAACAAAATTTTAAATATTACTGTACTGGAAAAACGTATCTACAGTAGTTAATGGGATCTTAATTTAATTACTCTGTTTCTAAGAAAATAAAAAGATTCTTATGTTTTGTTTTTCTTCCCTTATTAGGACAGAATTTTACCCTAAGACAGTTAGGAGTTTGTGAACCAGCGACTCGAAGAGGACTGGCATTTTGTGCTGAAATGGGGCTTCCCCACAGAGGTTACTCTATCAGTGCAGGATCAGATGCTGACACTGAAAATGAAGGAGTGATGTCTCCAGAGCATGCCATGAGACTGTGGGGCAGAGGAGTCAAATCAGGCCGAAGCTCCTGTCTCTCAAGTCGTTCCAACTCAGCACTTACTTTAACTGATACAGAGCATGAAAACAAGTCTGACAGTGAGAATGGTAAGTTTGTCTTTATGCCTAAAGTTAAAAATCTATTCTAAAACTTTATGTATGAAATATTTTTTAAAATTATAATTTAAACAAACATTTAAACAAAACGTATGGAAATAGATTTTTTTTTGGTAAATTTTACGCAGTGAATTGTTAAAATAACAAGATTATTCTGGATTATGTAAAACACAGTCTGCAGGTGACATAAGAACACTGAAGTATTGTCTCTAGTTGCTTTTTCATCCACAAGGCTTCATAATTTTGTGGTAGTATATATGCTTTGGTTGAAGAAAGCCCTATATAGATAATAATAGATATATCTGTCAAATGCCTGATAGCCTGACAGCATAAAACAGTTTCATAAGAAATATAAATTAGAAGAGTTTGAACAAAAGAAGTTTCCTGATGAACCCAAACCTTATTTTTGATGTTTTTGAATTATGTTCATAAAATATAGACTTTTATAACAATTCATATTTTTTTAGCATTGTATAGTAATTTAGGTCATACATAATCCTGTATATTTGAAAGAAACATGGCCTGCAGGAATAAAGGTAGAGCTTTTCATGGCTAAAATGCACTTGACCCTGGGTTCCCCTGGTCTGAATTTTAACACATTAACCACTATATCACAATTGCTCTTGCTTGTGTTCTTGTTTAGTAGCGTCAGTCTTAATAAGTTTGGGTAACTCAGTATTGAAAATACATTTGTTTACATCTAGACAAGCAACATATTTTTACAATTGTTTTCCACAATTGATATTAAAAGGTTTGTGACATAAATATAAATATTGAATCTGAGATTTAACAAAGTTCTAGAGTCTCTATAATATCAGAACAAGATTCTAATTGTATTGTATAAATTGTGCAAGAATTAGTAATGGAAATTACTTGTTTCTAGAATCTCAATTTGTGTCGGTCAATCACACTGTTTTAAAGGTAGCAAATACAATTTACACTGTCAATAGGTAGTGCAAACTTAAATTTTTATTTATATTTATATGAACAACTTCTCTGAGTGAGATTTAGGATGAATGCTGTTTGTGAATCTGAAATCTACTAGTTTTGTATAATACAACTTGGTGCAGTTCTACTTTCTATTGGTGTTTTTCTTTTTTAAATTGCTTTTTAATTGATAACAGAAAAAAGAGCAAAAGCCAAAGATAATAATGATGGAGATACATACATGTCAAAGAGAAGATAAATAAACATAATTGCGTTAACCAAAAATGGGGGGGGGGGAACCAAAGAAAGCCAACCCATAGTGTGATATGTTATTGCATCTGTAATAATTCTATATATACTTATACACATATTATTCAAATATGTATATATTTCTAAGAATTTTGTTCTATCACTTTTAAATTCACTGTATTCTTTATAAATGAGTCCAATATTTCAACATAGACTTGTCTATACAAAGTCTGTGTCAAGTGCAGGAAATCAAGAATCTAGGCAGTTCAAATGAATATGGGTTTATTGTACTCTAATGCTCTCTGCAAGAATCTGAACTAATAACAGTCAAAACAATTGGCAGTAGGTAAGAATCAACAGCATTCAAGGTGGGTTGGACTTAGATCCCTTATGGATGTGAAGAGACTCAAGACTGATGATGTGTTTGACACACACACCCTTCCCCTGGCTCAGCCTGGTCATCTCCTACAGTCTACATCTATAGGCAATCCACTTGTAAGGGGAAGTGCAATTAGGTCTTCAACCTACTGAATAAATGGAGCCATACGTTTATCTTTCCAATGCTGCAATATCAATCTTTAATTCACTTGTTCCACTCATTTCTTCATGTTTGCATAACAAATTGATTTGTTGATAACAAATATCTATACAATATCATTTTTAGTTTTAAAGATTTAACATGTTTTTGTATCTCTTATGTGTCAGAAGCTGAAATGCTGCTGATCTACAGTAAATAATATTGTTAATAAATATATTAGCAAATAGTGCCATAGAGATTCTATAATTTTAGTATATTTGGATTCTAATACTGGGAATCCAACCATGTTTATTCCAAAGTTGCCCAATTTAACATCAATTTTCATTTTATAATTATTTTAATTTGCTGTGGCTTGAGGAAAATCATCCAAATATGTCCAGAAAGCCTTTTTCAGTAAAAAATGATTAATCCAGCCTTATGAAAAGCTCCAACTGCAGCTTGGCAAAGCTGTGTCTCGCAACTCCCCTTGCTCTAGAACCTGGTGGGGATTGGTACTTTATGATCCCATCTTGGAGAGTGTTTATAAGGAGCCTGTGGGAAATCCCAAGTTCCCTCTTTCTTTAGAAAGGGTTTCAGGGAGCTGGTTCAGTAGATCCACTTTCCACTGTGATCATAAGCTCTTCTAAGTGAAGCTGTATTCGTCCACCAATATCCTCCAAAAATAATTTTTATTTGGAAATAAGCAATAAAAACATAACTCAATTGTTGATTTTGGAAAGCTTTCAAACTGATTATTGGGAAACAAAAAGTTCAAGAATATTTCCTGTTGTCTGTTAAAATCCTATTAAAAATATATGAAGATCTGAGTTTAAGTGTAAGAAATCTCTTCCTGAGAAATGTTCTGGATGAAACAAAAACATGATATATGAGGCTGGATGAAGGCTGGTTATTAGAGGCAATCAGAAAAAAAATTAAAGATTATAATTAAAGAATAATTCCCACTAGTACAGAATGGAGAAAAAATTAACTCTGGAACAATTTAAGAATATTGGCAACAATGTATCCACTACTTACTCTTTAGACTGTCTCATAAAATAGAAATGGGTTTAAAAGAAGAGATAGAAGAGGATATTGCTGAAAATTGGATTGTCTTGGATATAGATTTAAAACTAATTGAAAAATAGTACTGAAAAATACACTATACAAGACCAACAAATGAAATTAGCTATGATTTCAATAGTTAAAAGGGACAAGCAAATAATAAACTAGAAGACTGATTTGAATATGTGGATGTTAACTCAGAAAACTAACTTGGACAATTTTATTACTTTAGATTTACAAAGGAGATGTGTTATATCTATGAAGGAATTACTGAAAAAAGTAAGAGAAAAGAAATGAGCTTTGAGGACATTGCCTAAAAGTAGTCATCAAGACTTTTAAAACTAAAATTAACGTTTATAAAGTGGATCTATTTAATCAAGGTTCAAATTTATTTTTTCAACAGTAATTAATGTTTTCCTTGAGTAAGATTGAATGATGAGGCTTTAAAGATTTGATTATAGAGAAGAGAAGAAAACAGCTTTGCTTTATTTTTAAAGAAATTGATAAACTATTATATCATTGATGGAAGATGAAGAGAAATTTGTGGGATATCATTTGAAGGATTAAATAATATATTTTAATTTGCTGTTTTTTATAGCTCAATGGAATTTTTCTTGATAAAGTGAATGATTAAGTTTTAAGGTCTATTTATAGATATAAGACATGGAAAGAGATTGCAGTTTTAGAGAAAATGACAATTGTGTAAAGAAAAGAATTATGAAATTCATAAACAAACAGATGCACTTACTTAAAGGACTTTTATTGATAACATTGAAAATTGAAGTTTTTATTTCCCAAAAGATAGAAGATGAGATATGGACTCATGACTGATGATATGTTTGATCTCTCTCTTGGGCTAATCCTGGTCATCTCAGTGGGAGTGGCTTGCAGTCATGTGACTGGGTGGGCATGGCCAACGTGTAAAATGTGGTGAAACTCACTTAACAACGCTCTTGCTTAGTAACCAAAATGTTGGCTCAGAAACTCTGACATTTGAAGCACGCAAATCTTAAAGCTGTCAAGTTACAAGACCCTTGCACCCCTAACCCTTTAGAAAAAAACCCAGGGGTGTTCAAACTTGACAGCTTTAAGACTTGTGGACTTCAACTCCCAGAATTCCTCCTCTCGCTCTTCATCTTGATGATGTGCAGACAGGCAGGGGGAGGGAGCTGGAACCGGTTCTAAATGGCACTGTAGATTTGTGGAACCTCTTCTATAGAAGAGGTTAGAACTGGCAGGAACCCACCCCTGGCGAGGTCCCACTCACCATCTTCAGGGTGGTGTTTCTGGCTTCGTTTTTGTGCGAGAGCGGAGCCTGAGTTAAAAACCAATAAAAACTGGATTAAGCAGAGACCAAATGATTTCTCAGTAAAGTCCCATTAGGGAGTCAAAATGATGCTTCTTCATGCAGATTGTATGTCCTTGAAGAGATTGTAAACAATCTTTAAGACAGTTCCTTCCTTCTGATTGGCAAAACAAAGTTAGATTTATATTTTAAAAACAAGAAATCAAATTAAAACCAGAAGAAAAGAAAGGAAAACATAGTGAGCTTGTTGGAGTCCATAGGAACCAGTCCGGAAGAGCTCAGAAAATGTGTTCAGGTTTTTCTCCTATTTTTAGCTGGAACTATACCAGAGGATAGACTGGGTGGCTGTTGGGGTTGGGAAGTAATAAAGCACTCGCCCAAGCACAAAGCCGGAAACACCAGCCTGAAGATGGCAAGTGGGACCTCGCCGAAACATTGCCAAGACAATCTCAATCTTACATGGAATATAATAAGACTCTATCTATCTATCTATCTATCTATCTATCTATCTATCTATCTATCTATCTATCTATCTTTCATCTTTTCCCTTTTTCCTTTTTCCTTTTTGTACTTTCTATTATTGTTTATATTTTTCTTAATTTTTATTAGATTTTTATCTTTGTGATTTTAAACTTCAATAAAAAATATTACAAAAAATAAAATTAACATCAATAGTTAATATCTGACAATAGGAAAGTATCATGATATAGCTTCAAATATGGAAAATTGAATATTTTGTCATTAATTGCATTTTCTGTAAAGATATACTCCGAATAGAGGAACCCATAGAAATTTCGTAAACAAAGAATCTGAAAATATTTTTCTATCTGTATTTTGTTAGTTTTTATCTAGTATACTAAACAAGAAGTCAAAAAATGTTGTTATATTATTTGAATATTCATTACATACATATATAATGTTGATGTTGAGGGATGGTTTTCAAGTATATTTGAAAGAAACATTTTTTAATGTTTCTCTTTTTATCTGTTGGATTCTGAACAGATTTTAGCAGTGTAGCTTTTCCATTAAATCCAAAATGATTATTACATATTATAGGAAGAATTTAAATCTTTACTTAAAAAACAGCTACCAGACTGAAATACTTTAATGCAGTGTATGCTCAGCAGCCTTCTTGTGAACATTTTAATTTAAGTGTCTAAGGAATGCACAATTCAGTATCTGTGTTATTACTGAATCAATAATATAGTATAAAATTAGATTGTTTTCTTTTAAACAACAGGATGAATAGTATAATCAATGCGTTCTTTAAATATAGTTTGTTAGATTTTAATTGATTGTCAGGAAGAATTAGTTTTTAGAAAGATAATTTATATTTGTGTTGTTCATGTTATTCCTTTCCTGATGTTTACATTTATAGTACACTTAACACGTTCAAACTGAAAATACATTATTGTCCCTGTAATCATATCTCCGTGGTCATGTGGCCAGGATGACTTTGTGCCAAGGCACATATAATGCTGTTACCTTCCCGCAGAAGTGGTACCTATTTATCTACTTGAATCTGCATGCTTTTGAACTGTTAGGTGGGTAGGAACTGGGACAAGTAAAAGGAACTCACCCCATGGTATGGCACTTGTATCTTGAAGTTTGGCTGTAAGTTTTCCAGCTGAGAAGCTCAGCATCTTTAACCACTGAGCTACCGCACCTCCACCTCCCCTTTTGCCAATATTATTTTGGAGCACAAGATTTTTTTAAAGAGTGATTCATTTTATCATTTTTTAAAAAACAAATCTAATGGGACAAATTATTAATACTACTGTGCTGATAAACATTGTGACAATAGTTGCCCTGCTGTGTTCTTCGATGAATTATGTCTTATGCACTGAAGTTAAACAAAATTACAAAATGGACAGATTTTTAGATATTACTTCACAGAAAACAGGTACAGTGACACTTCTGTACTCATTGTTAGGAGGCATGATGAGTACCAAAAATGATGAGTACCAAACAAATTTTTCCCATAAGGAATATTGTTGTGAGTCAGAAGGCAGCCAGCACCGACAAGTTGTAGCTTGTAAGTTGAGCACCAACAAACAATGAGCATCAGGACAAAAATTTTGTATCAAAATGGGTTGAATACCAAATATGATGAGTTTCAAAGCAGTTGATAACCAATGTACCATTCTATATGTAAATGTTATTGGTTCAGTTAGTTATCTGTGCTGATCTAAGTATATACTTCTCTTACAAACATATCCATAATGTATGAAATTTAGCTCTTATTTCTGTAATCCCATCCATCACCTTGTACACTTTCAAACACAAGTTTTAAAGTTTAAAAATTTGGCAGTTGTCTGTCCTTGCAGAATGCCTGTGTCACATGTCACATAGTAGATGCAGACCATATAATTTATTGCAGTGGGAAAAATGTTGCCTAAATAAATATCTTATGCCTGCTTCGATTATTAGAGATTTGTTAGTAAAAGGTGTATTAATTCCTAGGTTTGAAAGAGGTTTAAATCAACCATGTCATCTATGTTGTAACATTTTCAATGCAGCTTTTATGCATTATTTAAAATAAGATTCTATGTGTAACCATAAAGCTAGCTTAAATGAATCTATTATTTATGATGGCTTTTATAACAACAGTTCTGTTTCTGGTATGAATATTACTTGCCTTTCATTTGTGGAGATAGGTGTCCGTATCAATTGAATGAATTAATAAATAAATAAAGATTTTTAATGTGCTATGGGATGACAAAATGCGGAAGACATTTTTCTGTTATTTACTGATTTAAAATTAAACTGATGCATTGGGGAAAATGCACAAATGACACTAATGGATCTCTTTAAAAAAAATAATAGCAAAAAATGAGATTGAAAAACTATGTTGCATATTTTATGCAAAATATTTTTATTGGGGAAAAAATACCCCTTCTGGCTAATTTAGCTTTCTTTCACTTTTTTCTTTTTGATAGTGTACAATCTATTGCTACTCAGTTTCATTAAAAAGTATTTTGGATGTAGACTTGACCAAAGAATTTTAACACAATCCCTCGTTACTTTCTAAATCTAAAAGTTTAATTTTTGATACTGCAGTAAAAGAAAATTGTACTACTTTAGAACTTATGATGACGTTTTGCTTTTATCTTGGTTTTAACTAATGAGTAGCAAACCTAATTCAGGATTGTTGATATAATTAGTACTGGGCCAGGAAAGAAATGAAAAGAAAAGACAAGGGCAATAAACTTTGTCCCTGACTTGTATCTTATGTTTAGTTTGCTAGAAAAATCTTTTCACTCCTTAGCCAATTTGAATGGCCACATTTCCTTTTTATATATGGTTACATTATACCTCTGGATAATTAATTTTATATTGATTTTGTGTTTCACTTCTTA
Source organism: Natrix helvetica (assembly GCF_964273705.1). Taxonomy (NCBI): domain Eukaryota; kingdom Metazoa; phylum Chordata; class Lepidosauria; order Squamata; family Natricidae; genus Natrix; species Natrix helvetica. The sequence goes on along the minus strand of NC_138558.1, from coordinate 46,350,774 downwards.
ACTATTAATATAAGTTTAATACAAATAGTTATCTGTAAACTGCCCACACTCATTCGGATAGTGAGGTGGGCAGCTTCTAAATTTATAGATACATACTGTAAATAAACAAATGATAATTCATAAAGTATCATCTGCCTTTCATTATATAATATCTTACTTATTTATATTCTACTTATATAAATTATTAATATCTTGGAATACATTAACACTTATAATTCCTTGTGATTACACAGTGTCCTGATCACTCTGTGATGTGCATTTAACAGACCAAATTTCACCAATTTTGGTTTCCAATCCTAATTAATGAAGCTAATTTTTCTCCATAAACCCTAATTGATTGCAGCCATGATATCTGAAATGTTATACTTTCCCATATGAACTATCAATAATTTTACAGTTTCTTTTAGAATGCCTTTACATGGAAAGAATTTTTGCTCTCTATGTGGAACACTTCCTATTCTTTTGAAGCATTCTAATTATGTAATATTTAGCTTGGGATATCAGAATTATTCCCTCTGTTAAGATTTAGTACATTGCCTCAAATGCTCTATGGATGCGGGAGCTATTTTAATTATATAAAATAATGAAATAATACGTATATTTCTGCTAGTAAATGTAAATATTCCATACAAACCTTAAGCATTTATCTCCTAGACTTGCCCAGTTTATTAGAGGAAGACAGGTTCAGGTATTGAATTTAGTTGAATCTATGCTCTATTTGTGACTCATTACGGACTGTGAATAGACATAATTCACAGCTGTTGAAATAAAAAGAGGGTTTTTGGGACTAAACATTTGCTTTGTACTGTTTCAGGAAGCCTAGATCAGAACAGCTCTTTCCATCATCAGAAAGAGAAAGAGGCATTTAAATATAAGTAATTCTCAACTTCCAACCAATTGGGACCAGAAATCTGGTCATTATGCTTGCAAGGCAAAGTACTCACATGACCAGACGTAATTTTCTGTACTTCTTAACCAACTGCCAGAGTCATTAACTGAACACTATGGTTGTTAAATGAACCCATTTATTTTAGTGGGCATTGTTTGCCAAAACCTGGCAGAAAAATGGCAAATTATGGTCGTGTGACCACATAACACTATGATTAACACTAGGCAGCTAACCTGCCTGCCATGTGGTCATATGACTATCAGTTCACCCACTTACAATGGCTGGGGTGCTTTATGGGCTGTAAAGTGCCCATTCTGTGGCTCTTATAACTTCAAGCCATCATAAAACAATTGGTAATAAGTGAAAGCTACTTGTATACCTTAGATCAGGGGCGTCAAATTCAAGGCCCATGCGGCCCATGGAATGCTTAAATGTGGCCCATGGGGCCACCCTGGAAACAGCGGACCGGTTCAAGGTGCCTCGGTCAGCAAAAATAGTGTGGTCCTCCTTAGTTGGCAGAGGGTTGCAGGAATCAGTCACAGCCGAAAACAGAGCTTGGGAGCCCATTTTCACTGGCAGAGCATTCGGGTCACCACCTGCGCCCCCCTCCCCAACATGAGTGATGTCGATCTGGCTAGCCCCCCCCCACCTTGGGCCACCACATGCACCCCCAACATGAGTGATGTCGATCTGCCAGCCCCCCCGACCCCCTTGAGGTCGAACAACCCTGATGTGACCCTCAATGAAATCAAGTTTGACACCCCTGCCTTAGATTATCAGTTAAGTGGATAAAAAATGAATTAAAATATCATAATGAAGGCATATAAATATAATGTATTAAAACAATAGATATTTATAAAGATGCTATATGAGCAATTGTGTTTTTACATAGGCCTTTTTTTTAGATTGACTAGATGTTTTTAAAATCATGTAATCTCAAAATGCTTTGCTCAACTTTAATTTTGTTTTCTATGCACTTGCCTGAGCAGCCAGTTCTTAAAATTAATGCTTGGTTAAGTTAAACAAGGTCTAAGTGATAACACTCTGATCTATGTTATAAAATGTAGAGCAGTCAGAATACCAATAATTATAATATTCTTTAGTCTTTTGAAATTCTAGCAATTTAGAAATAAAATTCAGTCTTTGTTGACAGCAATGGCTGCTGCCCCCCAATTACTAGTCGTACTATAACAAATTGTAATGATTTATTACATATTGATTTTATAGTAGATAATGTTGAAACGGCATTACATAACCTAAAGCCATCCCTATCTATTGGCCCTGATGGATTATGTGCCTACTTCTTGAAAAAGCTTGCCACTGCCCTAGCTGAACCTCTATGCACAATCTATGACATATCTTTCAGAACCAGCTACTTGCCCGACCTATGGTCTTTAATTTCAATAAAGTTAGAGAGAGCTTTGGAGGGATTCCTCAAGGGGAAAACAACTCAAGAAGCTTGGGAAATTTTGAAAAGTGAGACTATAAAAGCCCAGTCTAGCACAATACCAATGAAGAAGTAAAATAACAGCTTTCAAAAGAAACCAGCATGGCTGCATAAAGAACTCTCTGACAAATTGAAAGACACAAAGGACAAGTATAAAAAGTGGAAAAAGAGAGGCAAATAACTAAGACAGAGTTTCAGCAAATAGCCCGAGCCTGTAAAGATGAAGTGAGGAAAGCTAAGGCTCACAATGAAAAAAGGCCTGAGACAAAAGTAAAAAATAACCCCCCAAAAAGCTTCTTTCAACATATTAAAAACAAAAAAAAGTCAAGGAAACAATTGGTCCATTGCTGGAAGAAAGTGGCAAGAAGGTGACAAGCAACAGGAAAGGAGGAGCTGAAGTTGCGACGACATGCAATCTCAATGCACTGAGATCGCAGTCGATACTTTTGCCACTGGGTGGTCCAAATGGACCTAAACCGTCCCACAGAGACGTTGAAAAGGAAGAATACATCTTGCTGATCTCAGGGACATCGCAAAGTCCCTGATTGATCCAAGAGAAGTTCTTCAAGCCGGTGACAAAAAAATCCAGCCATTTGGCTGATGAAGTCGGGGCAGCTCCAAAACAGAAGGATATGGAAAGAGAAAGTGTTTCCAGCTGGTGAGGAATTTTTACTGTTTTAAAAGTGACTGCCTATAAAAAAACTTAAAATTAATTTAAATTGAAGAACAGAAGAAATAAGCGGCGGAATTAAATTTGGACTGGTTTTGGACAGTGGGTTATCTTACTTTTTAAATGCTATCTTCACGGATGGAATTTATTCAAGCCTTTTAAAATGAATGGATTAAGTTTCCTTCTATTTTTTTTTCTTTTACTATTTTCTGTAATCTATGGACTAAAATTCTTCTCTTTCATTACTGTGGGTGTTTTTCTAACTCATTTAAGAATTGGACTTTTTTTTAACTTGAAATACAAAAAAGATACAAAAAGAAACAAAGAAATTGTAACATTGTAACACTATTACTCGGAGGCTGGAGGTTTGTGTATTGGAAACGAAACACTTTTATTTTTTTCACTGATTATCCTGGCTTGGCACTTCAAGGTCTCACAGCTTGTTTATAGAGAGTGATAAGAAGAAAAGCACACAGATGTTCCTTTGAAGTATATTTTTAACCAGAGAAAGGTGAAATGTTATTGTGAATCTATGCTTAATCCTGTTAAAACCTTCTAAGCTAGAGCAGCAGTATTTGTTAGCTGGAGATAATGGCACAATTTCAACAGCAGAAAGAAGTTTTAAGTCTGCAAAAGATACTCTCAGAAATACAGAAATTATCAGATACACATGAGAGGAGAGAGAAGAAGTTGGAAGATATTTATGGTGATTGGTTTGTCTCTGAAAAGGGAAAGAGTAGAATACTGAAAGAGGAATTAAATGGAGGAGAAATCTACCCCAGATGGCAAGATAAGGAGAGAAAACAAAAGAATTTATGGATTTAAAGAGAGAAATTTTATTAGCAATATCATTGATAACACTACCGACAATCAAAGATAAGGAGAGAAAACAAAAGACTTTATGGATTTAAAGAGATAAATTTTATTAGCAATATCATTGATAACACTACCGACAATCAAAGATAAGATGATTAAGGAAACAGAAGAAGGGCATCGAAATTACATGAGAGATTTTATAAGCAAAATGTTGCTAAGAGGAGTCCATACAAAGTTGGTTAAGAAGATGATTAGAGGACTGACACCACAAATAGCAGAGGATATGAGACTGTTTTGCTACTGGAAAGATAAAGGTTGATAGATGGAAGAGTATAATTTAAAACTAGCTAAACTTAGTGAAATTTAGTGAAAATAGATATAGTTAAATAAATAATTGATAATGATAATAATGTATACAATGTGTAGTGTTATGATAAGTAATAACTGGATATGAAAATTGAATGGTACCCATGAAAGGAAGATTAGAAACCCTTTTGGATTATATATAAAGGTTAATTAAAAAAAGAATTAAGTTAGATTCAGTTAAGTCTTGAGTATTGGGGAAAATGATATGATGCAGAATATAGTCAAATAAAGGAGGGATAATGATAATAACATATATATATATATATATATATATATATATATATATATATATATATATATATATATATATATATATATATATATATATATATATATATATATATATATGGGTACAACATAAGGAAATGGGATGTAAATTGTAAATAGTGATTTGGAAAGAAGGATTAGAAAACTTTGTTATTAAATATTATGGATGTTTAGCTAGAATAGGACATAAAGACTCAGCGTCATTGGAGGATTTTAGAAATAGTAAATGAAATGCCAGTATGTGGTTATGTATTAAATCTTGGTATATTTTATGATGAAGTACGTTTAAACAATTATAGTCAAATGAAAATGGAGGTATGATGACGGTAACATGTATAAATATCTGAGTTAAAATACTTGAGTTAATATGAATTATGCTTGATGACTGTGGAAGAGATGCATGAAAGTCTTTTGTAACCAACTGGTACACTTTCTATAGTATGTAAAGAAGGAAGATTTTATGTGTTGTGTTTGTGTTGAAAATAAAAAATTAATTTTTTTTTAAAAAAAGCAACAGGGAGAAAGCCGAACTACGTGACTCATTTTTTGCATCTGTCTTTACACAAAGGGAAAAAACAGTCCAACCTATCAAAAACAGCACCACAAAAAACAGATTAGGAACACATTAAAATAGGGAAGAAAATGGTATGTGAACATCGGTCTACCCTAGACGAGTTCAAATCACCAGGTCTGGATGGATTAAATCCCAAGGTTCTGAAGGAACTAGCCGATGAGATCTCAGAACCACTGAACTATATCTTTCAAAGATCCTGGAACTGGAAGACTGGAAAAGAGCTGATGTTGTTCCTATCTTCAAAAAGGGGGAAAAATAGATCTAAGAAACTACAGACCTATCAGCCTGACCTCAATACCAGGGAAGATTCTGGAAAAGATAATCAAGCAATGAATCAGAGAACACCTAGAAGCAAACAAAGTAATAACCAAAAGCCAACATGGGTTTGTTAAAAACATATCATGCCAGACTAATCTTATTACATTCTTTGACAAAGTGACAAAATTAGTGGACCAGAGGAATAGTGTCAATATAATTTACTTGAACTTCAACAAGGCATTTGATAAGTAGACCATAACCTACTATTAGATAAAGTAGAAAAATGTGGGTTAGACAACATCACCACCAGTTGGATTCGTAACTGGCGGCCCAACTGCACTCAATGTGTAGTCCTCAATGGAACTGCATCTACATGGAGGGAAGTATGCAGTAGAGTACCCCAAGGCCTGTTCTAGACTCAGTATTCTTCAATATCTTCATCAATGACTTGGATGAGGGAATAAATGGGGAACTCATCAAATTTGTAGATGACACCAAGTTGGCAGGAATAACCAACATTCCAGATGATAGGCTTAAGATACAGAAGGATTCTGACAGACTTGAACATTGGGTGAAAAAAGTAAGATTCTACATTTAGGCAAGAAAAACAAAACGCACAGGTACAGTATATGTGGCACCTTGCTCAATAGTAGTAACTGTGAGAGGGATCTTGGAATCCTAGTGGACAACCATTTAAATATGAGCCAGCAGTGTGCTGCAGCTACCAAAAAAGCCAACACAGTTCTAGGCTGCATAAATAGAGGGATAGAATCAAGATCATGTGAAGTGTTAATGCCACTCTATAATGCCTTGGTAAGGCCACACCTGGAATACTACATTCTGTTTTGGTTGCCACAATGTAAAAAAGATGTGAAGACTCTAGAAAGAGTGCAGAGAAGAGTAACAAAGATGATTAGGGGACTGGAGGATAAAATATACGAAGAATGGTTGCAGGAACTGGGTATGTCTAGTTTATTGAAAAGAAGAATTAAGGGGGACATGATAGCAGGGTTCCAATATCTCAGGGAATGCCATAAAGAAGAGGGAATCAAACTATTCTCCAAGGCAACTGAGGGTAGGACAAGAAGCAATGGGTAGAAATTAATCAAGGAGAAAAGCAACTTAGAACTAAGGAGAAATTTCCTGACAGTGAGAACAATTAATCAGTGGAACAACTTGCCTCCAGAAGTTGTGAATGCTCCAACACTGGAAGTTTTTAAGAAGATGTTAGATATCCATTTGTCTGAAATAGTGTAGAGTTTCCTGACTAAGCAAGGGGTTGGACTAGAAGATCTTCAAGGTCTCTTTCAACTCTGTTATTCTATTCTATAATGCTGAGCTATGGCTCTTTGCACACTTAGCTTTTGTAATTGATTGTGAGGTTAGTGTCCCTGTTTCACCGACATATATTAGAGCAGGTAGCACACACTGATCAAAAACGTTTCTCTACAGCAGGGACGTGCGGTCAGGGGAGGCAGTGGAGGCAGAGCCTCACCTCTCTCATCATGAAAATAAAAAAAAAGGGAAAAGGCGCTGAGGAGCCTTCTGCACACGTGGTCCGGGAATGGGACCACATGTGCAGGAGGCTCCTCTAGCCTCAGCCTCCCTCCTGCACACGTGGTCCCATTCCCCGCCTTCCTGAGTCAACATGAAGGGGACCACGGAGCATGAGCCGCGGTCCCATGAAGCACGCTCCGTGGTCCCCTTCATGTTGACTCAGGAGTCTGGAAAGCGGGGAATGGGACCATGTGTGCAGGAGGCTGAAGCTGTCTCAGCCTCCTGCACACATGGTCCCATTCCCCACCTTCCTGAGTCAACATGAAGGGGACCGCAGTTTGCACTGATGACATCACCAGCCTCACCAGCCATAAACCTCACCGCACGTCACTGCTCTACAGGCATAGGGGGAGGTTGTACTTCAAAATTATGCTTAGGTTGCCAAATGCCTGCCAATCACATTTAACATGCCATTCAATTTCCTTTACTATATCATCTTCCATTGGGATCAATTGGCCAAGGTATATGGAGTGGTCTATTATGTCTAGTTCTTCTCCAGATATAAAAATTTTCTTTCTTTAGTGAATTTATTAAACATAACTTGACTTATTTTTAAGTCAAATGGTTCTCCTGTTTAGTACAGCTCTTGTATGTGTCTTTATAGCTGTTCTAGGTCTTGTGAGATGAGAAGAACATGATCTGCAAATCTTAATTATTTAAGTGGACAGCACTGATTTTTATTCCATCTTTTGCCCAGTCTAATTTGCAAAATGCTTCTTCAAGGCAGATTGAGAAAAAGATAAGTGATGTTGTATCCCTTTGTTGTACACCTCATTCTATGTTGATTTCCACTTTAAAATCATTAAGATAAATTGTCACCATTGTTTTTTCTTATACAGATTGTAGAAAGTTTATGCAACCAGTATCTATGCCTTGGTTGAGCAATTCATTAATTATTGCTTTCTGGAATACTGAGTCAAACCCTTTTCATAGTCACTGAAAGCCATGCACAGAGGCACGGTGTGCCTTTCAATAACTTGCTGCAGCCACTTCTGAATCCTGCTGTTTCCTTTGGCTATATATCATTTAATGTCGTCAATATTCTTTTACTATTATCTTTCCATATGGGCCAGTCACTTTTTCTCAGTCAAGTGATTGCAGAATGCTGCAACTGGCTGTCAAAGTGATCTGGTTGCCAAGCACAAACAAGTCGAAGTGATGTCCCGGTGTTTGGAAGCCGTCGGGGTCTGGATGGGGGACAACAGACTCAAACTCAACCCCTCCAAGACTGAGTGGCTGTGGCTACCGGCACCTCGGTTCAGTCAGCTAATTCCAACGCTGGCCATAGGGGGCGAGCAGCTGCCCCCTGTGGAACGGGCGCACAATTTGGGCGTCCTCCTAGATGCCCGGCTGTCAATGGATGATCATGTGGCAGCCGTGGCAAGGGGGGCGTTCCACCAGGTTCGCCTGGTGCGCCAATTGCGCCCCCTCCTGGACTGGGATGCCCTACGCACGGTCACTCATGCACTGGTGACGTCTCGCCTGGACTACTGTAACGCTCTCTACATGGGGCTTCCCTTGGGACGCGCCCGAAGACTGCAGCTAGTCCAGAACGCAGCCGCGCGGGCGGTCATGGGGAGTACCAGGTACTCCCATGTGACACCGCTCCTGCGTGAGCTGCACTGGCTGCCTGTGGTCTTTCGGGTGCGTTTCAAGGTTTTGACCACCATCTTTAAAGCGCTCCATGGCATAGGGCCCAGTTACCTGCGGGATCGCGTCCTCCCACATACATCCCTGCGGCCAATTCGCTCTCACGGAGAGGGGCTTCTCCTGGTGCCGTCCGCTAGGCAATGCCAGTGGGCGACGCCAAGGAGTAGAGCCTTCTCTGTGATGGGCCCAACCCTCTGGAATGACCTCCCCCCCGACATTAGAACCACCACCGACTTCCGCTCCTTTCGGCAGAAACTAAAGACTCACCTGTTTCGACTGGCTGGCCTGGCATAATTTCAACGCCTATCTCCTGGCATTTACGTTTTACTGGTTTTTAAGGGTATTATTCTATAGTCTTAATTTTATTGGGTATTGGGATCTTAATGTCTGTTTATTTTAATTATTTATTAGCAATACAGCCCTGCACATCTTTTATCCTCCTCTTATCCATCCATCCATTTTATATTTGTATATATATATTCCCCATGTAATTTTAATTGTTTTAATTTTGTTCTCTGACATGGACTGTACACCGCCCCGAGTCCCTTTCGGGAGAGGGGGCGGTCTATAAGCGCTAATAAATTGAAATTGAATTGAATTCAGTTATTGGCACTCCAAAAACAGGTCATAAGTAGCTTTTGGGGGGGAGGGTTTCTATCATAATGTTGAACAGTTTCTATGAGACCTGTTGTACGTTGTGTACTTAACTGTACAGTTAAGATTTTGCATTGGAATAAAGAGACTCAGATTAGAATTTATGTTTGATTATATAATGAACGATTTTGGAAAAGTCATTCTTAGATCATGTGGTGTGTTTAGTAACACTAAATAACAACAATCACAATAATAGCTATGTTAAAACCATACATTTTACTATTATATGTGGTGATATTTAATCACTGAGCATAGCAATTGTTATTAAATCTAGTTTGTTTTGGGGACCCAAGATGTTGTTTCTATTTGAAGAGGCAGCAATGACCTAATACTGGGAGCTTCATTTTATATGGATTACACATTAAAACTGATTGCAAAATGGACTGGTGTACTTTGTATGAGCACTTCATTTAAAAAAAAAAATCAACTAAAAATTATGTAGGGTCTGAACAGTTTTAAAATTAAGTAAATTGGATGGGTTTTTTTTTTAAAAAAAAGATCCACTCAATTTTAAAACAAAGGAAGCATTTATCAGTTATTTCTTGCCAGAATTCTTTCCTGATGGTAGCCTATCATAAAATACAATAAAATAATATAGGATTGTAACAACTTAAAAGAAGCAGAAGTTGATGTAAGAAGGTTAGAATAAGATGGAGCTAAAGTCACAACTAAGAACTTAAGTAGCCTGACTGCTAACAGTTGGAAACCTGTCTGTAAGATAATTAAACTATTTGAGGTCTGTCCTTTAGTTCATATACAATGAATAATTTGACCCTAATTCATTATAATGAATAATGTTCCCACTTAAGCATCTCCATGTTGTTGTTCAACAAGATGCTTACAAACTTTAAAATATGCTGAAAACATGCTCTGCAGTTGAGAAATGTAAGGGCCCTTCTCAGTGAGGCAATATAATATTAGCTACTGAGTATTGAAAGGCCCTCAGTATTGGCAGATGTTTTGGTAGATACTAAGATGAAAATTTAAATAATTGTACTGCAGCGCCATCTTTTTTTGGCATTCCTTTCAGAAATCCTATTTCTAGTTTTTTTTTTTCCCTCTGCTCCAAACTTAGCGTTTTTCAAAATGTTAATAAGGGTAAAATTAAAATAAAATATTCTAACAAGTTGGCTACTTTTAAAAGAAACACCTATGCATAAACAAATTAAGGTCCATACTCTAGTTTTTTTCTCTTTTGATGTAAAGTGCTAGAAGTTTGTGTTATTTTTGAAAGCAAGAAAGTCTGCATTTCTTTCATTTTTAAATATATTTTTTTCAAATGTGAGTAGTAACTGTCATGTTTCTTATTCCATGAACAATATAATAAAATATAACATTGAAAGCAGGGGTGGGTTCCGGCAGTCACTACTGCCGGTTCGCTCGTGGGCACAAAAAACAAGATGGCGGCAACTATGGTGCCACCCAGAGAACCAATTTAGGGGCGTGGAAGGCATGGGTTGCTGCCGGTTCCAAACTACTACCAGTAGCCGAACCAGTAGGAACCCACCACTGATTGAAAGAAAGAATGGAATTACTGACATCTAGAAACAGAAAAGGACTAGAAATGTAAATTAGCTAGATACTCATAGTTAGGTTGTTTAACCTAACTATGAGTACTTAGCTAATTTACATTTCTAGTTAAATTTTAGATCCAGAATAAACGGTGTTTGTCTTCTGTTCCAGATTTATTATTTTAAATAAATGGTGACAGAAAGAAGGCCCCTGATCAAGATGGTAGCTGATTAAGTTTGGAGCTGCAGTGTAAGGGGTATTTAAATCAGTAAAAAGTTTCTTGTTTAACTTTCATTTCTAAATTAAGGCTATAGTCTTGGCTATTGCATGATCCCAGGAAAAAAACTATCCTTTAAAAAAAGTTACAGGTACTGCCTATATATACTTATATTATCTCCCTTCAAATTGAAATAGCATTATCCTTCAAAAATTATATTAAGATTAGTTTTAAAATCACAAATTTAGTTTTTAATTATAAACCATTTTTATATATTTCTTAATCAGGAGGACATACTGTGTTGTTTTAAAGTGTTGGTGAGACATCTAGGAGAACCAGATTCAAGTCTAACCTGAACCTCCCTTGGCACCAGTGTTTCTCAGCCCAACTTGACTCAGAAGGGTTGTTGTGGGGAGGGTGTGTGCAATGCAGTGACGTGCGGTGAGGTTTACGCCTGGTGAGGCTGGTGACGTCATCAGAAAGGCGGGGAATGGGACCACGTGTGCTGGAGGCTGGGGCTGCCTCAGTCTCCATCACACGTGATCCCATTCCCCGCCTTCCTAAGCGCACTCCGTCGGCTCGTGCTTCCCAACAGCAGCTGCTTTTTAGTGCTTTTCTGTGCATCTGTCGTTTAGGACATCCGGCTATCTACCTAAACGCCAGATACACAGAAAAGCAGCTGCTGTTGGGGATTGCGGAGCGCAAGCCGTCGGAGCACGCTCAGGAAGGTGGGGAATGGATCAGCACACCTGATCCCATTCCCCGCCTTCCTGAGCGCGCTCCGCCGGCTCACGCTCCCCAACAGCAGCTGCTTTTTAGTGCTTTTCTGTGCGTCTGGCGTTTAGGACATCCGGCTATCTACCTAAATGCCAGACGCACAGAAAAGCAGCTGCTGTTGGGGATCGCGGAGCGCGAGCCGTCGGAGCACGCTCAGGAAGGCGGGGAATGGGATCACGTGTGCTGATCCATTCCCCGCCTTCCTGAGCGCGCTGAAAAGCACTTCGCCTCCAAGCCACTTCGTCTTGATGACATCGCTGCTGGGCGCGGCCGGATGGAGGTAATCAAAGTGACTCCCTCGTGGATATTATTATTTTATATATTATTATTTCATGATGAGAAATGAGGCTCTGCCTCCCCTGCCTCCAATGACCGCACGTCCCTTGTGCAATGAAAGGAGGATCTAATGTACATTGTCTTGAGGCCCTGAACCAAAACTGGGATATAAATACATCATCCAACATATCTCTACTAAGTTGGGAAAAAATTAGATTTGCTTTTGCTGATAATGCAGAATAGACAGTGATGTTCTATAATAGCCTCCCTTTGCGGCACATGAACTGAAAAGGGAAAATACACACTTCACACCAAAATCATACTTTTGTGTTAAAGTAGCTCTTAAATCTTACATGTTAAAGTAGCTCTTAAATCTTCCTATTATTCTGTGCATATATAAAGAGATCAATATAGTCTCTAATAGTTTTTGAAAACCAGTGTACTACTGAAATAATCTCTACATTTTAAGATTTTTTTTTATAATTTAGTACACCTGTAGATTTTTTAAAAAATCGTTGTATAGTCTTCCTTATGAAACAATTGAAGCATATTTTTAAAGAAGCTCTTGGATTTTAGGTTCTATTACATTAAGAGATTTTTAAAGGTTATATGGGTTTTTTTTTTGCTACTGTGTTGATAGTTAAAGGGAATTTCTACTGAGAGTATCATGTGAGACAGTTAAGACAAAGATAAAGACATATTTAAAATTTTAATATTGAAGAAGACTATCAGGAGGAAAAAGTTACTAATACATTCCCCTGTGCTCCCATTAATTTGTATATTATCAAGGACCTGGTTATGAATATGGTTACTGAAGTAGGCATGTAATAAACAGAATATAATTGAATTTTCAATCTTTTATCATGAGGGAATAATTTTCTTATAAGACCTATGCTCTGTCTTCCAGCTAATTGTCAGCAGTTATTCAACCTTACTACATAAATGTCATCAAATTGTGCAAGCCTTACCCTCCTTCCAAAAAGTGATTACAAAAAGAATCCATAGCTTTACAGTACATAGTATTTTAATTATTTTAATCAAATATTTTTGTTTCAATGTAGTACTTGATCTAAAGCTTCATAATCTTCCGATGAGCAGGTTTTTTTCTGTGGTCATTTTATGTGAAGAACTTGCCCATGTGAATTGAAAAGTAAAACATAGCTTAGAAAATGCCTTTCAGTGTTGAAAATCCTAGTTGAATGCCTGGTATATTCACCTTTATAATGGATATAAAAAATGTCTGAATCATGGCTCTGTTTTTAGTTATTTTGCAGTGCTTGGTTAGAGGTTCAGGGTTTTGTTTCCATTTGATATGTATAGAATGTACTTTTCTTTAGTAACAGGAACCTTCCAGCAATACATATTAGAATACAAGAGTCTCAGCTATAACACTTACTCTTTTCATTGACATTCTTTATCCTGAATAAAGGTTTTTTTGGCTGGAGGAATATCCATTAATTTTAGTCTTTACTATTTTAACTTTTAACTTTAGTCTTTAATAGTGCAAAGCAATCTTACTACCAACCTACATTTATTGTTTGTAGGAACTAGATCAAATCTTTATGAGAATAAAACACTTTATAATAAAAAGCTTTCCTGTTGGCTACAATTTTATTCTTCATTTAGACAAGTGAAATTTCTTTTTAGGTTTTGTAAGCCTTGTTAGTCATTTTAACAACCAAGCATGAGCAATTACAGCCATCTTTCTTTTTTTTCCAGCTATACCCATAGAGTCTCAGCAGTATTAGTATTAGTTAAGGTGTTAGACTAGAGGCAGGGAAGCTCTCTTTCAGTCCGTGCTACTACAGAAGCTCACCGGTGACTTTCTCACCTCAACTGTCTTCATAGGTTTTATATGCCTATATATAAATAAAAGATAAAACCCTATAACTATGCTGGTTAAATGTCAATAAGATCCCTGACAAACCTGTATAAATTATTAGGGAAAAACCTCAACCATCTTGAACATTTACGGAAGCAATTATTCTAATAGTGAAATGTTTAAAAAGACAATAGATGTATCTGTCATTTATTTACAAACATCTATAAACTTTTACCTGAAAGCTGCATTAGGTCCCTGGTGACGAAAGAGAGAGGGGAGGAAGAGAGAGAGCGAGAAAGAAAAAAGGGAGGGAGGGAGAGAAAGAATGAGAGGGAGGGAAAGAACGAGAGGGAGGGAAAGAGACAGGGAGAGAAATAAATAAATAAATTATATTACAAAAGTTTTTCTTTTTTATTGTTGCTAACGAAATGTTTCAAAAGCAGGGGGAAAAATTAAGGTGAATAAAAGTGCATTTACCGTATTTTTCGGAGTATAAGACGCATCTTAATTTTGGGGGAGAAAATCAGGAAAAAAACTTTTCTGCCTCTTTCCCAGCAGCATCCATCAGTATTCATCTGGCTAACATCTTTGGTGCCTCAGTTGGAGCCTGATTCCTGAAGCTACCTGGGGAACTGCGATGAAAGCCTTTTCAATGAAAGCGTTTTTGGGCTGCAGGGTCCCCTCTCCGATTCCAAAAAGGGCGCGTGCAGAGGCCAAACAAGTGCATCGGGTTTAAGGTGGCAGGCAGTTCCAGCACGCACTGCCACCTGAAAATGCTTTCCTTTCCAGTTCCCCAGTGCATATCACAGAGCCAGGTGCCCTCCTTCTCCTCTACAGACTCACCACCTGTTTTCTCGCATAGAGAGGGTGGGTGGAGCTACATTTGGAGTATAAGATGCACCCAGATTTTCACCCTCTTTTGGGGGATAAAAAGAAGTCTTATACTTCGAAAAATATGGTATCATGTTTTTCTTACAACAATTAGCTGAACTCTGCGTTGTTTATCACTATTTTAGGTAGTAAAACCTCGTTATTCAGGTTAAATTGTCATGTTGGCACTTTGCGATAAATAAGTGGGTTTTTGGTTGCAGTTTGGGCACTCAGTCTCTAAAAGGTTCGCCATTACTAATAATCAATTAAAAATGCATAAAGCTTACACAATTAAAAAAAATAGTTTGCCCATCTTAACAGAAGCAACTTTTTAATTTTGTCTCATTCAGAAATGTTTTTCATATAAACATGCAGTAAGTATATAACCCTGATCTTAGCGGAAATTACAACATTATAATGATAGTAAAAGAAAAATGTTTCATTTAAAAATATATTGCTTAGCTTTTAAGCTACAATGCTTATGGTGAGAATTATAAACTACAATTATTATAAACCATTTTTATCTATTTAGCCAATTCATTTTAGATGACAATATTACTCTTTTTACACGTGAGTTGATTTCATAAAGTCTCAATTGATTCCATATTCGCCAGCCCTCTTGCTCGATATTTTTTAAATGAAGATTTTGAGAATAGAAATATGTGCAAGGCATCAGCTTTGTCTCCAAACTGCTTTTCTTCTTTAAAGCAATCATTTCTGTTTTTCACAACTCCTATTCTTGTTGGACTAGTGCAGTGGTGGGTTTCCATTTTTTTTACTACCAGTTTACTCATGCATGCACGCGCGCGACACTTCTGCACATGTACAGAAGGGTCTGGATGGGTGGGCGGAGCCTCCCTCCGCCGCAACTACCTGTTCGCCCGATCCAGGCCGAACTGGGAACAACCCACCTCTGGACTAGTAATACAAACATTTGAATCTTCAAGATCATTTGACTCACAGAATACAGGGAATATTAAGAATAAACTAAAAGTAGATAAAACAAAATAAGACAATAATGTAGTTTGGAATAACAGAGGACAAGTTCCATCTGAGTGAATACAGGTTGAGTCTATTTGGTACTAGAACATCCACAGAATTCAGATTCTTTAGAACCCCTGCGTTGAAACTTCAGGTGACAGTTTTGCTTTTATTTTGCCCTTTGTATATATGACTTGTTCCAGCAAAATGGAAAGACAGGGTAAAAAACTTTATTATACAATGGATCAGTCGATCTGGATCTTATCATCATGTAACTGATAATATAAACAAAACCAAGGAAACAAGAAATATGGAAGGGATCACACATGTTTATATTCATTGACTATTTTTGCCAATAGAAATTCAATGGAGCTGGGCATGCTATTCAGGCAAGGTGCTTTGCAATGCACAGAAGCACAAGCAAAGCACTCATCTTGAATAATTTAAACAGTTTTGTTCACTGATAAGAGAAATCAACTTTAGGGACTGGAGTATAGTTTGTTTTAGATGAGATTGCATTATCAGGTTTGAAGCTTGGAAATGCTCTTAGAGTCTTAACATTCAGTTCAGCAGCAATGGTAAGGAGCCTGATTGGGTATGACAATAATTATGCATCCATTTTTCCATCAGATCACTGCAAGGTATTCTATTTGATATTACAAGTGGGCTTGTAAGCTTTAACTGAAATGTTTGCTACTAAGACACAGTACCAAGAGTATACTACTCCCATTGTCAATGCACTGATTGTCAGGTGTTTCTTCAGGCACAGTTGAAGGCATTGGCTTAATTAATTAAATCTAAATTTTTATCTAATCATTTAAAGATCTGCCTCTTTTACTGTGACCCTTTCTGGTCTTTTGAATATGCAGAAGATACTCTCTTAAAAATATTTCTAGTTCAAAGGCCGCAGAGAAAGATGACCTTTCTCTGTTTTGCCCACAAACTTTGAAATGCACTGTCTCAGGACAAAAAGTGCTAAGTGGAGGTGAAAAGAACAAAAAAATGAACTAATAAACCAAACTGTAAATTGTGTGCACACACACAGGCTCACGCATAAGTAGAGATAGTCATCATCTTGATTAACTATCCATTCTAACTCCCAAATTCTTTTTCCTGGGTAGTTACAGATATGCCAGATTCTTCCTGTATGTATATAAAGTCAGAGACATTTGTTCCAATATACACCATTTACACTTATTTCAGTTGAACTACATTTGACATGGCTGACTCCACAGTTTTTAAAAAGTTCTTCATAAATCCCTTTGGTGTTATTTACAAACTTTGGCAAACTTTGCTTTTATTTACTGCTCCCTGGCTATTTACCCTTAAGTCAAAATGTTTTGTGAAGATTTTTTATGAAAAATCTTTTATGAAGTTAAAAAGCAGCAGTCCAGCACAGTTTCTTGTTTTATGCTTGCATAATAGTAGTCACCTTGCCTTCTGTCAATTTCTTCTCTTTTTGCCTTTAATTATTCCAAACACTAGGATCTTCTACATGGATTTTACATTTTTGGACTTCACATAAATTTATCTTGCTGATAATTGGTTTATCAGCAAGAAGATAAAATGATGTATTTTAACTATTTTGCAGAAAATTACAAAACAAATCATTCAACACTAACAAAAGTAAAACCATTGGGATCATTGGAGCAGAAGTATTTTTGGACTTTAAATTCAAAAATAGTTCTGCTTCCATGATCCTAATAGCTTTAGTTTTAAGTCCAAAAATGTTTGTGCTTCCAATGATCCAACTTTTGTTATGTTGAATGATTTGTTCTTCAATTTTCTGCAAAATAGTTAAAATACATCATTTTATCTTCTTGCTGATAAACCAATGTTACAGTCATGTAAAAACTGGGAAAAATCATATGTAACTTTATTGTCAATGTAATGTCTTTTCCCTTTAATATTTTGTCTATATGTGCACAGTCTTTTTTCAAATACCAGATGTCTCATTATTTCATGACTACAGTAATTATTTCTTGAAATTTTGGATGTACGGAAATAATTATTACTTAAAATTCTTTTCCCCTATATTTGCAACAAATTGGCACTGCTTGTTGACATAATTTTAGTTGGTTTTTTTCTGAAGAGGAGACTGGCTTTTTCACTCTCTTTTTTGACCTTCAACACAATATTTCTTAAATGTTCTTTCCTTCAATATATTCAAGGTTTTTGATGTTCATCCTTACAATTTTAGTTTCAGTTTCAAATCCTTCTAGTCTACTTAATAATTCATTAAAGATAGGTTAGTGTATCTCATGGCCATTAAGTTCACTCAGCAGCCATTGATCAGAATCGTTATTCAAGACTTCTTAAAAATCTACAGTAGGTACATGGTGTACACCACATATGCCATATCAATTGTGGCTTATTATTTTCCAGATCTCAACTTCAGTTCCTTTTTTAAAAAAAAATGATGTCATATTGGCCACCTTCCATTTCTATGGTATTAAACTTGATGTCTTGAGAAATGTATTCATTTTGCCAAGATTTCAGCAAGATTACATTTAATTTCTCAGCAGGGTCCCATCAGGGACCCGATGGATTCTTCTTGAGGATCGTAGGGCAGATATTCTCTCTATGTTACTTGTATAATTTATAGTAGTATAGACTACAACATTCCACCATCTTGTTTCGCATGTAATCCAATAAAATTATTGTTCTTCATAAATAACAATATTCTATTTCTAGTACCATACAGAAGTTTTTAAGAATAGCATAGAAGAGTTTTTAAATATTCTGTTGTAGAATTGAAATTCTACAATTAAAAGTTTTCAGATTATTCATCTCATAACAAAGTAACAAAAACTATTATTAAAATATAAGGAATAGCAATTCCTGTCACTTCAGAAATTTTATTAATGTAATGTTGATTAATTTACAAATCACAAAGTGAGAAAATTAATAGAAATAGTATCCATGGGAGTGACTGCATACCTTTAAATATTTAAGGTTATGATTTTTCAAGTTGGAGATCACAATTTATTCGTATTTATTGGTCATTTCAATAGCTTTCATTCCATGATTAATTATTAAATGGTGGAAAAAACTTTACTATGTAATTCTAATATAATTCTGTTTTGATATTAGAAACCCTTTTGAAGCTTATACAGAAACTCTATATATCTAGAACAGCGATGGCGAACCTTTTTTGGCTTGCGTGCCATAAGTGGGGGGAGTGCAGGGGGGGTCGTGTGTGGGCATGCCGCACCCATAATGGAATGCGCGACTCCCAGTGCGCCTGCACGCACTACAGGCGCTCCTCCTCCCATTTTTACATGCTTTTTTCGCCCTCCCCAGGCTCCAGAGGCTTTATAGGAGCCTGGGGAGGGCAAAAACAGCCTCCCCGCCCCCCAGACGCCCTCTGGAGGCGTCAGCGAAGCCTCCGGACAGTCCCTGAAGCCTTCGGAGTGCTCAAAACGATTCTCCGAGTAAACCGGAAGTGACTTCCGGTTTGCTCGGAGGGTTATTTTGAGTGCTCCGAAGGCTTAAGGAACCGTCTGGAGGCTTCGCTGATGCCTTCAGAGCGATCAAAACGACCCTACGATCAAACTGGAAGTGACTTCCGGTTTGCTCGGAGGTCATTTTAAGCGCTCCGAAGGCTTCACAGACCATCTGGAGGCTTCCCTGACGCCTTCGGAGCGCTCAAAACGACCCTCTGAGCAAACCGGAAGTGACTTCCGGTTTGCTCAGAGGGTCGTTTTAAGCATTCCGAAGGCTTCAGGGACCATCTGGAGGCTTCCCTGACGCCTTCGGAGCGCTCAAAACGACTCTCCGAGCAAACTGGAAGTCACTTCCGGTTTGCTCGGAGGATCATTTTGAGCGCTCCGAAGGCTTCAGGGACTGTCCAGAGGCTTCCCTGACGCCTCCGGAGAGCTTCCGGGGAGGTGGGAGAGGCTGTTTTCGCCCTCCCCAGGCTCCTATAAAGCCTCTGGAGCCTGGGGAGGGTGAAAAATGGCTCCAAAAAAGGGTGAACTCAGCTGGCCAGCACGCACATGCGTGCTGGCCAGCTGACAGGGCAGCGCCTCACGTGCCCTGAGAAATGGCTCCACGTGGCACACATGCCATAGGTTCGCCATCACTGATCTAGAACATCAAAAGCAATTGTACTGATGATCTATATTGTAAAAATAATCTCAAAACAACATCATGTTGATTTATATCACTGAATTGCATTCAAAAATAAATGTGTGAATATAACAAACTTCTTCATGAATTGGATTGTTAGTGGAGCCTTTTCTGAAATACATAATAAAAATTTCAGCAACTGGAAAGCTCAGTAGAGAGATGTGGAAAAATACATGTTCCAGCAATAATTCTATAGATTGACTTCAGTCTAAAATCCTTTTTTTAAAGTTTTATCTATTTTAAATAATTCATGGTTTAAGTTTTTCACAATGGTTATAATAGGCTTAACTAGGGAATAGCTTCATGTCATTGTTTAATATTTAGCTTAACTTTGTAATATCATATCCTCTGAAATAGTAGTTATTATAAATTATCACCATTGGGGGAAATGTTTCTTTACATAATGTTTTCAAATGTTACAGTAAGATTTCTGATTTATTCTGAGATGATCAGTGCAGGAGTGAAATTCTACCGATTCAGATCGGTTCGCTCGAACTGGTAGTAAAAATGCTACAGGTTCGCCTGAAGTCAGCTGTGACACGCGATTTATATTAGCTAGAAATATCACTGGCATAACTGACTTCAGGCGAACCAGTAGCATTTTTACTAACGGTTCGAGCGAACTGGTCTGAACCGGTAGCAGCTGTAGATGTAAGTAGCTGTTCTACTTACCTTTGTAGGCATGCTCAGTAGCAGGCTGCCCCCACCTGCCCGGACGTCATCACGTCCATTTTTGACACTTTGTGCATGTGTGGAAGGTCCTGCGAATGTACGGAGATGGTGTGTGCTCACATTTGCGAACCAATAGCGAAGGTAAGTAGATTTCACCCCTGGATCAGTGTAATATTACATACTGATTGACAGGGTTCTTGACAAGTGGAGTCCTTGGTGTTGCTTGTACTTGGCTGTTTTATTCCAAATGCTTCATTCTTTCTCTTTGGTTCTTAATTTGCCTCATGATTAAAAAATAATGGCAGGAGAGCTCAAATGAGTAATTTAGGAACTACATATTTAAACTGTTTACACATTTTAGTCAGTACTTCAACTTTCTATCTTTCCGTAATAAGAATGCAGGTACAGAGATATAGTTATCCATAATATATTATTTAGATGTGAATGTGTGTTTTAATGCAGCATCGTTATCTGCCTTAAAGCAAGAGCCAGGTGGTGCAGTGGTTAGAGTGCAGTATTACAGGCTTCTGCTGATCACCGGGTCCCAGCAGTTTAGCAGTTCAAATCTCACCAGACTCAAGGTTGACTCAGCCTTCCATCTTTCTGAGGTCGATAAAATGAGGAGGACCTAGATCATTGGGGACAATATGCTGACTCTGTAAACCACTTAGAGAGAGCTGTAAAAGCACTGTAAATCAGTATATAAGTCTTAGTGCTATTGCTATCGTACATGAACATTGAGTTATTTTCTCATGTAGTTTTTTTTAATGTTTGTCTACAGCAAGTGACAAATGCCTAGCCAAACTTGGCCAATCCCCCATACTTGGTAATGTCAGAACCTAATATTTTAAGGAAGATCAGTAGAACATTTTAGGGCTATAGATTAGACTGGGGAGGAGAATAAAACATTTTAGAAGAAGTTATTACAAACTACTTCTATATTGCTGCCTTGAAAACTACAATTATGTGTTCTCATTGCCACTAAGAATTCATCTCAGCTCTCTGTAGCTATTACCTTAATTGCACATTATCAGCTGAGGCACCTTTTTCAAAATATTGCTATGTTTCATTATATTGGGAAAAAATAATTATGCTAATACAAGAGTGATAGAGGTAAATTGTGACTCTTTCCGCTTTCTCCCCAAACTCCCTGCAAGGACATGATTACCCACCACCACAAGAAAAGGGTTTCTGGAGAAAGAGGGAAAAATGGGAAAGAAGGGAGAATAGTGATCATCTTCCCACTACCCATATCATCACTGCCCTATGAATTAGCCCCTAGAAGTCTGTATGTTTTTTAAATTATTAATAATGATTTCATTTATGATTTTCATGTTGCTTGAAGGTACTTCAAAAGGATGCTTATTCTGAAATAGGAGATAAAATAATTGTAATTAATAATAATACAAAACACAAGGAAATCCTAGAATCCAATGGTAAAATGAATATGACTAATAATGATTTCTCATTCTGTATTGAAGATTATTTCTATTAATATATGTTGAAGATTTATCTTGACTATTGCTTAGTTGCTTTTCAACAATATACTGACATTAGAAAGCTCCTGAAGTCTAATGATCTAAGTGGCTTATTTACAAATCAGGAATTCTCATTTGTAATATTGTTTATGCATAAATCTGGTCATAGAACATAGAATAATAGAGTTGGAAGGAATCTTGGAGGTCTTCTAGTCCAAATCCCTGTTTGAACAGGAGATCATAATTCATTTTAGATAAATGGTTGTCCAGTCTCTTTTTGAAAGCTTCCAGTGATAGAGCACCCATATCTTCTGAAGGCAAGCTATTCCATTGGTTAATTGCTTTCACCATTAAGAAATTTCTCCTTAGTTCTAGGTTGCTTCTCTCCTTGGTTAGTTTCCATCTATTATTTCTTCTCTTGCCTTTTGGTGCTTTGGAAAATGAACCCCTCATATTTGTAGGAACCCCTCAAATGTTGGAAAACTGCTATCATGTCGCCCCTAGTCCTTCCTTTTATTAAACTAGACACACCCAATTCCAGTCAGCCGTTATTCGTATGTTTTAGGATCCAGCTGCTGGACCCTAAGACATGTTGCTCTTCTTTGCACTCTTTCTAGAGTCTTAACATCTTTTTTATATTGTGGTGAACAGAACTGGATGCACTATTCCAAGTTTGGTCTTATACTAAGGCATTATAAAGTGGTATTAACATTTTACATGATCTTGATTCTATCTCTATTAATACAACCTAGTTATTGGCTTTTTTGGCTGCTGCTGCACCCTGTTGGCTCATACCGATGTATTCTAGTAGAATAAACATATTTTGTATGGTCTGTGAAGACCCTCAGTCATCCACGTCACAGTTGCTTCAAAGGTGCTTTTTCAAAAGGCAACTGGATTGTTTTTTCCTTGAGGAAAAAGAACAAAACATTTTGTGTCTCATCCAAAAAGCTTCATCCATTGTGATGGTAGGGGAAATTCCATCGACATATATTATTATTTATACCTGTTTTCTTCTTTATCGTAGTCCCTTTACTATACTTTTATTTTTAGATTACCATCCTTCAGTCCAAGTTGATCATAGAGGATCTCTTGTTCCCTGCATATTCTAGCTAGCCTATTCTGTATCCATTTAAATTTTCAAATCCTATTTTGAATTGAAATGACCATCACAAATACAGTTTGATAATATATTCAATTTATTTGAGATATTATATCGACAGTTAATTTTCAGTTTTGTTCCAAAGGATCTCTAAAAATAGATTTTATCTTCTTATTGCAGATGATAATTTGTTCCAAAATTTTAACTAGGCTTTTTATCAATATATGTTTCTCTTTCAGTTCAGAATTTAGTTCAAAATGCTGCCTTTGAGTATAGTACATTTATTGTCAGTGAATCACATTGCTATTTTTATGACTATTATCCCAATTTGAAGACAGCTTCTAGAAATCTTTACCACATTGTTTTAAGTCCTCCTAAATAATTAATTGCACACATGACACTTCAGAAGAACAAATTAAGAAGTATTGTTCCCAGTGAATTTCTTCCTATCAGAGAAATTTGGCATGGCCAAATCATCCGAAGCATTTTTGTTGGATTGCAAGGTTGCCTTGGTTTTGATTATAAAAAGTAGTTAATTTTTTAGTAAAATTAGAAAATTTTACTAATTTTCCTCTTAAAAGAAGGCAGGATAGAGAAGATAGTTATTTACCACAAGAAGAGACAAAACAATACTTTCTACACATTCAAAATAAACAAGCAGCTTTCCCTAAATCTCTGCTGCCCTCACTGCATTTTATTTACTGTTTTTAAGCCTACTGTTCCATCCACAAAGCAAACTGTTTTTGGAAAACAATTTCCAATCCAAGCAAAAAATGATCTTAGTATTGTAGAACAGTTTGTAATACAGTGTCATATTTTGCATCTGTTAACATTTTCGGAACATTCTCATGCAGAGATTTATCCACACCAAATCTTTGGGTATGGATAGTCTGTCATTTGGGTTGATGGTACTTTCCACATTTTATCTGAATGCTCTTGGAAATGCATTCTTAAAAATTCATTTTTTATTCAGCATTGTTGGTTTTATTTTGTGGAGATTTGTTTTTTATTTTTTTAATGTAAATAATTTCTCATTGCTCATTAACAATACAGATGTGCCTTAGTATTGTAATTTTGAGTAATATACAAAAATGGTTAAGACTTTTCTTTTATCACTTCTCTATTATATGATTGTATTGTTCTGGCTCGACAGTTTTCTACTTACATATAATATATATTCATTAATATATATGATAAACCATTCAGAAGGGCACATCATGAAACCATCTACATGGAACATTGAAATCGCTGTGTTTTTCAAAATCCAGGCATAACTTTTTAAAGCCATTTGCTGGTCTTCTAAATACGCATGGTGCATATTCCCTTCCCGTTCTACTTTGCCAGTTTTTGTAATCTGTTTACAACAGTTACATCTCACATTATGCAAGAATGCCATTTGGAATTAAATCTGTAATAACTTCTCTTATGAATAATTGCAACTGCTTTTATTTAAAGCAGCAATCCTAACTTATATTGATATTAGCTCCTTGTTACCTGCAATTTCTGTTTAGCAGATATATTAGTATTTGAAAGTGTTGGTACAGTAACTCCCCAGATTAATAACAAACTAATTCAAAGACAATCCATGATGAAGAACAAAGCCTATTTTAGCAACATTCAGCTAAAATACACAAAAATTCAAGTTAAATACACAAAGCTTCAAGTTATTTATACAAGACTACTTATATACATACATACCATTATACAATAATATTTTTCTGGCTTACATACAAATTTGGCTTGTGGACAGATCTTGGAAATGGAATTAAAATGAAAGAGGAAGGTGTATTGGATATGTTCACCACCTTGTGTTATTTGTAAAAATAATAAAGGTGGGATAATGAATGAATGTATGAATTGATTAATTAACGAATGAATGAATGAAGTAGGCATTTTGGGTGCAGTCCCAAAACATTTGGAATACCTCCTGAACACTATCAGCACTGAAAAATTCCACATCAGTCACTTGCAAAAGGTAGCTTTACTTAGAACAGGTTACATCCTTCAACGATATCTGTAACACCATCAAATATCCACATCTCACTATTCCAGGTCCTTGAGAAGGACTCGATACTGGAAAAAATGCCAAATCCAGTCCATGCAAACGGCTAACTGTGCAACAAATAAAAATAATAATAACTTATTCTTAAATGAGGCGTAATCTCTACATAAGGTTTAATGTTTTTCAAAAACTGAACTCCATGTTGATTAAACATAGCATTCAGCAGCCATGATTACGAGTTGCATAAAATTTGTCAATTGTAATAAGTCTGAGCAGTCTTAATTTTAAAATTCTTATTAAACTTCAAAAAACAAGTACAGCGCCTGCTTAACCAAATATGCAGAACAAAATTCGAGGGAGGGTTGCATTAATTTAGGATTGCAGCATTCTTGCTGTTCTAGTATATTGATCACTCAGGTGGGGTGGTGAAAGTGTAAATGGCTACTTTTCATGATGGTTCATTACTTTCCAGCTGAAGAAAACAATTAAGTGAGTGCATTATTATGGCCTCATTTATTTTTTTGTCTCATATTCTGATTTATATTTGTATCCATTTTCATATATATTTAACAGTCTAAAATTGAGGTTACATATTACAGATTTGAATTGGTCTTTTATGAAGTTTTGTTACATAAAATGATAAGGCAGATCAGTGGTGAAATCTAAAATTTTTGCCCACCGGTTCTGTGGCTTGGTGTATGTGGGTCATGTAACTGGGTGGGCCAACTTTTTTTCACTTTTAAAGCATTTTTTTTCCTGCCATTTCGGGCGAATAGGCAGGAAAAAATGCTTTAAAAAGTGGGAGGGGAGCTTCCCACAATTGCACACATAATACTCAATGAAATATTTAGTTATGTTTAATGGATAACCAGTGACTTTATTTTTAATTGTAAAAACTGTTGCACAAAAACTTGTAACCAAACGACATGCCGGATGAAATTGAGGAAAGTTGTTTTTGCTCCTTGCTTTTGGTCTGTATGTGTTGTCTTGATTTTTTTAAAGAAAATAAATAAATAAATAAAATTATTTTAAAAAAGTGGGAGGGGAGCTTCCCACAATTGCATGGCTCACAGCTGATCTGTGCAATCGTGTTAGTGGTACTAGTGCGATTAAGCACTAGCAATGAACCCCAGGTCGAGGTTATAACAGAGCAACCCTGTAAAGTATACGCAGTGTGCGATATATAAAGCAACCACACTGAATAATGGATAGTAAAGTAACAAAAATAAACTTTACTTTCTGAAGAATATAGCAAAATCCATAAACACAGCCAAAAAGTCATACACAGAGAAAAACAGTCCAATAACTTACACACAGTAAGTAGTAGCAACAGTAGTAACAGTTAGACAGCAGTTATCATACATCAAGCAAGAGAGAGAGAGAGAACATCAGCTGCAATTTATATGCTGCAATCTACTAATTAGTAGATCTCCTCTCTTAAAGATATATAACATGCCTTGTGCAATATATTGTCTACCCAACTTGTTGGTTACACCCTAACATTCTCCCCTTTGGGTAGATCAATATATCCACTCACAATGTAAGATGATAACCTTCACATGATGAGGTATGTTTCACTGAACTTTGTGCCTTAGTGAAGTTATCTGCTAAATTGTCTTCAGTTGAACAATATTCCAACTTTATCAGGCCATCCTTAATGCTTTGTCGAACATTAAGATACCTCAAATCAGTATACTTCGACCTCGTCTTAATAGCTAAACTAGTCGCCATTTTTATTGCTGCCTGATTATCTTCATACACAGTAAAGGGTTCATTCATACTTAATCCCATATCTATAAGCAACTGCTTATAATATATCAGCTCAGTACATGTCAACGACAAACATGAAAACTCAGCTTCCATTGTGGATAAGCTTATGTGTTTCTGTCGTATCGACTTCCATCCAATCAGTACACCACCTAGCATAAAGGCTATGCCGGAAGTTGACTTCCTATTATCTATAGCAGCTGCAAAATTCGCATCAGCATAAACAGTCAAAACTAAATCCCTATTCGGTTCTAAATACAATGAATAGTGGATAGTTTTCTTCAAATAACGCAGCACACGCTTTGCTGCTTGCCAATGCCTCTCTGAAGGACTATCATTGAATCTAGCCAGTTGGTTCACACTAAATGATATATCTGGTCTAGACCAATTACTTAGGTACATTAGGCTACCTATCAAAGATTGATAGATTCCCTTATCAAAACCAGTACCCTCAGTAACCTCAGGTTTAAACTCCAATGCCATTGGTGTCTTTGCAGTCTTACATAGCTCCATGCTATATTTCTTAAGCAAATGATTAATTTTACCAGCCTGTGACAGCTTAAAACCTTTACTGGTTCTAACCACATCTAAGCCCAGATAATGCTTAATTTCACCCAAATTCCGGATTTTAAATTTACTCTCTAATTGTGAAACAATGTCAATAGCTTCCTGTTCAGACCTAGTAATAATAGCTATATCGTCCGTGAACAAAAGCAACAACGAGATCAAACCATTTTTCACCCGTCTAAACAAACAAGGATCAGCCAAACCTGGAATAAATCCCATAGCTTTTAATTCATTTACTATGCATCTGTTCCACTCAAAACCGGACTGTTTTAAACCATAAAGGCTTTTTTTAAGTCTCCAACAACCAGTCTGGCCATTAGAATCCACACCTGGTGGCATCTTCATATAAATGGTATGCTGCAATGGAGCATGCAGATACGCTGTTTCAACATCAATATGGGTAACATTACACCGATACTTAGCAGCCCACACCAATGCTGCCCTCAACGTAGAGGCTTTCAAGCTCGGAGCAAAAACCTCATCGTAATCCCTCTCAGTTTGGGAAAACCCTTGAGCAACTAAACGAGCCTTATAAATAGCATTGCCAGCAGCATCGTTTTTAATTTTAAACACCCATCTACAGCCAATTGCACTCTCCCCTGAAGGGAGCCTAGCTTCTTCATAAACCTTCAATTCCTGTAAGGATTTCAACTCCTTCTCCATAGCTGCCTTCCACAATTTCTTTTCCTTTTCAGGATACAGCCTTAACTCTGCAAAACTAGAAGGTTCTATGCTAACTTGCAATACTACACTGGCTTGGTATCTGTCGGGTGGATGCCTGTCCCTAGTAGACCTCCTAGGCAATACAGGACTTGCAGGATCATCCTGTTCCACCTCACGAGTAGATTCTACATCTACATCTTCCTCCCCTTTCAGAGTAATAGATGGACCATCCTGATTCTCTAACAGCTCATTTGGTGTATCATGATTAACCAAACGATCAACATCTATATCATCACAAACCTTGTGAAACTCTTGTTCTAGCTTCTCCCAACCAACATGTTCTGAAAATTTAGCACTAGCACTGTGCATAATTCTCCGAGTTCCAGGTTCCCAGAACCTAAACGATCTATGATTGGAATTGTACCCAACAAAAACCATCTTCCTAGCTCTGCTTTGATCCTTCCGTCTAGTCTGTGAGGGAATATGCACCCAAGCAGGGACACCAAATGTGTGTAAATAACTCAAATCAGGCTTCCTACCATGCCAAAGAGTATAAGGAATCTTACCAGTAGTTGAGTTAACTACTATGTTCAGAATATGGTTTGCACACATTATAGCCTCACCCCAAAGCTTTTCTGACAAACCAGAATCAACCAGCATAGTTCTGGTCATTGCCTGCAATGATTGACCACGTCTTTCAATAAATGAATTATGTTCTGGCCTGTAGGGGGCAGAATGCCTATGTTCTATACCAGCATTCTCCAACATTGATGTAAACCTATGATTAGTGAATTCAGACCCATTATCAGTGACTAGGCAAAGTACTTTTTTATCCATCTTACGTTCAACAAACTTTAACCATTTAGTAAAATGTTGGAAAGTTTCTGCCTTTGATTTCATTACATAACAGAAACCATACCTAGAATAATGGTCCATAATGCTGAGTATATAGCAGGCACCTCCTAAGCTAGGTTTCTTAGGGCCAATTAGGTCTGCAAACACTACATCCAGTGGTTTAGATGTCTTAAATCCTTGAAACTGGTTTGCAGGAGTAACCTTACTTTTAACCTGGTTACAGGCATTACAGTTAAGATATTTTGAACAAGGTTTCAAATTGATTCCATTAGATAGAATAACAGTTTGACGTACCATTTTAAAATTTACATGGCCTAAACGTCTATGAAGTAGATGTATACAGTTATCATGGGGCTGTTTATTCTTATAATTAGGTTCAGAACTCGCAATATTTAAAGAGTTCTCATGTAGAATAAATAAATTATTCTCCAAATTGGCAATAACACTATTACCTTCTTTTTCAATAATGCATCTATCATTCTTAAATGTTACTGTAAACCCACATTTCACAAGGTCTTTTACAGATAATAGGTTAAATTTCATTTTAGGTACATATAACATTTCCAATTTTTCATTAATACATGGACAATAAGCTGTACCTTCACCTGAAGCCTTGATTTTCCAACCATTTGCTAAGGAAATATGCTGTTTGCTAGCCTTCATAGTAACAAACCTTTCTTTAACCTTAGTTATAGAATGGGATGCGCCACTGTCAACCACCCAGAAACTATGGTTTACAGGCTTATCTACCTTAGCTACAGTTACAGTAACATTGTTGCTTTTTCTTTTACTATTAGCAACACTCCTTTTCTTGCTATTTTTACAGTTCTTAGCAATATGCCCCTTACCACCACAAGAATAACATTTCTTAACAAAATTTACAGTTGAAAACTGTGTTTCTTCTTGTGATTGATTGTCTCTGAACTGAACTCTATCCTCTCTTCGTCTGGACTCTTCAAGCAATCTCCCGGTAACCTCAGATAATGTCAGTTCATCTCGTGAAATAACTTCCAATGAGGAAACAAAAGAGTCATAGCTTTCATCAAGCGACGATAGAATAATATACACCTGGTGAAGCTCAGAAAAAATTAACTCTTTTTCTTGCAAATCCTGCAAAGTTTTCTTCATGAAGTCTAAATGAGCCAACATATCACCACCTTTTTGCAAACGGGCTCTAAACAGTTTCCGTGTGAGATGAATATGAGCACCCACACTGTCCCGAACATAAATTCTTCGCAATGTGTTCCAACACCTAGCAGCAGACTCTTCGCCACGAATATGGACCAGTTGCTGGTCATTCAGTGTTAGTCCAATAATGCAGAGAGCTCTCTCATTGTCCCTGTTAAACTGCGCAATCTTCTTCGCATCCTCATCATCAGCAGGATCCCAACCTGTAACATCCGGTGGGTTCTGAACCACAGACCACAGTCCTTCTCTACGCAGAAGTAGGGAACACTTCAAGGACCAGGAAACATAGTTGGTTCCATCAAACCGGGTAATCATGGAGAGTGCAGCAGACTGTTCTTGTGCCATATTCACAAAAATAAACTATCCAAAAAGTGGTGCATAAAAATAAAATATTAAGGCAGGGTGTCTGGGCCCATAACCAATATTAGTGGTACTAGTGCGATTAAGCACTAGCAATGAACCCCAGGTCGAGGTTATAACAGAGCAACCCTGTAAAGTATACGCAGTGTGCGATATATAAAGCAACCACACTGAATAATGGATAGTAAAGTAACAAAAATAAACTTTACTTTCTGAAGAATATAGCAAAATCCATAAACACAGCCAAAAAGTCATACACAGAGAAAAACAGTCCAATAACTTACACACAGTAAGTAGTAGCAACAGTAGTAACAGTTAGACAGCAGTTATCATACATCAAGCAAGAGAGAGAGAGAGAGAGAACATCAGCTGCAATTTATATGCTGCAATCTACTAATTAGTAGATCTCCTCTCTTAAAGATATATAACATGCCTTGTGCAATATATTGTCTACCCAACTTGTTGGTTACACCCTAACAAATCGTCTGAACCTTTCCTCCCCCCCCCCTTTTTAAAGCATTTTTTTCCTGCCTATTCACCCAAACTAGCAGGAAAAAAATGCTTTAAAAAGCAGGGGGGGAAACTTATGACAATCTCGCAGTTCTCAGCTGAGCCGCACGATCCTCAGAAGCTTTTTTTTATTACCACTTCATCTCTACCGGGAGGATTTCACCCCTGAGGCAGATCCTTAGGGTACCAATATTTAGTATGGATGACATATGGCTAATTAAAGTATTCAAACACAATGAAGCCAACCTTAGAGGGTGAAATTCTACCAAAGTCAGTAAAGTATATCACCTGAAGTAATAGGTATACAAAGCCTCCATTCCTTAGCATAAGTAAATACTTTTTAAGTGTTCAGCATTTAAACCAATAAATAGAGTTATTGTTTTCAATTATAACAATTCATTGCAGCTGCCTGGTTACTAGTATGACACAAGAGTGCATCATCTACATCTGTTGTTGCCCTGCCAAATTGTCCTTTTGAAATTATATATGAAAAGAATTAAATAGATCAGTTCAGAAAGGAGAACACTAGGAATAATACAAAAATAAAGTTACTGTTTAGCTGTTAAATATATGTACGGTATGACCGAAATTAGGAAATTAATAGGAACAAAGAAAACAAGATGAAATAACTTTTATTATCATTTTTTACTTGAACACACTGGCACACATTAAAAATGAAATTCTGTTGCCCGCTCACAAAAGAAAGAAAAAGAAAGAAGGAAGGAAGGAAGGAAGGAAGGAAGGAAGGAAGGAAGGAAGGAAGGAAGGAAGGAAGGAAAAGTGTGTGTGTGTGTGTGCGTATATAATACTGTGGACCCTGATCAAGCAGTCCTTATATGCCATGTCCTGGATAGACAGAAGTGAACTGCCAATAATCTTCTCTGCCATCCTCACCACTCTCTGCAATATCTCCCTGTCCAAAGCAGTAATGCTTCCAAACCAGACTGTGATGTAATATGACAGGATGCTGTTGGTTGTCCTCTAAAGCAGGGATTCTCAAACGTTTTGAACAAGGGGCTGATTCATGGTGCCTCACACTGTTGTGGGGGGGCGGACCAGTTGGGTGGGCGTGGCTACGTCGCCATTTGTCTGGGTGGGAACGGCCAATTTAGTAGTACATCTTGCTTTTGTCCTTGCTGTACTTGCTCAACCCAAGGAATCTATTTACTTAAGACCCCCCCCCAAAGGGAAAAAGAGCGCAAACTTTCTTGCCACTTGCCTAACTTAATTACAACAGCAGCTTCAGGCTCCTTAAAATAGACCATTAAAAAAAGAATAAAACAAACAGGATTTCCTTCAAAATAGCTCCTGATCATATGTTTCAGATGACCACACAATAAACCAGACTGAGATCTGCACGAATTAAGGCTGCAACTAAAAACCCCAAGATGGGCATTGAGAGACTTTGGAAGCAGGCAGAAGAAGGCGAGAATCAACTCACACGCAGCCTCCAGTGGTGAATTAAGGAGGAATAATGGTTTCTCAGACTGTTGGGGACTGAACTATAGTTTGAAAAAAACATGAACACATTTCTATGAACACTGCATATATATTTATTTGTAGTGCAAAAAATCATGAAACAATATAATATTTAGAATGAAGAACACTTTTAACCAACATAAATATACTACTAATTCAATGGGAAGTGTGGGCTTGTTTATTTGGGATTACAGGGCTAAAGGTCGTTTAAGCCTGGAGGAGAATACACAAACTGATTTGCTTTTTGCCACACTTGTGCATGTGTATATACACACATGGATATCTACCAGAATTGTTCAGCAACCAATTTGGTGGATGTACTTTATTATATGGGAAGAATGAAAGCAGTGGGTGAATTCTCCTTCAGGCGTTATACTGCATTTGCATTTGAATTAGTGTTAACCAACTTCAGCTGATTTTGGAAAAAGCTAGGAGACATGGAGACATGTCCGCCACCCACCCACTTTTAAAGCGCTATTTTAAAAGCAGCCCCTTCCCTACTCACCCACCCGCCCTGGATCACATAGCTGTGAAAAACATCTGAAAGGCTGTTTTTAAAGCATTTTAGAGACTTTTAAAGACCTTTAAAGACTTTTAGTGCACTACTTTACAAGCTGACAGCTGCTTTTCAAACTGGCACCACCCCCTCTCCTACTCACCCACTGGCTTTGGATCACATGGCCATGAAGAACATCTGAAAGACTGTTTTTAAAACACCTTTAAAGCATTTTAAAAAATTTGTAATGCACTACTATATAAGTTGACAGCTGCTTTGCAAGCCAGCACCACCCTCTCTCCTACTCACCCATGGGCCTTGGATCACATGGCTGTGAAAAGCATCTGAAAGGCTGTTTTTAAAGCATTTTAAAGACTTTTAAACCACTACTTTTCAAGGTGGCAGCTGCTTTTCATCCCACCAGTCCACGGGCCAGATACTTTGCATTGGTGGGCTGTATACGGCTTGTGGGCTGTAGTTTAAGGATGCCTGCTCTATAGAAAGTGGTAAGGACAGGGGAAGGAAGATGTACTCTTCTGATGTGATGCAGAAAATTTAGGCGCTGCAGTACTCGCGTCACTAGTGTCTCACTGTTGAGTAACCAAGCTAACCCTGCTCATTAGTTTCATAATCAGAAACCTGATGCTACTAACCACCTCTACAGTTGGATCATTAATACACAGAGGTGTATGCCTGTGCCTTTGTTTTTCTGAAATCAACAATTATTTGTTTTGTTTTTCCTACGTTTAAAATGAAGCTGTTTTTACTACACAAGTTCACCAAAGCCTCTACCTCCTTGCGGTAAGCACCCTCACTGTCATCTTGTATAAGGCCCACTACAACTTTTCAATATGGTTGATGGCAAACCTTGCATGTTTCCGAAAGTGTCATCTGTTTAATGTTTAAGTAGTGCAGTCAACTTAGATAAATTCCATTTTTTTTGTTCTCAATATTAAATGATACTTCTGAGTATACAAGTGATTTTATGCTTTAAAATTATGTGAACTAGGAAATTTATGTTTAAGCTTTATATTTTAGCCATATTGGTGAAAGGTTTGTTTGTGTTTAAGTTAAATTTATACTTCTTACTACAGATGGACTAGATACTGTATTAGTTCTCACATTACTACCATATTCATAGGAACTATGGAAAACAAACACAGTTCTGTGAAATGTTATTTCTGTTATACCAAGCAGTATTTTTTTTTTGTAATGCTTAGATAACCCAGTCAATTTAGATGAATTGCATTTTTATATTCTCAATACTGAATGGTATTTCTGAGCATATAAGTGACTGTATGGTTTAAAACTGTGTGACCTAGGAAATGTATATTTAACCTCTGCCACTTTTTAGCCAGTGTTTGAGTATGTTTAAGTTAAAATTGTTTCCCTCAATACTTGTGGGCTAGAAATTAATTTTCAAATTAGCAACATTATATTCTAGTTTATGGCCTGATATTTCAAAAATATATATTTTAGAAATTATAATTTATTATTATTTAACTTTTCATTTATTTTCTTAATATGACTGTCTTAATAGTATCCCATATATAAACTATCACTTACATTGGGTTATGTTTTGATTGTTTTGCTTAACAGTACACTAACACTAATAAAACACTAACAAGTAAATCACATCAAGAAATCTTTTTAAATGAATATTTAAATAAATATTAGTTCTTAAGGCATTAATTCAGAAAGGTTTGTGATTGGAGCTATTCGTGGAGTATAGATTGCTCCAAGACTGAATAGATCTCCTGTTCAAATACCTTGGGGATTAGTCCTTCATTTTACAGGCAAGCCAATGGGAAGCAGGTTGCTGAAAATGTACAGAGGAGCTCATCTACCATCCTTAAATTCCTTGAGATGAGAGATGGCTACTATATACCTGCAGCTCTCGGATTACTTTAATCCAATAACACAACTTCTCTATGAACTGCAATTAGACCCCTTTTCCGTTGTTGCACCATTAGAATTTGTACAAAATAATTTTTAACGTCAACCTTTCAACTGTCTAATTGTGTCTTTTAATGCCACTCTGTGACTAGAGACTGATTTCATGAAAGTGGAGGCTAGAGTGTGGGTGACCATGCTCAACTATTGACTCAAGCTATTTTTAAAACATGCTTTTGCCTGATTAACAATGAGTGATTTTCAATTGACATGGAAACAGGAAGTAGCAACTAAAACTGCATCTTTGAGCTTCCCTGCAGGTCTTGTACTTAGAGTGGATATGGTCAGGTAAAACACTCATTAAACAGTATATAGCAAACACAGAAGTCCAATTGGAGCAAGCCAGGCCCCAAACATTGCCAGTGAATCTGACAGTAACTTTGCCACTGCAACCATACCTAACTAAACTGTACTTACACATAGAAGGCTCTTTATTCTGGCATGATATCATCTCTTTCCCTCAGGTATTCCTTGAAGGCCAATAAAGTAAGATTCTTTACCTGGAAAGATAATGTCCCTGTGACTCTAGACTCATAGGAACAGCAGATTTAGATTTCTATTTTTACTCTTGATCTATCCTTTATGCCTTTTTAATATCCCATCTTAATTGTGCTGGTCTATAGAAGATTTGAATTGATTAGTATCTGGTAGGCATGCTGAATTAGTTGTTGACACTTTAAAGTGGATGAGCTATATATCATTGTCAAAATATTGAATAAAATAATAATGGATAGCATTTAAATGTTTTAAAAATCATATAAAGAGTGTTTAGGAAACAATAAAACCTCAGTTTACCAGATCTTGATGCAAGGAATTCCTCATTCAGTATGCCACATTTCTCTTATGATTTACTTAATTCATTATGTAAATAATACAAAATATATTATTGGCATGGTTTGTGTGATATCATTATGCAAGTGGTATAATTTGTTTTATTTGTGAAATGTCATCATCATGTATGTGATACTCTAAAGTTAAACTATTTAATGGCAATTATTTTCAGTTTAATTTATTGAAATAAGCATATTAAACTCTGGAGTATTTTGAACACTCCTTAGCATGTGGTTGGGAATAAGTGCTAGTGCTAACCATGTTGGTTCCTAGGTAGGATTCAGTATTTTAAAAAAATGTATCCTGAAATGCCACTTAGAAGCAGAAGTAGTAGCTAGAAGAATAGTAATGGATGCGGAATTAGTGGGAGATGAGGATCTTGAACACATTGAAGGATATAAAGAATTGTAGCTTCCAAGACAGTGTTTCTTGTGCATTATTTGAACCACCATCTTATATTACTTTGAATACTTTCCAGGTCCTGTTAAATTTTTGAGAGAAGTAGTGAATTGGACATATACAGTATTTCCATGCCAACATCCAATACAATTATCAAGTATTTTGATAATTATTTAATCATTTGAAGGTAATAGTACAAGTGGAGTTAAATATAGACAAGGATTTATTTTACATGATAAGGTTAATTACATTTTTTAAATATTCTAGTGATATAATCTTCCCTATATTAAGAGGCATGAGAATTAGTATGCTTGAAATTAGTACAATTTTATCCATTTGTTTAGAAAATATCAACCCGCTGATCACCTAAATGTTCTACTGTATGGTTGAGAAGAGATAATTGTCATCTACCATACCTACCTCTCCCAAGTTACATCAAGTAGTCAATCTTCCTTCACCTATCTACATCCTCCATCTTCCTCCAGGGGCCCCACCTCTGGTGATCTCAGAAAAAGATGTTTGAAGTCTTTTTCAAAAGATTGGAAAAGCACCATTCCCAGACTAAGTAACTCCTCCTTATTCAAAAGCCTGGGCTGAACAATTGGTCCCCATCTTCGCATGGATTTTTAATAAATCACTGGAGATGTGTAATGTCCCTTATTACTTCAAATATCATCCTGGTTCCTGACAAATCCTCCATCAGGAGCTGAATGACTACAGGCTGGTTTTCTGACATTTATAGTTATGAAGCACTAACCTCTCAAAGTTAGCTTTGAGAGGTTACTGCTGGTCCACCTGAAAGTCATCATGGATCTGCTTTTAGACCTCCTTGGAGTTTGCCTACTTAGCAAATAGTTCAACAGATAATGCTGTCAATATGATACCGCACTATATCTTACAACATCCAGAATCCCTGGGGACCAATGTACAGGTCCTTTTTATAGACATCATCATTCTGTACCATTATTCCAGAAATTCTTCACTCTAAACTGATTCAGCTCACTGTGCCTATTCATACTTGCAGGTAAGCTTTCTGACAGATAGGACGTAACAGGTGAAGCTAAGGAAAATTACATCTAGCACCCAGGTAATGAGCACAGGAACCTCTTAGGGCTCCTCTCTCCATTGCTCTCTCTCTATACCAATGACTGCATCTCAAGGTAACCTTTTATTAAAGCATTGAACTTTGCAGATAATACAATAGTCATTGGCCTCATTCAAGATTGTGATGAGTCTGCATATAGAGAGGAGTTTGAGCAACCCACCCTATGCAGCCGGAACAATCTGGAACTGAACATGCTTAAAACTATAAAGATGAGAGTGGATTTCAGGAGGATCCTTTTATTCCATCACCTCTTACTATATTTGATAGCACAGAATCAGCTGTATCCTTCAGATGTTGGGGTTGTATAATCTCCCAGAATTTAAAGTGGACACTTAATAAACTATCATTTAAAACTACAACAAAGTATGTTCTTCCAGCATCAATTCATGAAGTTTACACTGCCTCAGAAGCTGTTGGTACAGTGTTATAGAATAATTATTGAGTCATTTGTTCTTCTATAACTGTCTGGTTTGGTTCAGTAACCAAACAGGACAGGTACAGATGCCAATGAATAGTTAGGATTGCAGAAAGAACAACTGCAGCCAGCCTGCCTTCCATAGAAGATCTGTACATTGCGTGGGTCAGGAGGGCTGAGAAAATATCTGCACATCCTTCACATCCTGGACAGACTGTTTTAAACTCCCCTCGGGATGCTTCTATAGGGCACTGACCCCAAAACAGCTAGACACAAGGAAAGTTTCTTCCCTTGTGCCATCACTCTGCCAAACACCTAATTCTCCTACTACTATCTAATGTCTA
This sequence comes from Natrix helvetica, assembly GCF_964273705.1. Taxonomy (NCBI): domain Eukaryota; kingdom Metazoa; phylum Chordata; class Lepidosauria; order Squamata; family Natricidae; genus Natrix; species Natrix helvetica. The sequence goes on along the minus strand of NC_138558.1, from coordinate 46,312,854 downwards.
TGTACATTTACCCATGTTGTATGGCTGTAGCATTATTATTATCCTTCCTGTCTAACTCTTGTTGGTATCGTTATAATGATTATTGTTACTCTGTTGTTTTGCATGTGCACTAAGAACTTCTGCACAGGAGAATTCTTTATGCTTCTAATCACACTTGGCCAAATAAAGAATTCTACTCTACTCTACTCTACTCTACCCTACCCTACCCTACCCTACCCTACCCTACCCTACCCTACTCTACTCTACTCTACTCTACTCCAGTTTTTTAAATATTCTAGAGCAGGGCTTTCAAACTCACAGCCTGCAGGCTGGATGCGTCACACACTGGCCACACCTAGTTTAGCGAAGGGGAAAAGAGTTGTGATAGGTCACATAATGCTGCCATGATGCTGCCAGTTTGACACACCTGTTCTAGAGATATAATTTTTCCCTATTTTAAGAGGCATGAGAATTACTATATTTGAAATTAGTACAATATTGTACATTTGTTTACAAAATATCTTACCAGTAACTTATTGTTAGCTCTGGAAACATTTTATAGTAGCAATTTTTTATATAGTAGTTCTCATGGCACAGGAAATATGCTGCATATAAATGTATATTTTCCTATTTATTTAGAATCAAGTGCATTAAACTAAATTATAGTTATGTCTTGAACTATTTTGATAATATGTCATAAGACACTGGGTGTTCTTTGCCAGTTTTAAAATGCCTTCAATTTCCAGGAAGGTTCAGTCCCTCTAAATGCAACTTTGATGTTATGATTTTCTCAACAGGCACTGCTCAGTCTACCCTATGTTGGAATACTGCATATCATGATGAGGATCTAATCCTGATTGGAGATACTGAATGCCACGAAAATACAAGTAAATAAGAATAAAGATAATGATATAAGTAAATAATAGTAAAATGCTGCTTCGCACATTTATTACAATTCAGTAACCTTATATTATCTTTATGATAAAAATTTGGTTTTGGCACTTAAACGTACGATTAAATATAGTTTTTATAACAGGAAATTATTGTCTGAATTGTCTTGTTAGGAAATTATGCCAGTAAAAAATAAGTGTGTCCTGAAATACAGTGCTAGAATTAAAATTAGGAATCTGCTAAGGTATATTTAGACCTACTGATCAATATCTTTCAAATGCCTATTGACTTAGATAACATATGCAGTCCATAGAAACATTTTGAATATTGTACATTTATTGCACTTTCTCTAGAATACAGTAACAATTCTGTTTTCAACATCTTAATGACGCATGATTTCACCACCAAAATTCAAGAGCAAAATGCCTATGAATTTTCATATTTTTTAAAATAAATTACATAAATAATGATTGCAATAAGCATCTGGGAGACAAACAGATTTCTACTGCTCACATTCAAATTCCCCAAACTATGATTTTGGCTCTGTTTGCTGGGGCGGTGGAGGGACAAAGGTAGAAGATAAAATAATTTTCTTTTCAAATTTCCTGATTACATATTAACAATCGTTGTACAGGCAAATGCCTTTTATTAACCTTGGGTATATCTATTTGTGTACAAGGTTCTATAGGATCAGTTGTTATAAAATATTTTGCATGGCAATTATGTTTTCTTTTTCAGTTGGAATATTAATTTTGTGAAGAATACACAAAATCTATTTTTTGGGGATAGTTTCAGTATTTCTGTGAAAAGAAGTCTTTTCTGAAACTTAACATGTTTGCATGTAATTTGTTAGCCCATTTCCATACACACACATGAACGTACTGTGTGTGTATGTGTTGGTGTGTCTACATGCATATATACATGCATACGTAAACATATAGGAGGTATGGTGGCTCAGCAGTTAAAGATGCTGAGCTTGTCAGCTGGCAAGTTTTGAGACTCGAATGTCGCATAAGGGGGTGAGGTCCCATTACTTGCCTTAGCTCCTGCTTCAAAAGCATGTAAATGTGAGTAGATAAATAGGTACCACTTTGGTGGGAAGGTAACAGCAGTGGTGTACATGGTGGTCATATGACCATGGAAGTGTCTTTGGACAATACTGGCTCCCTCGGCTAAGGAAAGGAGATGACCGCCTCTTATTGTCAGAAATGAGTGGATAGGAAAAACCTTTATGCACATGCACATAGGCAGAAGAAAAGTAATTCTACTGAGTATAAAATCCAGTACAACATAGAAGATTTTATAGTATTGCCAAGGTCAGCTCAAAATTTAAATAGTGTTGAAATATGACCTGGGACTTCATAAAGTATCAGAGATCACATATTACAGTCTGAAATAACCATATTCCTACTAGTAAAAAAGCCTTTCCTGTTCTTAAGATTATGGTTGTCAATTATGTGCTACATTTTAATTCAAATATAGATATAATGCTAATTGTAAACAAGGTCAGCAGATGTTGCCACTTGTAGAGGTTATAAATTTAAAACTGAAATACATATACACACACTATAATTATTTTATACCAACATTTTTTTCCAAATGTATGTTGATTTTCTAACAGAAAATAAGATTAATCACTAAAAATAATATTTTTAGAATGCATATAGAGCCATTAAAATCTTACCTGGATGGTTATTAAAATCTGTATTGATTTTCATTTATTTATTAAATTGATCTTGCCTTGTATGACTATTTTATCTTCATTCTTGATTCTTATAAAATGTTATCATGGATCATAATGACTTATGCACTGTAGATGAAATGTAACCAGCTTTTGAGGGCAGAGGTGTACTAGGAATTCATTTCTTGCTTAGATCTTTAATTAGGCGTTATAGTTTCTGTACAAATAGAGAAAATCAGAACATGTATAAGAGTAACAACCTAAAACTCAGGAATTGTTATAACAGTAAAAGGAATTAATCTTTATTCTCTGAGAATCACTATGAGGATAATCCACTGTGAGACTAGGAAAGTTAATATTTATAAGAGAATTTTCACTACTGACATAGCTGAGGCAGATTCATCATTTTCTCAAATGTGCTCAATTTCTCGTTAAGTACTATACTGAGTTGTCATTTCATATTCTGATTATAATGCACTTTCATTGTTGTTATTATGTTCTTTATTTATTTAGATTTTATTACTATTGTTCCAAAATTTAAAATAAACGAGAAAGACTACAATACAGAAATTCATAAGTGTTCACTATATCCAGAACTGAGTTTAATCAAAGGGAACATAAATATTTTTTTTCTACAGTTTTAAAATTATAATATAACAAAAAAAGAGTGAGGTCATAAGCATCTACGAATAGATGTTAATAATCTTTTCCTACTGTGAGTGAGATTTCATATTTTAGAATATTTGACAAGAAATTCACCTGTGGGTAGTTTCTTGACAATAAGAAAGTCTCCTGTGAAATGGGTGGGTTGATAATATATTCCAAATATATGATTACTCTGGCTTGGTTTTTCTGTCTGGAAATACTGTTTCTCGTGCTATTTATTCATACTCACCATAATAAAAATGTACTTAGTAATTTACAACCAAGATTGTATAGTAAAATAGCTATTTAAAAATTAAATAAAAGTGTAAAGCAAACTAAAAACCACCTAATGCACACACATTTAACTCATAACCAATGGCATCACTTTGCACCCCAAAGCTTAGTTTTTAATAGAAAAAGCACTGGTATTAAGACCAACCACATAGAGGAGGAGGAGATAGCAAAGATTTTTTCACAGTTCATACATGCTAACAGAAAACAGCGCATATTTGTCTCCAGTCCCTTGATTTTCCCAAATTGGGGGACCACTAGCAAATTCCACTGATTTATACAAAGGAGTTCTTTTTTCCCTTCCATTCAATCATGCCCAATTCTCAGAGACTGCCTGAACAAGTCCCTTGGCAAAGTTTTCTTGGCAAAGTTTTCAGAATTAGTGTAACTTTCCATTGCCTCCTTCCTATGGCTCAGAGAACGTGACAGGCCCAAGATTATTCAGATGGTTTTGGACTAAGGAGGGATTAGAACTCATAGTCTCCCAGTTTCCAGCTCTAACCACTGCACAAAATAGCTCTTGCATGGATAGGATAGGTCAAAATCTTTTGCAAAAAAGGCTCTTCCACATACTCCAGTACTAAGTTATATATGGTTTCAAACAGCCAAATCATCACTTTAAACCCGGAAGTGCGTCTTTTCTGTCAAAGTGCCTGCCCTCTGGAATAAAGTTTCCCTTGAAATTTGAATGACTTCCACCCTACTGCTACTTTGAGTGGCTTTGCCCTGGACTTTGGAGACAACAATTGAGGCTCCTTTCTTCTTTTTCCCCATTTTTCACATTTTTAGATTAGCATCTTATACTCCAGTAGCCTCTGTGTATTGACTAGCTTCAATTGTATATGAATAGCTGAATTTTGGCTAGCATTAAATGCAATTACATATAAATTTATAAATTGAACCAAATAAAATTTCACATTATTCAAATTTTCACTAATCTTGACTTACCTATATTGAATTGACTTTGATTTCTGATCCTAAAATTCCTGATCTTAAAGGGAAATCACATGTTGTTAATATAGAATATATGAATTTCTTATGAATCATGATATATTGAATTAATGCAACTGAATATTCCATGGGTTGTATAACTTGGGAGCACATTAATTCATAGTAATATAAGCAAAATGACTGACAGCTGTCTATATGGGCAGAGCAAAAAGAGTTATCTACTATTAACAACTCAATTGAATATTAACAATATATAACAAAAATTGAAGACACATGTAATTCTATATAACTTTTATATTTTTATTCTTTTACAGTGTGTGTGTGTGTGTGTGTGAGTGAATGAGAAAGAGGGGGCTTGTTTTGTGAAATAGATAGCCACATGGATATAAGTATATAGAATATTAATAATAAACAACAGAAGTAACAAAGTATCTCTTAATACAATCTAGTCCTTTAATTGTTGAATATTCAACAACCATATTTTTATGCAAAACAAATCTCATGACAATAAAATAAAAAAGGTTGTCTTCAGATTCTGTTCAGCTATTCAAAAATTAAATTAGTCATTTACATTATATTGGAATTTGTTACTCCTATTTTATAGAACTAATTATTTTAACTGAGTCCGAACTCCTGCTCGATGCAGGAATACAAATTAAAGTTACTTCATAAACTACTATCTAACGCTACTTAAACATTACCACCAGTTCTCTGAGCAATTAATTCTAGTATCAGATTGCTTTTTGTTCCATAAATCTAATTGTAATGTTTACCTAAGAGTCAACATTTTTTTTAGCATAGGAACAATTGGACCTAAGTCTTTATTCATCAAGCATACATCTGGTTTTCTGATATCTTTCCTTTGTAAATTATTCTACTTTTTTGTGGATGCCTTGTTAAAATAACATTAAGATTCAGATTTCCCCCCCCCCTGAGTCACTGAAAGAGAAAACCACAGTACTTTCTAGCTGTAGTACATATCCAAGAAGTTCTCAGTTAACATTCAGTGATCATTAAAGTTACAATGGCACTGAATCTATGGTACCTATGACCAGTTTTGAGGTGCCAGCCATCCTAGCAGTCTCATGATTACGATTTAGACATTTGGCAACTGGCTCATGCTTACAATGATTGCAACATCTCTGTTCAAGTGTTCACAATCTGCAACCTTCCCTATCTGTTTCCCACAACCAAATTCATTGAGGAAGCCATCAGAGAAGATCACACGTCGCTTGGATGTCTCCCTGACCTGTACATCTTCTCCAAGCTGCTTTTTGCTCTTGCCTTACCTCACTGGCCATCCACACATCCTTGCACACCATTGCATACCCAGAGCCTCACTAAATTTGCACTCCATCTCTCTGGCCATTTGTAACCTTTGTGCACCTTCCGTGAGCCTCTCACATCACATATGCTCCTTTCCCATCCAGCAGCAACCACTGCAGCCCTGCCACACTCTTGCCACTTTTCCCCCAAACCCACTCAGGTTCTCCCACTGAGTGTCACTGAATTCATAGCACACCTTTCCCACCACTCATCCATCCTTGAGTATCTTCTCCCACTGGCAATAACCACCCCAAGCCCTGCTGTATTTGTGTCTTTTGCCACCTGTGCACCTCCTTGGATCCTCTCCCATCTAGTAGCAGCCATTTACCTATCTGCCAGTCTGCTTGAGAATGTCTGGGACTTACAACTTCCTGCTGGCTTCCCCACTGACTGGTTGTTAAAACTGACAGAAAGTTGCAAAGAGGTGCTTGCTTAATGACCCACAATCCTCACTTAGTGATAGCAATGGGGAGTGCAAGGATTGCCAAGCCAAGAATTGATTATCAACCAGTTGCACTTACGTCCATCATTATGAAATGTTTTGAAAGGCTGATAAAAGACTTTATTGTATCCAGCCTCCGTCCAGTGTTTGACACACTTCAATTTGCTTACCATCCAAATCATTCCACACAGGATGCTCTTTCCTCTGTTCTCCACCTGAGCTTGGCACATTTAGAGGAAATAGATACTCATGTGCGAATACTATTTGTCAAATTTAATTCAGCATTTAATATGATCATTCCTCAGCATTTAGTAGACAAACTGGGCCATTTAAGATTCAATACTCCTTTGTGCAACTGAACCCTTGATTTTCTCACTGATGGGCACTGATGCGAGTTGGGACTAATATTTCTAATAACATGTTCTTGAAAACAGGTTCTCCTCAGGCTTGTGTCCTAACTGTTATTGTTTAGCCTGCCTGACCCATGACTGTTGTGCAAGGTTTGCTACAACTACCGTATATTGTGAATTTTTCAGATGATACAACAGTGGTGGGCCTTATTCAGGATGATAATGAAGATGATTACCAGGAGAAGAGGTAGAGGATTTGATTAGTTGGTGTAAAAAAAACCAACAGCCTAGTTTTAAATGTAGGAAAACCAAAAGAGATCATTGTCCATTTCAGAAAAGACATGCACAGCCATACACCTCTGTGTATTAATGATCCAACTGTGGAGGTGATTAGTAGTATCAAGTTTCTGGATGTGCAGCTGATAAGCAGGTTAGCTTGGTCACCCAACAGTGAATCACTGGTGGAGGCACCGTAGTGCCTGCATTTTCTTCATCATATGAGAAGAATACATCTTCCTTCCCCTGTCCTTACCACTTTCTATAGAACAACAATTGAAAGCATCCTGTCATATTGCATTACTGTGTGGTTTGAAAATATTACTGTTTTCGGACAGGAAAGCTGTGTAGAAACTGGTGAGGATGGCAGAAAAGATTATTGGAAGTTCACTTACTTCTATCCAAGACATAGCATATAAAGGCTGCTTGACCAGGGTCTGCAGTATTGTCAGGGATGCTAAACACCCTTCCCATGACTAGTTTTCTTTGTTACCTACTCAGAGAAGGCTTTGTGGTATCCGAAGCAGAACAACTAGATTCTCTAATAGCTTTGTACCATAGAGTATCAACCTTGTTAACTCTCAAGACTCTTTTTTCTGCTATGTATTCAAAATGGACTGTGATTAATATATTTATATGTACGTGTATACACACACACACACACACACACGTTATCTTATATCGTCTAACAGTGGAAATTCTGGTACAAATTTATGTTGTACATGCAAATGAATTATATAAACACTACGGTAAATTACCATATAATGTCTAAGCTGTAATTTCACACAAAACCACCTCCAAGGTTTATTTTAAATTTCTAATAAACCCTAGAGAATTGAATGTTTTTCTTGTATTCTTAAAATAATTTATGCCTATTTTGTATTTAAATTAGTGTACAGTAGATCCAGTTTTACTAAAATGGCAATAATTAAATAGGCAGTAAAAAGCCATTATCAATTTATAGGACTTGCTAAAATAAGTTCTTGATACAAGTATAGAAACATTGTAGGTTATTTTTTTGAGAATCTCAATTTTATAAAGACAAATCAGTAAAAAAGAATACTGATTTTGAGACAGAGATGCTACTCACTTAAAATATCCATTGTAGTATTTGATGAATATGGTCATTGATAACTCCAAGCACCACATAATTTGGTCTTCTGTACAAATTAGCATACTTTTCAAATTCTTTGTATGTCAAGGAACTTTTAAGGAAAAACCTTAGAGAACGGCCATTTAGATTCTAACGGCCACTGCAAAATCACATTTGATTATTAAAGATTCCAATTTTTAAAGGCACAATATTTATTATGTGCCATTTTATGATAGATGATGAAAGTTTATTTATTAACAGTTCAATAGACAAGTAATAAAGTATACATTTCTTTGGGTTTCCACTTTAATGCATCAACTGTTAAAAAGTGAACAGGCTTTCAAGTGCTTTATCTTTAACATGAAGCTCTAGCATATTTTGGACTCAGTTTTATAGTAATAGAATTTGCTACAGCAATTGCTAAATAATAATTTATTATTATTTTTTCAGTATGATTCTCAAATTTTCTCTATGCCAGCTTTAAAGGAAAGACTTTTTCCATATAACAAGATTTTGGTTTTTTTTTGGGGGGTGTTAGTTGTTCTTATTGTTGTTAATGCTACCCCCCCCTTCCTTTTTTCTGATTAAAAAAAAGTTTTGTCGGGATTTTTAGGAAACTGAAACTCATTAAAAAGCAGATTTTAGCACTGCAGGTCCCATTATCTTTCTATATGTTGTGACCTTACAGAAGAAAGCAAAAAGATTGACAATAAATTGTTTCATTTATTAGAGTATGTGAATGCTAAAAGAAACCATACGGAAATGAATATAAATATATAGAGGTACCATAAACAAGCTAATATTAATTTAACTTTGCTTTGTATGAAGGTATGGATGTTTTTCTTGTGCTTTATGGCTAAAAAACAACAGATGACTAAACATTAAATAAAACATTATTTGAAATCCTTTCTAAGAAATAGAAATGAATCTCGCCTTCTGGTGAGTTTACAAAAGCATGAAAATAACATAAAAATATACATGTACATTGTAGAAAATTAACACCCTACTCTCCTTTATATATTATTGTATGTGATATAGCAGTAAAACAGAAACATATATTTGTATGTGTATTCTTAGCGGAAATGATTTAGAAATTAATTATCTTCCATATGTTATCTTTATAAAAATCATTTTCATCATACTTTAGAATCAAGATATGCTTAATTTTTTACAGGGATTTTCAATCATGCCAATGACTTCACTTGCTATTGTGCTGCATGCTAGAAGGGAAGAGATCTCCAAAATTGAAATTAAGTGAATAAGGTCTGGGTGAACACTAATTTTATCTAAATAAAGTACAATTTATATGATTGTTCTCTATGCATTTATGTATTTATAATTTTATCTAACAAATTAATAATTACAGTATAAGTAATTTTTGCTAGCAGTATCTAGAGGACTCTGGAACTACACCAAGGCAGCGGAGATGAGATGCTGCACTAGGCAATTTGCTTTCTTATAAGGGGCATGAGCTTTATTCAGCCTCAACTAACATATTCCTCACTTCCATTTCTTTTGGTAAAGTATGGCAGGCAGTTGAGAACTCTTTTCTTATCATAGTGTAGCATTGCATCTGAATCCAAAACAGTATGTAAACCTGGTTGTGCTCTCTCAAACCATGTTTTTTTTAAACAAAATTTTTATTGGTTTTTACAAAAAATAATCAGGGAAAGGGATGGTGGATAAGGTACAAATTTTGACAGTTACTTTATGCAGGAAATGGCCCTCCCCCCATTCTCATAACTTTCATTTATTAATACATTAAATTGTTACTACTTAATATTTTGTCAGCATATTTTAACCTTTTATCTTCAAATGATTTCAATCATTTTATATCAGACAGATTTTCTAATTCATTTTTGTGATCTAAGTTTTCTTGATGTTGCCTCTTCTCCCCCCTCCAGCAAGGCTTCAGCACCTCCCGTGTCCTGTATATCCCGTGTAGTGTCATCAGATTTATCCAGGAGGACTTTGTTTTTTTCCATGAAGGCCTCAGCCTCCATAGTTGTGTTAATTCTGACTCTAGTGTCCTCCCAGAATATTAACATACCTTCTGGCAGAAGCCACCGAAACCACACCCCTTTCTGGTATAATTTCTTCGCTAAAAGCGAATAATTTTTCCTTTTATCTCTAACTTTCTTTGGGATTTGTTTCAGAATGGCTATTTCTCTATCCTTGTATTTTAATACTTGCCCCCTTTGTGCACTCAGAATCTCATCTCTTGTAGTCTTTCTGAGAAATTTGATGTGGACCTCCCTTGGAACGTTATGTGTTCTGGCATATGCTGAATTTACTCTATAGACCAGGTCAATATCCCACCCCAACTGTTGTCTGTCTTTTTTGATGTATTCAGCCAATAATTTTGTCATAATGTCCCTCAGGTCTTCATCATCAGCCTCAATTACATTTTGAAATCTAAGGAAAAAAGACATCCTTTCAAATTCCATTTTTATCTGGTGGTTCTCAAGTTCTCTGGACCCCCCTCACCTCCCTCCTCATCTCAGCCATCCCCTCCCCCAAAAGTTCCAATCTCTGAACCGTTCGGTTTTGGTTCTCTCTGAGCTGTTCATTCATTTCTTTCAGTTGATTTTTCAAGTCCTCCTGTCCCTTTAAGAGCTGTTGGAACATCTGTTGGGTTAGATCCACCTCAGGGGGCTTAGGCTGGAGCAAAGATGTTAATGTCTGTTGTCCGCTGGGGCTGGACGCTGAAGATGCTGGGGCAGAGCCAGCAAAACCCGGTTTCCCCAGTGGTGGTCTTTTTGGTGACATTGTAGTAAGAAGAGCTCAGAAATGTCTGTGTCAACACAGGGAAGAAACAATTGTAAAAGTGGATAGCCGCTCTCTCAAACCATGTTAAGTGTATAACTTAATTTGAAATGAGTATGTTTCAAACAAAAAGTAGTCAACTTTAGCTACAGTTTATTAATTTGAATGAAATATGAATTTGAGATTAAGCTTCTATATTTACAGCCACAACAGAGGTAGGTGGAGCCCAATCCAGGACACCACGGCTATTATTGTCATAGAAAACCTTAATTTACTGATGATCAAATACAGTAATGAATTAAATAAGCATGATCTGTAAACCATATTTGAAGAGCTAGTGAGTGTAATAACTTAGGTTGATAAATAACCATAATGGTTTACAGGATATATGATTCAAACATTATTTTTTTGCTTTATGTTCACCTAGAACTACTTGCGTAAGTATTTAGTTCTGTGACTTATGTACTACACAGGAAGAATTATTTCTTGTTAATAATATATAAAGATAGTACAAATTGCTTTGCCAGCATTAGATGGTCTCTCTCTAATATTCCATTATACTGGAAGTGTTTTCAGTTAGCATAAGAACAGTTCATTTCATTTCATAAATTTGTTTTATTAACACAAAACTAAACCTTTTGAGTCTACAGTCTTAGCTAAAACAATAGAGCTTGACCAAAAATCTAAAGCCGTAAAGGTGATTAGAAGAATAGATGTAAATTAAAAATAACATACTTTATTACAGTCTTAAATGTGAATTCATGTAAAATAGCTATATCATTTAGGCAGAGAATACTCTTACTTATGTCCAAGAATTTTGATACCATTAGAGAAAATAGTATTTGTATTTTTTATGGTTTGTAACAAGTTGTTCTTCCTTTACACTATTCTAAGTCAATGATAGGGTTGTTGCATAGTTTTCACAGAATAAAATAGATAAGCGCTAACTGCCAAATTAGGAGTGTAGCTCCTAAAAGCATTTAACCAGGGTATTTATTGAACAAAAACAGATAAAAATACATCCAACTCTGTACTGTTGTAATTGGCTATGACAGCTGTTTGGCACTGTTATGCCTAACTCTAGGTCTTGTTTTTTATACAGCTTATATGAGTAAGAGCAGGTGTTTATCAGTAATGGAGCTTTTGAGTTTGGCCCATAAATCCACAAAAACTATGTACAGATGCTACTTAGAATTTTATCTCTTAGGGGTTATAAAATCAGACAGTGATTTACTGGGAATATCCCATCTCTAGAAGAAGCATCAGGTAAAAAAAATAAAGTTCATAATATTGGAGCTGGCCATGAATGATTTTAGACAAATGTGTAGGATATATTATTAGAATGATAATCAAAAGAATTAAGAAATATAATGAACGGCGAACATATTAGTGCCATAACAGCGGATCACCAAAAACAGTTTATAATTGCAGTGGATTGATTCCTTTCTACATGTATCTTTTTTCAGTTTTTATGCTAAGTATATATTTATATATTTTTCTAGCTCTATTAAAAATTAATCTCTCATCAAATTCCATAATGACTTTAACCCTATTGCCAGCTTCAGCCTAGAATTACCAAACAAGTGTATTTCTGTAGCTCTGCCCCTAAGAGGACCGCTAGAGTCCAGGTCCCTCTTCCTTTTCTCCAAGCAATTAGACTCTTCCCCACTCTCAGTCACTCACTTGACTCCTCAGTGTCTCTCCCACTGCCTCTCACTCTGACCTTTGCCCACTGGCGATTGCTTGTCTGCTCGCGCCACCTGCTTAGCTTGCCTCTGCTGTCCTATGGTCATTGGTTCACTTGCTCAACCAGCTCAACTCACCTCCGCCACCCCATAGCACGTCCAGCTCCCCTCTGGTTACTAGCTTGCTCACTGTGGTCACTGGATTGCTCACTTGCCAGGCTCAGGTCACTTCCACCATCCTCTGGCATGTCTGCCCACCTCTGGTCACTGGTTTGATTACTTTGGTTACTGGCTCATTCACTTGCCTCGCTGCCTTTTCTTTATTACCTGTTATATTTTACAATTAGGTCCACTGATGTACTAGTTCTTTTCCTTTTATTTTGAATGTATCTTAACATTTTTGTTATTTTTAGCATCCTTTGCTAACCTTGTCTTACTCTAAACTTTTGTCTTCCTAATGCCATCTGTCTATAAGTCTTCTTTAATGATTTACCGGTAGCCTTCTTTCCCGTCTCTATATCACTCTGTTTTCAAACCCTCATTCAGGATTTTGTTTAACTACATTGGCCTCTTCTGCTTTCCTTATTATAATTGTTTGCTTTTAGTATTTCCTTTCTATGACAAACATTAAATCTGGTAGCTAATCCTCTTGTATTCCTTCACTTTTGAAGAACAAATTTGTCAGCAAGACAGATCCGGAATAGTCTTTAAGGTCCATGCTTGGCAAACCTCTCGTTAAATGTCATGAACTTGAGTTCATGCCTTTTTAGAAGATCTACATTTCAATTTATGAACAGGAATAGATATTCTTAACATACAGTGCATGATCATCTTCACTCTCTTCCTTTCCTTTTCATTGGAATAATATGGCCTTTTAATATGGCCTTTTTTCTAGTCATGACAGACATCCCACCAAGTCTCCATTAGTGTTATTCAACAGTATTTGCCCCTCTAAATATATGTATAAAATAGATCTTGTTTATTTCACATTTTCAAAGATTAGCCTTCATCTTTGATGTGCAAGTCTCAGTTTTGTAATTTTTTTCAAATTAGTTCCTCAATCCTAGTAGCACAACATCAATGAATCAAGCAGTCTTCTTTTCTATTACTGTTATATCAACAATATAACCATATATAGCAGTATTGGTGAACTTTTTTGGCACAAAGTGCCAAAATGGGAGTGTGTGCATGTGTTCATGCATGCCGGAAGAGCAGCCGCCTGGTGCGCATGCATGCACTGGAAAGATGATCTGGTTTCTGGCATGCGCATGCACACCGGCCACCTGGTCTTCCGGTTTCTGCCATGCATCCAGATGCAAAGACAAGGTGGACAGTGCACATGCACACACCAAAAACTGGAAGAGCAGCCACCAGGTGCGCAGGCACATGCCGGAAACATGATCTTCCAGTTTCTGGCGCTTGCTTGCTCAAGGGCCATATGGTCTTCATGTGTGCATGCTCACCAGAAACCAGAAGACCAGATGGCATGCCAGAAACCAGAAGGTTATCTTCCCGGCACATGCATGGTGAAGACAAGCTCGCTGTTGCGCCGGAACCTGGAAGAGCAACAGGTGATGGTTCTGCATGCCACTTCTGGCACGTGTGCCATAGGTTCGCCATCTCGGGTACATAGCAACAATATATAAATCAGTTCTTGCCTATTTGAATTTTAAAATTCCACAAGATCTTAATACATTTGTTTTCTAAAACTTTTAACTTGATTTTTTTGGTTGTTCTTGCTACATTCAAATCCAAACTGCCGACAAAATTTCCAATGAATAATTTTAGCAACTTGAAATTTTGTTGCAGTGACTGATCAAATGGTCAATAGTTTCATCCTTTCTAATCCTATATTAAATTTCAAATATTAAAAATTGTTAACAATTATTTCTTAAGATAGTAATATTATTGTCTGTTATTAAAGTTTGAAAGCCAAATATAATAAAACCATTTATGCAATAAATCTAATAGTAATGGGGGACTTTAACTACCCTGACATCAACTGGGAGACAAATACTGGCTTGGGGTAATGTATAAGCTGAAGTGTTGATAGTAGTTTTTGCTATTGATCAGTTTGGAAAAGATAATAGTCCAATTTCAAAGATTCTTGGCAATCAGAATGTGAGAACTAGTGCAATGGGAGGGGAACAGAGTGGTAGCTTTTCAGCAGTACCCATGTTTGCAGTGGAGTAATCATTATTGTCTGTTATTAAAGTTCGAAAGCCAAATATAATAAAACCATTTATGCAATAAATCCAATAGTAATGGGGGACTTTAACTACCCTGACATCAACTGGGAGACAAATACTGTACCAAGAAGATTATCAAATAAGACAAACATAGCAGACAGCTTTGTCTCCCGAAAAGTAGAGAAGGAAACTAGGAGTTTTATAAGGTAGATGACATTGGAAATATTTGTCAATCACTTTGAATGTTACTCAGTTCCATGATTAGTTTCTTGAAAAATTATCATGTATTCCGCAAGTGTATCGGGTTATGAATCCAGTGTTAAGAAATCAGTTATGTAAAAGTTGATCAGATGGAGGATATTGTCTGGCAAAAGGAGGAATTTATTCTTTCCTTTCATATCCATCTTTTGATACCCATCTTTTATTATGATTTTCTAACCATTCTCAAAGAGGTACAGAATTTTTGTTTCCTAAAAGTAGTAACAGTGCTCACAAAAACCATGCAGTACTAGCACAAGTTACATTTTTATTTGTTCGGTTGTTTAGAAATAGAGATCAGAGAAATAAAAATAGATGGTTGAGAGAATGATCACTTGATTGTATGAATACTTCAGTATAGATAATTAGAAAAAAGTTTATGGGATAAATTGGGCAGTCTTGTGGATTAAAGTGATAGAAATGAAATGAGATGTAATAGTACAAATTAGAAGAATATTAAAAGAAAGTATTTGGAAGCCCTTGGGAGTTAATAATGAGTTTTTCTGTTATCTATGGTGAACTGAAAGCTGAAAGCAACAGGAAAAGACAAAACCTGGGGTCTTATTTAATCACAAAATGATTATAAGCTACTATAGTATGTTATTGTAAAAAACAACGAATGAAGTTTTATAATGTGTCAGACCTAATTTTTATAATAGCAAAAGGGCCAAGTTAGATAATGCAGTTTTATTATGGTCAATTACCAGCTTACAATTAAAATAAAATTTTAGTAGAATTTTTTTTTTTAAAAAAAGACATAACAGACACTATAGTAATGCTTCAAAGCTGAATAAATAGTGAATGATGCAAAGAGAGACAAGCAATTTAGCAACTGCCAGGTAAATATTAGGATTTATCAGTTAGTAGTTAGTATGGGTAGAATTTACTAGCTGCAAGAATAAATAGAAAATACTACCTGTGTTCTCCGAAGAATAGAACAACTTAACAGGACCTGCCAATCCCTATAAACTATACAGACCAAGGAAAATTTGGAAGGGATAGGTCAAGAAATAAGTAAAAGGAACTGAAGCATTTTTTTTAATTTCAGAAAAGCCATATAATATTTGAAGGGGGCTTACTGTAGATTTTAATTAATTGAACTAATTAATTAAACTATAAGAAGCAGGAAGATGTATAGCATAATCAGACTTGCAAGATTCTGTTATAATCACTAATTTCAATAAAAGTTGTTTTAGCCTTCCTCTTAAATTGATTTCCTGGTCTAGTCCAGCTGAAATAAAATTTAGTCATACAGCATTACATTCAAAGGTACCTGAACCACAGGGATATCAGTTTTCAAAATAAGAATGCTGGGAAATCTATCGTACAACACCAAAGAAGCAGACTGTTGAATCCTGGAACAGATGCATACGTATTTTGAAGCAATTCTGTTAACAAGAATCCAAGCTAATATCAACCTATTTTAAAACCCCATAATTCAAGAAGTTGTCATCAGTTTGGCAGCTGCCTAAGACGTCTTTTGGCATTGCCAAAACTTAAAAGAAAAATATTATAATTCAACATTTCCTCATATGTTTTATTTATCTGAATGCTAAATAATTTTTAAAAATAATTGGGCAAGACCTATTAAGGAAAATATATCCTGCAAGGTTTTGGCCTTCAAAGGAATATCTCCACCTCAAAATAAAAAGCTACATTTTATTTATTTTTGCTTGCTTGCTTGCTTGCTTGCTTGCTTATTAAATTTCTAACAAATTTGGGAGCAGCAAAGATAGACAAAATGTTGTAATGTTTTTAATATAGATTGTTCTCTATGAGTATCCCATACAGAATCTGATGGATAAATGTAGTTTCAAATATATTACAGGACAGGACAGGACTCCAGGGCAGAATAAGCCCCCTCTCTTTATATGGAAAAGTATAAAGTAGTGGTCATATTCTACTGGATGTAAATAGTAGAATATTTGCGCTTGTTTTGTGACAGAGAGGTGTGAAAGAACAAGCCAAGATCTTTATAAATAATATCCAATGCTATTCCTGTTAACTTATTATGCATATATCTTTGAATATTATTTTGCAAAAATGATCACCCTGATTTTCTGGAAGTTAACAATTAGCTTTTCATCTTTGCCAAAGACAGATGGAAACTTCAGTGTCCTTATCATGTGTCCTTATCATACAAGATTCTGCATTGTCAGTGTGTAGTATAATTGGAATTGTTCTACTGCTAGAAAAGGATAAAGACTTGGCTCAGGAAATGTTTTCACAATTAAGTAAATATATAAATTGAAAGAAGACAGGCTAAATATATTCCAGCCTCACCATTAGGATGATGATACAGTCCAAATTACCATGAAGAGTATACCTAAAACTATAATACCATAGTATACAACTTTTCGGTAAACGTAACAGCTTTTTATCTGTCTGGACCAAGTTTGGACATAGTCTCTCCGTAGATTTTAGATTAAAAATCAACTATACAAAGCCACATAGAAAATTCATCTGGGAATCACTATGCTTTTTTTTTAACCAGATTATAAAGAACAAAGCATTGATCTAAACCTGCTCTGTACAGATTCAAGAGGATAAAAGTAAATATTTTTTGCATATAATCGATCAATTGTGCCTACGAACAATACTAAAGTTAGGAACAGTTGGCTTACTATCTTCAGTGTTGTAAAATAGATTGGAAATTATATCTTTTCCTCAGGGTGATGGGCTTTACTATTGATATTCCCACCACCACCAAAAAGGGCTGCCAAAATATTCAGACGTGATTCCTTTAATGCTAGAAAAATGACCTGGCTTTTGCTTCAGAGCAGTAGCTATGTGACCATGAGTTGGTAGATATTGCCATCTATCTGTTGTCATGAATTGATCATTACTGGTAATGTTGAGGTTTATCACAGCATACACCTTTCCACAGGAAAGCAGGGTCTACTCAGTTTGCCTGTCCCAGGAACCCAATAGTTCCTTTGGGTTTTAGAGGGAGCTTGAGATTTTTCTTGAGATTTTGATAAACAAGGTTTAACTAAGTTCTTGGCACTGCCTGGAATGAACCAATGACAATCTATACAGATGTTCTCTATCTGTAGATCCCAATATTCCCCTCTTCCCCATATGTTTTCATAGGCAGATGAAGTGATAGAAGAGACAGATAGATCACCACTAGCAGAGAAGTGGGAATGAATGTGACCAGATGCAAGTGACAGCCTTTGTTACAGCTTTTACTTATGAAGTTACGACAATAAGGCTGGTTAAAAAAAAGCTTGTATCTCTGCCTTTATTAATTCCTCCAAGTGTTGGCCAACAGTCATATTCAGGACAAGCCAGTCTTTTCTGGGTGAGGAAGGACTGGTAAAGTACTTGTAAGGATTGCTGTGAGGACTGTGATGGATACTTGGCTAGTAAAATCACTCAACTCCTTGCAAATTGCATTCCAGTTGAGCAGGTCTTCTGAAGATAAATGAGACACACTCTTGTGATGTTATGTGGGAGGAGTTCAAACCTGTTAGTCCCAAGGAAATGGACATGATTCTCAACACTGTAGGTGCAGCCATGTATGTATTAGATCCATATCCCCCTGGTTGGTTAAAACCGCCAGTGAGAAGGCATTTTGGTGCACTCATGCAGAGGTAAATGCATCTTTGAGAGACACCATCTTTGAATCCAGCCAATGTGGACAGTTTCCAACCTTCACCTTTTAGCTTGTTGATAATCTGTGAGTTTGAGGTAGGAATTGTGCTCCATCATGCTCTTCTTGATCACTCAGTGGCCTTCAGTATCATTGACCGTAAACTAAGGGGTTGGGAGTGGGATATACTAGTTCTTCTTCCTCCAAGGCCAGTTCCAATTGATGCTGGTGAAAGGGAGTGGTGAAATCCTAGATCCTGTTTTCCAGTATGTTTCATGGTTCTAGCCTTTCTCCTTTTCAATATCTAGAAGCTATTGGGGAGATTTCTACCAGTACATGGTGAGGTATAATCAATATGCAGATAATGCCCAATTGTATATCTCTTTCCCCAATCAGCCAAGTGAAGTTATTAAGGTTCTTTCTCAATGTCTGGAGGCAATTAATGAGGAAAAATAGGTTGCAGATCAACCTTGCCAAGACTGAAGGATTATGAGATTTGAGTTCCCCAGATCCAGGAGTTGGAGGTTTCCCTCTTTAGTTCTGTATGGAATTGCACTATCCCATACAGACTTGGTGTAGATTCTGGAACTACTCCTGGATGCACCTTAAAGAGCTGGAGCCTTTGCATAATTACATCAAAATGGGATGGGATAGAATTAGAATTAGAATTAGAATGGAATGGAATGGAATAGAATAGAATTTGTTATTGGCCAATGTGACACCATAGTTACAATTATTCATGTGACATCATAATTACAATCATTAATCATATTACAAACAAACAATTGATACGATGTAACAAACCAATAGAAGAAGATAGTAGGAAAGATGAGAAAAGATGAGAAATGAGACAGTACTGTGGGAATTAAGTGTACAGAAGAGTGATGGCATGTGGGAAAAAACTATATTTATGTCTATTTATGCATGTAATGCTCTATAGCAGCGTCCTGAGGGGAGAAGTTGAAATAGATTACCAGTATGTACAGATGTGAGTGGTGTGTAGATATTTTCTCAGTCCTCCTTCTGGTTTGTGCAGTATAAAGATCATCAGTGAATGGCAGGCTGGTTTTTTTCTGCAGTCCTAACTATCCATTGAAGTCTGTACCTACCCTGTTTGGTTGCTGTGCCAAACGAGACAATTTTTGAGGTACAAATGATAGACTCAATAATTCCTCTATAGAACAGTATCAGCAAATCAGAGGTGGGTTGCTCCCGGTTTGGCCGAACTGGTAGTGGTGGCGGCAGGAGGCTCCGCCCACCTGGCCGGATGCTACTGTGCATGTGCAGAAGCGTTGCGCACACGAGTACAAGCGAACCGGTAGTAAACCAGTTAGGAATCCACCACTGCAGCAGATCTTTGGATAATCTGAGCTTTCTGAATTGACACAGGAAGAACATTCTTGGTGTGCCTTTTTAATGATGGTTCTAACGTTAGATGTCCATTTCAAGTCCTTGGAGATAATGCATCAACTGTGCCCATTTCTGGAGCAGGAGACCCTGTTCATGATCACTAACATCTTATTTGCCTCTTGATAGGACTACTGTAATATGGTTTATATGGAGCCACCCTTGGGAACTTCAGCTGATCCATAATGCAATGGCATGTATAACATGACTGTATTTTGTTTTGCCTTTGCAACACAGCTACTTTATGAGCTGCACTGCTTCCAATTGACTTACATGTGGATACAGGATGCTGGTTATCACTTCAAGGTCTACATGGCATGGGATAGCAGTAGTTGATAAATAAGATCCTGACCTCTGCTTTAAATGCACATGGCCAAATGGGCATTTGGAGTACAGTCTCTCTACTGGTTTACCATGAAAACCTGTTACAGGAATATTTTGAAATAGATTGCATAGGATGTGTAAAAAAAATTAGGAAAGACCTGACCACTTGATATAAAGTAAGTGTTCATTACACTACCAAAAACTATGTGATTTTTTAAAAAGACAATATGGAAATACAATGTGAACTTGTCATTTCTCCTTCATAGTAAAAAATGTTTATAGCTTTTTTTAATGTTTGGAAAGAATGGAGATTAACAGGGGAATTGATATGAAATAATTTAAGAGCTGTTGTAAAGGCCTTTTAGCTTCTTCTTTCAAACCTATACCATATTCTACTGCATGGATGACTGGGATCTTTTGAGAATTTCTGAACAGATAATTTTGTAATGGATGGATTATGACTTGAGAGAGTTCCAGTATCAGCTTGGCCAATGCTGCTGAGCAAATGTGAGAATGAAGGTGCAGTAAGATTTAACATCAAGAGTATCTTTCACTCTGGCAGGTTTTGTCAATTTTAGTATGAACATGATTTTGCTCAAATTATCTAAATGGGCATGGGCACTATTCTGAGAGCATCACCTGCTCTTTTATATTAAAATGAAGAGTTAAGGGGAAAGATTACATTACTGTTTATAGAGTCATAAAGCCCCCTGGTGTTTCTGAATTATGGCCATGTTTTGCTGACTATGTTCTGATAGTGTGTTTCACAAAATAGGCTTGGGTTTTTGTTTTTTATTCTGTAAAAAATACCTCTTTTAATAAGCCAGTCTTGTGTCTGAATAACAGTACTACATTGGGAAATAATCACTGTTTGGGACCAATTTCATAACTAATTAGGTAACAAATAATGCACCTTCCATCACCAAGAAGCAGACTCTGCTTATAGACAAGCTAAGGCAATTTTGAGCAGAGGAGTAGCTATGTTATTTCCAGAGGAGTAGCTATGTTATTTTTTGCAACATTTATTAATAATCTTATACAACTTCAAATATGAACAAACTTAATATCCCAAAGGTTTGTGAATTGGGGCCCTTTGGGGTAGGTGAGACTAAAAAAAGACTTTAATTCTAAATGAATATGTTCTTGGTGCAGTTAAGTAGTGCAGCTAAGAATGATAGTTCATATGCTGACCAGAGGAATCAAGAGATAAGAAATATCTGGATGCTTGCTTTTTTTTTTGACAGGATTGGAAGGTCAGTTTTTCCTTAAAGCAACTGACATTCTGTTTGCTTTAATCATAAGTGGTGAGTATATAGATTAGCTTGAAAGCATGCTCATAGTTCAAACAGACCAGTGGTGGGTTTCAAATTTTTTTAGAACCTCTTCTGTAGGTGTGGCCTGCTTTGTGGGAGTGGCTTGACATCCATGTGACTGGATGGGAGTGGCTTGCTGTCCATGTGACCAGGTAGGAGTGGCTTGCCAGCCATGTGACCGAGTGGGAGTGGCTTGGTAGCCATGTGACTGGGTGGGAATGGCCAACTTCTAAAATGTGGTGAAACTCACTTAACAACGCTCTTGCTTAGCAAACAAAATGTTGGCTCAGAAACTCTGGCATTTGACGCACACAAGTCTTAAAGCTGTCAAGTTACAAGACCCTTGCACCCCTAACCCTTTAGAAAAAAAACCTCAGGGGTGTTCAAACTTGACAGCTTTAAGACATGTGGATTTCAACTCCCAGAATTCCTCCTCTCGCTCTTCCTCTTGAAGATGTGCGAATGGGCAGAGGGAGGGAACTGGAACCGGTTCTAAACAGCACTGTAGATTTGTGGAACTTCTTCTATAGAAGAGGTTAGAACTGGCAAGAACCCACCCCTGAAACAGACACACACAACTACACATTTCAAATGGAGCTCTTCAATGCTAGTTTTTCTGATCTTGAGATACAGTAACTGAATTATGATAATGAATATTTTCACTATTGTATCTATGTTTGTCCATGAACATTTATACACAAATATATAAGAAACACCTTTTTAATAGTGTCAGGAATTCAGGCTTTTTTAAAAAGTAAGAAAAGATCACATGTAATTTAGCACAATTCTAGCATTACTTCCTAGAATCAGTAAAGGAGAGATAGAGATGTCTGAAGGTTAATATGTCTGAATATGCCTAATTGTGTTAATATTGTGTTTTGAGAGGATCTTTTAATTCACAAAAAAGATTGACTAAGAAAACTAATATTTTGCAAATCTTCTGCTTCTAGCATCTTCTTTCTTTCCAACTGTGCTTCCAGGCATGATAGAGCGCTGCAGTTCAATCTGTTTTTAATGCTCAATGACAAAAAAAAGGAAGCTGGGGCAATAGAATAATGTAGAAGGGTAGGTGACTAATATACCTTCCAATGATAAGGCAATCATTCTGTGAGAACACCTACACTTAAAATTTCAAATGTATATTCTAATTTTATTAATAAGTACAATTACAAAGATAAAAGAATAAAAATAGAAAATGCAGAAAAGAACAAAATAGAAAAGAAAAAAATAAGAATAAAGAAAAACAAATATATAAAGAAATTATTTCCACCTTCACCACAGCAAATATAAATATTTTAGTGAATTATCATCTCCTCTTAAAATATAAGAAATGAATTCTTGTATCCCATCTATTTATAAACACCTCCTTAAAGCTTTATTGTTCAGTCCTGATCTGCAAACCTTCATTAAGGATTAGCAGATACCAAATACATATCTTAACCTTGTTTAAATAAACCAACTTTATATTATTTCCTTTTATTTTTAATAGTCTTTCATCACTTCAAATAGTATTCTAGAATTTGATTTCTTTTCATTTTATTTTGTCCTTTCTTACAAAATTCTTTGAAACTTACAACTCCTTTTGTAAATCCAATGTAAGAGTGTTACCCAGCTCACTTTTTTTGTTTGTTGTTTGTATCTTCCTTTTAATTATGAAAATATCAGCCAGCTTCATTTGTATGTTCATTGCAGCATTTTTAAATCCAATTACAGATCAATCTCGGTCTTCCCTGGTAAAACTTGTACATTTTCCATAACATATTTTAAACACAGTCCTTCTATAAAGGCAGACACTCTTAAAATTAACTTCTGGTTCCATTGTTCAAAACTATCTTCCAGTATGTTCAGTGTTAAAATATTTTTCTCTATTATGTATTAATAAGTCAAATGTAAGTGTTTTTCTTCTTTAATTGCAATATTTAGTTCATTATGGTTCCTTCTACTGTTCAACCTTCAAAGTCTCAACCTATCATATTTTTAAGAGAATTTAGAACAAAGGCATTTTCCCATGGGAACGTTTCTTATAATTAATATAAAATCTTATTTCAAGACCATCTGGGCTATTAGTTTGTAACTTTCCAAAATCAAAGTTCTAATCATCCTTTTGCTGGTTTTTTAAAAAAATAAATTCTTCAACTTGTATTTAAAAGTTATTTTGCTAAGGATTGAAGGAAAGTTGCCTGGTTCTGTAAAACTTGTCAATCCAAAGTTTCCTCATATCTGAAAAACAATTAATAAGCAATCACCTAAAATGATTAGAAAGGGAAGTATGTCAGTTTGAGGAAAATGACAACTATTCTCTCATCTCCCAGATCTCTAATCCTGCTGGTAATTCCTTCTTGCAGTCTCCCTTTGAGGAGCAACTGCCTGGAGCACTTCTGGGCTATTTCAAGTAGTATACTTGTCTGGAGAGGAGTTAAGAGCTGATCTACTCATCAGTCTATTCTTCATTCTGCTGTGGCTATCAGCTTTACTTTTAATAGATCTGTCTTAACTTCACCATTTCTTCCCCTAAAGTCTAGTTTATCATGAATATGAGATATATGTATATATCAAACACACACACACACACACACACTTTTATTTGGGTCAATTTTTATTACTTAAGCCAGTAGATATTATACAATACAATACAATACAATACAATACAATACAATACAATAGTAGAGTTGGAAGGGACCTTGGAGGTCTTCTAGTCCAACCCCCTGCCTAGGCAGGAAACCCTATACCGTTCCAGACAAATGGCTATCCAACATCTTCTTAAAGACTTCCAGTGTTGGGGCATTCACAACTTCTGGAGGCAAGCTGTTCCACTGATTAATTGTTCTAACTGTCAGGAAGTTTCTCCTCAGTTCTAAGTTTCTTCTCTCCTTGATTAGTTTCCACCCATTGCTTCTTGTTCTGTCCTCAGGTGCCTTGGAGAATAGCTTGACTCCCTCTTCTTTGTGGCAACCCCTGAGATATTGGAACACTGCTATCATGTCTCCCCTAGTCCTTCTTTCTCTTAAGCTAGACATACCTAGTTCCTGCAACCGTTCTTCATATGTTTTAGTCTGCAGTCCCCTAATCATCTTTGTTGCTCTTCTCTGCACTCTTTCTAGAGTCTCCACATCTTTTTTACATCGTGGCGACCAGAACTGAATGCAGTATTCCAAGTGTGGCCTTACCAAGGCATTATAAAGTGGTATTAACACTTCACGTGATCTTGATTCTATCCCTTTGTTGATGCAACCTAGAACTGTGTTGGCTTTTTTGGCAGCTGCTGCACATATGTTCATATGTGCAGCAGCATATGAACTGATATGTAATCTAACAAAGTTGATGTTGAAATGGCTCGCTGAAATTAATGAGAAGTGCAGCCGTATGCTAAATCTCCTTTTGTTTAAAAAAATTGTCCCGTTCCTTGGTCTAGAAGCCATGATTGAAGCAAACTAAACATATTTCTAAAACACCCACCGGCATTTTCTTAAGAGCCTGAAGACATGGCTTTGCCAGTTAACCTGGAGACCCAATGGGGGAATACCACACTGGAAGTGAGTAATAAAATATCCCATCTCACCCCATGCAGCCTGCTCTTCCCCCACCCCCCATCTTTAAATCATAGTGCTGTAATTTCATTATTTTTATTTTTTATTGTTTTACTATTGTTACATTTACATTTTTATAATATTATGTTTTTACTGCTGCAAGCTACCTAGAGTAGCCCAGAAGTAAGATGGGCAGCACATACACTTAATAAATAATAATAATTTCTGATTACAGAATTAGGCCATATACAAACTTCCATAGTTGTGCTTACTAAGAAAGGCTATGCAAGGTCACAGGTGCTCTTTTTTCTTTTTACTGGTCAGAGGGAAAGATAAATGTTAGTGTTGTACATCATTACAGAAAAAGTAATTGTTTTACTTTAGTATATTGATACACAAATGCAAATGAATTATATCACATTGCTCTAATTTGCAGAAAAAGGTATTACTAATATTGTAGTCCACCAATTTCCAAAAGGCTGAAGCAGAAATATGAGAAGTTGCCTCTGCCTGTCCCATATATCTCCTAAGTTATCTGTCATCCAGAGAAGTGTGGGAGAATCGATTTTAATTAATATGCAAGGTATGGTTTGTAAGGTAAACCAAGATTTGAGGCAATGATATTTTGTTGATTCCCCCATCCTCCCATGAAGTCACAAGGGCCTTGCAATAATGATGAAATACATGTACATCAAATCTCCATCTAGCCTTTCTCGTGTCTTTTTTATTTTAGAAACATTTATTTTGTCTCTGTCCTTTTCATAATTTTATTTTGCCCATTAGCTATCTCTGTACCATAACTTCCTTTCATTTTATGATAATCTTTTCATAATATATTGCTTCATATAATTTATTTCTGTAGGTCTTTCCATTTGCCACAATCCTTTTGTCCAGGACTATTGTAGCTTTCCCAATGGCATTGAGAGGTTTCTGCCTGCTCTTTCTTTGACATTACCAGAGCCTCCAGGCTTTACAAGATGGAGCTTGTCAGAACTATGATGTCTTAATACTGTTTATTCTATTAACAAAAAAAAATTAGGTTTATGCTAGATCAGAATAATATATTTTGGTTAATTTAAGGAAATTAAAATGCAACCATGATAAATGACCTGTGTTCTTTATTCTTATTATTTGTTTGAAAGCCAAAAGCAAGGAACTAAATCACTATTGTCTTTTCATAATTATATGTCTTTTCATAATTATATTGTCTTTTCATAATTATGACTAAAAAACTATATTAATTGGGAAGAATTATGTTATTTAGTAGTGATTAAGACACTTTTTAGATAATTTTGAGTTTCTCTATCTTAAATTTAGTATCTGATGTTTTCATGCACTGAATATTTTGGGAATCTACGGAGATCATTGACAGTTGAAGATATGTTGGTAAATTACCTTTACACTGGTGATTGCCTAACTTCTGGATAGAGAATTGAAAAAGCTGTCATAGAATATTAATAAATACATTGGTATTTATGAATCTGAATTGTATTTTGAATTATTTGAAAATATTTCCAGATTTGGGAAATTCTTAGTAACATACACATAAAGAACAACATAAGAAATTTCAGAATGTGAGGATATTCATTTTGAAAAAATAATTTAAAACCTCAAATGTATGAAAATTGCCTCTCAAACATGTGAAACCAGTGGAAAAACATAATAGACACAAACGTGGTTTACATGTAGTAGTAAATATGTTGTTTACTTGCAGAAGGTTGAAATGAAACAATTAGATGAACAAGCAAAGGTTTTCTTCGCTTGTTCATCTAATCTAAGAAACCATATAAATTATACAAGGAATTTATTATAAATAATAAAAAACAGGTAAATAACAAAGCATTTACAAATACGATAAACCTATGATTTTCCATGTTCCTAAGAAATTTAAAAATGTTTAAATGTTCCTGTTGTAAATTAGTGGCAAGAGCTATACAGCCCCGTTGATCAGATTTGAGTGGGGGAATAAACATAAATTGAGCAATGCACACACACATGAGCTAATTCATAGGATGTTCATGCCAGTAATTGATGTGTTTCTAATTGAGGTTGATTTTAGCCAAATAATTTGGAAAGAACAATATTAGAAAGTTAAATTTAACTAAATAAGAACACTTGATTTATTATCTAGGAATAGTGTATAAATAACACAATTGCCCTGTTCCTCCAGAAGAATCACAGTGCTTAACTTGCAGAAATCTTTCTCCTCTCAACCAGGAGGTGAAACAGAACCAAGATCTGTTAATAGTAGTACCATCGTTTATGACTAAGATCTGGGGCTGAAGGTATTCCAAAGGCAAAAGGCCTCCCCCCCCCCCCTTTATTCTTCTGGATCCACAATCCTGTAACCTTCAAAAATATTGCCATGGGCTTCCAGTGGGTTTTTCTTGCTTCCTGGGGATAAACCCTTCTTTATATTCTGGATGGTTTCAGTTTTTTATATTTCATCTCAGTTCCTTTAAATTTTTGTAAAATTCCAACTCTCTGATTCTGTATTTTCAGTGTTGATAGATCTGTGTCAATAACTCTCGAGAGAATTGCGCATGTATATGAAAAATGAATCCTGTTCTTTAATCCATTTTGCATTTTCTGCACAAGCTCAAAACACTTTTATTAGGACTACTGTTATTTGGTCTGCAGAAACCTGGAGGGCCTGGCAAGAGTGAGTTGAGGAGGGGGTCCTTTTTGTTTTCTTTTTTTGTGGCCCTTCGCTATTTGTTGGTTATCCTGATTTCTGCAGCCAGAAATGGTAGCCTAACCTCGGTCGATGCAAATGCTACGGGATCAGAAAGGCAAATGCTACGGGGATCAGATAATCAAGTTTGTGATTCTCACGTATCTTTAAGGCTGCCTGTTGTCTGAGTAGCGCAGAAGCCTGAACCCGCCAGGCGCGGATCTCGAGCCTTACATTTGCGAATCTTCCACAGCCCCCCGTCAAAGGAGTTCTCCAAGGCGCCCATGGGGGAGAACCGACTTCTGCAATTTCAGACGGTCGGAGAAAATAATTCTTAACGCTCAAAAGATTTAAGTACTTTGAGAGACGCATCCTCGCTTTTTTTTTTAAAAAAAAGAACAACCCAAGCATCCATCTATATCAGATATTTAATGTGTTGCCCTTTTTATTATTTTACACTTTTGCTCTGCCGCAAAAGACCCATTTTATTTGGCTTTCCAAAGCTTTCCCCATGCCGGCTGCTCTTTATGCAATAGGTGCTGCTTGCGATGCAGTCCTTCAGCGCGATAGCTTATCTTGGGGTCGGGGGCTCCGCCAGTCTCTCCGCGCACATCTGAAAGAAGCGGGGAGGCTCGTTTGGGGGAAGACGAAAAAGCGCGAGCGGCTTTGGCCGTGCTCAGAACTCCGTCCTCCTACGGCAGTCCGAGGAAAATGGGGAGAGCGAGGCGCCCCGTGGCTTGGCAAGGGTTAAGCGATGGCAACCCCGCCCCCCTCCCCTGCTTGGATGTAAACAGAGGAGCCTCAGCCTATCATGTCTGATTGCTGTTCGGTGCCTGAAGAGAAAGCCAGGCTCTGTAACATGATACATTATAGACTGATTCAACTTGGAAGGGCTGCGCTCAGCTCGTCACATCCAGAAGGCGGAATCACCACGGAAAGGTGGGTGACTGAAAAGCTACCCTTCTTTGACCTTACAGCCGAGCCGGGATAAAGTGCGAATACTTACTTCGAGAAGACCCACTTAAAACATTTAAAAACTGAAGCGCTAGTGCTGCTGTAGGTAAATGTGCGGATTTCCCCCCCCCCCTTCCCTCCTTTCTCCTTTTATGTATGTTTGATTCCGATGCGGTGTTATAGAATGGGAGGAGGCTGCTCTTCTCTTGGAATCGGTGCAGAGGCAATATTAGCGTTGGAAATGAGGTGGCTTGTTAACCCCTGAAGAGCTAGATGGAGATCTAGCAAAGGCGAAGCTTAACTTTACCTATTTCTCAACGTGCTAAATGCTCTTACGAAAAGCTCTCCGGTTACTTAAGCGGCTCTTCTTTTCGTACAGGACTTTAACATTCAAAGGATTCTTGAACGGGTGTGTTGATTTCAAAAAGAAAAAACCCGCAAATTATTGCATTCAAACCTTAGCATAGCACATCTAGTCTTCAGCGCTTTCTGATGTAGCCAAAATTGGGTTGAGTTCCTTAGGCTTTTGGACTTGGTTAGTGCGAACGTGTAGTGGCATTCTCAAAGGGTAATAAATATTTCTAATAAAGGGATCGGCTGCGTGTAAAAATAACGGACCTCACCGTATAGCTCTGTTTAGCATACTGCTGTTTTTAAAAAAAATAGTAATAATGAAAGAGAAAAAGTAATTAAATATATAAATCCAACTTTATACACGCAAATATGGTGTACTTTTATATAATATCGGAAAATGTTGATTTAGAAATAATAAAAGTATTTCCAGGAAATCTAGGACATGTATTATGCTACTTCGAAAGGTGGAGAAGCATATCGTATTTTCCACTCCACACTTGCAAATCCAATGTAATAATTCTCTTTTCTTTTTTTCTCATAACAGACATGGAATATGCAGACTATGTGATCCTGTCACAAAGTCATTCTGTTTATAAAGCTTAATATAATTGCATTCATTGCCCCAAAATTGTGTAGCTGTAGACTTGATCCCTTTCCACTGAAGTGGAAATACTTTCAGTAATTGAAAACAGATTCATGTCTGGAATTGTACAAACCACAGTTCTTGTTTTCAAAAATAAATCTTTTGTTCTCCAATTCTGAATGTTTGACTAAAGCATTAAAAATTCATTGTTTTGTACAATCTTTATGAAATGAGAAATATTTAAAAGAAAACATAAGTATTCATCTGATTTTGAACAGCCATTCAGTAATTATAAAATATGTATTGATTTTTTTTAAAAAAAACCTATAATAACATCTCATGTTATGTGATTTTTAAAGCAATACTTTTAATACATTTTATCATTTCCTCAATGCAAATAGAAGTACATACTGATTTAAAAGTGGAGAACCTTTAGAGGATTTGATGGGATACTGATCTACTTCACTATAGACCTAGACAGCTGCTCTTAATTAATTTTGCTTCAGTTTCCTGGACATCATTCTTGAAGACTACTCTTTCCAAGATGTTTTTTTAGTTAGTTCAAGAATAGTTCAGTTTAAACTTCATGGGCCTTCAGGCAAAAACTAATCCCTGCAAACCAACCTGTTCAGGAATTTGAAAAGCAAAGAACAATAGAGTTATTTTACTGCAGAACTAGAAAGAAACAAAATAAATGAATACAGTTATGTAGGAAAAGTTGCTAGTTGGAAGAATCTGTGCATAGCATATTACCCATAATGTATTCTTTATGCTTATTGTATCATGGAATGAATCACTACTATTTTTTTACATATAATAATGCAAAAAAGTGTGTGCACATTTTTGCATTACTATATGTAACTGCTAACACTTCTAAATACTATTTGATGGCCTACTTAATAGTTTATTTTGAAATTGCTATGCAGAAATAGAATAATGTTCAGTAATTTTGGAAAACATTTAGATGGTCATTTTCTTCCTTCATATATCTAAACATTCATGTTAATGAAATTTATATATCTATTTTACGTATTTTCCTTGTTGCAAAAATTTCTAGAAAAAAGTACCAATTAATCCAAATCATTCGTAATCAGGAATAGGAGAAAACATTTCTTTCGACAGTTCTTTTTATTTATATCTTTATGGTGGAAGTTTACATTTCCTTCCATAGAATGCTGAAAAAAGAGATTCAAAAAAGTGAGGATCTAAAATGAATGCATTTTACACATTGTAATAATAGCTGTCTAAATACAATGATCTGGATAATTAATGCCACATGACATATTACATGCTTCACTCAGGTATTCATTCCTCTATAGAAGAGAATGGTTGCTAAGTATCCATCATCACTGGAAGTAATATAAAACGACGGCATTTTAGATCCATATTTTTGCATTTGTTACTAGGTAATTAGTAGAGGAATAGTTTCAAAATTAAGAATTAAATTTTGAAATACAAATTGGTAATTTATACTTTTATGTAATTTTTCTACAAATACATATGCGGGTTAGTGAAACAGAATATGGCCATTTTTAATAGGAACTTTGTTTTTCCCATACTATAACAAAGTGCTAATGTGAGAGAGCACATCTACTGCAAAAATTTTCAGTTGACCTGCTTAAATCACACTGAAAAGAATGAATAGAACAGCAGCAGACCTTAGTAAGCAGAACACTATTTGAAAAACTTATAAGCCTATATATTTTATTTTGGATTGGAAAGGTTAGAAATACAAATTATGTTTATATTGATAACTCTTGAAGTCATA
Source organism: Natrix helvetica (assembly GCF_964273705.1). Taxonomy (NCBI): domain Eukaryota; kingdom Metazoa; phylum Chordata; class Lepidosauria; order Squamata; family Natricidae; genus Natrix; species Natrix helvetica. The sequence goes on along the minus strand of NC_138558.1, from coordinate 46,281,532 downwards.
TGTTGATAATATTAATCAAAATAGTTGATTTCCAGATTTTTTTATTCTAAATCCTAAAAACTGGAATTTGAAATGTTTAAAAATCACTATTTTGATTGATTAATCTTCTAAATATCATTGTTTATTAAAACTTAAATACCTAAAGTTACACTAAATCTTTTTCTGTTGGGGAAAGCTCCAGATATTCATTTATTAGACATATGTTCCAATTTTTTGTATGTGCATTATGTTCAGAGCTGTAATTGCAGAGCTGAAGAGAAATATGTATTGCAAACACATATACATATTTCAACATATAAAATCCTTTGGAATTGTTAGACAACCAATTTTATATTTTGAATTCTGTAATTTGAAAGTCTGTGTACCTTCAAAAGTATATCCAAGAAACGATGGATGATTGATTGTGTGTATATGTGGATTATAGGTATATAGGTATATATTTTACACACATGCACACAAATATAAATTTACAATCAGACATCATGGGAAGCCATATTTCATATTGAATACCTAAGGTGGAGAAGCAAATTTAAAATTGGTTGATAGGTCATATGAAATCAAATGGAATAAAGTCCACTACTAAATATAAATTTGTGGATCCTAAATAAATTGATAAGTATAAAGCTGCATGAATTTTAATACATTTGTTTTCCATACTAAATCATTTAGGATTAGATATTAGTTGATTCACATGATTTCATTTTACTATATTTATAGAATAAACGGCAAGTAACAAGTTCTTTTAAGAAAATTATGTTTGGAATCTTCATTAGCTTTACTTTTTAATGCTTTGTAATTGTACATAATGGTAGTATTTTTTTCATCTTGTATTTTTATTTAACACCTGTAAAGAAGTAACAGAGTTAGTATAACTACCACTTGTGTATGAGTAGTGAGGCCAAGCATCATAGAACAGTAAAAACTGCTTCTCAAAATTTTCTTGAGTTTCAACATTAATTTTAAGCAATATAAAATTAGAATAAAAAAGGAAATAATTTGGATAGCTATTCAGAAAATCACTTGATTATGGACCAATTTGAATGTAAACTTATGTCAGGCTTGCTTTGTTTTGGAAAACAAGAAAATATGCTTTTACTAAATATAACAGATTTTTATTTCTGTTTATATCATTTTCTAATACTTGTTCTTGATTCTACTGATTTTCAACTAGGGTGCCTTTTATGTATATTGATTTTCTTTTTAGACTTTTCTCTCAAACTATAACTTATAATATGTTGAACATATTTTAGGCCCGGATTCTGTTGACTGTGATTAGCTGTGCAGTTCTCAGGTTTCTGGCTATAATTCTTCAAGTGTAAACTAATACTTTGGAGGTGATTTTGATTATTTTTATATATATTATAGCCCTCTTAAAAACACATATTCAGTCAAAAGGCATAGTGGAATTTTTAAAAAAATGGGTAAAAGACTCACCTAATTATAAATATATATAATGTTTTCTTTTTTGTTTTTAGTTTGTAGATTAGATGTGAACCTAATTAAAGAATTAGGGTGTGTTTAAAATTATTTTAGTTCTCTAAATGGAAATAAAATTAAGTTATAGGGTTTACTGAATTTTGAATGTAGTTTAATAACTATTAAAGGGGAGAATTGCTAAGTGTTGCAAATTGGTTAATTTTTTAATTAAGAGGGAAGAATCATTTCATTGAGTCTTCTTCATTTTATGTGATAAAAGAAGTTACACCAATGCTTCAAGATAAGCTTAGAATGTGCTGCTTTATATAGTTTACTACATTAAACTGTTGAACAGTTGCTTATTTTAATTTTTATACTTTATTAGTGTGGCTCAAAATAAGTAGTATTTTATACTGCTATTTCTAATGTTATAATTTTTATTGAACATATTCACTTTTAGTCATAAACCATTCTTTCCTGGGAACTGTAAAATGTAGCTAAGAGCATTTTTAATAGTTCTTTTTAAATAAAACAAAAGTACCTTGTGTGACAAAGTTGACATTCTTAAGACATTTCCTTAATTTTGTTGCCTAAATGTTATACTGTCCATTATTGCAAAACACACAACAATGTGCCTTGAAAAGTTTGTCTTTCAGTTTTTGTGATAGTAAAGCTAGCATATCTCATTAATTCTGAAAGACTAAAGTGGTTAAACAAGTTGTTTACGTTTATGATGAGACTCAATGCAAGTGCAAGTGAGGTAAATAAATAAATAAATAAATAAATAAATAAATAAATAAATAAATAAATAAATAAATAAGCAAGCAGAAGGGTGATTGGTGAAGATAAACTTTGTATTGGTTTTAATTGTAGTTCCATTAGGCCTGTGTTATTACTGTCATAGAATTCAACTTGTTTTAGTTTTTTATTCCTCTTGGTCATATTTAATTAATAAGTTGAAAATAAAAGTAGATATTTTCTTTCTATGCTTTATTACTTGAAAAATGATTTTCTTTAATTTTTCAAACTGAGACCAGTTGCTCTAAAGATAACAATTCATTATCCTAAACTTACTGCCGTTTTCCATATATGGAAAAGATAAGGAGAACATTTGCTGTTTTGGTTACCCATGTAAGATTTTTATCTACAAATATGAAAGTGTGGTTACTTGGATATTATTCAAGTTAATATTGTATCAGTATTAAAATGAGGCTGTTCCTATTTAATAATATTGAAAATCAATATTTAAAAACAGGTTGTATTTGCACCTCTAGGCACGTACATTATGCCTCCAGAAGTTGTGAATGCCCCAACACTGGAAGTCTTTAAGAAGATGTTGGATAGCCATTTGTCTGGAACGGTATAGGGTTTCCTGCCTAGGCAGGGGGTTGGACTAGAAGACCTCCAGGGTCCCTTCCAACTCTACTATTGTATTGTATTGTATTGTATTATAAATTCTGGCACTTTAATTGAAACTTAAACATAACAGACTTAAGTTAGTCTCCTTCCAAATTTCAGAAGTCATTTGGGCGTTTTTGTGAACTTTAGATTCACAAACCATGTTTAGTCAATTGTAAGTGACAGGTGAATTCTCATTAAAATCTTAACTGACTTCATTTTTCAGATATCTAAAAAGTATTTGGAAGCTATAGTATCTCAGTTTTCTAGAGTATATTTAAATAAGTTATTAAATGAATATGACCCAGATGCTTAAGAACTTTGTACTGTTAGCTATAGTTGTTATCCACATGTAAAGTTGATGGTTTTTTATCTTCAATATTGAAAAAACTACAGTTGAATTATTTAAATTAAAAAAATACAGTGTAATTACTAATTTGGGCAGAATGTAACATGGATAAAATTATTTTATGAAGTAATTCAGATTTGTTTTCAATCATAAAAATATCCCATTATGAACAGAGATTATTGGAACCATTTTCATTTTTTATACCAAAGGAGAAAAATTCTTATCACTAATTAAGCATATTTCTTAAGTCCATTAATTAGAAATGTATTACCTGAGGCACTGGGTTTTATATGGCTGTTCAAAAGCTTTGGATACAGACCTTGAAACCCCTCTCAATGTTGACCACATTGTAACTTTTTTAATTTAATAGATTGGAGAAAACATACATACTAGTAATTAGTAATAATTTTGTTAATGATTACTTTTAGTTATCCCAATCTTCCTTACCTTTGATAGAGAAATTTCTAAGGGTGCAAAAGTCTAAATGTGCATCTCCGTCTGGAAAATGTTATATAATCAGATTAAAATGAGATACTCCCATTAGTATCATATGGTTGACCTTGAGTCTCCATTATAAAATGAAATCCTCCATTGGAGAAGCTCTCTTCAAAAGACTTTTACAGATAATGTTATATTATGGTTTTAGTATAGAGAAGTACCATGCATACACTAATAACATTTTATACAGAAAGTTCAGCAATAACAACAAAATTCCAGACTTTTTGACATTTTCTGCTGAGCTGTAGACTTTCCAGAAGAATATTGATAAAATAACATCAATATATCACCACAAGGCGGGAAATAAGTTTCAGAAAAAACATTAAAATACGTTAAAGGGTTGTTATATAAACATTAGTATATAAACAATTACTGTACCTCCCTGCTTCCTATGACTTTTGGTTTAACTATGTATGTTTCATATTTTGAGTAGGCTGTTTGGGGATAATTTTGTTCATATTTGATATGCTAGTAGAGGGGGAACTACCATAAAATGAGTTTAAATTGTGTAGATAATTATAAAAGTAGGTGATAATTTCATGCAGACAGAAGGCACATTAGTAGACCAACTGATGTCTCTATAGCATTTAGTATGTGACATTTATATATATATATGTGATAAAGGTTTGTGTGTTTTTTCAGCAATTCAATATTTAAACTTGAAGAAAGAAAAATATGTCTAAGTATAAATACAAAACATAAGCTGATATAAATTAAAAACAGCTGCAGATGTGTTTTAAAAATAAAAGAAGTAATAAAGTAATAGTAATGAAAAGTAATAAATTAATATATTAACATTAAGAATACTCTTGAGGTCAGTATGAGGGAAAGAAGCTAAAATTATTTAGGAATTAAAAGTAAATTATTTATTAGAAAAATATTTAAAAGCTGAGTTGGTCATCACAGTTACATTTTGAAGCAATATAGTTAGGAAACCAGTGAAAGAAACAAAATGGTACAAAAAGTTGGAGAAAATTCAATTTTTAAAACGTTATTGTTAGATAGTGAGAGTTGTCTCAAGGGAATTGGAGCATGAAGGCTTTGAAGATTGCACAGTGCAGTGTACTGAGAATGAGGAATACAACCTCCCCCCACCGCAAAATAGGCCTTTTAGTATCTGCATAATTAGCATGCAATAGTCCTACACACACAAATAATATTGAAGTTCATGGATTAAGTTCTTTGAGCATACATAAGAATTGAAATGAACTTTAAAAAAATAGAATTATTAACATACATAAGATTTTTTTGCAAAGTGCCATTAATTGTGCTGATCACAGTAAGCAATTGATGCTTCCCAGAAATTTAGATAAATGTTTTTCAGTAACCCTAGGTACAGTTGAATGTATCTACTGATTGTATGCAGCATAAGATTGTGAGCATAAGTTTTGTAGGAGAGCTGTGTAGGCAAAAATCAGAAACTTTGTAGCACCCTTTCAAATTAACAATTTTAACAAAAGACCTAAATTTTTGTCTCATGAAAGCTTGTGCCTTTTGATATTTGTTAATCTGGAGAATGACCACTAATCTTCTGATTTTTAAATGTGTATATCTGTCTTAATTTTGCCAAGCCTATTCTAAATATATATTCCTTTTAAAATTAAAAATGTATAGTCCATGTGTTTGATTAGTGAAAAATATTATTTACTGATACATTATTATTATTGTCTGTGTAGATCGTGTGTGGAATTGTTCAATATTCTGTTTTTTTTATAATTCTTACCAGGAATCATTGTGAAATCTTGTTACAGTATTACAGTTGAAATTTATATATAAATTCATATATATATATGTTTGATGAAAGTGCCATAGTCAAAGTGCAAACCAAAAATTATGGAGTAAAAAAAGTATAGACCTTATATTGCTGGTTTTAGAATGTCAAATGATGTATATCTTCATTCTGCAATGCTGTAGTTGCTTTCACGGCAGTAAGCTGAATTCAGGTCACAGGATCTTTTTTACTGAAAAACTTACTTGGGGTTTTGGTATTGCTTAGCGTTCTGTTATTAGTAATGTAAAGTTCTGTAATTAGTGGGTACATTTATTTGTCATTAGAGAGTATGTCTAATTAAATGTAACATAACAAGAAAATTGTTTTGCTCAGACATATTCAAAATTCAGTCTCCAATTCTAGTATAATGTTGGCAGTAATGAAAATTTTGTTCCTGTATACAAATTTTGAATGAATGCTGTGACGGATTTTTCCCCATAAATTTACTTATCAACATTCTAATATAGTATAATGAAACTAGATTATTGTTAGTCATTGAACAGAGTAATGAATATTTTATCGATCCTCACTGGCTCAGCTTTCCATCCTTCTGAGGTTGGTAAAATGAGGACCCAGATAGTTCGGAGCAGTATGCTAACTCTAAACCGCTTAGAGAGGGCTGTAAATCACTGTTAAGTGGTATATAAGTCCAAGTGTTATTGCTAGTGCTATTTACCTGATATATGTACATACATATACATATGTATATATTGTATATGTTTTTGCTTACGTAACTGGTAGCAGACTTATTTGGACAACATCATAATTCGCAAGGCATAATTTTCCTGAATGCATTTTGTATCTAACGGGGAAAAAATAGCAAAAAGACCCTTTCGGTAGACATCTTAAGAGCCTCAAATAATTATTTTGTAAAGCAATTCTAGGTCATGCTGGCTAAATTAGTTCAGATTTTGTTGGGTCAAAAAAGCCATATAATTAGTATTTTGCCCTTGAGGGAGTACATCCCAAAGTTTAAAGATGCTAAAGGACCTGAAGGTCAGAAGATCGTCATTTTTATACAATGATAAAACATTAATAAGATTCCTTGTTAATTTTTATTTCTAAGTAGTCTTTTATTCAAAATTTTATATGTGGGTAAAATCCAACAATGCTCAATCAAAACCTCTTTTTTTTCCACCTCCAAATGCTCTTACAACTCTTGTACAAACTTCCCAATCATCTTCTGCTAATTTCTTTCTGTGCTCCTGCAATTTATTTGCACCTTAGTCCAGAGAGAGTAAAACTTTGATGCAATTCAGCTGGTGGAAGGGGGAGAGAGTTTATTTAGTTATTGGTTTTTGTGTTATTTTTTTAAGTACTGTAGATCTTGCTTTGAAAAGTTTTTCAGGATCATGCTTTTTATTTTTAGCAAGATGAATGTGAGTCTTCTATAATTTCACTTCTCATTTGTTCAAGTGTTATATCCTTTACAGTACTTGTCATTGAACAATATCCGAGTTGTCTGTATGTGGCATTTATTCTGAAGCTGCAAGCAAAGGTTGTGTGCTGTGGTTGCAAACACACATGGAAAAAAATGAGACAGCTTTCAAAAGTTACAAAGGAGGCGTGCAAGAGACGTGGCTGTTTTAATGCTTCGAAAAGGAATGATTTGTTCTTGCTAATGTATGTGAGGACCTTTTTAAAATACTTTCCACAGCTCCCATTAATTAAAACAAATGTCTTTAAACTTTAAAGGTACAAGGCTTGAATTTCAGTTTTTGTAAAAGGTATTCAATTTTTTTCACCTGTGATAGGAAATTAGTTTTATATAAGATTATTATAGTTAACATTTAAAAAGTAATTATCTTCTACAATTTTTAGGTAACATAAAAACTTATCTTTATCCTTTGAAACAATTCTTAGCTGTTACATAATGTTGAAGTATATTCTCAATAATAAGTTGGAAAACTGAATGAGAAAATCCTTCTTAGCAGATTGTTTCATCCTGTTTGTTATGGTTGTCAAAACATTAGAGGCAGAGAAAACTTAGATCTTGCTAGAAGAGAATTTAAAGATTAAAAAGGGAGGAAAAGTATCTCTTCATTAGCAGAGAATCACTTTTACTTTGGAGGCTTCTGAGCTTTTGAAAAATGAATTTGACTGTGTATACACTGAATCCAAACTACCTTATTTATCTTTTCTGGACTGGGCATCAAATGTGTAGAGGACTCAGCTGGGGTGTGTATTATTCCTTCATGTTTGGCTTCATTGGAATAACAATTTAAATAAGACAAACCACCGACTGGGAGGGAAAGGCATTAGATCTGCCTTTAATGACTTAATGAAGCATGAGAAATTATGATCTCCCATATAGATGATCAATTTGTTTTGGCTACCCTGTGCTTTTCCCACAAAAACATCAATGCATAGCTTGAATCAAAACAGTAGTTGATTTTTTAAAAATGTACTTTAATTTTAATTTAATTACATTAAAAACTAAATTGATTAATTTTAAAAATTAAAATTAAATAATCGACTTAAATATTTTTGACATAACCTATTTTTTATAAGGAGCTCAAAGTGGTATATAAGCTAGTCGTTGATTTACAACCACAATTCAGCCCAAAATTTCTGTTTTCTAAGTGAGACATTGAGTTTTGCTCCATTTTACAGTCTTGCCACATTTGTTAAATAAATCACTGCAGTTGTTAAGTTAGTAACATGATTGTTAAGTAAATCTGACTTCCCTGTTCAGAAGATCGCAAAAGTTGATCACATGATTCTGGGACATTGCAATCATCAAATATGAGCCAGTTAGCAAATGTCTGAATTTTGATCACATGATGTTGCAAGATTGTAAATTGAAAAATGGTCAGAAGCCACTTTTTCAGTGCCGTTGTAACTTCGAACAGTCACTAAACAAACTGTTGTAGGTAAGGACTCTCTGTATTGCCTTCCTTCTCCAAACATGAGTTAGGTTTGGATGAGAGCATGATGAACTCAAAGATGAGCTTTTGAATGAGGTGAGTTTGATCCCAGGTCTTCCTGCTCCTAGTCTAATCCCTTAAATAATAATGCATGTAAATAATAGGTAATGTAAATGTCTATATTTAAAATTTTAGGAAAGTTTTTCCCCACAACTTACTTTGATTATTGGCAGGAATTTTACTGTACATTCTGTGAAAAGGTTTAGATTTTTAATGTTAATATCAGTGTGTGTCACAGCATTGTCTAGCATAGAATTTGTTTGAAAAAGTGAAAAAATGTTCTGAGATTATTGCTACAATAAAGAGTTCTATATAATGCTGCTTCAGATTACTACTAAAGCAGCATTATATAGAAATCTTTATTGTTCATTAACTTTGTAATAGGCACCAACCTTTATGAGTTTGATTTCTAGGAAAAGAGTTCTAGAAGCCTCCTGAAGACTCTGGAGGTCGAAAATCGGCCCTATGGACAAACTGGAAGTCACCATTCCCCAACTTCCAGGTTCCCCGTAGGTCTGTTTTTCGCCTTCCAGAGGCTTCAGGGAAGCCTGGGTGTGGCACGCCGGCACACAACCCCCTTGTGCTCCCCCCGCTTTTGGCACGGTAGCCAAAAAAGGTTTGCCATCACTGGTATATCTCTATTGAAAAAATAGTCAGGATAGTTTCATGGTGACATAGACTGTAATAATTTTTAATGATTTGTTCTTTAAGTCTTTACATTTATTTAGAGTGATTTAGATAAATAAAGACTGGTGATACTTGAAGTTCAGAGTGGCTATGCAAATCCTTTTGAAAAACATGAAAAATATGCCTTGCAACATAAAAAAAGACAACAAGGGCTATGCATGAACTCATAAACAGAATGGTCAGAAGCTTTTTTTCAAAGTAGCCATTTGAGCCTGTAAAAAGGCAATTTTAAGAGAAGCCATTTGCTCTTCTGCATATTGCCAAGCAGTTCTTTCTGAGTATTTGCATAGCCTTACGGTGTGTTCCCCATATAGACAGCCATGTGGAATTAAAAATACAATTGAGTTAGTTTTCCTTGGTAAACATCTCAAGAATATCCTTTTAAAAAAAAAAATCCAAAGTACATAGTTTAGATATTTTTATTGCATATTTTTCTTCTCACGGGAGTGTTCTTACTCATTCTTACTTTTTTTAACCAAATTATTATTACATTAGTAAGGCCACCCCCCTCCATGACAACTCTGAATGCAGATAGCATTAAAACAGATTAAGCAATATAAAAAACAAAGAAAAAATGATGGGCTCCACCTTGTAAAACAAATACCTTGTCTAATATACAATATTCCTATAAGAGGACCATCACCTTATATAGCCTGAGCCTGGGAAAGAGCCTGGGGTCAGGCACAATGACAGAGAAGGCCTGCTTGTAAGGCCCAGCATACAATTACTGTTAAATTGACAGGATTTGAAATATGTCAGCTATTTCAAATCAAACAGGATGGGTACACATTGTAGAAAGAAGTTGGTCTCTCAAATAGACCCGCACTATGTTATGTTTATAGGTAAATTGAAACCAGAATCACATTGGTGCAACAGATAACTGCCCATTCTGCCCTTCTGAAGGGTTTTCAAGGACATTGGGATACATTGCAATAGTCCACAGAGGGTGGCCAACCCAAGAATGATTGTCTAGGGACTTTCCAGATCCAGAAACAGGTGCAATTTGCCACTACCTTCTTAAGTAGACGTGAGTCTTGAAAACTTACAAAAACATTCATTTTGATGATTTGGTGTCTTTACTCTGCCTGCATACAACAGTAGTTCTCAAAACAGCTGACTCAGATACCCTTTCTTCTTATATATATCTGAGTTAAATTTCATGCAAGAGGTTTCTTGAGTAAATCAGTTCTCTCTTCCATTCCTATCATAGATTACTACATTCTTACTGATATCTTATATATTTCTCTTTTCAAGCAGAATGGAATTCATTGACCTATGTGGCTGATCCAAGGGTATATTTGGATTGCAGTACAGTAATATCGATTTACAACAGTTTGTTTAGTGACCGTTCAAAGTTACAATAGCACTGAAAAAAGTGACATGGCAGTTTTTCACAATTACGGCCATTGCAACATCCTCATGGTCACATGACCAAAATTCAGACACTTGGCAACTGACTCATATTTATGACAGTTGCAGTGGCCGGAGTCATGCGATCCCCTTTTGTGACCTTCTGACAAGCAAAGTCAATGGGAAAGCCAGATTCATTTAACAACCTGGTTACTAACTTAACAACTGCAGAGATTCACTTAATAACTGTGACAAAAAAGCTTGTGAAATGGGCAAAAACGCACTCAACAACTGTCTCATTTAGCAACAAAAAAAATTGGGCTGAATTGTGGTAGTAAGATGAGGACTACCTATATTTTGCCAGTTGCCCAACTCCTTGTTTGTTCTGATTCTTTCAACTTAGTTTTTCATATACAGGCTTTTTGGATATGCCAATAATTTCCTTTATAATGATCTTTGGATTATTTGAAGAAAACTGTAGGATATCTAAACATACCTAATACCGTGGCAATCACTTTATGTGATACATTAGACATATTTGTGAATGAACAGGATTCTGCATTGGTCCATTAAACTGCAATCAGCGAAATAAAGGAATCTCTAAATAATTTCAGTGTATTAATATTTTATTATTCTGGTACTTGTTATTTTTAAGTAGTCTTATTTCTAAGTAATTGAAACTTCTCAGATTCAGATTGTTTACAGCATGGGTCGTCAACCTGGTCCGTACTGCCCACAAGTGGGCGTTTTGGGATACCAGGTGGGCGGTGGGGATTTCGGAGGTTAAAACCTCCTTTTGTGCGAGTGGGAAGGAGAAGAGTAGAAACTGTTAGCAGGGACAGGCAGAAGCCGAGCAGAGCAGTTGCAAACACATGGGAAGAGGAATGGGAGGAGTAGAAACTGTTAGCAGGGACAGGCAGAAGCCGAGCAGAGCAGTTGCAAAATAGGAGAAAGAAAAGGCAGGAGAGAATTATTGTTGGCTAATAATAATAAGTGGGCTAACTAGCTCAGCCTTACTTTTGTACATAGCCCTAAGGAAGATTTTAAAAAAAGGAGATAAAAAGGAAAAGCACCGAAAGAGGAGACCTTCGTTTGTTCCTTACTAAAATCGAACCAGATATCAAATATTTAGTCTCGCAGCATCAGCCTCAAAGATCTCATTAATCACTAGTAAAGCTAATTTCAATTTACTTCATTGTTTTCTAATTAAACTTTATAAAGTTAAAAACATTATAAACATGCATAAAGTAGAAATAAAAAGATAAATGTATGTACATTTCTTTTTAAAAAAAACATCCTCCTTTCTAAAAAATATTCCGCACTTGCGCAAAAACTGGTGGGCGGTAAGGAAATTTTTCCATCAAGAAAGATCCATTAGTGGGCGGTAGGTAGAAAAAGGTTGACTACCACTGGTTTACAGATTCATGTATTTGTCTTGCCAGTGCTCACTGTTTTATTCCAGTGTCATCCTCCTTCAACCTTATAGGCTTTTACTTCATTATAAAATAAATTTTGTTCCATTGCTGAAATATAGCATGTTTTAGGTAAAGGGGCAAAAACACAATGATATTTAATATTTTATTTCTACTGGATAAAGGTTTAATATGAGATTCATAGTAAAACATTTTATTATGTTAAGCTGTTCTATCTTTTCTACATTTCTCCTGTCTTAAATACAGTACACATAATCATACTTTGACAGATATCAAAATACTAGCTTGGCTCATATATTGTATCATGGACAAGCCAAAATATACTTAGCTATATTACAGTTTAGTGTATTGTATAATCCCACTAAGTTTCAGTTAATTTATTAAACTATGTTTAAGGCGAAGTAATAGGATAGTCTTATACTTATAAGGATATGGAGCTTTTACATGAAGTTCAGTTATTTGTGGTCCCACCTTGCACCCCTGATTCAGTATTCCAGATTGAGACTGGAAAGGCCTCCGAGAACTTGAGCAAATAGCATAATTAGCAATTGGCTTAAATTAATTTTCAACCCAAATACTTTGGGTTCCTCTGAGTCTTCTTGGTGAAAATCATTTGGTGAAACCCAAGGTATTGTAAACTTTCACTGATATACTGATCTCAATAAATTTTGAACAGGCCAAATAATTGTTTAAGCAATATGCTAAAAATATTAACATGCAAAATAATTTATAAACTACATTAAGATTTTGCTGTTATTTGTTAATTTATGATCTCTGACTGTAATAATAATAAAGTATCAGAAACCTCTGTACTAACCTGGAAAATAAGATTAGAATTTCACTGATGAGTATAATTGTCACTGTATAAGTTTTTTCAAGTAAGTACAGTAGGCAATTCTTAAATTGTGAAATGCTTAAATAAGATACAGTTTTAATATTTTGATGGAAAGTTAAGTTATTTTTCTTAAAAGCAACAATCTATTAGCTTTTTCAGTTAATATTTTTTCATCCAAAAGAACATTTTATCTCTAAAGAGACTGCATGTAGTTTGTCTTTATTATAATAACCACTTATCACCTTAATAATCACAATGATTATTTTATTATTTTATTTGCCAATCTCAAGCAAAATTATTCTAGAAAACTAATATCTATTTAAAAAAAAACCAAATGTTACAAAAATATAACTGGTTTACTGAAGCACATTTGAATAGTGCTAATTTGAAATTTGACAGATTTATTGCTTGTTATAATTAGCTTTGATGTTTCACTAGGGGGACAGAGGAACAAAATAATCTGCAGTAAATGAAATATTCCTTCAATTTTTGTGTTTATAATCATTTTTTGAAATAGGAGTATTTCAGAGAAAAAAAGGAAGTAACATTTAATTTTTTTACCAGGTCTAAAACTGCTTAATATTTTAAAGATTTTCCAGGATCTAGTGGAATAATCCCATTTCATCAGACAATAAACTAGGAGCCCTCTAACAGCAGTCAAGATGGAAATACCACTGGAAAAAGCAACTTGATCATGAATAAGGATGCAAATGAGCATGCAGTCATCATAAAGGAACAATATGAATTTCCTAAGACATAATTTTAGCATAATAGTTTGTAAACATTGGTTTGTGGCATAGTATTTGCAAACTATGTGCAGCAAATTATATCCCTAAATATTGAGAAGTAGGTCATAGATTTTCTTTCAAAATTACATTTCCCAGTGCCTGCAAGATTCTGTGTAGTTGTGATATAGGAGATTTTATCTCCTTACCTAAGTATCACAGTTGGACCTAGCTTGTATTTTCTTTCTCACTAACTTGAATTTCTTATAAATAAAACTATATTAAGTTGCTCATAATTTATTTCATAGTTCTTCTGATCCTTTTCGTGGCTAAGGCCTAAGTTGTACAATATTCTTAGTTTCAGTTCAGATCAGGCAAATAGAGGAATTGGAATTTAAAACCTTCCAGTTTGTTCTAGTACTAATTTCAGGATGATCCAACAGGTTGTTAGCTTTAGATATTTTTTCATAATGTAAAGACCCTTTCAGTTGCTTCATGGAAAAATAGCTGTGGGGTACAAAGGAAATAAAGACAATTTCACAAAGAAAGAATCTTCCAAATCCAGTCATTCACCATCCATTTCAAGACCAACTCTGTTTGTTCTGTCCCTATAATACGCCTGTCAAACTTGTATAGGCTGGAGTTAACGATGAAAGAAAGACTACTTCATGGAGGAACACTGGACATTTTCTGAGAATATCAGCTTCACTTTGTGATGGATCTGGAATTATGTAAAACTGGCATACAAAGCTGGTTAAATCTGTTTGTCATGTATATTGTTTGTGAAGGTTTTTTCATGGTAATTTATAATATATAAAATACGTGCAAAATTGCTACTGTATCCAATTGGAAAAATATATTAAAGTACTTATAAATTATATTACTTTTATTTATATTCTATACACAAATTATAACTGTGGTAAGAAAATACAATTAAATGCTAAAACAGTTAAGGACTTCTCAAAGGATTGACCAGAAGATATATAGAATTTGACACACAAGCCTTTTTAACTTTCTCTGAATCTTTAGCAGAGTATATCTGTATTGAATCACAAGCATTATCTCTTTGTGAAGAAGTGTTCAGTGAGCACAATCTCAGCAAACCACAACAAAAATACAGCTTTTTAATCAAGTATATTTCATAGTTGTGGCTATAGCAGATGTCATATTAATACACACCTACATTGCTGTACAGTTAGCAGTTCTTTTGAGTATTCTGTCCAACTCCTTCAGTTAAAGACTTTATAAAAATCATATTCTGAAAAATGTTTCACTACTGGGTGTATAGTGGCAATGTTTCAATAGTGCCAAGTAGTCTACTTGTTACAGTAAAAATATTTGAGGTGATAAAACAAGATTAAGCAAGTTCTTCTTAAAAAGATTGTACTTTATATATTTGTGAGCACATATACGGTTTGTTTCTCCTGCCCTGAACCGTACCCGAATTTAAGAATAGCTATTATTTGACAGGTTTGTGCAATAAAGGAAACTATTATATTGAATTTATGGTTAATTCCTTAGAGGCTTTCAAAAACGATGTATTCCTAAGGAGATTTTGATGCATATGGATATGTTCATTGCATATGATAAAGAATACTGTCAAACAATTGTTTCCAATAAATCCACGAAATTCATTTTATTGCCACTTGGATAACCGAATGCTGACTGGTCATCTTTTTTATTTTTCAGAGTATAAGACACACCGGAGTATAAGACGTACCTTAGTTTTTGGGGAGGAAGATAGGAAAAAAAAATCTGCCTACCAGGTATTCATCTGGCTAGCATCCTTAGTATGGTCAGCTTCAGCAAATAGGTTTGCTGGTTTTATCCCCTGGTTGGGGATAAAAAACAGCTAAAGCACAGCTGATCATGGGAGAGAGAAGCAATGAGAAAAACAGGCAAAGCACGGAAGATGGCTTAACTTGTTAGCGCCTCATTAGGGCTGAAAAAAAGTTTCTAAAGCACAGCTGATCATTGGAGGGAGCAGCAATGAGAAAAGCAGTCAAAGCACGCTTCATTTGTTAGTTCCTCATTGGGACTGAAAAAAAGCTTTGAAAAAGCTACATTCGAAGTAAAAGACACACCCAAATTTTCAGCCTCGGGGGTGGGGTGGGGAGGGGAAATGTGGCTTATATTCCGAAAAATACAGTGTTCATTTTTATCTTGATGGTAATGTCCTTCAATTGATAAAAATTGAATAGATAGATTTCATTCATGAAATTATCTTTAACAATAATTTTTAAAATCACAAAAGCAAAGCTTGCCATTTCAAGTAAAATTTTGGTACTGAATTATTGATCGTATAAAATTAGGTAAATCAATTTTATTTCAATCTTTTTTACATCTTCCCTTCTAATGGGGGCTTACTTTCTTATACTCATAGAATGTCTGCTTTAAATGACAAGTGCTAACAGACAATGTTAATTTATATAGTTTTCTCTGTTATGTTTTTATATTGGTTGCTGTAATTTATTTATTATTCCATAAACAGATGGGACTTAAAGATTTTAACAGCTATAGCATATTGAAAAAAGGAGAATACTTGGAATTCTTCATCAAGAAGAAAAAGAGAGACATAAAATAGAAAATGTCATTCTAAATACGTGTAGGTGGGATGGAAAAAGATGGATCATACATTGACCTGCCAAATGTGACAGCCATTCTATAATCTGTGTATGACAGATGAGTACATATAAAATCTGCTCCTTTTTTGTCACTCTCGATTTATTATAGACAGTTTAACTATGCTGCAGGCTGCAGCAGCTGTTGGAACAAATATTAATGATGTGATAATGAGTTGCACAAAATTTAAGAGTACATTAAGATTATTTAGGCCTGAATACCTCTTCTTCTCTTTACCAGATAAACTTTATAGTTGGAAATTCTTGGATCTACTGCTATAAGTGTATATACCTAATATTCAAGACATACTATGTTAGATCCTACAGATTGCCTTTTTTATCACATACTGATCATTAAATTAAACAAATAACTCTATTCTTTTTCTTAGAAAAAATGTCTGTTTTCAGTATAATTTTTAGAGATTTTTCCTGTATCTTGTCAGACTTTACTTTAAGAATAGAATTGAAGAGATTTTAAAATCTATTGGTGTAGAGCAGTGATTCTCAACCTTCCTAATGCCGCGACCCTTTAATACAGTTCCTCATGTTGTGGTGACCCCCAACCATAAAATTATTTTCGTTGCTACTCTATAACTTTAATTTAGCTACTGTTATGTAATGTAAATATCTGATATTCAGGATGTATTTTTATTATTATAAATTGAACATAATTAAAGCATAGTGATTAATCACAAAAACAATATGTAATTATATACTGTGAAATATTTATTTCTAATTACAAATAAATGAAATGTTGTCTGGGAAGTTTAAGAGCAAGCTCCCGGCTCTAAGTGGAAAGAGTGCCCTTCTTTTAAAAAGAAAAAAAGGAAAGAAAAAACAAAACAGCCACCAATTCTTCCTTCCTGTCTCTCTGTCTCTCTCTGTGTGTGTCTGTCTCTCTCTGTGTGTGGCTCTTTGTCTCTCTCCTCCCTCCCTCTCTGTAATTCTAACTCTGTATCTCTGTCTCTCTCTCCTCCCTCCCTCATCTCTGTCTCTCTGTGTGTCTCTGTCTCTCCCTCCCTTCCTCTCTATCTGTGTGTGTGTGTCTCTGTCTCCCCTCCCTTCCTCTCTCTGTCTCTCTCTGAAATTCTCTCTGTATCTTCTCCCTCCCCATCTCTGTCTCTGTGTGTCTCTGTCTCTCCCCTCCCTTCCTCTCTCTCTGTGCCTCTGTCTGTCTGTCTCTGTCTCTCTCTCTCACACACACATTGTGGTCACCTCACCTGTTCTTTGGCTGCTGCACAAGCTCACATGGCGTGCACTGCCCTCTTCTCTCTTTTGACAGTTGCCTTGTTTCCAATGGAGGGGGTGGGGAATGCATGCGTTTTCCTCCCTCTGCATGGATTTCCCACTCCCTATGGGTCCCATTGTTGCTGGAGCCGTTTTTGCTGAATCAGGTGCAGCAGCGGGACTCTTGCCATCGCTGAGAGCTTCACTGGCAACCACTTCTTGCCATCGCCGCTGCGCCAGATTCAGCAAAAGCGGCTCCAGCAGCAACGGGACATGCTTGGGGAAGGGAGAGCTGGAACTGACTGCCCGGGATTGTGTTTCTGCCACCGCTGTGAAAATGTCTGTTTTCCAGTCGCAGGAGGGAAGGAAAGAAGCCAGTCTTTGCAAAGAACCTCCTTCCCCGTCCAGAGAGCCCATGCCGAAAGACAGGAGGAGGCGGGCTGGTTTGAATGCGGGCGAGCGGGCAGTTTGGGACCAGCACCTCCCTTGCTCATTCGCGCAGGCAGAGAAAGAAAATAGGCTTGTGATAAAGCACCCCTGCCACCAAGGGCGAAGGGGAGCACCTTCACCCTTGACTATTGCATGCCTCCTTTCTCCACCTGCCTGAACTAGCAAAGAAGGCGGGCCACTAAACCGCCCGCTCGCCTGCTTGCATTCAAACCAGAGAAGAGGGAGCAACCCATCCCTGGTCTGTCTGTCTCACTCACTAACTCACACACTTAATCACTCACTCTTAAAAGTACCTGGCAGTTCACTTGGAGGGCTTCAGAGAGCTTTGGAGGACAGCTTCTGCAGAAGCCCGGGCGAGTGAGAAGTTCCCGCCATTACAAAGTCTCTGAGGCTGTAATTGTATGGGGTGTGCACACGTACCTATGTTTTCCACGGCGTGGAGCTGTGGTGACACTCTACGAGGCCGGTGATGAGTCCGGAGCCCATCCACGGAGGATTTCGAGGAATGCGAGGGGGAGTCTAAAGTTTAGAGTTCCAATGGTCTTAGTGACCCCTGTGAAAAGGTCGTTCAACCACCAAAGGCGTCGTGACCCACAGGTCGAGAACCACTGGTGTAGAACAAGAAATTCTCCTTAAGGAACTCTTAATAAGGAAGGTTGAATAACAGGATAAATGAAACTACTAGATGAAGGCTCCTTAGAAGAAAGTATCCTAGTTCTAACTTTTAATTTTATGATTCTATGAAGCATTTAATAAATTTCTCCTGCATACACATACTTTCAATCATACACAAGAGATGTAGAAAAATAATTTGTGGAATCAACATTTTCCATGAAAATGTTTCTACTTGAGCTAAGTTTAAAACTACTATTTGCACTTTTATTTCAAGAGCAAGCAGATAGGTCTTAGTTACCTGTGTTTTTAGAGTGGGCAGTATGCAAAGAAGTTCCAGCAGCAAGGTATTACTGAGGAATTGAATAAAGTAATTACTGCAAACATTCAGAAGCATATTCTTAGAAGCTTTTTTGCTTTTTGGAACCAAGTTCTAATTGCATTCAGCTTGCTAAGATTAATTTATTTTTATGAAACAGATTTTTACCTTCATCACCTCTATCTAGGGTAGGAAATAAAAGAATTATCTTTTTTTGTTTTCATATAGCTTGTCTGGCAAAAATTGTTTTGGAAAAGATAATTCTGGAGGTAGCTAAGAATTTTAATGTTCCTGGTATTTGCAAAAAACGGTGAGAACAGATGTTGTGGAGTGTCATGCCAAAGAAAAGTTTTAGAGAAAAGATTTAATCTGGCAGGTAGCATAGAACTTCTTATTTCTGACAAAGTGGGGGAAATACGACAGAGCCAGACAGTTGTCTACAGTTGCCATCAGGATTCTAAACTTCTGAAAAGTAACTGTGTCTCATGAACATAGCTGACAAGCTTTCTGTTCAGTTAAGACAAAAAGAGGAATCAAATAACAAATGCAGTTCTAAGCTAGTTTTCATTTCTAAAAATGAACAATTAGTAAGAAAGAATTTACTAGTCATAGCATGTATGAACAATCCTATGTGGATTTCCATTGAATTTTCTGACCAGTAGCAGGGAGAAAAAAGTGATCCCGCCCTCTCCATGCAGTGAATACTGCTACCTAGGATGCTATTCTTGGAGGTTTTCCTGCCTTCCAGCAGTTTTCAGAAAATATATTGAAAAAATGTGAAAATTTCTGACAGTAGGAATTGAAAAAGGCCTGTCTACAAGAGGCAAGAACTAGATTCAGACATACTGGATTGAGTCAAGGGCACTTACAGTTTCTCAGTGTTCTGTAATCTCTGCAGTCATGTGATTACAATTTTCAATGTTCCCTGCCAGCTTCCCACAAGCAAAGTCAATAGCAGGAAATCAGAAATCACTATGTTAGATTGTCACTTAACAATGCATATGGACCTCATTTAATGACTGCAATCAAGAGTTCCAGAATTGCCATTGGTAAGCAATCTGTCAGGTTATATCACTATGTTGCTTAAGTAGGAGTTTCTGGTCCCAATTGGTGTTCTAATCACATAATTTTAATTTTTATGACTACTGGAAATTGGCATATATATATTTGTGCATAAAGATTGGATTTCTTTTTTTAAAAATGGTATTTTAGGACAAAATAATTAAATACAAATAGTATTCATTTAGTGATATAACTGGGACTGGCAGTTTGGTCATTAAGTGAAGCTTCAACTACTTTTACTTCAGCTTTCTTTTGCTTTACAGACCAAAGAAAGTCATAAATCCAATATTAGTCATAAATTTACTTTTTCATCACCGTCATAACTGCAACTTGCTGCATCAGTTCCTAAATGAGGACAATCTGTATAAAAATACCACGTATATTTGAAATTCTAGTTATGTTTTTTGATTACTTACAGCAAGGATGATTAAATCTTGGAGTTAGTTACATTTTAGACAATCTCTCATGCCCTAGTTACTTCACAATTGGATTATTGTAATACATTATACGTGTTGTTGCACCTGAAGACAATCTGCAAATGAAAGCTCTTTCAGAATAAAGCAGCATGGGCAGTGATGGGGCATCACATTGTGTCTTTGGGATCCTGTGCTTTCAAAGCTGCACCATTTAGCAGTTGGCTTCTAGGTGATATTCAAGATGCTTTAAAGCCTTTATGCCATAAGGACCAGACTATCTGAGGGACTGCTGCAATCTCTGTCTATCACGACAGTCCAACAAAGTGTGGCTGCAGTGTCATTTTTTAGGATCTACGAAGTGCATTTACTAAGTTGATGTACATGCTCTTTGGGTGGCCTCCTGCAATGGCTCAAAGGGGAGTCCGGTGTGTGAGTTTAAAACCCTGGTCAGGTTCCAGGTAGGGTACCTGTGCACCACCGGAAGCGTTAGGTTGACTGTTCCCTTTAGAAAGGGGCGGACTATAGGATGCTGCGTCAAAAATTGCAGAGGCCCACAGATCAGCACTGAGGACAGTGCTGCTACCAGCCTCTTGATCGAGTTGGGTGCTAACCCCTTGTCTAGTGCATCCTGGAGGAAGTTGAGGATTTAAGCCACTGTCACTTCTGTGGGGGAAAGACCCTCCGGTGAAACTCGAGGTTTCTGAAGCCTGTCAAACCCCTGCCTGTCAATGTCAGTAAAGGACTCTTTCCAGGCCTGGCCAGTTCAAATTATGGCACCCTGTCACTTGTGACAATTTAAAAATGGTGTGAGTCTCTGAGGCTTGATTTAAATGTCGGAGCTGAAACTCTTGCCTCCAAAGGAGGCACCGCAACTCTACCAAGCTACTGGGAATCAGCGGGCTTACTTACAGTTGAACAGTTTGATTTTATTTTAAATGATAGTTTATCCAGGAATTCCAAAAGTAGGGAATTTTGAAATGTCTATCCAAGCTGACTACTGAGTCAAAAGGCTGGGAAGCCCTAGCAGCAGAGGAGTGACTTAACATCTGTGACAGACTCAATTGAATCAGCTTGCAGGCGAGGTCAACCAATTCCTGGATGCTATCTCCACCAAGATGGAGAATAATTCCCTACCACCACCACCAATTTGTGTGCTTCCCAGTCTTATGCCATTGCAAAAAATTATTGGAGGCTTGGCAACTGGGAATTGCAGAGCCCCATTTTGTTTTGTTTTGATATTTTGGTCTTCTGATCAGTTATATTTTTGTATTTTAGTTTCTAAATTATCAGGTCTCCAGAGTTGTTTGGCAGCCCATTAATTAATTAAATATATAGCAAATTGCTTGCACTATTAGAAATAAAGTGTCTATATATGAAAAAAAGTATAGAATATTATTCTATCTCTTTTTAAAATAAATATTTCTACGGGGCAATTTTGAAGAAATTGAGTTTGACACCCGTGCTCTAGAAGATCTTATTCTTCAATTGAATTATTTGGCCATATGGAAATAAAATCCATTCTGAACTCTACTCTAAGCAGGTAACTTGATAATAGTCTACACTTTTAGACCACTAGGCCACATTATTCTTTTATAAACTTCAGATTCTTTTCTTACCATTGGATGGCATTTTGGGAGGTATCTCGCGTGCCACAAGGGGGGGAGTGCAGGGGCGTCGTATGCGGGCATGCTGGACCCATAATGCAATGCGCAACCCCCCAAGTGCGCATGCGTGCACAACACGCGACCCCCCCATTTTTACATGCTTTTTTCGCCCTCCCCAGGCTCCAGAGGCTTTATAGGAGCCTGGGGAGGGCGAAAAGAGCCTCCCCCCGGCCCTCCGGAGGCTTCAGGGACCGTCCAGAGGCTTCCCTGAAGCCTTCGGAACGCTTAAAACAACCCTCCGAGCAAACCGGAAGTGACTTCCGGTTGGTCGAAGGGCCGTTTTAAGTGCTCCGAAGGCATCAGGGAAGCCTCCGGATGGTCCCTGAAGCCTTCGTAATGCTTAAAACCACCCTCCGAGAAAACCGGAAGTGACTTCCGGTTTGCTGGAAGGCTCATTTTAAGCGCTCTGAAAGCGTCAGGGAAGCCTCCGGACGGTCCCTGAAGCCTCCGGAGGGCCTCGGGGGGGGCGGGGAGGCTCTTTTTGCCCTCCCCAGGCTCCTATAAAGCCTCTGGGGCGGGCGAAAAATGGCTTTTAAAAAGGTGAATTCAGCTGGCCAGTGCGCACATGCGCGCTGGCCAGCTGACAGGGAAGCACCTCGTGTGCCCTGACAAATGGTTCCGCGTGCCACCTGTGGCACGCGTGCCATAGGTTCGCCATCACTGGGTTAGGGTATATTATTTCAAGTAAAAGGCCACTTAATCTCTTAGAAAGAATTGCTGTATAAAGTTTATAATCTACATTCAGTAGAGAGCTTGAACTGTATGCTTCAGGACGGATAGAATCTTTTCCTTCTTTATATATCAAAGAAATGAAAGCTCTTTCTTTCTATGATGAAAGAATTTCTTGGCATAGCTGAATCTAATTCATTATTTGAGTTAAAGGTTTCATCAGAATTTCTTGAAAAGTTTTGTAATAAATTGCAGAAATATTTTCAGTCCTAGAGCTTTATTTAGTTTCATGTTTATTGCCTCTTTGATCTCATTTTCAGTTATAGGTTAATTAATAACTTCTGTGTTGATTTGTAATTTTTTATTATAATAATAAGCCTTTTAGGTATAATTCAACATTTGCAAACATGGTTTTTTTTGTTGTTGTATTATTTCAGGTATAATTAATGAATTGCTGTATCATGAAGAAATGATTCTAAAATTACAGGATAAGTAGTTACTAGGGTCACACCTTCCCAGCTTTATAGTTACAATAGAACCAATTTATTTTGACCACAAAGTATTTTTGAGCCTGTTCACAACTCATCACTAAGTATTTGTTTACCTTGCTAAAACAAGTGGTCCTTGCTTAACAATCATTTATTCAGCAACCATTCTTATGACCATACTAATCAAGTGCTTCTTATGGCCAATTCTCAAAGTTACAACTGTCAGAACATCCTTGCAGGCATGTGATTTCAATCTGTGTGCTTGGCACCCGATTCACAATTACAATGTTGTGGCATTCTATGATCATGTGATCATATGAAACCTACAGACAATCAGTGGGGTAGCCAGCAGCAGGTTGCAAATGGCAAACAACATCTTCATTTAATGACCCATGATGATTCACTTAACAAGGACAACGAGAAGTGTTGGAATTACCATTGCTAAGTGGCATGGTCATATGATGTTTATACTTTACTACTGGGTCACTTAGCAATGGAAATTCCAGTTGCTAAATGAGGACTATCTGTTCTATAAAGGAGCATCATTGGTGCCATCTGGGTGAACCCATTATTCAGTCTGATCTATCTTAGTTTCCTCCAGTTGCACTCCATCTACTGTGTTTCCCCGAAAATAAGATGGGGTCTTATTTTCTTTTGATCCCCAAAATAAGTGCTTGGCTTTATTTTTAGGAGGTCTTAATTTTTTTGAGGTGCAGGAAGCGGTGAGCGTGGTCACCTCATGACTGCTGCTGTGTTGCAATATTTTGGGGGAGGGTTTATTTTCGTGCATGTGCTCAAAAGCCCAATTGGGCTTATTATCCATGGAGGGCTTATTTTCAGGGAAACAGGGTATATTACATTAATTTAATTACTCAAATCTCCCCATTCAAGCGGCTAATCTGTCTGCAGGAGGGGGCTTTCTCCATATTCCTAGATCAACTTCATCATCAACAGTTATCTAAGATTTGGCAAATTGAACAACCACATTTTGGAAAACACCCCGACTACCTTTTCTTTGTAATGATTAAAAACAAGAATCCTAATATATCAAAAGTCCTATTATTTTATCCCTTGATTGCATGCCTGCAGGGATTCTACTTCCGGTTTCTGAGGACGACGGACATGTCGTCCGCCGTTCGCTGTCTTGGTGGGCTCCCCCTGATCTAGGGGGAGCACAGGGTGCCTTGCAGGGGCGTCCTGCCAAAGAGGCTGCGTGCTGGAGCCCCCTGGAGCAGCGGCGGCCGCAGGGGGGGCTGCCAGCATTGCCCTAGGTGCTGGGAGGCATAGGGGGTGCGCGTGCGCACCTTCGTCCTGAGGAGATCAGAAGAAACGTTACACTTGAAGGCAACAGCTGAAATGCGGTGAGAGGGGAGTTCCCACAGGGTCTCTTTCTTTTTTCTAAACAACTAAGTAAAGAAGGATTAGCAGCTCTCCTAAGACTCTTCGATCTTGGAAAAGTGTTAAGATTGGAGAGGGGGGTTTCTTCCCCCCCTCTCGGAAAAACGGCTTCACACGATCTCACTCTCAGAGAAGAGAGAGAGAACTAGAAAAAAACTATTTTGATATTCACTTCTGTCAAGCAATGGGACAATGACTTTCTAGAACAATTGCGAAAGAAAGAATGTGAGCTGACTTTATAAACTATGCATGGAAACTTTTTGAACTGTTGTTCTCTAATCCTCTGGGAGGGCTGAGCCAGAATGGTGTTTCTTCCCCCTTTTCTACTACCTTTACAAATGAACTGTCTCTTTTGAAAAATTTTCTGGTTTGGAATTATTATACCCCAGTGAATCCTAGAGGCATCTCTTCGTATAATCTTCCTTGGACTGGAAAAAATTGATTTCAACTGGCGTGGAGCTGTATTGAAAGACTAATATCCCACCTTGGACTTTGCCTGCCTGTGGATCTCGCCTGACGGTGCATTTCTTCAGACGCCATTTTTTTTGTCTAGACTTATTATTTTCACTGAGCTTCGTAATGCCTGCTAAGAAGCCCCCCCCCAAACCGGCTTCGGCCCCAACATCTTCTGTCTCAAGCCCTGTTCCCCAACAAACACAATTATCTTCTTTTTTACAACCTAAAGCCTCTAAGGGGGAACAGCTGTCTCAAGAAATGTTTCAACAAATGTTCCAGACGATTATAAAGGGACAGGACGAAATTAAAAAGCAGTTGGCGGACTTAAATGAACAACTCAGAGAAAACCAACAACAAACCTCACAAAATAGACAAAAGATAGACGTTCTGGAGGAGAGTGCTGTGGGGATGAGAGAAGAGGTGAAGACACTACAAAAAGAAAATGTTGGAATTGGGATCTATATGGAAAAAATGGAATTTGAAAGGATGTCTTTCTTTCTTAGATTTCAAAATATACCTGAAACGGAGGGTGAAGATTTGAGGGAGACTATGATAACAATGTTAGCAGACTATATTAAAAGAGATAAACAACAGCTAGGGTGGGATATTGATCTGATATATAGAATTAATTCAGCATATGCTAGAACACACAATGTTCCAAGGGAAGTTCATGTTAAATTTTTTAGAAAGACTGCAAGAGATGAGATTCTAAGGGTTCAAAGGGGGGAATCTTTATGATATAAGGATAAAGAAATAACCATTTTAAAACAGATACCAAAGAAAGTAAGAGATAAGAGGAAGAAATTTTCCTCTTTAGCTAAAAAATTGTATGAAAAAAATATTTGGTTTAGATGGCTAATACCAGAAGGGTTGTTGATTTTCTGGGAGGGTGGTAGAGTGAGAATTAATACAGTGGTGGAGGCGGAAGCCTTCATGGAAAAACACAAGACTCTCCTAGACGGAACAAGAGACAGTACGCAAGATATGAAAGGGGGAGGGGCCATGGCTCTGCCAGCAGACAGGCGAGAGGAGGCAGCAATGAGGCTCAGGTCACAGAAGTGAATTAAAATTACATTGCAATTGATATAATGAAATGGTTAGAAGTGATATAAAGTAAATGATGGAAGATGTTAAAGAATTCGAGGTAAACTTTAACTGCTAATATGTATGTAATAATGATATTTTGATATATACAAAAATAAGAGAGAGATGTAAGATCCCAGGGGAGCACCACCTTCCATATGATGTAGCTGTCAAAATTTTTCTTCACACTTATGTACCCTTTTCCCCAAAATATTTGTAAAAACCAATAAAAAAAATTTTCAAAAAAAAAAGAATCCTATTATATCAAAGGTCCTATTATTTTATCCCTTGATTGCATGCCTGCAGGAATACTTGATTTGACATTTTTCGTGTTCCTGAGATGGATATTTTATTTGGGTATTTTTTTATTTTGTTTTTGTTTGCATTTTTGTTCCTTCAAATCCGTGCTGCCTCCTGGCAGCTGCTTGAAATAGTCCCTAGAGTTTTCTTGGCGAGGTTTCTGGAAGTACTAGAGCTGAGAAAGGTGCTTGGCCAAAGTTACAAAGCTGGCTTTATGTCTAAGATGGGACTAGAACTCGTCTCCTGATTCCTGACCGGTGCCATAAGCATTACAGCAGGGGTCCTCAAACTTTTTAAACAGGGAGCCAATTCATGGTCCCTCAGACTGTTGGGGGGCCAGACCGACTGGATGGGCATGGCTATGTGGTCATGTGACTGGGTGGGCATGGCTAGGTCATGTGACTGGGTGGGTTTGGCCAATTTAACAGTCCATTAAACAATGCACACAAATTAAACTTAAATTTATTTTGCTTCTGGGGGTGTTTTATTTGCTTTTGTTTGCATGTTGGTGTTTTGGTTGACTTTTCTTTTACTAGATTGTTTTTCCAGTTGTTTAGGAGTCTAGTGGTCCACTCAAGAAACTCAGTTTTGCAGCAATTCTTGTCAGCCCTAAGGAACTTGAGAAATCTCTCTTTGTCTCTCTTCTCTCTCTGTGTATCTCTTTCTCTTTCTTTCTGCTCTCCTTCCTTCTCTCTCTCTGTCTCTCTCTGCCTCTGTCTCTCTCTCTTTCTCTATCTCTCTGTGTATATCTTCTGGAGGCAGGGAAGATGAAAAACAGGCTGTTTTCACCTGTTTTTTTGCCATCCTGGGGCATCTGTGCACCCCATTTTTCACCTCCCCTGCCTGCAGAACTTCTTTGCAGGCCAAAATAGTTGGCCTTACCATTCAGTTCCAGCCTACGGGACTCGCAAAGGTAAGTCCTATACTCAACCAAAGGGTGGGTGGGGTAATGTGGGCAGAGCAGCCTCATGGTCCTGCGCGGGCTGGATTAATGGCTTCGTCGGCCACATTTGGGCCATAGTTTGAGGACCCTTGCATTACAGTATACCGAACTGGCTGTTCGTTTTTGCTTTGATCTTTCCTAAAATATATAGACATCTGGAACATCACAAAGTCTGTATAGTATGGCAACATATATACAATACAATACAATGCAATACAATACAATACAATAGTAGAGTTGGAAGGGACCTTGGAGGTCTTCTAGTCCAACCCCCTGCCTAGGCAGGAAACCCTATACCGTTCCAGACAAATGGCTATCCAACATCTTCTTAAAGACTTCCAGTGTTGGGGCATTCACAACTTCTGGAGGCAAGCTGTTCCACTGATTAATTGTTCTAACTGTCAGGAAGTTTCTCCTCAGTTCTAAGTTGCTTCTCTCCTTGATTAGTTTCCACCCATTGCTTCTTGTTCTGTCCTCAGGTGCCTTGGAGAATAGCTTGACTCCCTCTTCTTTGTGGCAACCCCTAAGATATTGGAACACTGCTATCATGTCTCCCCTAATATGTTCTTTGAATTGAATAGTTGAATAGTTTGGTTGTGCTAAACAAAAAGTTTCTCAGAAATACAGCTGATTTTACAATCGCTCCTATCTTGAAATGTTTAAATTTGTTCTCCTTCAGTAACTTCCTCAAGTTACTTCAAGCAAAATTGAGTGAGAACTGGATGATTCAAATTACTCTGTTTTGAGAACAGTAATTCCTCTTAGTGACATTCCTTTTACTTAGCTTGAATGTACTATAGATATTTCTATAATACTAATGGGATTGGTATATTTTATATTTTTCCTTCCTCTTTGTCCCATTATTTGATAGTCAACAAATTATTGTAGTTTCTGTTGTTCTTAGAAATTATGTTCAATTGTCCTAAATAAAGGCAGCTAAATAAATTTATGTTTCCTTTTGAATTTCATGAAAAATGTAAATGCTCACATTAAAAAAAATAAAAAATGTGTATCATTTTAAGAGTTTGGAAATTAAGAGTCTTGGTTCCAGGTCTATAGCACAGTAAACTTCTTTATAGGGAAATAAATGTGTACTTGTTACATCTGTAAAAATCATCTTATTTAATAATAAGATACAGAATGTATGTTGCTAATGTTGACCAGCATCTCGTGACTTTTTAGAAGCAAATGGATTTCTATGAACTTGTCTTTTTTTTTCAAAATTATATATTGAGGAATTCTTCTAGGTGATTTGATAACTAGGTTGAAATTCAGTGCTCCATCTTTATAATGGCTTAAAAATGGAAAGTATTTTATTGTTTGCAATTCACAATAATGTAATTTTGCTAATATAATATATGTGCTGTTGTCACAGGTCTCAATGAATATTTCAGATCTTCTTCAACAAAGATGTATAGTATGACCAATGTTCAATGCTATCAATATAGTCAGAAAATTTTACTTTGTCTGCATTTTTTATTCCAGTGGCTATGTTTAATTCTCATTGATACATAAATACAGTAGTTCTGGAAGAATGAAAAATGGTTTTTACCCCTCATTACCTGTATTTTTCTGAGTATAAGACGCATCTTATTTTTGGTGGAGGAAATTAAAAAAAAACCTTTCTGCCTCTTTCCCAGCAGCATTGATCAGGATTCATCTGGCTAACATCTTTGCTGCCTCAGTTGGAGCCTGATTCCCAAAGCTACCTGGGGGAACTGCAATGAAAGCCTTTTCAATGAAAGAGTTTTGGGGCTGCAAGGTCCCCTCCTCAATTCCAAAAAGGGCTTGTGCAGAGGCCAAACAAGTGCGTCGTGTTTCAGGTGGCAGGCAGTTCCAGCACGCGTTGCCACCTGAAAATGCTTTCCTTCCCAGTTCCCCGGTGCACATTGCACAGCCATGCGCCCTCCTTCTCCTCTATAGACTCGCCTCCTGTTTTCTCCTGGCCAGCACCGTCAGCTGGAGGAGGCAGGGAGAAAAGTGAGAGAGCAGCGCAGTCAGGCGAAGGCGCAGAAGCCGGACACAGGGCAGGCAGATTAGAGGCAGCTGGCTGATTGCCGGCTGGGCCGCTTGGTTGCTGGCCACCCAGAGTGCTCAGGCAGCAAGGGAAACCCACGTCATGGCTCTATTAAGATAGCATTTCATGGTGGGGTGCCACAACCCACCACAAAATGCGCATCTGAATAGAGCCATGACGCAGGTTTCCTTTGCTGCCTGCGCACTCTAGGTGGCCAGCAGCCAAGCCGTCAAACCGGCAATTGGCTGGCTGCCTTAAATCTGCCTGCCCTGTGTCCGTGCCCTGCTCCTGTGCCTTCACCCGACTGCGCTGCCCTCTCACTTTTCTCCCTGCCTCCTCCAGCTGACGGTACTGGCCAGGAGAAAACAGGCGGCGAGTCTATAGAGGAGGAGGAGGGCGCATGGCTCTGCGATGTGCACCGGGGAACTGGGAAGGAAAGCATTTTCAGGTGGCAGCGCGTGCTGGAAATGCCTGCCACCTGAAACACGATGCACTTGTTTGGCCTCTGCACACGCCCTTTTTGGAATCGGAGAGGGGACCCTACAGCCCAAAAACGCTTTCTTGAAAAGGCTTTCATCGCAGTTCTTCCCCAGGCAGCTTCAGGAATCAGGTGCCATGTGAAAGTGTGGATCCCCTCCGCATGGAACCCTCCAAAAATGTGATGCACGGAGCGGGTGGGTGGAGCTACATTCGGAGTATATGACGCACCCAGATTTTCACCCTCTTTTGGGGGGTAAAAAGGTGCGTCTTATGCTCCGAAAAATACGGTAATTTGTTTATGTTAGATAATAAACCATACTTGTATGGCTACCTGAACTTGAAACGTAAGACGGTGGTTTGCTTCTTAAAGTTTTCAATATTACAATTATTTATGAGGCTTTTTGGATTTGTGTGCCAGATGATGGTCAGTGAATGTTTATATTTCAGTAAGTTTCTAAAGTATTTGGGTCACTGCATAGTGAAATATTTGTAGGTATGTTTATTTCATAATGTCAAAGAACTGCATCAAGCAACAAAATGAAAATATGAAAGTTAGATGGTTTATTTGTAAACCTATTTGGGGATGTTGATAATGAATTTATATACTGCCAAAGAAATAAGCTAAAAATTCCTAGTAGCTTTATTGTACTCATATAGATTCCACTGTAACAGTACAGAAGCTATTTGTCATCTTCCACATCAAATTCTATATTATATGTTATAGGGTATAACAAAAACCACAATGAAATTTAATAATTTAAATTAGTAACTCTCCAGATATGTGGGTCTAAAATTTCAGAGACTCTCCTTGCTATGAATTCTGGGAAATTTGTGCAAATTTGAAGGTCACTGGGTTGTAAAATGCTGGTTTACTTTATTTTTAATCTGATACATGTAGGAGAGTGGAGCTCTGGTGTGGGTGGGTGTCTGTGTGGAGAGGGAGGGAGGGGGTGTGAGAGTGTATTTGTTATAAATAATGAGCATGATGTAAGGTGAGCTTTTGTATATGTGTTCATACATCCAGAAGATATTTCTGGGAAAGTGAAGTTGGCAGGTAAAATAAAGGAGATTGTCTCAGTGCTTTGATGGGGCATGAAAGACAAATGTATTACTTTTTTTGCTGCAGTAATTCTTTGTTGCAATACTGACAGTTAAGAGTTTCTCCAAAATAGTTCTGCTCTGAAGTACACATGTACTTTACAGCATGAGTCTAGTTTAGTAGAGTGTTATTTTTTTTGTTGGAATGACCTACTGGTTAATGAAATAAAATAACAGATTGATCACTAATTTATTTACATTATTATATATTTTTCTTCTAATGATGTTACAAGTAGCCCTTGCTAAACAATCCATTCATTCAGCAGCTATTCACATTTGTAACAGTGCTGAACAAGTGGTACTTACGACAAAGTTGTCAAAGTTCCAACCATCACAATGCCCTCACATTCACGTGATGCAATTCAGGCACTCGGCAACCAGCTTGCACTGAACAACAGTTGCTGTGTCTCAGAATCACGTGATCACCATCTTCAGCCTTTCCTGTCAGCTTCCCACAAACAAAATCAATGGAGATTCCTGTAAATTGCTTTCAGGACCCCCCCCCCCCATCTTTTACTCTGTAGAGCTCACAGCACCTCCCACCAACATTCCATAGCGTGTGCCCATCTAGCTGTATTAATGCAGAACTGCAGACCATCATAATTACAAGGTATTTGCCAAGCACCAGAATCATATCACATGACTGAGGGGACACAGCAATAGCTGTACCATGAGGTTTTTGGCTGTTTATAGTACCATCTATAAACTATATGTGGTATTATGCCTCTACTATATCTGGAAAAAAGCTCAGCTGGTCAAAGTGTAATATGTCTTTTATACATAAGTATACACTTACATTTTGTTAAAAATATTGAACAAAATAAGATTGTATTTTTAAAATAAGATAAAAGCAATACAGATATTAGAAAAGCAAAGCAAGTACAGAAGAATCGTGAATAAGAAAATAGAAAACCATAGAAAAAGAAAGAGAGAAAGAAGATGTTATAAAGGGGCGCAGCTTCCAGTCTTTTTAACAGTAGTTAAATAAATGAATTTTCAACAAGATAAAAACAGTGCAAATATTAAAAAAGAAAGTGAAGAACAGTTAATAAATAAACAAGGAAATACAAAATAAAAGATTGTAAATTTTATTTATTCATATCCCATCTTTACTAGTTTTACAAATAACTCATTACCTTAATTGCTTCCACCATGTGGATTCCCATTTCTTGAACTTATAACAACCATTTTGCTTTCGCCATTCTCAGTATTTTAGCATACTGAAAATTTGACAGCTTATTATTTATCCTCTAAATCAGGGGTGTCCAAACTTGGCAACTTTAAGACTTGTGGACTTCAACTCCCAGAATTCCCCAGCCAGCAGAGCTGGCTGGGGAATTCTGGGAGTTGAAGTCCACAAGTCTTAAAGTTGCTAAGTTTGGACACCCCTGCTCTAAATCAAGATCATTTATGATAATAATAATTTCAGTACAGATGCTTGATGGACTGCCATTTTTGACTTATCTCCATTGAAAAGGTCCTTTTTTTTTTAGCTATTTAATATTTCATTAAAAGATGGGTCTTCTTAGCCTATAGCTGCTAAACTTAATTAAGAGTCTTTGATCGGGACATTAGTTAAAACTTGTTGAAAATCCAAATCCATTTATAATTCTGGTTCAATCCTGAGAAAAATGTAGAACAAATAAAATTTACCTTTATTGAATGTGTGGCATTTTCTTTCAAGGCTTGGTCCTCTATACTCAAGTTTTTTTAAAAAAAGTTATTGAGACAAAATTATTTTAAATTGATAAACTGACAAGCTTACAATTTTCCAGATATCTCCTGATCTCTCTTTAAAACAGTCTCTTGGGCTTTATATCTTGTATCGTCTGCAGTAAAATCCAGAACAAAGAATTCATTCTCTGAAGCTGTTTGCTTGCAGACATTTTATCACCCAGCTTGGTAATCTAATCTGTGCTTAGTTGGGACTGCACAAACTCTGACATTAAATTAATTACTAGGACACTTTGCTAATGATAGCATCATCAGCTTCCCGTACACAAAAAAACAGAAGTGCATGTTTGCAGGGAGAATCTCACAAGAGGACTGTTTATAAGTAAAGCATGGTTTTGAAATATCAGACTCTGTATTAGGATGGATAAGGTAGCAGCTGTGCTAGGGCAGAGGCTGAAAGCAATTGTGTATATAAGTCTTTACCAAGTGCAATTGAGTGCTCGAATGACTTTCCTGCTAATGCTCATTCTAGCGAGCCTCAGACTGTATTATGTACAATTATGTATGACTTCTGGAATCCTTGATCTGCTTCACCTTAACTCTGTCATTCCCTTGCCCTTTGAATCAAGCTCAGCAGTGTCTTGATCCAAATTGAATAAGACTGACAGTCTTGCCTTGTGTATTAATTAATAATGCTTAATTAATTTATGACTTGCTGAAAGCCAGGTCATATTTAGAACTTACTTTCTAACCTTCTGTTCATCTTTAGGGTCGATGGGTAAGGGAATTTGCTTGTTACTATATTTAAAATATTTAAAATAATAACACAATCCAAAATGATTTCACGGACAGAATGTTTGTTATCATCTGACCAACAATGATAATGAAAACATAGGAAGGATGTCTCTGACATAAATATATTCCTATGAATTACTAAAGCTTTGTTATGAGCTTCACCAACAAAAGGATATGTCTTATAAGTTAAATTTCATTTATTTTAGTTATTGGTTCACAAAAAACAATGGTAGTGACCTGAAGGTAACTGAGAAATATGAAGCTTCCCTTTAGCAGTAATTCAGGCCACCTCTATTGTTTTGAAAACAAAACTTCTAGTTTAGGAGTCATAAACTTGTTGAGAAATAAAGGAGTAAAAAGTAAGCTTCAGCAGACCCATTTAATGTTTTAATATTTTTACTTATCTTGTTTTTATGGTGGTGTAGCCACCTAGAGTTGTTTGATAATACAATGGATGGTATATAAGATTAAAAAATCAAATAGATGAATAAATATAATTATAAATTATTTTTGTATTCAAAAACTATTTGAATATCTATGAATAGCAGAAAGGACAACCTAATGATAAATAAGTAATAGTGCCTGAATAGTACAGGTAGTCCTTATCTTACGACAATTGAGCCCAAACTTTGTTAAGTGACACATTCATTAACACATTTGTTAAGTAAATTTTGCCCCCATTTTATTACCTTTCCTGCCTCAGTTGGTATGTGAATCACTGTACTTGATAAATTAGTAATCTGGTTGTTAATTAAATCTGGCTCCCCCATTGACTTTGCTTGTAAGAAGTTCGCAAAAGATGATCACATGACTTTGGAATACAGCAATGGTCATAAATATGAACCATTTGCCAAGCATCTGAATTTTGATCACGTGATCATAGGGATGCTGCAAAGGTAACTATGAAAAATAGT
The DNA here is from genome assembly GCF_964273705.1 of Natrix helvetica. NCBI lineage: Eukaryota > Metazoa > Chordata > Lepidosauria > Squamata > Natricidae > Natrix > Natrix helvetica. The sequence goes on along the minus strand of NC_138558.1, from coordinate 46,247,457 downwards.
CATAAGTGACATTTTTCAATACTGTTGTAACTTTGAATGGTCACTAAATGAACAGTTGGAAGTCGAGGACTACCTATATTTGATAAAGCTGGGCAAACCAATTGAAGTATTTCTATGGCTGCTTGAAGTATTGAGGCATTGCATCCTTTGAAAGGCTCATCATGGCTAGTTCTAAGGCCTTTTTGGTAGCAGACTCATTGGATTTTCACAGTTATTACCGTATTTTTCAGAGTATAAGACGCACCTTTTTCCCTCAAAAAAGAGGGTGAAAAGCGGGGTGCGTCTTGTACACAGAATACAGCATTTCTGGCCTCCCAAAACTCCCCCCCTTTGCAAAAACGGCCGTTTATAGCCTTTCGGAGACTTCCAGAGTGCTCCTGGGGACTGGGGACGGCAGAAATGTGCCATTTGTTTGCTTGTTTTTCCCCCCACCCCCCAGGAGCACTCTGCAAGCCTCCGAAAGGCTATGCCTACCCTTTTTTTTTTTTGATAAAAAAACGGGCTCATTTTCACAAAAAAACAGGCTATTTTTGGGAGGTCTGCAGAATGCAAAACCCTTCAAAATCTGGGTACAACTTATACTCCGGTGTGTCTTATACTCCGAAAAATACGGTATATGAAGAAACTAAAAATGGTTGTGCCAGATTATTGAAAACATACATTGTCTTGATGTTTTAAGCAATGTGTGCAGGGGAGGAAAGTTCAAATATTTCCCTTTGTCCTTATATTTAATGAATGTTACGTTTTCCCTACAGTTTATCACAGTTTCTAATTTTTTATTCTCTGAAGTAGAGAATAAATAAATACCACCTGCCAAGAGGACTCCCTCTAGTTTCTGATGCTGAAAGAGCTGCCTGCCAAGGGGAGCTGAACTCTTCTGAAGATCTGAGTTTCTTTCTGATATTCTGACAAATGAATTCCTTTTCACGCCTTGAAGGGAGCGAAATTCTTTTGGTGGAGTGCAAAAACAGAGCTCAATTGCACCCCATCAAAGGAGATTCCTTCCATGCAGGTAGTTGTTTCAGCCAGCCTCCAGAGATGGTAGGATGGTAAAATACAAGCAGAGAGCAGAGAGGCAGCACAGTAATGTAAGGGGGTGCAAGGTACCTCAGGCAACTGTGGGAGGTCTGGTCTAGACCACACCAGTGTCTCTCCACTCGGGGCTGAAAATCCTGCTTGGATTTCAGTCTTCAGGTTTTTTAGCACCTAAGTGTAGCCTAGGTCTCCCCCAGTCCATGTTCCTAACCCAGACCACTTAATGACTTGCGAGATCACTTAATGATTGTAGGGATACTGGGATTGTGATTGTTGACATGGGCAGTCATGTGATGTCTCATTTAATGCCTGTTTTGCACAATGATCTAAATTCTGGCTGTAAATCAAGGATTATTTGTATTGCTTTTGTTTACTTCTGATGTGTTCCATTTACTTGCCAGTCATAATTCTAAATGCAGTTACGTTTTAGTTAATGGGATATAAAAAGAAAAAGAAAACTAGGATACGAACTGAAAATACTGTTTTTGCTTGTCTCTTGAAGTGATTTAATCAACTATTGAAAAGACACTCATGAATTCAAAATACAGAAGTTAATTTAAAATTACATATTATGTATATCCTGCACAAAATACAAAATAAATGAAAAATGGCTTCAAACTTTGGGAATCCTGTATGACTTTGGTTCACCTTTTTTTTGGAGTTGTTTTACACACACACACACACACTTGCTGCACATGCTCATTCTTTTCCCCAGAATGTAATTAATGGAGTGTCGAAAGATTTCCCAACTGCTGCTGGAATCCAAAAGGAGCTGTTAGTGGAAAAGATTAGCAGAATGCATGTCGAAATGTGTCTGTGATTGGTACAATAAGATTCTCAATAGGGTGGTAGTGTTCATTTAATCAATCGAATATGTAAATTGAAGTTTTGCTAAAGTATTAACTACAAACAGAACAATTGTTTTGAAAAACAAACAGAATTAGAATTATGTTATTTTTTTTATCAGCAGTTCTTTGAGTAAGAAATCTATACGTTTAGCAAACAAAATATTTATTGTAATAATGTAGTTTTGAGCAAAATAAATATAACAGTGGATTTTTTAACTTTAAAAAATTTGAACATGTGATAGATTTTTAAGGTATTGTTCTTTACATAAAGAAATGATGTAGTGCATTATAAGTAGGTTGGAGAGCATATGCTCATTCATATTTTCAAAGAGTTGTTCTGTAGAAATAAAGCAATAAAAGATATCCATATGCTTTTTTTGTATATGTTAAATATTATATTCTACAAAACTGATATTTGGTGAATGCGGTGTATTCAAAGTACCTTACGATAGTAATCATACTAAATTTTCATATGCTTCCTTTCTCAACTATCATGTAAAATACACATGTATTATACATATGTAGTTAAAGAAATGTGTTATAATTGTAGTGCAAGTTTACTTCTAATTAGTCTTGTTCACAGCAAGTTTGTCTGGCTTGTATCCTTTCAACAAAGTCCTGGGCATATTGATTTAGGTATTAAGTTTTTACTGGGCTCTATAATATTTTCAGATAACTTTAAATTTTCCAAGCTTTTTTCAAAAAATATTTTGTTTTAATATTTGCTTTTGGTGATTTTTTTAGCAATTTAAGGATGTCTTATTTATCATTTTATTGGTATTGTGCTATGAAATGGATTTATTCCTTTAATTCATTTTAACAATATCTTATTCAGAAAATGAAATTATATTAGGAATCAGTATTTTCCATGTGCTGAGTTGAAAATGTCAAATTAAATAGCTAAGGAATTATCCCCGAAGAATTCTGCCTTCTCTCCACATTCCTTCATTAGAATGTTCATTTGATAACAAAAACCCAGAATGGTTTAATATATATGCCAATGACAAGAAATTATGTTGTCAATTCAGGGCATGCTTTTTATAAAAAAAGACTTTTCCCCCCCAAAATAATATTAGAAATAAGATTAACATGCAATTTTCCTGCCATAAGGTGAATTTTGCACATATAACACCATGCTGCTGTTAAGAGACAATTATCTATAAGGAGACTAAAAATAATTTTACTGTATATAACAGACTTAGGTAAATTAATTTATGGCTTTCTCACACTATGTAAATTATACGAATGCTCAAATTTAATTATTTGTAAAATGTTTGTTGATATCAAACAATATTTACATTATAGCATAGACCCAGATAATGCAAGAATACAATTTACTTAGGTACAGTGATTTAAACAAAATTTGATATCTCATCAATGCTTGACTATTATTTTTTAAATAAGAAAGTAAATAGGAAGTAAAGAAAATAAAAATGAAGCTTCTCTAAAAAGTAGGTATCAAAGAATTTTATAAACAGTATTATACTGTGTATCCAGATTAAGTGGTGGCTCAGTGGCTAAGATGCTGAACTTGTTGATGAGAAAGGCCGGCAGTTCGGCGATTTGAATCCCTAGCGCCGCATAATGGAGTGAGCTCCCGTTACTTGCCCCAGCTTCTGCCAACCTAGCAGTTCAAACACACGTAAAAAAATGCAAGTAGAAAAATAGGAACCACCTTTGGTAGGAAGGTGACAGTGTTTCGTGCGCCTTTGGCGTTTAGTTATGCTGACCACATGACCACGGTGACCTCTTCAGCCAGCACTGGCTCTTTGGCTTTGAAATGAAGATGAGCACTTCCCCCTAGAGTCCAGAATGACTAGCACATATGTGTGAGGGGAACCTTTACCTTCTCCTGTGGGTTGCTTGGACGGTCCAAGCATGGGTTAAATTCTGCCTATTTGTCCAGAACTGAATTGGAAATCTTTAGTCATGCCTCTGGTTCTGTGCGAGAGTCAGTTTTTCCATTCAGTCTAGCCCAGTAGTCTAGAACATTGCTTGGACTCTCCAACCTTTTTTTGAATTTTATTTGAATTTTTCTTCTCAGTTTTCCTCTTTATTTTTGTGTTTTCTTTTAAGAGCAGGCTTGGCGGGCTCTTTCATTTTTAAATTTCCCTCCATTGACTCTGCAGTGTACCTGGGATTCCCTCAGGTACTGAGAGCTGTCGGGTCTGACTTAGGGGGTCGTGTGTGGGTCGGAGTGCCGACGCCCATGCATCCGGTGACAGCACAGACCTAATGGAGGTCGTGGGCAGCCCAAAATAAGGTTTTTCGCTGCCACCGGCTTTGGTGGATTTTTGTCAGCTGGCGGAGGGGTTTGGCATGCTGCTTTGGAGGCACGGTGGCCATTTTTAACTGCAGCTTGTGCAAACAGCCTGTTGCGACCCATTCTTTCCTGGCTCTTTGCAGATGGTCATGCAAGCCTATTGGACCGGAACGCCCTCTGCACAGTCACCCATGCGCTTGTGATGTCCCGACTGGACTACTGCAATGCTCTCTACATGGGGCTCCCCTTGAGATGCACCCGAAGGCTGCAGCTGGTTCAGAATGCGGCCGCGCGGACAATTGTGGGAGTCACTAGATACTCCCACGTAACACCTCTGCTGCGCAGGCTGCACTGGCTGCCTGTGGCTTTTCGGGTGCATTTCAAGGTGTTGGTTATCATCTTTAAAGCGCTCCATGGCACAGGACCTAGCTATTTGCGGGATCGTATCCTGCCCCATACATCCCTTCGGCCGATTCGCTCTCACAGAGAGGGACTCCTCCGGGTGCCGTCCAGTAGGCAATGCCAGCGGGCGGCGCCCAGGAGTAGGGCCTTCTCTGTGATGGGCCCGACCCTCTGGAATTACCTCCCCCCGGACATTAGAACTACCACCAACCTCCGCTCCTTCCATAAGAAACTTAAAACCCACCTGTTCAATTTAGCCGGCCTGGCCTAATCCCAAATCTTAGTCCCTCAAGTCTGCATTTTTAAATTTTTAGGGGTACGCATTTTAGCTGATTTGAACTTTTATTATTCTGTACAGCTGAATTTAGGTTTAATTCGTTTTTAAGGGTATATAAGGGTATTTATTTTTTGTATCTGTTTTTAATGTAAAGCCTGTACACCGCCCCGAGTCCCTTCGGGGAGAGGGGGTGGTCTATTAATTTTGAAAAATAAAATAAATAATAATAAGCCATTTCTCATCCGGATTGCTGGCGGATTGCTCTGCAGATGAGTTAAGCCAGCATAGGAGTGCTTGACCTAGCTTGGCTTTCCTCCTAAAGATATCTGTGTGGGCTCTGGGAGCTACTTTTGGTTTGCGCATAAACGACGGCGGAGCAGCCACTTTTTTTGCTGATCTCTGTGTGGCAAGCTTCTGAGGCGATTTGCTTTCCCTGTTATTCCCTCCAGAATTGCAACGGTGGTGAGTGGAGCAATCCTGCCCATCTGAGGAGGCACTGATACTGCTATAATGTCCCAATCTGGACATGTGGAAGACTTGAAGCAGCCAGGCCCCTCTATCAGCACCTATCTCAGGGCCTACTCCAGGGAGGCAGGCAGAGCTGCTAGAGAAGCCATACGTGTGGTTAGGCCTACTCATGCCAAAGGCAAAGGGCAATCCAAGGGGCAGGATAGGGAGGCTATTGGACACCAGAAAGCGTTGGAGAAACAATATGAGAAAACCCAACATAAAGCTGGCTCAACTCCTGGTCCTCAGGTTAGAGTGGGCCACCCCATTTCAGAAAGCGAAGAGGAAAGCCATGATTTATCTCCTGACATCACCATGGGTAATGAGGGCTCACCAGGGCCATTCATGGTGGGGCTGCAGGATTGTTTGATTGCCTTTCAGACATGGAGGCTGACCCTATCCCAGAGAGGCCCCTGACTCCTAAGCCGGTTATTGCTCTTGCTGTGACGGGGACCCATTCAGAAGAAGATAGGGGCCCGGACCTTTAGGCAGACAGTAGCAGAAAAGGACTTGTCAGGTGATGAAGGGGAGGTTCCTGATAAGCCCGCATACACGGGCCTTTTTAAACACTATGTTTAAATCTATTTTAAACAAAGCTAAGGCATGGGTGTTCCTGATCCACAACAGGGTAACATGGATCCTGAAGATCCTATTGAGAGCCTTTTTGATGAACCTGTCTAGACTCACGAGTTTGTACCTGCTCCAAAGTTATTTTTGGACATAATAAATAGAAAGTGGGCGCAACCAGGGACTCTTCCCACCCCCAGTGGCAGTGATAAGAGGCTGTATACCTTGGAGCTGAACTTGGGGGATTTATTTAAATTACCCCCGTAGACGCTCCAGTACAGGACCTCACCTCTTCCTCTGTTCTTCCTCCCGAGCTTTTAGAGGGATTAAAATCGGAGGACAAGAGGGCTGAGAAAGCTTGCCATAAAACGCACCAGGCGGCTGCCTGGGCGATTAAGGCATCCAGCTCAGCCTCTTTCTTTTCTTGAACGTCACTTTTGTGCCTTCAGACAGCTCTTGACCAGACTTCCTGCCAGAGATACCAGGCTCAGGCAGGATGTTAATAAAATAATAGCATCAGTAGAATATACAGCTGACGCCACCCTGAATGCCACGAAATTCGCTTCCAGGGCCCTAGAATCCAATGTTACCTCTCGCCACTGTTTGTGGGTTCGGCATTGGAATGTCAACATTGATCAAAGTAGAAACTATCGCCTGCTCCATTTAAGGGAGGCAAATTGTTTGGCGAAGCCCTAGATCTTGTCGTTATCGAGAACTCACTTTTGCTAACTTGCAGTATTTAACCCTATATTTAAAATATATTTAATTTTACTCCTAAACTTCTTCCTCAGGTATCACCTGTTGACTAAATCATTGAAGAAACCTGGTCACAGCTACCTTATTAATAGATTTTAACAACTTTTTCCTATCCATTTTTAAGTAAAAAAAACTTCATGACTAATTTGATAATACTTCATTCATATGCTTTGAAATTAGAGTCATGCCTTTTATGACATAATAATATTTTTCTAGGCAGTGATTACTGCAACTGCTAGGAACATTGATATTACTATATTTTTTAGCTTGGTTCCCCTGGAATCCTGTCAAAGATGATCTTCCATGCAAAAAGCTCTCTGCTTTTTGCTTTTTTTATTTGAAGAAAACAACATCAGAAACAATTGATTGAGATAATTTAACATAATTTTCACAGAAAAGGATATCCATGAACACTAAGGCATTTGTAAAGGAAGAGTGGAGGAAGCTGTCCTTTATATTTTTAAATTGATATTTGTGAGAGAAAAAGAGATAGTATGAGTTGTCCGGGTAAATTATAAAACCCATTCTGTGATCTCCCCCAGATAATACTGCTCATTATGTTAAACAGTGTTGCTCTTAAACCCTCTGTAGTTTTCATTTTATGTGCATTGGCCTTCATTTGCTGAAATGCTTCAAGTTCACAGCACTAAAGTCATTTTGAAAACAGGATGTAATTACAAAGGTTTCTTATGCTTACCCACCGCTTTTTGGGACCAATGTAATTATCATTACATGTGGATACTGTAAATTGAATATCCCTTGCCTAATTACATTAAACTCAAGGGTTAGCTGCTTAAGCATCCAAATAAAAAAAGTTCACCCTTTGCTACAAACTCTAGAATTGGTCTGTTAGTTAAGTTGACCTTTAAAGCTCAGCATTTACATGATATTGTCAGGTGTACATTATAAAGATAGCTTATAATGAGATCTGTAATGAGTAACCCAGTTATAATGGACTTTTCTAAAAGTTCATTTATTCAGCATTTTCTAATGACAGGATGAGATTAAAGTTTTAATCTGTATATGTCAAGCCCTTTTAAGGAATGAATTTCACTGTTCTTTGTTCAATTGCTGAAAATAGTGTAATATTACAGCTCAAGCAGCACAACTTGACATTACTATAAATGTAATGAATTAGCCCTGCCTATTTAATCTATTGAAAAAAATGTGTTTACTTTGATGTAGTTTTCTATTCCTTACTCTTTTATAAACACATAGAAACCTATCAACTGTGTATGTATTCAGCAACATGAATTCTTTACATTTTTGTGTGACCTAATTTTAGCTGTAATATGCTATGTTGTTATAAATGTGATACTGATAATTTGATACTTCATTAAGAAAAAACAGATAATTCTTTTTTCTACAGAGAATTGTTATTTGATGGATTTCTGCTTGTGTAGTCATTAAAACCTTATTCATAAATATCACCTATTTAGTATTGTTTTCTATGTTCTGACTTCATTAAAATAATGCCATTCCACGGCTGAAGGTTTTTTTCTCCCAAGTGTACTTCCTGCTGAGTATCTTTTATGAGTTTTCACTTGAAAAACAACAGTCTGCTTTATCTGGGACAAGTAGCAAAGCATGCATTATAAAATAATGTTTATATTTTACTGACTAGTATTTTGATTATATAAAATAAGAGTATCAAAATAAGCAGGTAGGTTTGAGAACTGCAATATCCTAACAGTTTTGTCTTTTTATGTATTAATCTGCTGTCACATGCTCTCATTATACTCTTAGTATGATTATACTGTTGATTTAATTACAAATTATTTTGTCTTCAATATTCTCTGTTAGTTGTAAAGTTGTTCATGTTCATATTTCATGTTCTGCAAATTTTATTAAAATTTAAAATATGAATATGTATTTTTAGAAAATAATGTAGTATAAACCTTACATATGGAATTTGTTCGTATGAAGTTTACCTATAAATATGGAGCAGTTTCATAATTTCAGAAATTGAACATTAACATACCAAAATAGAGAAAGATATGAGCTGTAGTAGAGTGTGGTAGAGATTTAACCAAAGCTGCTAAGTAGCATTAACAATGGAGATAAATTATTTCATTCTAATGAAATGCGAATAATTTTGGTTCTCTACAAATATAATGGAATCCACAAAGTCCCTTTTCCTACTGATTTTTCGCTCATCTATAAGATAAAAGGAACCAAAAATAATTTTCCATGTCTTGGTGAGCCACTTGCCTGGAAAACTGTGAAATCTGACCCCACCTTGCTAACAATTTTACTTGCAAGTACATTAAATTATTATAGTGTGGTTTTCAATGATAGAAACAGAGCAGCTGCGTATCCCTACGTGTCTATGGAGTTTCTCACCCATGCGTACCCCTACCTTTATTTTCTGCTGTGGTTACTCGATGCTCATGGGATAATGACGAAATGCATAGCTGTGTGATACAAACTTGGTACAGCTAGATGTGTTGCCTCACTTGTTATAACTTCTAACCAGTTATTTGCTGCTCTGCTTTGGGAATTGCTGACATAGTTCTTCTCACATTCAATTAACAGATCTATCAAAGGAATTCCATGATGTAGTGCAGTTGAGTTTAAAAATGTCACCAGTGGAAAATAACATTAAACCCCAATCCTCCTAAGTGGACATAGAAACTAAATCAGAGAAGTACAACAATGCAAAGGATTGCTGGAAGTCAGCATATGACCGCATTAGCCAAAGTTAGGCAATACCTGTGCAGGACAAGGTACAAGATATTGGTTAGCTTGCCATACAAAATTTTATTTACTATGGTATACATCAGGGACCAACCTTGTGCTCCTTAAATCAGTGGCACAAGTTTTCCCAATGTTTGAGGTAGGTGAACCAATGATTTACTATTATGACACCGCAGCATTTTACTATATATTCAAGGACAGAAAATATTTCAGATCACAAATGTAACACATCTTTGTGAGTGCACTATGCATTATGAGCACAGAAATGATTGTGTTTGCAAACTAGACAAACTTTTTGTACTGCTTTCCTTTAAAATCTCAAAGTAGCTAACAATTAAACATAATTCAAATTAAAAACACGAGGCTAAAAAAAAAGTATACTTTAACAAGTGTTTAGCTTTAGCTTTTATTTTGAGAAAGAATAAGTTTGCAGTCTTAAAAGTTTCTTCTTACTGGGACTGAAATTCATAGAACTTCAATATTAATATATCTGCATGTATGTATGAGACGCAAAATGGCTCAGCGATTAAAGACACTGAGCTTGGCACTTGAAAGCCGATAGCCCGGGTTTGAGATTCAAGTGCCACAAGACATGGTAATGGTGGGCTCCCATTACTTGCCACTGCTCCTGCTCAGCTAGCAGTTCGAAAGCATTCAAATGAAGTACATAAATAGGTACCACTAAATAGGTACCAATAGGGAAGGTAACAGTATTCTGTACGCCTTGGCACATAGTCATCCTGGCCACACAACCATGGAAATGTCTTTGAACAATGCTGGCTGCCTCAGCTAAGAAACAGAAATGAGCTCTGCCCACTAGAATTGGACACAACTGAAAGAGGAAACCTTTACCATTACCTTTATATGTATGTGCATTTTCAATTTCAGTGCTGTTAGGGTCTTGTATTACTGAGTAAAATTTCAAGATACCTCTGTTTTAAATTGACTTTAAGCTAGTCTCTATTTTTACTTTTAATTTACAAAACAAAACTCTGTTCTAAAATAAGTGTTAAATGAGTAGTACAAAAGAATTACTTCCACAAGAAATACAATATCAGATTGAAATTAGGCTATGTTTCAAGTTAAAAAAAATAGCAGAACATATTTTCAAATATTTTGTTCTTGCATGAGTTTGTTTATTCTAAGTCTGGTTTTGAACATGCTCCAAAACATTTGATTCCTTTTATATTTATTTTTGGATATTTTATTGATATTTATTTTTATTTACTTTCTGATTTTGAAATGCAAATGAGGAGAGTTATTTATGAAAGCAACAAAAAAGTAACATTGGGAGATTTGACCCTGTCTTTAGGGATCCCCAAAGGATTCTATTATTTAATATTAAGAGAAACCCCTTGAAGACTCATGTATATGCTTGCTATTAAATAGTTTTAATATGTTCTTTTTCCTGCATAATATTATTAAGGATTATGCTACACAAATAAAATAGATATAAAAGAATTTTAGAAAGTGCATAAACCTCCCTCCCAAAAAAGGAAAGGAAAAAAGAATATGGAGAAAAATACTTCCCACTTCATCCCCAACATGTTTATTCAACATTAACTAATCATCACTCTCTCTTAAAAGTACAACAAAATATCTTTTCATTCTATACCTCTCCATATTCTATAAACTCATCTCCAAATCTTTAGCTCTCTTTATTAATTTGCAGAGATACAGGAAAAATTAAAGAAAAATACCCAAATTCCCATCAACCTTCTCTTAACAATTAAGGAATTAAAAACTAGTTAACATTACCAGAAAATTATTCCTATTTAAATATGAAAATAATGATATAAATATTATGAACTAATCCATTAAACACCATTAAACATTTTCAAAAGAAAAGTATCCAATCCAGATAACCTTGAAGAATAATCAAGTAGAGGAAATTATTTAATCAAAATCAGATAAACCAGTTTTAGTAATTTTTTCTTCCATTCTTATGTGCAAAAAATAAAATTCAAATTTCTGTTTTCTTCTATTCTTTTCTTCATTTAACATTCTTATGATATTTATTCAAGTGTACTGGTAATTTCCATGAAGTAGCTCTTGTAAACCTGTTTATCTCAATTTAAAAGGGTTGTCCATGTCGGTCTTTTGATACATTATTTATATGTCATAAAATGTCTTCATATGCTGATAGATTCTAAAACCCGTGTTTGGATATTACAAATGTTTTTGAAATGGACTTCATAACTAAACTAAATCTACAGTTTTGTGACCTGAATCTTAAATTTTAAAGAAGATTATTAAATTGTAAGCTTTCAAGTTCAGCAATTTTTTAAAGCTGTGCAAGGTGTATATAGTAAATAATGGAATGCTGCTAACAGTGAAATGTAATAAATGAGCATTGCTACTTTAAAATTGTAAACCATTTGCTAGAGATTACTGATACACCTTTCCTGGGATGTTTTCCTCTCTTGCCAGTCAGACAAAAGTTCTCACACCCTTGTTTTCTTTTCACACTGACCAGACCCATTTGAGGAGTAGATTGAGTTTTGTTTTTTTGGAGCAGATCAAATCAAATGTTTTACTTTGAAAGACGAAGCTCTGTTGGTATATTCAGCCTAATCCTAGCATTCAGCCGTGAGGGATTGTTGTACCTCTTATTGTTTAAATATTTCTGAGCTGCATTTTTCTTTCAAACAAGTTCCAATACAATATTTAAATACCTTTTCTAGAATAGATTTTTAGGCTCATATACAAGAGCTAATTAAGAACATCCGTGCTGCCATTTCACAAATTCTCTGAACTTTTTGTCTATAATCTGTGCAGTATAAAACTTAACGTATCTAAACTAAGGCACTTTAACTATTTTTTTAATTTCTTCCTGCTTTTTATCCCTCATTTTCATATGCTTCTGTCTCTTTTTGGCCATATGCTGTTGAAATATATGGAAAGTGAGCTTATGTAAAGTCTACACCTCTCCCTTTCTTGTCAATTCCCTTTTTAGGACACTGTTTAGCAGATTTTATTTGATACCCAATTTTACAAAAACCAATGTTCTAAAATCAAAACTATTACCTCAGCGATGATGGATTAGGTAGACAAAATTAGGTGCGAGCTGAAGCACCAAGCACTATTTAAAATTGCTAACCAAGATCTTTACTTTACATTTTTTAATATATATTTTTCAAGGTTAATGTTTATCTATTTTAACTGATTTTTTTTATTATGGAGTGTGTATTTGTATTATTGAAAATAATATATGGTGTATCGTTTATGTGCAAAAGTGACACATATTTTCTTCCAAACTGGGACTGAATAAACCATAAATTTGAAATGTTTCATTAGAATCTTTCAACTGTTGTATGTTCTGATGGTGCAAAACACAGAATTTGTCAAGCGTTCTTTTTTGTTGAAATTAAAACAGCCCTTGTTTCTTCCACTGTGGATAATTAAACTTTTGTTCTTAACTTGCAAAAAATCTGATGATGAGTATTTTAAATTAAGCTTATAATATCCAAAATTTCAAACTAACGTTTCTAGTTCAGAACACTACTGATTAAAATGTTTGAATATCTCCACTATATCTGCTATTTGCTAATAGCAGAATTCAAATAAAATTATTTGATTAAAATACCTTGAATCAGCATTCTTTGAGCGTTTTGTCAATCCTGTTAGAAAATACTGATATATGTGGCAACTGATAATCAATTTTAGATATATTTATATCAGCAAATAAAGTTAAAACTGCAACTGGAATGCTGGGCATTATAGTAAACCTGTGCTGAAACTAATACATCCTTTACCTCAGCTACTATTAGTGTGCCTTTTGAAATTTTTATTTTATCATTTATAATGCATTATTTAATGCAGAACCCAGATGCCAACATAGAGAGCCTTTAGGAACAGCAGCTGATAGTGAAGTTTCTCATAAGATTAATCAACAGAATTATTTGTTCCTTACGTACCCTATGGCCACTAGTGTTTATAATCAGATGTTGATCGTAGGTTAGCTATTAAAAACTGTAGTTAGTTCAGTGCTATGTATAAATATTGTCCACACTGTAAAATAGATGTGAGAATTAATTATGTCAGGAAAAACCAGGTGTATAACAGCGAGAAGAACTTACATAAATCTTTGTGTTAAAACAAGAGAAATATTGAGTCAAGTATGGATAGGTGAGAGGAAGAGAAGATTGGGAAAGTTGTACTTATAAATTTTTTAATAAAAGCGATGAGAAACTTAAGAGAGATTATACATAAAGGCAATGCATAGCTTTCAATGAAAAGATATTGAGAAGTACCGGTATAATATATAGTACTTTATAGATGCAAAGATGTAGTTAAACTTTTTTTCTGTTATTTTGTGCCTTAAATTTGTTTTAGTCACTGCTATTTATTCTTTGCACTTTGCATAATGCTTATTATTCAAAACAGAGTAGACTGATGGGTTTGAATGAATTGTGATGAGTTGAGCCTTCAGAAAGAATGGAGAATATACTTAACCATTGGTATGTGTGCTTATTCTAGACTTTATAGAAAAAATGCATTGTAATTGACAGTGAATATGAGTTTCCCCCCTCAATATGTTGTTTTGAACATACATTTAATATTACATATTTTCTAACAAACTTTGCACATTTCTAAGATTTTTATATCAATTATTGTATACAATTTGTGATTAAATCCAGTGTGTTTTGTATTAAAATGGTTCTTTCAATATTATACAAAAGAGATGGGAGAATTGACTTGTTACAGATTGAAAAGTTTTTAAGAAATATTTTTTATGATAGGCAAATATATTTCAATAATAGATTACATGTTTTTTGCTCCATAAACTTTTGGTGTACTATATAATTAAAAAAATACGTATACATACTTATATTTTAGTTCTCCAGCATATTTATGAATTTGCTCATGTGAAAAAGATATATATATGTTGTATTTGTGCTGATAAATAAATAAAGGGAGACTAGTATAGATCTATTTCAAGCTATTTAGCTCTCATCAGCTAGCCATACCCTTACTGGGATTATATATAAATAAATAAATGATGCGGTGACTAAGATGCTGAGGTTGTCGATCAGAACCAGCAGTTCAAAAGCATGTAAAAATGCAAGTAGAAAAAATAGGAACCACCTTTGGTGGGAAGGTAACAGCGTTTTGTGTGCCTTCAGCGTTTAGTCATGCCAGCCACATGACAACAGAGACTTCTTCGGACAGCACTGGCTCTTTGGCTTTGAAACAGATGAGCACAGCCCTCTGGAGTTGGGAAAGACTAGCACATATGTGCAAGGGGAATCTTTATCTTTACTTTATGAGCATATTACTCTAGATGCCATGATGGACTGAATTTTATCAGATATTTTACTAGTTCCGAATACGACGGAATCATCAGTTGATAACCAGCAAAAGGAGTTTCTGGAATCTATTAGAGATTTAAGATGCACATTATGTTCCCCTAACCTGGTATCGGAATAGCTGATCCTTTTATTTTTCCTTAAAGCTCATTTATCTTAAAACAGCTCAAAGTTCCAAAAACAGACCTTTGGCCCAGCTATAATGAATTTTCTTTTCAACTGTTCTTCAGGAAGAAATAGCGGTAGTTTTTCTCCTTTCTCAGTAGAGGGCACTGAAATATTTTTTAAAAAACAGCAGATTATGTGCTACTGTACCTTCTATAGATGAAAGCAAAAGGGCAGTTACTTTTGAATGTATATGTGACCAATACCAAAACCCTGTGACCAAAACATACTAAAAAAATTTCAAATACAATTTTAAGATTGTATTGTTATGTTACATTACATTACATTACGTTATGTTAATACATTTGGTCCCCATGCACATAACCAGGTCTTCCAGGCCTTACAAAAGATCAACAGAGCCAGGGCCATCCTAATCTACGGAGGGAAAATGTTTCCTTAAAAAAAAGTTTGAAAGTTTGAAAGAAATGCTTCAGGTATCACATAAGGAAGTATATCTCTGCTGTTCTGCAAGGTAATCTACTTTTGTCAGGTTCTGCATAACAAATAATTTTTTTCTTAATTTTTAACAAATAAACTGGCATTAAAAAATAAATAAGTTAGTATATATCTCTACTATAAACCTGCCTATAAATTTGAGATTTGTATTGCTGCATCCTGCTAGCAGTAAAAAGCTAGTTTGTAGGAAAATAAAAGCAACCTATAGCCACTTAGAATTATCCTTCAAATCATTGTATTGAATTCAGCTACTGTTACTGCTATTAGTGATATGTATGCACTTGAAGGACAGCATATAGTTTCTGAAAATAAAATAAATTAGCAAGTATTGTCCATGGCTTTTTAGTTAGCGCCTTGTTTACATTGTCTTTCTCTCTTAATCTGCATGCATGTGTATATATCTTTAATTTTTTAATTTTTTAATTTTTTTTCAAAAAAATTATAACACTGTGCTATAATATTTGTGTAAACAGATGAATAGTGGAATCTCCAGGATAAATTGTCAAATAATTTCTTCATCATTCTTAAACAAAGTAGCTAATGTTCTAAAAAGAAATATACTAGAGTGAGAAGCTTGGAAGATTCAGGAATGAAATTGCTGTGTATAAAATCATATTTGGAAAAAATTCTGAAGGATAGTTCTAATGCTCTCTTAAGATCTCAGAAAAAACTATTTTAGTTTTAATCAAAAACAATTGTAAATAATTAGTCAGAGAACTTTAAAAGAAACTGGCTCCTTTCAGAATGGAAAGATTGAGGGCCTAGATTTCATAAGGTATTTTTTTAATGCAAGAATTTTCTTCTTTATCTACTTACTACTAAAATTCTCATTGTCATGAACTTTTGAGTAAAATGGTTATCATAGGACCGTGATGGCGAACCTATGGCACGTGTGCCACAGGTGGCACGCGGAGCCATTTCTTAGAGCACACGAGGTGTTGCCCTGTCAGCTCCAGTGCGCATGCGCACTGGCCAGCTGACTTTGGCCTTCATTTTTGGCCATTTTTCGCCTGCCTCTGGAGGGCAAAAAACAACCGAACATAGAAACCGGAGGTTCAGGAACAGACTTCCAGTTTGCATGTTGGGTTGTGCTTTGCAATAGCCGCAGAGTCAGAGGGAGTTTGCTCAGGAGCGACGCCAGGGGGTCGGAGGTAGGCGTAGCCCAAGATCTCCGGGACGAGTAAACAAGTGTGGGGAGGCGAAGGGGAGATACAAGAGAAAAAGCTGGGCAGGAGCCACAGGAGGGGTAAAGCGGCAGCCGAGGGGGCGAGGATATCCCGGCTTGCACGCAAGAGCGAGGGCGCCTTTAGGCTTGCAGCTTTCTCAGCGCTGTTGCAAACCACAGCGGCCCCAATGCCCAGCACTTCCATCCACAGCAGCTGCACCCCGCCGCCTTTGGAGGCAACAGAGGCAACCACTTTTCTTGATGGGGTAGCTTGTGACCCCCACTCTGCCTGGCGAAGAGCAGCTGACCTGTGAGGGTACTGTTTCTCGCCATCATTTGCGGGCTAAAAAGCTGCATGAAATAGTCTCCCCCACTCCGGCTTGCATGTCTCTTTAATTCACGCCACTTTGTATCTCCCTGAAATGACCTCATCCTCAGTAGAAAGCAATTGGGAAAGGTGTGTGTGTGTGTTTCAGGGTGGGGGAAATAAGGTAAGGAGGAAGAACAGAGGCTTCTCGGCTCGCTCTCACCTCCTCGATAGCAGAAGTTCTTGTTTTGGGATGCCCTGCCTGAACTGGTGCTGGAGGATGGGAATCTGATGTATGTCGGGAGGCTGATGAGCCCAGGAGCAGTGCACCCATGAAGCTCAGCTGGGCGGAAGGACACAGAGTCCGGGAGATGAGAATGAGCCAAAATGCCTCTGTTCTTCCTCCTTGTCTTATTCTCCCCCCCACACCGTGTCTCTCTCTCTCTCTCTCTCACACACACACACACACATACATACACACACACACACACATCTTTTCCCAATTGCTTTGGCCCGCTCCGGCCCTTTAGGCAAAAAGGCGTGATTTAAAGAGACAGGCAACCTGGAGGGGAGAGAGGAAGGGAAGCAGCAATCGCCCTGGCACATATTCCTCCTCGCCCATCATGGCTGCCAGGGCTTCTTCATAATGGGCTCCAGGAGGAGGGAACCCCATCTCCCCCATTGGGAGCTCTGCCAGAAAAGCTATCCGGGAGGCGAGAGTGAGCACACACACTCCCTCTTAAGTCCACGGAGGGAGATTTCCTTCAGAATCAAAACGGCTGATGGGACGCCTCAGCCCAGCACTGCTCCCTCCATGGACTTGAGGAGAAAGAAAGCCCCCCTTTCCCCCTTCTCAAATTGCAGCATGCCTGGAGGGAGAGGGAGGGAGGAAGAGCGCATGCCACCTCCAATTCGTTCTCCAAGCTCAGTTTCTTGCTGTCGCGGCCAGCGCTTCATGTCTGGCTGATATGTGGGTAACCGCGGCATTTGAGAGAAGAAACATATACACTCCAAGGGAGCCAGAGAGAGAGAGTGCCTGCTTGCCCGCCGGGCCGCAGCTACAATTAGTGTTCAGGAGTGGATTGATCTCTCCAGATAGCCGGCATGCTCGGCAACTTGTTCAGAGGCATCACTCTCCCCCCCTCTCTCTCCACACGCTGCGATTTGAGAAGGGGGAGGGAAAGGAGGCTTTCTTTCCCTCAAGTCTATGGAGGGAGATTTCTTCCTTCACAATGAAAATGGCCGGTGAAGCGGCTCATCCCAACACTGCTCCCATGTCAAACAGGGGAAACACACACGCCCTGCCGGGCCGATCTCTCTCATTCTCCCCTCCCTGGGGAACTTGTTTCCCCACCGCACACCCTTTCTGCACCAGTGGAAGGCGCTGGGCATCGGGGGCATTGCACCTGCAACCGCCCACCGACTATCAGGGAGACCACCGGCACTACTAGGTGCCTCCCAGTGCAGGTGAGCCGTGGTTGGCTGGGCGGGAGGGTCATGAGGCTTTAGGCCAAGACCGCCTGAGCACATCTGTCCCACCAAGAGTAGCGGTTGCCTCGGAAAGCGGCAGGGAGCGGCAGGTCCTGTGGGTGTGAGTGGAAGGTGCTAGAAGCCTCCAGAGAGCCTTCGGGGGAGTGGGGGGTGTTTTCACCCTCCCCAGGCTTCTAGAAATCCTCTGGACTGGAGCCTGGGAAGGGTGAAAAAATGGGACCATCACGCACCAAAAGTAGGGGGGAGGGCGGAGGTCACACGTGCATGTGCGGGGGGTGGTAGTTGCATGCACATGCACATGGGGGTCTGCACGCATAGGATTATGGGTGTGGCACGCATGCCCACGACCCCCCTGCCCTCCCTCCGCTTTTGGCACGAGATGCCAAAAAGGTTCGCCATCACTGTCATAGGGCAACAATTTTTAACCAAAGTACCTCAAATGAGCTGAGTTACAAAATGTATCCCAAATGTGGACAGATGAGTCCCAAGGGAATGGAATTTGAAGAAGTTGTGCCTGCTTCAGTGCTACTATGTTGCTGCTGCTGCTGTTCCATGATCTTCATTTTCGACATTAGGAGCTGTGGCAGTGCAAGGGTTAGAATGCTGTATTGCAGACTAATTCTTTCCACAACCAGGAGTTTCATTCTGATCAGCTCAAGGTTGACTCATTCTTCCATCCTTTAAAGGTTGGTAAAATGAGGACCCAAACTATTGGGTGCGATGTGCTGACATTGTAAACCACTCAGAGACTGCTTTAAAGCATTATGGGGTCTTAAGTGCTATTGGGAAGGGGGGGGGGGATTCTCACGCTCCCTGCCAGCTTCCCACAAGGAAAGTTAATGGGCTAGCCCGAAGGAAGCGGAATTTGTTCCCAGTCCCATTGCCTCTTTGCCCACCCAAAGTCATTCTGTTTCTCTGTTTCTCTCTTTAGGTAAGGAAATGATGACCTGACGGGGCACAGGTTGTCTGGTTCTACTTAATTGCTTAACGTCAACAAAGACATGGAGATTTTTTTCTGGCCCATGCCATTCACCATGAAATATTAAATAAAATGCAAACCCAGCACATCTCCTCGTGTTTAACTTGAGATTCTTATTCCATTCTGTCTAACTCTGCGGGCTTTCTCTTAGAAACAGAACAATTTGTTACCCTTTTTTAATCCAATTCGTTATGCTTTTTTATAAGCAGCAATTGGGATGTCAAGTTAGTCTAACGAATAAGCATTAGTCACTCCAGCAGGTTCACTTCCTCTCTACCTTTCACATGTACATTCTTTTAGAATATTTAGCAGAACAAGGTTCACAGAATTTATTGTTCCTTCCAGTTGGAGATAAACATTAATCCATTAAAATGAAATTTAATTAATCTAGTTTGATCAAATAATTGGCTTAAACATTTGTGAAGAAAATAATTCTGAAGTTCCAGTTGGCTATTTTAGTTAGTTTCAGTCAACAATTGCTTTCGCTTTTTGGTTTCTTTTTCCCTTTTCAGTAAATATTCAGTGATGTATTAAGAAATTTACACATTGAACAATTGAAACATGTTCTTTTTCTAGACATATTTTAAACCAAATAAAGAACCACAAAAACATAAAAAATGAAAAGGTTTAAAACTAAAAATAAATAACAAGATTCAATACATGGGATCTGGTAATATCTATCACAATCACAATCTGAGTTTAGGAAGAATGATCAAAGGAAACTGAACTGACTGCAAAAGAAAGGTAGAATCTTCTTATGGGATTGGTAATGGAATATAAAAGAATCAGAAACTCAATATACATGTTCAGGATGAACTAAGGATGCAGTTGCAGCAAAGCTATCTTATTTTCTAGTATGGGTTTTGGAACATAGTTTCTTTGGAAGCAATACTATTGCTGTGAGTTCAAATACTGACCATATTATCTCTTTTCACAAGATTGATAGCTTTACACACTTATTGGTAAACATGCAATTTTCCCAGTATCTTAGATGTAAAATGCAGCTATCTGTATTTTAGATAAAGCTACGAACATAAGGTCATAGCTCTATTCACTGGAATTCAGAAGTACCTGAAATCTTTTAAGTATATTTTTGACCAGGTTTAATTGTCATTAACCATTTTGATAAAAAATGACAGAGTACATATCCTATAATTAACATTTGTCTGAAGAAGTCTCCATTGTAACAACTGTGTAATAACTATTGAATGATCTCTAACTGTCCTAACTTAGGTAATAAGTGTTTGTTAGCATATTTCCCAGAGGGAGAGATTCACGCTAAATACAATGTTTGCTCAGTATTAAGCAGTTGATAACAAGGTCTGTGCAGTTACAAATAATAGTGCTTTGTGTGCGATCTGCCATAACACTTTTCAGTAATGCTATTTGCATGTAGGCTTTTAATTAACATATAACTGTCACCACAGGTTGACTACAGAAGGCTCTTGTATCCAGCAGAGAGATAAATGCCAATGCCACGTTACATGGGTTGGATAGCATATAGGAGGCCTATAATATAAAATGGATTTATAATTAAAAGCCACTCATTACAAAGTTATAAAAGAAAGAATGCCAGCAACCTGGCAATTTCATGGTAGAAGAGTATCATATTTACCTGAAAGGAAGATAAGCTTGAATTTAAAATGATTTTCCCTCCAAAAATAAGAGTAGGTGGAAGAAGGGTATGTGTGTGGGTAAGTGTCTTGTGTGCATACAAACACAGGAAAAGTCCTATGCTGTACTCAGTTTCTCCTTACCCTATCAATCAAGGATTGCCAATTTTAAACACAATCTTGGAGACTTGCTCTTTCCATAAATGTGTGCATGAATCACACTTAAATATGTCATGTGTACATGTGTCTTAGTGTGTCTTCAAAGCTTTCCAGAAAGCTAAAAGAGTAGGGGCCTTACAGGGCATGGTGCTCTAAAGGGCACGGGCCATTAGTGAGAAGGTTTTATGCTAGATTCTGATTAATGGCAAAATTAAGAAAGGGAACTGGAGTATACCCAATTTATCTGATCTGGTGGAATGAGAAGATACTGTCCATGAGAGGCAATCCTGCAAATAACCTGGACTTGTAACGTTGACCTGGAAAGAAACTGGAAATCAGTGCAACTTATGCATCAGGAGTATAACAGGGATAAACTGTGAAGCAACCAAACCATCATGCAACTCAGTATTCTGCCCCAGTTATAATTTCTGCATGGTCTTCAAGAGTAGGCACATGTAGACACAATGCAGTAATTCAGCCAGAAACTATGAGTGACTATGATCCAGATCTTTCAATCCAGGAATGGGTACAATTAATGCAGCAGATGTATCTGCACCAAAGGTTCCCCTAGCCATAACTGCCACCTGTTCCTTAAGCAGGAGTTGTGAATCCAAGAAGGCCTCCAAATTGCTCAGTAGCTCTCTAGAACTCAGGGGACCAGAGACCCAGAGCAACTACATTTTACTAGCATTGAATTGAACCTATTTTTTCCCCACATCTAAGCCTTTACAACCTTAGGTATTCAACCAATACTTGGTTTGCAGTATCAAAGAGATAGGTGACTATCATTAGCATAGTGATCATACTGCATCCTGGGCCATCAGATGGCCTCTCACAGCAGATGTTGAGGAAGGGCAAAGGATCAAAACATTAGGCATCAGATAGCAGGTGTACAGGACTCAACTCTCCCTCACCCCCTAGTAACAGTTGAATCTGCCACAGAGGAAGGAGGAGAACCACTACAAACCAATGCCCCCCCCCTTCAACACCAGAGGTGGTATTCAGCAGGTTCTGATCAGTTCTGGAGAATCAGTAGTGGAATTTTTGAGTAGTTCGGAGAACCAGTAAATACTACTTCTGACTGGCCCTGCCCCCATCTATTTTCTACCTACTGAGTCCCAACTGATCAGGAGGCAATTGGGATTTTGCAGTAACCTTCCCCTGGAGTGGGGAGGGAATGAAGATTTTATAGTATCCTTCCCCTGCCACACCCACCAAGCCATGCCATGCCCAACAAGCCACGCCCACAGAACCAGTAGTCAAAAAATTTGAATCCCACCACTGCCCAACCCTAGTGAAGCAATATTGTGGTTTGTGGTATTGAAAACAACAGAGAAGTCCAAGAAATCCAGGATAGTTGCAATATCCTATCTTTGATCCTTCACAGTTTAATCCATAAGTGTGACGATTGTCTCAGTGCTATAACTCACCTGAATATTGACTCCAAAACAATATAAATAAGTTCAGAAAAGATTCATCAGGCAGCCTCAACAAATATAAAACAGAAAGGTTAATATTCTAAAATGCTTAATGACTGTGACAGTTAACTTAGTTAACACCATGGGCTATATCTCTGATATTGGATTGGATGCCACAAGGTTCACTTCTAGGCCTTGTACAGTCACATTTTTACTATTGATTTGATAAGGAAAGGAAATATTTACCAAGTTTGCTGATGGCAAACAATTGGTTAAAATATCTTGAAGACAGAAACTATACCAACAGTAGTGATATATTAGAAAAATACATTGAAAATAATGAAATAAAATTTAATAGAGACAAAATTCATATTTTAACAAAAAGAAATAAAATGCATGGTATAAAAGTTATCTGATTTGGTGTAATAGTGGTAAAAATTCATAAATTGTTTCTAAGGCTATATACTCAGATATAAAGTTTCCAAACACATGAAGTATTAATTTTGTTTTGCACTGAACAAACCACACCTCTAGGATGGGATATAGTCCTGTTCAGCATGTTCAAAGAATAATTCATATAAGCTAGAACAGCTCAGAGGAGGGCAGGAAGGCTGATCAGGAAATAGTTGAAAAAAGTTGAAAGAATTGGGTACCTTTAGCCTTGGGAAAATTAACAGGATTATACTCTTTAGCTGAAAAAGGGAGGGGGGGTACAGATGCTCAGAGTATATTTTCTGTCATTTTGCAGTACACAACATGAAATAATGGCTTTAACTTAAGGAAGAGAGATTTATCTGAGTTGATATGTAGCATTTTTTCCAGATCATTGCTTAATATCATTTTAGAAAATCCATCCTAAGAAGTACTTTTCTAGTTTTTCTTCATTTTTTTTCTTCCCTTGCGTCGGAGAAAGATCTTGTTTCTTGTTCAGCAAAGAAAGTAGTCACATCTGGTCCACCTTCTCATCCTTCAGTCCCTCTGACAGTTTTAGCTCCTCAATTTGTCATCCATACCTAAGCTTTGTCTCCCTTCTGCTACAATCTGGACACCCCAATACCACCTCACAGAGTATATCAGTGAACAGATATTCCTGGAGGATAATACTTTCAGAGCTAGAGGATTCAAGATACTAATTGTGTGGCCCAGCCAACTAGGACCACTGTTGTCAGGGGACCCATCAGGTCAGGTGACCTGGCAGTTCTTTTTTCTTCAAGATTTTCATTCAGCTTACAAGTCTCCAGCACTTGGTGGGCAGCATCCTGAACCCCCATAAAGTGTTGTGCAAAACATTATTTGCATGCAATTGATAGGTGGAAACTTGAGAATCCTGCTATAACCATTCTGCCCTTTCTTTCTCTGCATGCCCAGGGAAGGCAATGAACATTAGTTGTATAATCGTTTAACCTATGAATCTAGAACAAGACCGTCAAGCCTCAAGATTCACACCCAAATTAGTATTTATAAACTGGATTAAAATATGATGGAAACATGAAATGCAACAAATGTAACCAACTTTTTTTAAAAAATGCAACAGATGCAACTGATTCCTGCATTTAATTATTTAGGAAATGAAACATTTAGTAAAGATAATCCCTTCCACAATGAATTTCAGAAAACTAAACGTTTCCATCACATGCTATCATAATTTTGCTTAGCTATAATTTATCAAAATATTTTTAAAAATAATTACTGGAAGGTAAACAATTTCTGAACTATTCCGTGTGTTATCCTATTTTTTTTAATATTTTTTCCTCAGGTCCTCCCATGCCATCTTCTTCATCTAGTCAATCCGTTATTGAACATTTACATTCCCCTCCTCCATCTCCAAATCTCCATGACAACCAGAGATGGTTGCTAAGTACTAGTGCTATCCAGCCAGTTCAGGACTCTGACACTGATGAGGACTATACTGCCAGCTCTTACCTAGTACAGACCGGTCCTGTTTCAGTTTTTGCCTCAGGTCATGGTAAGAATAGGACATCTTGTCCGTAGTTTTTCTATTGCATCTTGAAATAAAATACTCTTGACAAAACATTAATTGTTTTTACTTTATGTTTGAAAATGTATATGAAATAATATAAATTTATTTTATTTAATAAACAGAAAAAGTAGGAGAATTGCATTATCTTTAACTTTTCCAATATTAAAATAAAAAATTCTAATCCAGATATAGTAGGGTTCTAATTAGAAGAGCAGGAAGTATTCTTAACTATAAAGATATTTGGAACTTGTCAGCATTTGTCTAAGTACTGTTCAATGTCTACTCAGAAGTAAACATGATTACATTAATGGGGGTTTATTCCCTGGGAAGTTTGTTTACAGTGACAGTCTTAGCTCTTACAATTTAAAGTAGACCTTTCAGAATCTTTGGGATATAAGTTAGTTTTGACTAATTAAAGTTCTACTGCTTATAGTAGGCTTATTTTAGATACAGATACCTACTGGCTGAAAGGAACAGATTTCTCTGCTCAATTTTCCCCAGATTTTCTTTTTAGATTCCTAGAAATGCCCTACAAAGTATCAGTAGACTCTCTTGAGAAAAGGGGCATTGAAAAAGAAAATGAGAGTTTTGCAAAATGAGTTACATATTTTACTTAAGTTGCTTTAAAATGTAATTGGAAGATATATCTCCTTTCCCCACTATAGAGCTCACCTTATTGAAGCTTCCACGGTACTGCATACATTATTTTTAGAGGACTAGCAGGCTGCCATTGAAAAGAATGAGGGAAAAACCTGTCAAGCTGTCTAGATGTGCCTACATCTGTATCCAACATCATAACTTTCATTATTTTCGTAATTGTTGGAAGTTAGTAAGTTTAGTAAACATAAGTATTTATGGAAATTCTAATTCAAGTATTTTATCTTTTGTATATGACAGTTCTCAGAAGCTTTATAATTCCTTATAAAGTATTGCTTTAACTGATCAGCTATTTTCTTCTAAAAAATAGACATCCCAAAAAATCCAGCACTGAAGGAATATTCGTATCATGTTTTATCAATCACAAAGAACCGTGAAAGAAAAGAATGCTGCAACTTTGAGCTACATCAGTTGTTGTTTGTTAAATGGTTTCATCTTTTACTGCATTATGCTATTATTAAGAGCATATAATCAGGCCAGTAAGGGATGCTTAATTTATTACTTCCAATTCAGCACAACTAAGTATAATTTTCTTCCTAATAATATTGCATTCAGTTAAACAGGGGTGTCAAACTCACGTTGTCACGGCGGCATCACATGACATTGGGACTTTTTCCTCTTCACTAAACCGAGTGTGGGTGGGACCAGCACATGACACATCTGGCCTGTGGGCCATGAATTTGACAGCCCTGCGCTAAACAGAACACAAGACATTAGCTTGTTTCAACCAATTCAACCAATCCCAAAGTTTCCAATATTTCAGGATTAGCTAACTTTTGCTTTTAATGTATTTATTCCAACCCTTGTTCAGTAATAAACTTAAAAGGAACCTCAGTAATCATCTAGTCTTATTCCTCATTCAGATTAGGACAGTATTAGCAAAACTTTTCTGCACTAAGTGCCAAAATGGGAGCGCGCACTCCAGAAACTGGAAGAGCAGCCACCTGGTGCTCATGCACGTGCTGGGAAGATGATCTTCTGGTTTCTAGCATACGCATGTGCACTGGCCATCTGATCTTCATGCATGCCAGAAACCAGAAGAATAGATGGCCAGCGCATGCATGCGCACCTGGCAGCTGCTCTTCCGGTTTCCAGCGCTCCCACATGCATGAAGACCATCTGGCTGGCGCACCAGAACCCAGAAGAGCAATCAGCGACAGCTTGCATGCCCATAGAGATGGCTCTGCATGCTACTTCCGGCACGCGTCCCATAGGTTCACCATTACAGACTAGGATTTACTAAAGAATTTCATAGAACTAGCTATCCAATCTCTTTTTAAAGACCCCCAGTGAAACTTAACATACTGGTTTATAAGGCAAGCTATTGCATTTATCTGCAACTCTTACCATAAGACAGAAATAATGCTGTCAACAGCATATAAAGAAAATTTGTATAAGATATTTTATAGGTGGCACTTACCCCCAACGAGAATAGCAAGAATGTTTAAGAATAAATCTGAAAAATTCTGGAAATGTCATCAGATATCGGGTTCATATTACCATATGTGGTGGACGTGTGCAAAAGCTAAAAAATACTGGACTAAAATCTACACATGGTTGGAAAAAATGATAGAAAAACATAAAGACTTTAAACCAGAGATATTTTTATTGGGGATTTTACTAGAAACATACAATAGAGAATTGAAATATTTGATTGCAAATGTGTTAACAGCGGCTAGAATTGTATTTGCTAAAAACTGGAAAATTGAGAAAATACCAACGCAGGAGGAAGTTATTTAGAAAATAATGGAATGAGCTGAAATGAGCAAATTGACATTTGAAATTAGAGAACAAAAAGATAAACAATTCTATAAGATATGGGACTTATTTTAACAATGGTTAGACAAAAAAATATGGAAAGGAAATATGATAGAGAATTTTACAATACAAGGATAATGGAATGACACAGAATATAATATAAAGATGTATTACTATTGGATGGATTTAGAGGATGTAATGAATTGTTATAACATAAATTAATTCAAAATTTATAATATCTCATATAAAATGAAGGAAGAATAGTTGTAGTCAAATAAATGATCAATAATGATAGTAATGTATACATATATGCTAGATTGATAATATGAGATTATATATAAATTGTAAGTGAGGACTATGGAGAGGATGCACAAAGGTTTTGTAACCAACCGACACCTGGATGTAACTGGAAGATGTTTTTATGTTTTATGTTTTGTTTGTGTATGTTGTTTTTAAAAATAAAAACCTCTTTATTAAAAAAAAGACAGAAATAATGCTAACATCTAACTTGAATCCATTTTTCAATGTTATTTCATATCATAGGTTGTGCTCTTGGCCCTGGCAGACAGTAGATAACAAGACATTTCCCTTTCGTACAACAATTCTTTAGATATTTGAAGATATCTTATTTCTTCTTCTAAGTCTTTTTTGCTGCTAAACATATCTAGTTCCTTTAACTGACATCATAAGATTTAGCTTCCAGTTCCTCATAATTTTAGTAGTCACTTTTGAACTCATTTGATAATGTTCATTTTAGATTGTAATGGCTAGAATTGGATACAAGATTTGTAATGGAGCCTGATCAGAGTAGGGTAGGGTAGGGTTGGATTAATTACTTCTGGCAATATGGACTATGAAGGAGGTCACTTATAAGACTAAATGATTTGATGATCATCTGGAAACATTAACTGATACAAAATGCAGCAGCCTGTTTTGAATAGTGTTGTTACTTTTCAACATAGTACAATTCAAGATTCAGATTAATTTAAGTCCATCAGGGATCAGGTATTTCTAATATTCCCTTTCCAAGATAGACTCTATCCACCCAGTTTAAGCCAAGCAGAAAAATATCTTGCAAATCACCTTACTTAATTTGAAGTATTTGGGTAGACTGTTTTAAAAGGCATTCAGAGATTGATTATTCTTTTCTGTTTGAGTTTCCCTCCAATGCAAAGTATTGGCTCTTAAAGCAACAGTACTTCAGACTTTCATCATTATACATTATACTATAGCAAAGATGAATTTTTAAGTAATTTGTATTGGTCAATATAATATTAATTACTAGTTGAATATCCGTGCTTCACAACAAAACTGTATGATCGGGCAATGCATGAGAAATCCAGTTCAATCCACTGGCTCAGTGGTGGTCGGTGATTGAAACATATAAGGGAATATCGCTCTCGCTGCCTTGAGTTCGGAAGCAATTCCATAGGTGGAAGGCATAGACATTTTGGTGACGTACCAATGTTTAGTATTGTAAGGAGCCCCAGACCGCTTCTGAGTGAAGGAGTGGAGCATCTGCCCGTTTGAACTGAGGTAACGGAATGTTTCCAACTGGCAATAGGAACAGAGTTCAAGTGGGGAGGGGGATTAGAATGTCTAACTCCTTAGCATCAGAGCGTGTTAATATAAGGCCACTGGTAATTGGAGCAGAGTTCTTTCAGGTGGGGAGGGGGAGTAGAACTCCTTAGCATCAGAGTGTGTTAATTACTATATAAGAAATACTAATGACCTGATAGTCATTTTGAAAAATCCTGTTTTAAGTTATAGTACAGGATGGTTTCCACTTTGAATTAAATTCCATGCTATGTGTTTAGGGGTCATTTGAAGTCTCATATCTGTTCCTTCATGTGACTACGACCCTTGCAGAATTGCCATTGGAACAAAGTAAGAGCCAGATGGTTTATCATACAGGGTAGTTTATACAAATTTAATAAGTACATTCTTGCTCACATTCAATTTCAAACTATTCTCCGCATCAAATCCCTTAAACCAACACATACCAGGTCAGCATTTCTACGATATTATCAGATTGGTTTAGGGTGGAGATGTATAGTTGTATGCAAAAATCTAGGTACCTCTAGCCAAATTGTTTCTTTCAATTAATTCCTTAGCAAGATAGAAGCAGGTGCAGAATTTTGAAGTTTATTTTGGTCAGATTTTATAACATCTCTTTTAGCAGTAATAAATATTTTTACATATATTCCTGCTGTCTTATTTATAAATGTATTTCTAGTGCTTTCTTAGTTTCTTAAACATCTTCCTGTACTTGCTTTTGGGATTCCCCCCCCCCCTTTCCTTATAAAATTCTATATAATTCTGCTATAGTGGTAGTATTTCTAAAATATTAAATCCCTTCGTTCTAAATATTTAATTATTGATGTGGATTTGAATATTTCAAATTGTTATCTTGTTGAATATCAAACCTTTTTTCAACCTCAGTTTTTTCACAATGATAGAAGGTGTTGAAGCCATAGGAACCCTGGGGGCAAGTGACCATGCAATATTGGAATTTAACATTATCCAAACACAAGTAGTAGAACAAAGTCAAACTAGAGTCTTGGACTTTAAGAAAGCTAATTTCAATAAACTTAGAGAGAGCTTGGGAAAAATTCCATGGATGAGAATCCTCGAGGGGAAAACAACTCAAGAAGCTTGGGAAATTTTGAAAAATGAGATTAGAAAAGCCCAGTCTAACACAATACCAATGAAGAAGAAAAACAACAGCTCCCAAAAGAAACCAGCATGGCTGCATAAACAACTATCTGACAAACTGAAAGACAAAAAAAGTAAGTATAAAAAGTGGAAGGAGGGGGACATAACTAAGGCAGAATATCAGCAAATAGCCCGAGCCTGTAAAGATGAAGTGAGGAAAGCTAAGGCTCACAATGAAGAAAGGCTTGCCACAAAAGTAAAAATTAACAAAAAAAGCTTCTTCCAACATGTTAAAAACAAGAAAAAGGTTATGGAAACAATTGGTCCATTGCTAGGAGAAAGTGGCAAGAAGGTGACAAGCAACAGGGAGAAAGCAGAACTATTTAACTCATGTTTTGCATCTGTCTTTACACAAAGGGATAAAACAGTCCAACCTATCAAAAGCAGCACCACAAAATTAGGAACACAAATTGAAATAGGGAAGAAAATGGTAAGTGAGCACCTGTCTACCCTAGATGAGTTCAAATCACCAGGACCGGATGGATTACACCCCAGAGTTCTGAAGGAACTAGCAGACGAGATCTCAGAACCACTGAATTATATCTTTCAGAGATCCTGGAACACCGGGGAACTACCAGAGGACTGGAAAAGAGCTGATGTGGTTCCCATCTTCAAAAAAGGGAAAAAATTAGATCCAGGAAACTACAGACCTATCAGCCTAACCTCAATACCAGGAAAGATTCTGGAAAAAATAATCAAGCAACGAATTTGCGAACACCTAGAAGCAAACAAAGTAATAGCCAAAAGCCAACATGGATTTGTCAAAAACAGATCATGCCAGACTAATCTTATTGCATTCTTTGATAATGTGACAAAATTAGTGGACCAGAGGAATGCCGTTGATATAGTTTACTTGGACTTCAGTAAGGCTTTTGATAAGGTAGACCATAACCTACTACTAGATAAAGTAGAAGAATGTGGGTTAGACAGCATCACCACCAGATGGATTGGTAACTGGCTGACCAACCGCACTCAACGTGTAGTTCTCAATGGAACTGCATCTACATGGAGGGAAGTATGCAGTGGAGTACCCCAAGGCTCTGTTTTAGGCCCAGTACTCTTCAACATCTTCATCAATGATTTGGATGAGGGAATAAATGGGGAACTCATCAAATTTGCAGATGATACCAAGCTGGCAGGAATAGCCAACACTCCAGAAGATAGGCTTAAGATACAGAAGGATCTTGACAAACTTGAACATTGGGCACTATCTAATAAAATGAAATTCAGTGGTGAAAAGACTAAGGTTCTACATTTAGGCAACAAAAACGGAATGCACAGGTACAGTATAGGTGATACCTTACTCAGTAGTAGTAACTGTGAAAGGGATCTTGGAGTCCTAGTGGACAACCATTTAAATATGAGCCAGCAGTGTGCAGCAGCTGCCAAAAAAGCCAACACAGTTCTAGGCTGCATCAACAGAGGGATAGAATCAAGATCACGTGAAGTGTTAATACCACTTTATAATGCCTTGGTAAGGCCACACTTGGAATACTGCATTCAGTTCTGGTCGCCACGATGTAAAAAAGATGTGGAGACTCTAGAAAGAGTGCAGAGAAGAGCAACAAAGATGATTAGGGGACTGCAGACTAAAACATATGAAGAACGGTTGCAGGAACTGGGTATGTTTAGCTTAAGAGAAAGAAGGACTAGGGGAGACATGATAGCATTATTCCAATATCTCAGAGGTTGCCACAAAGAAGAGGGAGTCAAACTATTCTCCAAAGCACCTGAGGGTAGAACAAGAAGCAATGGGTGGAAACTAATCAAGGAGAGAAGCAACTTAGAACTGAGGAGAAATTTCCTGACAGTGAGAACAATTAATCAGTGGAACAGCTTGCCTCCAGAAGTTGTGAATGCCCCAACACTGGAAGTCTTTAAGAAGATGTTGGATAGCTATTTGTCTGAAACGGTATAGGGTTTCCTGCCTAGGCAGGGGGTTGGACTAGAAGACCTCCAAGGTCCCTTCCAACTCTAGTATTGTATTGTATTGTATTGTATTCACTGTCTCTGGCATATTAGATTGCTAAATTCTGCTAGAACTTTCCCAAATCAATCTGCAAAACAGTAGACACATATCATTCCAACCAACTTACTGAGAAGCTTAGCTGACACAAGATCCATAGACCAGCATTGTTTTTATAACAATTATTTGAATGAAAAAGTTATTGGAAGAATTTTCTTCAAAAATCATCTGAAGTATGCAAAATAAAATTTTGTCAAGTCTGAAATGTTTTGAAACAAAGTGCTTTGTATTGATAAAACAAATATAGAACTGTTTGTCACAACCATGTGAGATAGATTTGGAGAAAAAGGGGTGTACTATTTTCAGACGGAAAATATCTTGTGAACTGCTAAGCACAGTTTTAATGAGGTTTGGGATTCTGTGGATGGAGGGAAAATGGATTTCACTAAATATCATCATAGCCCAACATCTTTTCTTTTCTAATATCATCACCCTTTACTTAATAACTAATACAAATGCTGTTGTTTATACTGATAAAAATGCTAGTTGCAATCTCTGATTATTTTATATTCCTATGTAGACCTCATAGTGTTGAGAAATCAATTGAAAGTCTCTTTTAGCAGTGTTGTTGTTTCACATGAATAAATGGATAGTTCTTGATGGATTTTAAGAGTCTCATCAGCTTGTCCATTACATCTTGGATACAGATATCTGGAAGATATTATACTTGCTCTGATGTCACATAAAGTGTGCACAATGCTTTCCTCTTAACAGAAAATGGTCTGCTACACATCATGCCCCCCTCCCCCCCCAAGTGATTTTTTGGCATCTTCTGAGTTTGGGGACAAATGACTTCTATCCTATTCTGTGGAGCTGAACATGTGAGGTTTGCTCAGGAAGCTCTGCATTGGCTTACACAATGATGTTTTATTTCATATTGTTGAACTCCCTCAGCACAAAATGCTTCCCAGTCTGACCTATATAATGTTTAAGAAATCATGGATGATGGGTCGGATAACTGGAAGAGAAAAATGTTTGTATCTTCCCCCTCTCCCCCCCCCAAAGAAAATCTGAGAATTAGTCCAATCACAATCCAGACATCTCTTATCAGGCTCCATTTTCATTTTCAAAAGTTTCGAGTTCTCAGGATAGTAACAAAGCCCACATAATTTTTATATTGACAGTTGATTGTCTGTAGCATCTGATTCTGCAATTGAATTTTATGTGAGATGTGATAATAGGGCTGTGCAGTATTTTGGATTTGAAGCACATAAACAGAACATCTGTCTGTAATTCATTAAAGCTAATGGCTTTTTTTAGATTCATGCAGTTGTCCTCTTGTGGGTGTCGTGCAGTCTTAGATTTTTAAAAAAGATTTATTATGTTACCTAAATTCTTGTGCACAAGATGCTACCTTCACCTTCCTAACCTAACTATTATTGAGTAGTATTGAAAGATTACGACAAGGTACCTTTTAGAACTAGTTTGATGCATTTCTGAAGGTTGCAATTTGTGCTGTGATATGTGAATCACCAGAAGAAGATTTTGGAAAGAGCTGAAATATAGTTGAAATGACTTTAAGCGCATCAAAAGAACAAGTTGAATTTGGTTCAATTTTGGCTTTTGGGGGGAAGGGAACTGCTGCAATGTATAATAGCACTGCTGCTCTATAAGGACAGGTTTTAATTCTACCTAAATTGATTCAAGCAGTAATTCATGGAATTGATCCAGTAGTTGGAAAAAATAAACGTTTTAATGACTATATCACACTTGTCCTTGTTTCAGTGATTGATGTTCTGACTATGCCATGGTTCAGATCAATAAACAAAGAATGCTTTGAATATGGGCGTGGTTATCAAGTATTTGTATAAAAGCAGCCAGCGTTGTTTGGTTGCCTGGGTAACAAAGGAAAATATTGAGAATTTTGTGTTCACAGTATGTTATTCTGTCTGTATCTTTGTAGTCTTGAATCCTGACAAATTATTTTGTGGCCTTTTCAAAGCAACCAAATTGTACAAATAGTAGTAGAAATTTGGAATTACATTATTTCTTGTGATTGCTCTTATTAAATACAGTGCAATTCATTTCTGAATAAATAGGAAATACAATATAGATTGTAGCCTTCATTGTATTCTTTTTCATGTGAATGAAAAAATAGCATTCCATGGGTTAGTGAACTATGGCAATTAGTAGTTAACCACATTGGAAGTCTGCTGAATATTTGCAGAAAATGTGGTATGTAATGTGCATGTAAAATACATTTCATTTACACACATGAAAGAAAGCTTATGCAGTGGAAAGTATGTGGAGGCATAGATCAATTATTTTTTAGGCCAACTTGGTAATTATTAGAATAGAAGGACATGTGATTTCATCTCAGAAGTTCTCTGTTGAGAAAAATATATTTTTCTAATTTCATTGAAAGCATTAATAAGCAACAATTACACTTATGTCATTGCACAAATGATGAAATTATGTAACGATGTACATAATCTGATGGAAATGCTGTTTGTGGGATGACATAATGGCATATCATTTTACTTTCTTGGCTTGTCTTAGACCAGGGGTGTCCAAACCTGGGAACTTTAAGACTTGTGGACTTCAACTCCCAGAATTCAACTCCCAGAAAAGATAAGGGAAATCGAAAAAGAATTCAGAACAGAACACTTTGCAATAGCCTTTTAATGAGCTTCAACCAGTGAAACAGTTGTTCTTTGGCAGTTATTAGACTAATACTATTGTTTGGTAAATTTCAGAGTTGGTTGGAAGGGAAAGCATGCATGCCACTCATGTTAACTATAGAATAAATTTGTACATCTTCAGTGCGTGAATTTTATTTATTTGTTAAATTTTTTCCTGCCTATCTTGCCATGAGCCTATTTTAGGCAGCTTTTTTTAAAGTGTATGTCAGTCTTCAGTTAAGACGTGTTCTTGAGAAAATCAATATTAAGATGATAGCAATAGAAATAATAGTAATACTTTGAAAAGTAAAATCCTGATTTAATTTTAATATTTTAAAAAATCATGACTGGGAAGTGGAAAATAAATACCCTTGATTCTCACATATGAAGAATGGAATGGAATAGAATAGAATTCTTTATTGGCCAAGTGTGATTGGGCACACAAGGAATTTGTTCCTGGTGCATATGCTCTCAGTGTACATAAAGGGGGAAAAATTTTAAAAATACATTCATCAAGAATCATAAGATACAGCATTTAGTGTGAGTCATAGGTTACTAATAAGCAATCAAATCATATTAGAAAACAAACAAAACAATATAAATTGTTAAAATACAAGCAACATGGTGATAGTCATAAATGGGAGGACATAGGTAATAGAAAGGATGAGAATAATAATAATACAGTCTTAGTAAATAGTTTTACAGTTGTCATCATCAGCATCATTTTGATGTTGTCATCAAAGTCTTCATCCTTGTTATTAATTACAGAAAAATATAGGCTCTCTCTGTGTGTATACACATGCATGTGTGTGTGTGTGTTTATATAAATAATAGTTTGGTGTGGAATGTATAGGATTGCACTAAAATTTAAATTTGATTATCTTTTTTACTACTTATTTTAAGAATTGGTTAAAATCATTATTAAAATTAGTTTTAATTTCTATTATATAAATAAATCATCACCTCCAGCAGCACTCTGCTAGCCAAAAATGGGCTGCCAGGGAGAGGGGGGAGCGCGAGCAGTCCCCCTGCATCATGATTTGGCTGGCAAAAGGGAGAGAATCACAAACTTTAAGTAAGAACCAGTAAAAGAGGAATGGAAAAAACCCTATCTGTAGATCAGCATTTCTCAGTCTGGGCAAGTTTAAGATGGGAGAACTTCATGCTGCCTGGAGAATTCTGGGAATTGAATGCACCTTAAACTTGCCAAAGTTGAGAAGCATGGGTAGAGCTTAGATTTTCCATTCCTGTTTTATTTAGAGTTTGGTGCAATTAAATGAATCAGTTGTGGCTTCCTTAACAAATAGTGAGTAAAGCGATATGAAACATTATTGGACTACATGTGAGAAACTGAAATTAACAGTTAATTTGGGCTTTAGATGATTAGATATGGGATTATGGAAATAATGTAGACAAATGTTAATCTTAGAGTAAGAGTGTGATATATTTTTTACTTCTATTTTTACCAATTTCCTTCTTTTCCTTTTTCTTTCTTATACTTTAACTTTTTCTTTTCTTAGTCTTTCGGTTTTTTAAAATCTGTTTTTTTGTTTATCCCTTAGCTTTGTGTTTTCTTATGTATGAAGGATCAAAGACTCAGCCATTCCTTATTTACAGAAGTCAGATTAAAATTTAGAATGAAATCCACTAGAAGCCATCTCATATAAAGCAGGCTCTGAGTCCCTCTAACTAAAAAAAGTGTTTATTGATAGAAGAGGTTATTTGTAACTCCAAGGTTGAACTGTGGGGTCGTTGGTGCTCTCTGAGCTTGATGGTTCTATACTCCTCCCTGAAATGTTCTTTAAAATACAGAGTTTCCCAGCATTCCTTTAAGAACCTCCAACATGCAAACTGTGGTTACTCATCCTAAAATGAATCTTCTTTACCTGGAGCTTCAAAAATTGCTTTTTGCTGGAGAGGTGTGTACTTTGGGGATATTTCTTCATAATCAAACAAGTGTATTTTCTGTGCAGTTCATACCTTTTGCTCGCTGGATCTGGATGTCACAAGGCAAAGCCCACATTTTGTAATTAACCCCCGCATCCTGTTTTGGCTGGTAGAGTGCTGCAGGAGGCAGAGTGCTGGCACGCCCACCCTGACCATGGCCACTCATCCCCCCCCCACCAGCCTTCTGAGGTCAAACACAACCCTGATGCAGCCCTCAATGAAATCTAGTTTGACACCCCTGGGTTAAGGCATCAGGCAAGAAACCAGAGCTCTGCCTTATGCATCAAATTGGGTGTCCTTGGGCCAGTCATTCTCAATCAGATTTAGGAAGGGGAAAATGGCAAATCACTTCTGAAATCTTGGCAAGAAAACTGCAGGGACTTGTCCAGGCAGTCACCTGGAGTCAATAATAATTTAAAGATCAAAACAGATCACCATTTTGGTAAATATAGTATGGTTATTTTTGGCCAATTATCCCGGTGTACAAATTTCAGTTCTGTTGCCTTGATAATAGGGATAATGCAGAATAGAACAGAACGGAACAGAACAGAACTATAACTTTATTGCCACTTTGAATGTACACTAACTGGCATACATTAAAATGAAATTTGGGTGCATACAGCTCTCAAAGAGTCACCACCTCCAATATACCCTGCATAAAGATTACTAAATAAACAAATGAATAAATAAACACAAAATTATATATATGCCAACATATATTATATTAAGTTAATATATTAATATTATATTAAGATATCAATATTATATCATATTATTTATTATATTATTATTTATTATATGCATTTGTCATCATTTCAGGAAAACAATGGATGCCCAAAATGTGTGTGTGTGTGTGTGTGTGTGTGTGTGTGTGTGTGTGTGTGTGTAGAGAATACAGTTTTGTTTCAACCATTATGTATGCATTCATCTTTTTACTGTTGCAACATATGTTGAAATTTGCTTAAAGGAATATCTTCCAAAATCCTAGATTATTTCTTGGCTTCTGCAAAGTCACAAACATATATATAGATAAATGTTTCTTGACTCATCAAAAGGCTTTCATATAATACTAGTGTCATTTTTAAAAGGCTACATTTTTTAGAAGAGCTTCTTTATACAAAATTTGTTCTGTGTTTTACATCTGGTATTCTCTTCAATGTTGCATGTGCAACTTCATAAAGAAGTAAATGAGATTTGTGAATGTGTTTATATATTGAAAAAATCTTAATTAGGATGGTGCAAACTTAGTAAAATGAAACATGCCTATTCTCAATAAAGGTGGAGATAGCATCCATGCATGGGTTGACACTGTCCGTGCTGTCTGATTACTAATTAATTAACCACTATATAACCCGCCTCCATGAGTGGTACCACCCAGTTTCCGATTCAGTCCACTCTGGGACAGTCGTGTTATCCTTCTTATCTCTACCTTTATTGGTCAAATTTGATAGATTCAGAACTATTGATTATTAGCAGCAACTGTGAGTATTCTGGATCCAAAGGGTGGGACTGTGGATGCTAGGTGCCACAGGACTGCTGCCCACCGGCCACACACCTGCCTCCTGGCAAACACAAGGGCGACTGCTCCCCACCTCATTCAAACGACTTGCTTGGGAAGCAGTAAAAAAAGTGGTGTGCCGTTCCTTTTAATAATTGACAACTGCAAAGACAGGGGGAGAGCCCGGAACGCCGCGCAGCGGCTGGGCAGCGCACCAATTGCCGAAGCGGCTCCAACGGTGCGTGTAAGACCATCCTCGCTTTCAAAGAGCAGTGTGCTGAAAGGGAGAGCCCAGGAAGGGCGCAAATTGGCAAGGGCAACCGAGCGCTTCTCTGGGAGGCTTGGCGCTGTGCTGAGGGGCCTCGGCTGAGCAACAAAAGGGCGCGAACGCCATTTTGAAAAGGGGGCTGAGCCCAAAGTGCCCGCAAAGAGCTGCGGACACCATTTTCTGCCATCTTTTTGCCTCGGTGACAGCATGGCTGATGACGGTGTGCCTGAGCCTGCCTCGGGCGCTGGCAGAGTGGTCGCTGAATCTGTCCCAAGTCTACTTGTTACAGAGAAGGCTTCTCTTTCCCCTACCATGGCAGCCCCATCTCAGGTTAAGACCTCCCATAAGAGCTCCTCTTCAGGGGACAAGGGCTCAAAGGCTAAGAAGGCGTCCAAGGCCTCCTCCAGTAGTAAGCACTCGCCTAACCTCCTCCCAACACAGATCGGAGAAGGAGACATGGCCACCGCCGCAACCAAGCCCATTGCCACCACTGCAGCTTGAGCTAAATCAGGGTCTGTTTAGCCCAATGTTACCAATTAACACATCAGGACTTTGGGGACCACTGGGCCTCATTTCCAGAGTAGGAGTGTGAAGGCCATCTTCACCCCAACTGTGGCTGGCCTTCACACGGCAGAACACCCGACTCCATTGCTCGGTTTATATGCCCCTGCCGCCATGCCAACCATGCCCTCCAGTTATTAGGATTTTATAGCAGAAGCTATAAAACAAGGGATTGCGGCTGGACTAAAAGAGAGGGCCATGGGGCCGCAAGCTGAGGCTCCTCGGGTCACATCCCGGGCAGGTGGTGCATGGCCAAGCGTATCTCATCAGTTCAATCTACCATCCCTCAGGCTCTGGAATTTCTACAGGACGGTTTGGAGAGGGGGTTGTCTCCCAACACTCTTAGGAGACAGGTGGCCACCCTTAGTAGCTTACTTATCTAGGGTGGGGGTCAGTTGTTAGCACAGCATCTCAACATCCAGGGTTTTTTGAAGTGGGCGGTTAATCTAAAGCCCCCAGCGGTGCATAGATACCTGACCTGGGATCTGGCCAAGGTCCTGGAGGCCCTCATTGATCTACCATTTGAGCCCCTTCGGGAAGTGTCCTTATAATTACTTACCTGGAAGGTAGCATTCCTGGTGGCTGTGACGTCAGCGAGGCGTATATCCGAACTGCATGCCTTGTCTGTATGGGATGACCTCTGTAGGTTCCATGAGGATCGGGTGGTCCTCACACTGGACCCTTCCTTTATACCAAAGGTGGGGTCTTGGTTTCACCGCATGCAAGAGGTAGTCATGCCAAATTTTTGTCCCTCACCCAGTCATGAATTGGAGCGTCGTTGGCACAAGTTAGATGTGCGTCGGGTGATAAGAGTTTACATTGATCGCACGGCAGATCACAGACACTCAGAGGCCCTTTTTATTTCATTCCAGTCGTCTTCCCTTGGGCAAAAGGTCTCGATAGCGACCATTGGAGAGTGGGTCAGGCATTGCATTGCAGCAGCATATGACTCGCTCCAGGAACCAAGGCCAGCAGGAGTAATGGGCCACTCTACAAGGAGCACTGCCACAATGACAGCATGGGCAACGCAGGCTTCTCTGGATGAGATTTGTAGAGTGGGCCTCTGCGTCCCCTTTCATACACAATTACAAACTTGACAAATTCGCATCAGCCGATGCTGTTTTCGGAAAGAGAGTGCTGCAGGCCATTCAGACGGTTGAGTCAGTTTCGGAACAGTCTATTGCCCGCTCTTGAGGGTTATACGGCTTGGGTATGTCCCATGCATGGATGCTATCTCCACCCTTATTGAGAAAAGACATTGGTATCTTACCTGATACACCTTCTAATAAGGTGGAGATAGCATCCAACCCTGCCCCTTCCTTTGACTGTTCCTTGTTTTTAGGGGTCTGTTTTTAGGGGTCTGATTAATTTCAGATGTTTGTATTGACATATTGGTGATGGTTTTTTTCATTGAATCACTAAACTTGAAATTTGTTTGGATAACACGTGGAGTCTGTCTTTTTTTCTCTTCGCCGGAAACTGGGTGGTACCACTCATGGAGGCGGGTTATATAGTGGTTAATTAATTAGTAATCAGACTCAGTCCAATCAGTGCACTGAGTCAACAGAGGACAGTGTCAACCCATGCATGGATGCTATCTCCACCTTATTAGAAGAGGCGTATCAGGTGAGATACCAACACCCTTTTCATGTCTATTTTCCCCTGAAATATGTAAAATTTATTCAAGTTCATTAATTTGCAGTAACATAGACATGTTTGAAGCATATTACTAGAACAGTGACAATGCTGAGTATTGTATTATCTGCATACAAAGATCAATATTTTTAAGTTTTTCTTTGTTCAAAATGCTGTAAGAAAGCAGAATAATTTTTAAAAATTAATAAACCTTTCCAAGTCCTTCCCAAATTATTTTTTCTGACTCTTTCTTATAATTGACTTGATTAATCTATCTTGTTCTTCATAGCCTGCCAAAAAGCTGTCAGCGTTGCATTTCTACTGCAAAAAAAAAAGTGTACAGTTCTGTTTAATTAAGCATTTAGTTGTTCTGCCAAAATCAGATTAAAGTTTCCCCATTTCAAGTTTGTCTCGCCAAAATTAAATTATACAAAGTGGTGGGGAATTACTTATAATAAAAGTATTGGATGCTAAATTTGTTCTCCATTTTTTTTTAAAAAAGGGTATTTTCAATCTTTGATTTGAGTGAGATGCTAAGAACAATTATTTATTTACTAATTGTAACTATACCGTTCTATCTGCCTCAGTATAATTCCAGGAAGGGTTATCTGCCTCTTATAAAACATAAAACATGCATATCACCAAGTGTATAACATCATGAAAACTGATAGTGATGACCATATTTTATACTTGCATTTGAAGTATAAGAATTAACCAGAAAGATACATTTTCAAATAATGAATGCTTATGAAATGTTAAGACTGCTATTTAATTAAAGTCTATAAGAAAATTGTGATCTTGGGAGTAGGGAAAGAATGAATAAATTGTTAAGAGTGAACTTTCAGAAAATAATTCTGAGAAGAAAAAGTACCTGAAAGCTATTATAATTAACCCTTCTTTGTTTTCTTTAGCATAATGTGGGGCAGAGAGAAATTTGTGATAAGCTAAAATATCACAGCTAAAGTAATCTTGTTAGGAATAGAAATCTCTAATGGACTTTTTTTTTTTTTTTATAAAATGAACTAATTAATTATTATTTTTATGATTAGACAGGATACATCAGTGGTTCCCAAACTTTTTCAGTCCACCGCCCCCTTGGGCTACAAACTGATCCTCAGTGTCCCCCCCCCCCCAGTGGTGGATTTCAATTTTTTTTTACTACCGGTTCTGTGGGTGTGGCTTGGTGGGTGTGGCTTGGTGGGCGTGGCTGGGGGTCATGTGACTGGGCGGTTTGCACGACGGAAGGAAGATAGTAACAGTAAAATTCAAAACTGCAACAATTGCAAATTTGTTCAAAATCCAATTTAAAAGCCTTTTTAGTTAATGTTAATTCAATAAAATTGTTGAACATGATCCAGTGATACCAGGTTTTCAAAGTCTGATAGTCATTTATCAAGAACCTTAGTAACTAGTAACTTAGTAAACTCAGTAAAATTTAGTAACTACTTCACTGTTCAGTAAATTCTTAATGTGATGGATGGGCTTGATGAAGTGATACCAGTTTCCCAATGTCTGGTTTTAAGTCACTTAGCAGGAGTCTTAAATTGCCATGTTCAGTAATCTGGAGTCGATTTCTTCGCTTGGAAAGAAGTTGGATGACCACACTGAAGCCAAGTTCCACCAAATATGATATTGGAAATGCAACAAGGAGCTTCTTAACCACTGTCCATAGTGCAGGACAGCAATCAGAAATTTATTTCTGTAACCAAAACTCTTGGTACGATTTCTTAAACTTTGGCTTCAGCTCAATGTCATTTTGCAGCTCTATGAGTTGTTCCTCCCCATCTTCCTCAGTATCTGAAAATGGATTTATCACCCAATCTGGAATTTCCATCAAAAGAAGATCCTGATATCACTCAGACATCTAAGTCTTAGAATGTCAGAGAAACAACTTTAGCTGGATAGTCACATCCCTGCAATAACATCATTGTAATTTTCAGTTTCATTAATTTCCACAATATCAACACTAGTTTTGCTACTAACCCCTTCCAAACCACCTGCATAGTCTTTAAGATTTGGTGGTCTAAATATCAAAAATGGTTGACTCACATCACACATATAAGCAAAACTGAAGTACAATCTATTTTTCCTTTTTTTAAAAAAAAATCTCACTTTTAAGATTTGTATTACTGTTTTCATCCAGTCCCCATCCAAAAATGGCAAGAAACTCTGGTGTCATTTTTTAAGCAACCATGGACAGATAATTGCTCATACTTGCCTTAATATTATTGGCCAAGTTTCTTATTGGCTATGCTAACCAAGAGGTGCTCTGGTCATTGTTAACCCTGCTGCAGAATGTATGTGTGCACATATCCACATATACAAAGGTTTATAATATAAACTTATCTCCTTCAGATTGCCAATTATTTTGCACGACACAAACATTCTGCCTTTAAATGCTTACGTGGTTTCAATGGCTAAACTTCTGCTCACCAAACCAACTATTCAAAACTAGTAATTCCACAAGGACAGAGGATGGGAATGGGGATATTTCAAAAACTAAACACATATCCTAAAAGAAAATCCACCCGCGACCAACATTGAGTGGAGCTTTTATAAACTTAGAATAAATGAGCTGGAAGGGACCTTGGAGGTCTTCTGGTCCAGCCCCCTGCTCAAGCAGGAGAACCTACACCAGAGGTCTTCAAACTTTGCAAGTTTAAGACTTGTGGACTTCAACTTCTACATTTAGGCAAGAAAAATGAAATGCACAGAATGTTAGGGTTCTAAATACCATGCAGAAATAAATCATTGTCCAAGGCAAAACATCCTTAAAGGTGCAATTTATTCCGCAGGCATGTTAGCACGGCTATGGAAAATTCCAACTCTGGATTACATCCTGTAAGTTCACCCAGTTGAAAGTTCATGATCTCTCCCCACACCCACAAATCCATCACATGTTCCAATCATCATCTTCCACGCTGGCATGTACACCCATCTTCTTCCGGCCAGGTGTCGAGATGCGGAGACAAAAGATGACCTTGGCTTCTACAAAAGAATGTCAACAATCCATTCTACAATCCTACTCCTTTCTATTCCCCCCTCCCAACTACTACACTAATGAAACAGCATAGAGAATTATTAAAAAGTGTGGCAGGCCAAAGATCCTAAAAAGAATATAATTACAAGCCTGACAGGCGGCCTCTTCTCAAAAGAAAAACATTTCCTGCAAAGAGAATAACATAAGAGTTAACATCACAAAATTAACCACCTCTTCTCCACCCAGGGGAACCCCTTGACTTCTCGGGAAACTTCCCATTGAATTGCTTTACTAACTTCTCCACTTTTAGGTTCCCACTGTTCACCCAATTAGCTTCAGACCAAGGGTAACCCTTCCAATGCACTAAGTACTGTAAGCAACCCCTATTCAGCCTGAAATCTACAATTTTTTCCACCTCAGATTGTGTTTCCCCTTCCATCACTAAAGGAGGAGATTGAGCTTGGGTGGATGCTCTTCTGTTAGACCCAATTACTGGTTTCAACAAGCTACAATGAAATTCTGGGTCAATTTCCCCTAGACTTCTGGGTAGACTGAGTTGAACTGTAACTGGGTTAACTATCTTCATTATTGGGAATGGACCTAGAAATTTTG
The DNA here is from genome assembly GCF_964273705.1 of Natrix helvetica. Classification (NCBI taxonomy): domain Eukaryota; kingdom Metazoa; phylum Chordata; class Lepidosauria; order Squamata; family Natricidae; genus Natrix; species Natrix helvetica. The sequence continues at coordinate 46,203,784 of NC_138558.1, read as the reverse complement.
GACCCAATTCCTTGCTAAGCATTTCTAATCTTATGTATTTGGTAGATAAAAAAACATTGCCCCCCACACGGTAGGGGTTTTGGAGCGAGCGATGTTGATCATCTTGCTTCTGGTAGGCTTCTGCCGCAACTGCTAGAGCCTTCTTCGTATTCTCCCATCCTTTCTTTAGCATGTCCATCCATTCACTCAAAGACATGAAAGAAGGAGGTTCTCTAGGCAACTCAGGCATTGCAACCACTTCCATGCCACTGGTAATCTGGAAACCCGCTAATCCTCTGCTGCTGTGGACCGCATCGTTGTACACCACTTCGGCAAAGGGTAGCAAGTCCGACCAGTTGTCGTGCTGATAGTCCACAAGATCTCTCCCCACACCCACAAATCCATCACATGTTCCAATCATCATCTTCCACGCTGGCATGTACACCCATCTTCTTCCGGCCAGGTGTCGAGATGCGGAGACAAAAGATGACCTTGGCTTCTACAAAAGAATGTCAACAATCCATTCTACAATCCTACTCCTTTCTATTCCCCCCTCCCAACTACTACACTAATGAAACAGCATAGAGAATTATTAAAAAGTGTGGCAGGCCAAAGATCCTAAAAAGAATATAATTACAGGCCTGACAGAGGTACAGTATAGGTGGTACCTTGCTCAACAGTAGTAATTGTGAAAGGGATCTTGGAGCCCTCGTGGACAACCATTTAAATATGAGCCAGCAGGGTGCAGCAGCTGCCAAAAAAGCCAACACAGTTCTTGGCTGCATCAACAGAGGGATAGAATCAAGATCACGTGAAGTGTTAATACCACTTTATAATGCTTTGGTAAGGCCACACTTAGAATACTGCATTCCGTTTTGGTCGCCACGATGTAGAAAAGATGTGGAGACTCTAGAAAGAGTGCAGAGAAGAGGAACAAAGATGATTAGGGGACTGGAGGCTAAAACATGAAGAACGGTTGCAAGAACTGGGTATGTCTAGTTTAATAGAAAGAAGGACTAGGGGAGACATGGTAGCAGTGTTCCAATATCTCAGGGGTTGCCACAAAGAAGAGGAAGTCAAACTATTCTCCAAGGCACCTGAGGGTAGAACAAGAAGCAATGGGTGGAAACTAATCAAGGAGAGAAGCAACTTAGAACTGAGGAGAAACTTCCTGACAGTTAGAACAATTAATCAGTGGAACAACTTGCCTCCAGAAGTTGTGAATACCCCAACACTGGAAGTCTTTAAGAAGATGTTGGATAGCCATTTGTCTAAAACAGTATAGGGTTTCCTGCCTAGGCAGTGGGTTGGACCAGAAGACTTCCAAGGTGCCCAACTCTGCTATTGTATTGTATGGTATTATTGTATTAAAAGCTCATGTCTGTTTCTCCCCTGTTTTATGTCTTATGGGAGGGGCCAATAATCTCCAAGGCTTACTCCCAAGTCAACCCTGTTTTCTTAATTGTTCTTGCCTTCTGGCAGCTCTGTGCATGCGCACACTGGGAACAGGCTCCCACTGTTGTTCTGCCTCGTCAGACTCCATCAGGCAGCAAATAACTACCAGATGGCTTTAGCCCCCTCTCTGCGTCCGACGCAAAGCCCTCGTCCAACCCTTCCCCAGAACCCAGGACTGGCCCCAACCTCTTCACTGTCTGAATGTGCTGCCAGATGGCGGGCCACAACAAAACCATTTAATATGAAAAGAACCTTTGAATTAGACCAAAAGCACACTGAGTCCTATTTCCCATATTTATCATTATAGAAACATGTTAGTCCAAAAACGATATTCAACCAAAGTTCAGCACTTTATTTTTTTATACAAGTAGTCCTGGACTTACAACTGGAATTTACATTGCTAAGGAAGGCTGTTAAATGTGTTTTGTCCTATTTTACGATCTTTTTTGCCACAGTTAAGCAAATCGTTGCTGATTGTTAAGTAAATCATGTCATAAATTGAATCTGTCTTCCTCATTGATTTTACTTGTCAGAAGCCGATTGGGAAGGTTACATATGATGATCACATGAGCTAGGGCACTGCAAATACATGCCAGTTGCCAAGTGCCTAGAGGACTTGGCTGCTTAGAGAACTCGACTGCTTAGAGGACTCCCCATCTCTGAGGACTGGCTGAAAGAGCTCCCTGCTGAAGAATTTCAATATCATGCAAACATACTGGCATCCAAAATCTTAGCAGGCATGGAGCTAAAATCCTTCAGCAAAGAATACTCTCAGCCAGAGTTGATAGGTATCTAAAATCCAAGCAAACTTTTCAGCCCCTGAGTGGAGACACAGAGCAGTAAGGAGCATCAGTTGCCTTAGTGGGTGGGCAAAGCTCAGGGGAGGCTGCATCTGAGCTTAACAGCCGCTTGCTCAATGATCAATGTTAGACGTACAACACTGGTTACACTACTCTTTAAGTGGGAAGAAAAGATATATCTATGACTACCAGCTGGTCTTAAATATTACTAACATCACCTATGCAGAAAGCTACTTGACAAGTTGACATGCTGAATGGACTTAGATGATTCTAGCAGAAATGAAAGTAAGTTTCAAGAAGGTAGAAAATGATTTTTATTTCTTGGATTTCTAGACCGCCCCCTCTCCCAAGAAGGGACTCGGGGCGGTGTACAGTCAATGCAGATAAAAATACAATCATAAAACATTTAAATACATTTGGATGGAGGAGATAGGCTGTACAAGAAATAAATATATTCTAAAACCCTAAAAAACATCCCCAATTAAAAACCCAAACCCCATTAAAATAAATCCCCGGGAGATAAAACTAAGAGAGTGCCAGGCCAGCTGATTGAAATAGGTGAGTCTTTAACTTTTGATGGAAGGAACGGAGGTCGGTGGTAGTTCGAATGTCGGGGGGGAGGTCATTCCAGAGGGTTGGGCCCATCACAGAGAAGGACCTACTCCTAGGTGTCGCCCGCTGGCATTGCCTAGCGGACGGCACCAGGAGCAGTCCCTCCCTGTGTGAGCGGATAGGTCGCAGGGACGTGTGTGGTAGGATGCGATCCTGCAGATAACTAGGTCCTATGCCATGGAGCGCTTTAAAGATGGTAATCAATACCTTGAAACGCACCCGAAAGGCCACAGGTAGCCAGTGCAGCTCGCGCAGGAGAGGTGTTACGTGGGAGTAACTGTACTCCCCATGATAACCCGCGCGGCTGCGTTCTGAACTAGCTGCAGTCTCCGGATGCGTCCCAAGGGAAGCCCCATGTAGAGGGCATTGCAGTAGTCGAGGCGAGACGTCACCAGCGCATGAGTGACCGTGCACAGGGCACTCCGGTCCAGTAGGGAGCGCAATTGGCGCACCAGGCGAACCTGGTGGAACGTCCCCCTTGCCACGGCTGCCACATGGTCCTCCATTGACAGCCGGGCATCAAGGAGGACTCCCAAATTGCGCGCCCGCTCCACAGGGGACAGTTGTTCGCCCCCTATGGCCAGCGATGGTGTCAGCTGGCTGAACCGAGGTGCCGGTACCCACAGCCACTCGGTCTTGGAGGGGTTGAGCTTGAGTCTGTTGTCCCCCATCCAGACCCCGACGGCTTCCAAACACCGGGACATCACTTCGACAGCCTCGTTGGGGTGGTTTGGGGTTGAAATGTACAGCTGAGTGTCATCAGCGTACAGGTGGTATTCAACCCCAAAACCACGGATGATCTCACCCAGCGGCTTCACATATGCGTTGAACAGGAGAGGCGAGAGGACCGACCCCTGTGGCACCCCACAAGTGAGTGGCCTCAGGGACGACCTCTGCCTCCCTGTCAACACACATTGCTTCCGGTCGGAGAGGTAGGAGCCGAACCACCGCAAAACGGTGCCTCCGACTCCCATCCCCTCCAACCGGCGCAATAGGATACCATGGTCGATGGTATCAAAAGCCGCCGAGAGGTCTAATAGGACCAGGATAGAGGAACAACCCCTATCTCTGGCCCTCCAGAGATCATCAACCAACGCGACCAAGGCTGTCTCAGCTTATTACAAGTCACATTGAAGTGTGACTTGTAATAAGCTATCAGGGTGGAGAAATGCAAGGAATTCAGAGAATGAGTTAATGCAAAGAATGAGTTAAGAGCTGCTTAACCCATTCTTTACATCAGTTTTCACACAAAAAGAAACTATAGCCCAACTTACCAAAAACATAACCATTAGAAAACTGTGTAGAAATAAAAAAATAAAATAAGAAAGAAAATAGTAAAAGAACAGCTGCCTTATCTTGACAAATATAAATTTCCTGAACCTGATGGATTACAACCCATAGTTCTAAAGGAACTGTTATCTCAGAACCAATGTACCATATCTTTCAAAAATCCTGGCGCACAGGGGAACTATCTGAGGGTTGGAAAAGAGCTGATATGGTTCTCATCTTCAAAAAGGGGGAGGGGAAAGATCCAGGAAACTATAGACCAACCAGCCAAACATCAATACATGGGAAGATACTGGAAAAGATAATAATAATTAAAAAACAGATCTAGAAACAGCTAGAAACGAAGTTATAATTTGAAGCCAGCATGGGTTTGTTTAAAACAGGTCATGCCAAACCAATCTTATTTCATTCTTTGACAAAGTGACTAAATTAGTAGACTAGCAAAATGCTGTGGACATAAGATTTCAGTAAAGAATTTGACAAAGTACAACACAATCTACTTCTTGGTAAGCTAGGAAAATGTGGGATAGACATCACCACCACCAGAAGGATTTGAAACTGGCTGTCAAACCGTACTCAATAAGTAGTTCTTTATGTTATTACATCAGCATGGAGCGGAGTAAGCAGGGGGTGCCTCGATGTTCAGTCTTCAGTCCAGTACTCTTCAGTATCTTTGTAAATGACTTAGTTGATGGAATAAAAGGGGAACTCATCAAATTTGAAGATGACACTAAGGTAGCAGGAATAGCTAACATCCCAGAAGACAAGCTCGGTATCTAAAAAGATCTTGACAGATTTGAACATTGGGCCCTATCCAACAACATGAAATTTAATGTGGAGAAAAGCAAGGTGTTTTACCCTTAGGCAGGAAAAACTAATAGTATAGGTACAGATTAAGCGAAACCTGGCTCAAAAACAGTAACTCTGAAAGTGACCTTGGAGTGCTAGTGGATGATCACTTAAATAAGAGCCAGCAGTGTGCAGCAGCAGCACCAGAAAAGCTAATACAATCCCTGACTGTAAAATCACATGAAGTATTAGTACCCCTTTAGAAAACTTTAGGAACACCACACCTGGAATACTGCATTCAGTTTTGGTCACTACATTACAAAAAAGATGTTGAGACTTTGGAAAAAGTGCAAAGAAGGGCAATTGGAATGATTAAAGGCCTGGAGACTAAAACATGAAGAACGGTTGCAGGAACTGGGTATGGCTAGTCTAGCAAAAAAGAAGAACAAGATAGATAGATAGATAGATAGATAGATAGATAGATAGATAGATAGATAGATAGATAGATAGATAGATAGATAGATAGATAGTAGTATTCCAGTATTTGAAGGGGGCAATTTATTCTCCAAAGCCCCAAGAGAAGAAACAACAGATGGAAGCTAATCAAGGAGAGAAGCAACTTGGAATTAAGGAGAAACTTCCTAACAGTGAGAACAATTAACCAGTGGAAAAGTTTGCCTTTAGAAGTTGTGATTCATCATTGTAGGTTTTTAAGAGTCTCGACAGCCACGTGTTTCAAATTGTATAGGGTCTCTGAGTAGGAGGTTTGACTAGAAGACCTCCAACATCTCTTACAGCTCTATTCTGATAGATAGATAGATGATAGATAGATAGATAGATAGATAGATAGATAGATAGATAGATAGATAGATAGATAGATAGATAGATAGATAGATAGATAGATAGATAGATTAAAATATAGCCATGGTGAAATTATAAAATTGATAATTATTTGTGTTAACAGCTATTTAATTACTTTTTAAACTAGATCTGTGAAATTATTAATTTTAAATTTAGTGATGGCAACAATAAAGACTTTAGAAAGCAACATTTTAAGAAAGGTATTTCTATTAGCGAATTATGTCCTGAATGTTGTTCTGTGGTAAGCAAGTTTGATAAATGTGAAATCTAGATCTGCTTAAAAATAATGACTGATTCAAGTTGAGCTTCTATCCTTCAGCTTTAGTCCTGTTAATGCTAGTTCATCACTATGACACAGAAGAAAATTATCTATATTTGGCTTGTCCCTACACTGCTTTGACAATAATAGAAATGAAAACAGTGCTAAACAGAATAATTTGTATTAACCCAGAGTACAGGATAATATAATTTTCACAACTGTAATAATTAGAAAAAGATTGTTAAAGCCACAGAGGAAATATATTCCAAAAATCTTTATATATGAAAGTATTTTAGATAGTCACCTTGCCTGTGTTTAGTATCCTATTTATAGTAAGATTTATCCCAGGAGGGAAAAATAAGGAAAAAGTATTCAGCTCAAAATTTTTCAGTTTTACTTAGGGATGGTTTCCCCGAAGCCTGGTTAAAATTCATTTTCACATAAAATGTCCAGTTAGGATTAGAATTAACTTTCCTTTGTGTTAAAAACTAGCAGCAAAGTTAAATTTGGATTTTTTATGGATAATGGAAGTTTTCCATCTTAGCTTACTCTTAGCAAATATTTAAGGGAAAAAAATGTTGACCCTATATCTGCATTTAGTGTTACGTTTCCTTGACATCTCAGCTAAAACTGGCAAACAAATTCAGGGTGATTTTTAATGGATGCTCCGCGCATGCATGCACACACCCTGCGAATGGCCTTCCCCACGCGCATGCATGTGCATCTCCCACATGTACTCCACACATGTACTCCACACGGTAGAGACCTCAAAATCAGCTGGCCAGTGGGAGGCACGCACACACACATGCATGGCAGAACAGAGCTGGGGTGATGGCTCACGTACCCGAAGAGAGGGCTCTGCGTGCCACCTGTGGCATGTGTGCCATAGGTTTGCCATCACAGGCTTAGGGTTTTCTTGATCGCAGTGCTTAAAAACTAGCAAAATGGGTGCTATACACACATACAGTCATTCATTCACTTATGTTTCTGATTTAACATACTCCTGCAAAAAAAGATTTCAGTCCTAAAAAAATAATTATGGAAAAGTACATAAGGACCCAATACATGCAGTTGGCTGCCTTGAAAGTTCTGCCAAAACTAGCAGGTAGGTTAGAGTCAGGATAATTTCTTTATGGATAGTGCATTTCTTATGTTTCTTAATTTCCTTGGTTTTGGGTGTTGAGAATAATTCATAGAAAATGTATTATGACCAAATATACCATATTTTTCAGGGTGTAGGATGCACCGGAGTATAAAACGCACCAAGGTTTTGAAGAGGCAAATTTTTAAAAGTAGATAGGTAGATAGAGGGATAGACAGGGAGAGAAAGAGAAAGAAATACAGTAGGTAGATAGGGAGAGAGAGAGTAGTTAGGTAGATAGATAAAGGGATAGATAGATAGATAGATAGATAGATAGATAGATAGATAGATAGATAGATGATAGATAGATAGATAGATAGATAGATAGATAGATAGATAGATAGATAGATAGTGTGTGTGTGTGTGTGTGTGTAGGTAAGTAGGTAGACCGATAGAGAAATAGAGATAGAGACAAATACAGTAGATAGGTAGGGAGAGAAAGAGAGTAGGTAGGTAGGTAGATAAAGGGATAGAGAGAGAGAGAAAAATAAAGTGAGGTAGGGAGAGAGAGTATGTGTAGGTAGGTAGGTAGGTAGGTAGGTAGGTAGGTAGAGGGAAAGAGAGAAATACAGTATATACGTAGGGGTTTCTGCTGGCACAGCACTTGATCAATGTAATTCTCATCAATCAAAGAGCTTTCCAAAAGGGGAAAAAAAAGGTTTTGCACTCAGCAAACCTCCCCAAAACAGCCAGTTTTTCACGAAAATGGGCCCGTTTTTTTTTTCAAAAAAAAGAGGCATGAATAGCCTTGGGGGGAGGGGCTTGCAGAGTGCTCCTAGGGAGTGGGGGTGGCAAAAACGAGCAAAAACTCCCCCCCTTTTTAAAAAAATGCATGCATAGCCTTATGGAGGCTTATAGAGTGCTGCTGGTGAGGCAAAAAACAGCCCGTTTTTTGTTCATTTCTGCCCTCCCCAGCCCCCAGGAGCTCTCTGAAAGCCTCCATAAGGCTATGCACAGCCATTTTGGTGAAGGGACAGGGCTTCGGGAGGCAAAGAATGCTGTATTCGGTGTATTAGATGCACCCAGATTTTCCTCTCTTTTGAGGAAAAAAGGTGCGTCTTATACTCTGAAAAATAAGGTATTCTCTTAGGCATATTGTTAAGCTTCCATGTGCTAAAAGCTAGGAAGATGGTAACATTTAGGATGATTTTTTAAAAAAGAATACTAGAGTCCTATATTTTTATTTTGGGTGAGTTTTATTCCTGGAAGCAAAATTTGAGCAAACATATAATCAACAATAATCTGCAACTGAGGTTAGATTTGAGGCTCTTTGCAGCTTATGGTAAAAGTTACTTGAAGGTTAGATTCTGGATAATTTTTTATGTAGTGTAAGTCTTCCATTTCTGTTTCACATCAGTTTTTCTCCTTGGGAAACTATTAGAATAAAATTTGTTGAGCCTCAGTAAAGTAGGAGTTTCATTGAAGTCTGAACTAAATTAATTGGACTGTTAGATTCAAACTAACAATTTAACAATTTAATTTTTTTTTCTTTTTGGTCATTTCAACTCCCAGACAATTTTTTTTTTGAAAAATACATCACAACTAATATTCTCCAATTATGGTTGATGTTAAGCTTCTATGATTGAAAAATATTTCCATTGGTAAACCTTCGTTAACTTGGTGGTTCACTGAGTAGCTGCTGATAAAACTGAATTTAGACTCTTGTTAAAAATAATTACCATATTTTTCAGAATATAAGATGCACCGGAGTATAAGACGCACCTTAATTTTTGGGAAGGAAAACAGGAGAAAAAATTCTGCCTCTGCCTACCAGCATACATAAGTATTCATCTGGCTTGCGTCCTTACAGCAAACAGCCTGGTCAGCTTCAGCACATTATTGCAGCCTAATTCAGCAGGAACAGCTGATTGGTGGTGGAAATGCCCCCACTCAGCTGTTCCAGGCAACGGGGATTGGCAGCATCCTCACTTCCACTCGGATTTTGATAACAAGCAGCACAGTTCTTTTTATCCCTTTAAGACAAACCCTATCACCCTACCCACATTTAACTGGAGTGCATGTGGTAGGTGATGATTTTCATGGGGATAAAAGAGGGACTTGGCACTGAAGGCTCCACTCTCGAGTTGCCCCCGTCTTCCTACCTATAGCCGTAGGCATTCAAAGCCTGGTTTTTTTCACAGCAAGGCCCGATAGAGACACAGCACTTCAATCTTCTTGGATGCTGCCATCTCACAAACATGCTGCTGGGCTTCCCTGCAAGCCCCTGCCCCTTGGCTGCCTTGGTTGGAGCCTGATTCCCAAAGCGGCCCGAGGAAGTGCGTTGAAAGTTTTTTCAACTAAAGCGTTTTCAGTTGGCGGCACCACAATCCCCTCCCCGATTCCAAAAGTGGCATGTGCGGCCGGCTGTCGCCACATCACTCAGTGCCAAGAAGGTTCGCCATCACTGGGCTAATACATTAAAATATTGTCGACTGTCAAAATATTTCTTAAAATGAAAGAACAATAATTGGTTACTTTGAAGCCTTAGACTTTAACAATTACAATTACTATGATTTTCTCAAGAAAACCATCAAATGCAGTATGAGCATTTCAAAGGCTTCTTTACAGCCAGATTTATGGATATCTCAATTTGAAAGGTTTTTTTTTCCCCTTAACTTTTTAAACTAAAATATTGGTAAAATTAAAATGGAAACATTCAGCAAAAAAAAAAATAACAATGACAAAAAGCTAATAGTTCAATAACCTTTCACTTTATTCTCCAGTAAAAACCAGATAGTTTTGAAAGAATAAATTTTTCTGCTCTTACATCTTTCAAGAGATTTCTCAATTTAGTATCTTTGTCTGAATGCACTATTGACATGAATCTTGCTGTCACTAACCCATTAAGAACACTCTGAAATAGTATTCTTGTTTTTAAAGAATACAGAGTTTTGACTTGAAGGCACATCAGCTTTCTTCCCTCATCCTAGCTCAAGGAGTCCTATTGTCAGATGCAGTGGCCATGAAAGCAGCAATTTTACAGCACAAAAACTCCAATAACATTTACTGCGGTTGGCTGAAATTGAAATGCACACAGACATTGCTCAGTCTTTTTTTAAGCACCAGTTTCCCTTGGCTTCTTGACAGTTTGTGCATTTCAAAGAGACAAATCCTTTAAGAGGAAAGAGTTTTCCTTATAACTTGCTGTGGGGTAAACGGACCATTCAGGCATAGTTTATTGCATTACATAGTTGACTGTGTGCTGCCAAATGAAACACCATAATTGGCAGAATTATTTTGATCATTGAAATTCATAAATCTCAGATAACTTTATAAGCCGGAAGAAAAGGATTTGAAAATATATAATTTATCACAAAATGGTGGCCTGTTAGTAAAAACAGTGTAGCCATTTTTTTCTTCTATGACAAAATAATAGCTGCTTAAAAAATAAGAGGAATTCATTTAGAATGTATTGAACATATTTGATCCAAAACTTTTTAAACTCTTCATTTATTTCTTGAAAATATTAATATAATCTATTTCCATTTTCCTTCCCTTATGAATCCTTACTTATGCTTTTCTGACTAATTGCTTAGCTATAGGGTATTATAAAGCACCACATACTTTAATGCAAAGATTGCTTAATTTTAATCGGGATCTTAACTCTACATGTTGTCCCCATTTAGTAACTATAATTAGGCCCTACAACTTGATCGTTAAACAGAACGTTTTCTAGATGAACATACAATTTTGCTTATGGTCTTTCTTCAGCTTTCCTTTTCTTTACTGTGATGGTCATAAATGTGAGGATTGGTTGTAAAGTTACTTTTTAAGTTTGAATGGTCATTAAAAAGGCAGTTCCTAAATGAGTATTTTCTGTAGTTTACCTCATCTTTTTAAATTAACTAAAACAAAAGTCTGATCAAACCTACCTACAGATTCCTTGCATTGAAAAGTTCACTTAACTCTAGCATAGAAAATGGGATTATATTTTTAAATTTATTTTAATTCATTCTTAAATTACTTTGATATTTTATTATATTAATCTCTTTCTTTGGTTTCTGTTTTTATACCAACGCTTTCTCTACTTTCGTTTTTTTAAAAAAGGAGTAATGCTTTGGATGCTATTTAGATAAATTCATAGATGCTTCTTGTTCATGTCTCATAAATTGAAGGATAGCATTTTACAGAAATTAAAATATATCACTTGAAATGGTGCATGAGAAGCCAGTGCGGAATTTAATTTTATAAAAGAATGTGTAATTTTTAAAAAGTCAGCTTTCTAGTAATTAAGGATCTAGATAAACCTCCTTATTGTATGAAAGACATCCTATAGACACATTGTATGCTAGTAAGAAATAGTCTTTTATATTTCATGTCATCAATGTGATTGAATTATTTAAAGAATTCAGTTGACACATTTGATTTTAATGTTACCAAGAGTTATTGTTATGCTGTCTGAATATAAAATAGCATGATTTGGTTATTATTGAATAAAACTGCAGCATTTGACTCATACAATTGCTTCAGATAGCTGTCAGTATAGTTCGCCAAAATATTAAAATGATGGTTTTTTTATTTGTATAAATTGAGTGCTTTATCAGAAATATATCCGGTGTCTGAATATATTATTTTTAACTGTGTTTGCTCCCTGACTCTTAATATGCTCACAAACATTTTCTCTACCAATTTTAAATGCTGTCTAAAATAATTTTACTTTTCTCGGTTGTTTAGGAATATCTTCAGCTCTTGCAGAGTTGGAAAAAGACAAGAATAAAAATAACCTTGAAACTCATAGCCACCATGTGCCTGTAGCGAAAATGCTTCAGAAACCAAGTGAAGCACTTCTAATGAATTGTGCTTTTGATTCTTTGAATCTGCACAGCATCTCCATCACGTTTTTACAGTTGGACTCTTGCTGTAATTGCTACTGGGATGAAGTGCACAACATGGGGTGTTGAAACTAAGTACTTACATTGTTGTGCTTCCCAAATATATATGACATAGTAGGAACAACAGACTATATAAATTTCACACTTCTATATCTTCATATTCTTCACTTGTTTGCGATATGCTGCTGATTTGTCAGCAGGCACTCTAGGAAGAGGTGATAAAACCAACAAATTTTAAAGGTGTTTCTGACAGCTGCTACATAACCTTTGAGTACAAAAGTCTTGTTGCAGTGCTACGAGAGCATAATACAAGAGCAAGATACAAATCTTGAATTGTATATATTAGAATGTTGACGATATACTCAAATTTGTGCTAAAAATAATTTGTAGCTCTTTGTGAAATTCTGATTTTTTTTTAAGCTACCATTTAATTACTAACTTTGGAAGCCTCCCTGGTTTAGTTCACAAAATTAAAATATTGCAATATAATAAAATGTAATATAATATCCAGGAATTAATTTAAACTATGCTTGAATAATGTAATATGTAATGAACATACAAAATAGGATGGACAAAAATATATACAAATTATATTAATGTTACTCAGTTAAATTACTTAGAATTACTACTTTAAAGAGCGAGCCAATAGTTACCTTTCTCTAGTGATTATTCAAAACATATAATACAACAATTGTGTGTATATATGTTTAAATAAATAGACATACATATGTTTTTTACTTTTGTACAAAATTGTGCTAAAGACAAAGAAATTAAGCCATGAGATTAAAATTTTTAAAGGAAAGCTATCTTAATGTCATTTAGACCAACACCCTTTATTCTATCTCTCTATGCCTTCCTATCCTTGCAAACTATATTTCCATGCACTCTTTCATATATTGTTTTTCCTCATTTCTTTGTTTGACGGGCTCACTAACTCAATTCAATTGTTAACTTTCTCAGTTTATGCCTCCAATCCCTTCATTTCTTCATATGTTTGCTTAGCTAATGTGCCCTTTACAAATTTTCTTGGTCTTTCATCAATAGTAAGTTGACCAGTCATACTTTTCAATTCATTCCTTTTCCATGTGTCTAAATAGATAAATTTATGCTGAAATCAGATATTCAAAACAAAAAGATGTTTCTAAATATTTTAGGAATATATTTCTAAATATTTTAAACATTCAAATTTCTAAACATGCAGATTCTTATTCAATCTCTGGATGAGCCAGTAATTTTTGTACTATCTTGTCTTGCTTATATAAATCTATTTATCTCACCCCCAAAAAACTCCCCCCCTAGATTATATAGATTAGGAATATTGCACAATTTTCTACTCCTGGTTGTAAAATTATTACCCACTCATTGGGTCATAACATACAATTTTGAGAATTTTGTATTTCATATGCGCCACAAAATTCTAGATGCTCCAGGGATGTTAATACATACAGAATGTATAGTAATTATAAAATACTGCCCTATATATTTGCAGTTAAGGCCATCCACAGATAAACTGAACCCAATTTTGGGGTGTATTTTGGAACCTAAAATTCTTGGTTTATCTACAAATATGTGTGATATACAGCATGTAAACACATATTTCAGTTTGTTTTTTTTACTACGCACAAATAATTCTAATAGTATCTTAAGAAATTGTACCTTAGAATATAGTGCCATGGCAAGTTGATGTTTTACAAGGAAATTTGTGGCTGAATGCTGGATGCAGAACAGCAAAATCTATTTAGAGGAAGGAGAGATTGTTGAAATGATTCATGATTGTGGGACCTTCGTACCTCAGGAGTAGACCGCAGGAGCTGTTGTTTACCTAGTGTCTTATGAGTTAGGTGGCTGAGAGTTGAGGAGTATCATTAAGAACATAGAGTACACCTGAGCCCCATTTCTTAATCCTGTCTTTAGATTATTTCTATTTTTTTTTGTACTGGAAATAATTAAGACTTTTCAGATTAGCAAGGTTTTACTCAATTCTTCAGGTAAATTGCCTTTTCCTTGTGTAAGATGTTTTAAATACCGTGTTTCCCCGAAAATACGACCTATCCTGAAACTAAAGCCTTGCCACATTTTTCATGTGGGCAAAAATATAAGCCCACCCCTGAAAATAAACCCCTTGGACAACACGCCCTCCGGCCAGGCAGAGCACCACTCACCGACATAGTGGTATCCTGAAGGTGTCAAGCTGCAGGAGCCGGGGGGGAGAAAGGCTCTCAGCCAGCCCACAACCATAGAGCGCACTCCTAGAGTGCGGCAGCCAAGTTTTGGAGTTTGGAACCGGAGAAGACATGCTCGGAGTGTGGCGGCGGCTGCTGCAAGGAGAGCTGGGCCTGGACTTGTTGAGGCTAGGAGGCATGCCTGCTGGGAGCGGAACAGGTGCTCGTGCAACTCCCTTCTCCAGCCAGGCAGAGCTCCATGCACTGACCTAGGGGGTATCCCTAATGTGCCAAGCCGCGGGAGCTGGAGAGTGGGCAGAGCGCCACGTAGCTTGGCGCCTTAGGGATACCCCCTAAGTCAGTGAATGGTGCTCTACCCGGCTGGAGAGGGGGTTTGCCGGGCAGTTGTTCGTGAGCTTGGTCACCTCATGACTGCTTTGTCCCCGAGGCTGTGCCCAGCTCTTCGGGAGCCAGTTCGCAAGGGAGCAACCGCCCGGCAACCCCAAAACAATAAGCCCTCCCCTATAATAAGCCCAAGGCCATATTTTGTAAGTAAAAAGAAAATAAGACCCTGTCGTATTTTCGGGGAAACACGGTATGATTTTAAAAGCTCTGGAAAATATTTTTTGGATTAAACAGCAAAGAGGTGCTTAAATATGGATTTTGGATTAAGGTAATCCTCAATTTGTAGGACTATTCATTTAGTGACCATTCACTAAATGGTAGAGGCATTGGAAAAAAAATTGCATCCAGTCCTTGCACTTAAACAATTGCAGCATCCCCATGACCACCTGATCAGATTTTGGGCACTTGGCAACTAGCATTTATTTACAATGGTTGCAACATTCCAAGGTCATATGTTTGCCATTTGAAACATTTTTAGCTTCCGACAAAACAAGTCAATGGGGAAAGTTGGATTTGCTTGACTGTGGGATTCACTTAACAACTATAGTTGCTCAGATTGACTTGGTAGCATTGGGCGGCTATAGAAATTGAATAAATAAATAAGCTGCAGTGATTCGCTTAACAAACCTGGTAAGAAAGGATATAAAATTAGGTGTGACTCATTTAACAACCACCATGTTTAGCAACAGAAAGTATTTGTCCCCATTGTGGTCCTAAGTCGAGGACTACCTGTATAGTTTTCATTTAATCAAAAGTATTCTTCCCACAGAAAATGATTGGTTCTTTTAACAGGAAATATGCTAATGGGACCTTGAAGATTTGACACTAAAGGGAGGTAGCAGATAATACATTTGCTTTATTAACAAAGAGACAACAAATCAATGTTTTTGAATATTGATCTTCAAAATTACTTGATATAATAGAACAATGTGTGTCATTGAAATTGCAGAAGAAGACAAACTACAACAGATAACTTGAAATTATTTTGAAAGTGGGCTTGTGTCAAACAATGAAAAGGATATAGAGAAAGATATACTGGATACATTGCTACAACTGATGTCTATTTCACAGGAAAAAGGGGATTAACAATTGTTAAACAAGAAAAAAAGTTTGGATAACTTTTTCTTACTGGATTTAAAAAGGAGGTCTATTAAAAACTTGAAAGGGTTTTATGAGAAGTGATAACTAAAAGGATAAACTTTACTTACAGTAATACAAAAGACATCTGTTAAAGTTTTCAAAGAAAATAAGCTCTGGGACTATTTTGTAGTAATTAAATATTAAAATTGTTGAAAATTCAGGGAAGGAATACAGGGTTGGCTTATTTAATGAGGAAAATTATTTATATCTGCTTTCCTTTACTGGACTTTTTCTGACAAAGAACAAATTAGAAAGCTTTTGAATGTATTTTCTAGTTAAAGATTAGTTATAGTGTAAAAGGAACTATATATTTTGTATTAACAGATAGTGATAACTTATTTAAATTGTTTTTACTTGTTGAGAGGCAGGGGAAAGTTATGTTTTTCTTCTTTTTCTTTGCTTTTTTATTTTTTTATTTGTAATTCTATAAAATTTGTTGTTTGGATTAGTTTTTATTCTATTTGTAATTCAAATTATTTGAAAATAAAATAAACTCATACTAGGTACTAATACATGTATATTGTTCATTCATACTCTTAAGTTATTATTTCTCCAGATACTAATGCTGCAGCATGGGAATCAGAGCATATGTGATCCTTGTATTTTAGCTCAGTGGCCTTTGTGTCAAGAAAATAGCCTCTATTTGTTTGGGTTCACAACAAGCCAAATTTCATAAACTCTGATGATTTATTAGTTCTGAATTGAGTGGTCTTCATATTATCTTGGCTAAATTGTCTTTGGGGAAGATTGTTCCATTTGTAGTGTTGCCTTTAGATAGATGATGACTAAGTAGATATAAAAACAATGATTCCCAGATAAGGAAAACAAGTGAAAATACTATAAATAATACTACTTTTACAGTGGTGGGATTCAAATATTTTTACTACTGGTTCTGTGGGCATGGCATGGCTTGGTGGGCGTACCAGGGGAAGATTACTGCAAAATCCCCATTCTCTCCTAATCAGCTGGGACTCTGGAGGCAGAGAATAGATGGAGACGGGGCCAGTCAGAGGTGGTATTTACCGGTTCTCCGAACTACTCAAAATTTCCGCTACTGGTTCTCCAGAACTGGTCAGAACCTACTGAATATCACCTCTGTACTTTTAGCAGGATTCCTTCCTGATACTAAAGTGCAATGTAGGAATGTTTTGAAGTTAAACGGCAATCAGTATATTTCAGGCTTTTTTTTCCAAGTGTTTTTATTGATTGGAGATAGGACCAAGATGGGATAACTGGAACATAGAATTTACATATGTCCATGTAATGTAGAGGGAAGAGCTAAGAAGTGAACAAACAGTTATCTGTATATCCATATTGTTTAAGATATCCCTGGACTTTAATCCCTAGGTATCAAAAGCTGGTGATTTGTTTAGCTAATAGCTAAAATATTTAAATATAGAATACTATAATTCTGATCAAAGTCTTTTCCAGGGACGTGCGGTCAGGGGAGGCATAGCCTCACCGCTCTCATCATGAAAATAAAAAAAAGGCCTCTAGCCTCAGCCTCCCTCCTGCACACGTGGTCCCATTCCCCGCCTTCCTGAGTCAACATGATGGGGACCGTGGCTCGCGCTGATGACGTCACCAGCTTCACCAGCCATAAACCTCACCGCATGTCACTGTGCGGCCGAGTTGCTGGCATGCCATGGAGCGGTGCCTGTCCACAGACTAGGGGTTGGGGACCCCTGAAGGTTCTCGTCGTTCCCCAGTCGCTTTCGAGGACTGCGGAGCACGAGCCGGCGGAGCACGCTCAGGAAGGCGGGGAATGGGATCACGTGTGCTGGAGGCTGAGGCAGCCTGAGCCTCCAGCACACGTGGTCCCATTCCCCGCCTTCCTGATGACGTCACCAGCCTCACCAGCCATAAACCTCACCGCACGTCACTGGTCTTTTCATACTCTCTTTTTCTAAATCTAATTGCTTCTCTTCCACAACAAAATTAGGTAGAAAGAGCAGATTGATCCCTTTTATTCTCATATCTCCTCTTGTACTTTAAAAAGCATATTTAGTTCAGGGGAGATTGAATTGAAAATTCCTCCTGCTTATTTCTTCAGATCTTTCTCTTTCCAGATCAGACAAATTTGGAAGCCACAGGTGAGTGTATAGACTGAACCTGTCAGCTACCAATTATAATCTCCTATTACAGGCACTCTATTGTTTCATGCGTAGCTTGTTTTGAAAGGTAAGATAAATTATGGCTCACTTACCGGTAAGCCAGAAGCATGGGTATGAAACTCTTTGATCTTAACAAGCAAGAATGCCCAGTATGCCAAGGAAAATTGTTCTGCAGCAGCTAAATTTGGTTGATTGAAAAAGGTGGTATGGATTTTTGGAAAAGAGACTGTGTATTCTATAGCTTTGGATTACATTTCTCTCCCATTATATCTTAAATGATTGAGAATGAGGAGACAACTACCTTCATTCTTTTTTCAAGTTTTCCTGACAAAGATAGTCTCCCCAAACATCTTTGAGCTTGTACATTTACTGTGATAATTTCAATAAGTATCAATTTTTACTCCCCTTCTTTGTTTCTGTAGAGAATTTCCTTGTGAATAGTTAAAGCCTGCATATATCTAACTGAAAATATACTATTGCTATAAGATAGGAAGATTTTCTTCCCAAGACCCTTGTGGTTTATTGTGCTTTTTTTCTTAAATACTCAAGATTAAGTACTTCTTTCACTCTAGAAGTGAAAGAAGAATTAATTCCTTTTACTTGTCATCTGCAAGAAGAGTAAAAAAAAGCCATTTGTGCAAAAAGTCTGAGAATGCTTCCTTTCACATCTTGACTGTTGAAACTTGATTTTTTTAAAATATTGCTGAACAGACTTGGAAAGTACAGAAATTATCAATTTACTATGCTCATTCCGAAGATGTTATAGAATGCACATAACTTTGAGAAGGGCAAACTGAAAGCAGTTTACTTCTGAATATAATTCTTTATGTAGCTGGACTTTTAAATTCATGATAGGTAATTATTAACCGACTAAATATAACTAGAAGCTAATTTTAAGTATGATTCTGATAAGCATAATTGCTTAAATGTAAGTTAGATTTTACAAGTGATAAGTACACAATAGCATTTGCCTAGCAAGGTAATATAGAATCTGTAGACTGTTATATGACTAGTTTAAAATATGAATCTATTCTTTTAGATAGCCCTCTGTCAATGTGCATTGCTTGTTGTACAGAATTTGCATTAATTTCAGTAGACCTTCTAAAATATTCTCAGCAGCAACACTAGGTGGGTTCTACTTTATACAGGTAGTTCTTGACTTTCGACCACAATTGAGCCCAAAATTTATGTTGCTAAGTAAAAAATTTGTTAAGTGAGTTTTGACCTATTTTCTTTCCACAATTGTTAACTGAATCACTGCAGTTGTTAAATTAGTAACACAGTTGTTAAATGAATCTGGTTTCCCCATTGACTTTGATTGTCAGAAGCTTGCAAAAGGTGATCATTTGACACTGGGACCAGTGATGGGTTTCAATTTATTTTAGTACCGGTGTGCTCGTGCAACGCTTCTGCGCATGCACAGAAGCGTCTCGGCAGGTGAACGGAGCCTCCCGCTGCCGCCACTACCGGTTTGCCTGATCCGGGGCAAGCTGGCAGAAACCACCTCTGACTGCAAGTGTCATAAATGTGAGTTAGTTGTCAAGCATCCACATATAAATCACGTGATCATGGGGTGCCGAACAGTCATAAGTGTGAAAAATTATGTCACTTTTTTCCATCTTGTAACTTCGAACTGTCACTAAATGAACTGTGATAAGTCAAGGAATACCAGTGCCGCCTTACATTTGCTTGTCTTCTCAGTAAGTCAGATCTGTTACATTTTTGAACTTGTAAAACAAATATTTTCTTTCTATTTAATAGAAATCACAAGTATTTTCCTTGTCTCTTTTCTTTTGTGTATTCCTTTCTTAAACACACAATTTTCATAGCATTAAATAAATTGGCATTGTTAAAATATACCTTAAAGGTAAACCCCACGGAGAGCCAGTTAAGTGTAGTGACTGAAGTGCCAGGCTAAAAACTGGCCAACTACTATTAGTTCCTGCCTTAGGCACCAAGTCAGCTGGATGACTTTGAGCTGTCATTTCTCTTAGCTCCTGCAAGCAAGCAGTGGCAAATCAGTGGCAAACCACTTCCAAAATATTGCCAGGAAAACTGCAAAAAGGCAGTCTCCAGTAGTAAAGACTGAGTCAAAGGCACACACCCTTCAAAAAATGCAACTGGATTGTGATAATGAGCAGATGGGATTGCCAGCCCTTCAAGGTAGGCAAGGGCAGGGCAGAGATTCCACAATATTCTTTATGACTGTTGAGTTGAATACCAAAATTTTAAAAGCCTGTTGGAGTTTCTTTTGGCTCATCTTTTTCTAAACAAAATCAAGAGAAGTTTTTTGTTGAATTTTTTGTCACACTTTCTACTTCTGCAGCCCTAGCCTATTTTGGGGGAAAGCTCTCTTTTAACTGTTCACATATTCTTTTCTCATTCCCAAGGCCAAGCATAATGGTGTTGAAGAGAAAACAGCTACCATTTAAGCACATGTTTGGAGACTGAAAACTACTGTAGATTGTTCTTTGCTAAAGAGAAGAATGCAATGAGATGTGAACTACTGCAAGTAGAATTTTAAGCTACATTTATCTAATGGCTGTCTCAGACAACTTCATAGGAGATGAAGTTGAGGGAAGGAATCAATTTTTTCTGCATAAGCAGCGGAGATTATTGTATTTGATGTTTGCCCAGTCAGTCTAATCTGCAATATTAGCAATCCCTGAACTGGAGATTAAGAAGAGATTGGACAACCATTTGTCTGAATGGGCAGTGATGGCCCTACCATCACCGATGTTTCATGCGGAAACATTGTGTGCGTGCTTGTTGCAGTCACGCTCCAGAAAAGCTGAACTTCCGGGTTCTAGCACACACGCATACCTGATGATTAACTGGCCAACGTACATACTCAGGGCGGTTATCAGCACTGCCGCGCGTGCAAAGGGATCACCCTCTGGAAAAGCCAAACTTCCGGGTTCTGGCACATGTGCACCCAACAATCAGCTGGTCGGCACGCATGCGCACATGGGTTTTTGGCACTGCCACGCGCGCAAAGGACAGCTCATAGTTGCATGCAGGCCAGAAACCCAGAAGACAAACAGGTAAGGCCGCGTGTTCTGGGCGACATGGTTTCTTGTGCTACTTTGGGCACGCCTGCTATAGGTTCACCATCACGGGTATAGGGGTCCCTGCCTGACCAGGTGGTTGGACTAGAAGACCTGCAAGGTGCCTTCCAACTCTGTTATTCTGTTAAGAGAAAAACCTGTCACCTCCTGAAGAAAAGTCCATGACTGCTAATGATGGATTTTTGCTAGTTTGCTTTTACATTGCAAGTTACAAGCAGGAAAAGGAAGAACAGGTGTATTTTGATATCAGTTTTTAAGCACATATGTAGGTATCATCAACATAGACTCAGATTTTCCTCTGACTTTTTGTGTCTCTTATGTAAACTTCTAAAGTGTTACTCTGCTGCCTTAATTGTTACCTATTAGATGGTAAGTAGCAGCCAACATGGTTTAAATGTATCTTTAAAAGAGGAAATAGGTTCATATTATAACTAGCTGGATATTCTTCCATTATAAGGATCCTCATTAGTTCACATAGGAACCCTGAGTAAGAGATTGATAAGGTCCCTATTTTAGGAATCTGAAAAATAAATTGAACCATAAAGGAAGAAAGCAATCCAATTGCTGAGACTTTCATCCTCTTTCACTGAATGTTAGGTTTTTTAAAAAAAAAAACCACCTTCACATTAAATACCAGTTTTCCTACTTTTTTGTAGATCTGAGATGAAAGAGGGAGGAACAAGGGACCATTGTCTGGAACACTTGAAATTTTTATTTAGATTTGATTTATGTAGAATATAAAATATTTGAGTCATTCTGGATATTTCAATTTTTCAACAGTGTTACAAATCAACCAGTTTTGCCTAGATCTCAAAACATGACTCCTTCCTTGCTCTACGCATATGCCCAGTTAAATTACCAAGTACATTACTTCATCCTGTCATGCTTTACTTATAAAACACACATAAACTAAATGATTTTAATTGAAAAAATATGTTTAATTTTTTTTAAATAAAACTCACACACACATACACCCACTTAGTCACATAGTTGCATTTCAGGTGCTTGGCAAATGGCTCAAATTTATAATGGGGCGCAGCGTATTATCTGTCTGCAAATTGTTGTTGTTTTTTTGTTGCTGTTGTTTTCCATAATAAAGCTTGTGAAGAGACTAAATTAAATGTAATTCATAATTGTGAGTTAATTGTTTCATTATTTTGAAACATTGAAAAGCGAATGCTTTTATACAAAAGCATGGATTAAACGATGTTAATTGTGCTACATATCTGGCTTCCCAATAACTAGATTTTGTTTATTTCTAGCTAATGGTATAAACTAAACATGCCTAGAATTCAGTAAAATCCTGATTACTTTCATATTGTCAACCATAAACTTAGCAAAAAGTTATTGGAACCATATTTTGCTTTCTCATTAGCAGTTTTTTTCTTTTCATGTGCATGTAGTAAAAGAAAAAGGGAAGGGTTTTTCCGCCTTCAACTGGTTTTTATTTCTTTTCCAATCTTATTTTGTAACTTTTATTAGGCACAGATAATCCTCATTTAGAGACCATAATTGGGACTGGCAACTTGATCACTAAGCAAAGTAGTCACTAAGTGAGCATGACCGCAACTGTACTTTCTGACTACAAAGAAGCCTGGTTAGTCAGTTTCACAGTCAGTTTTCTTTTGTTTGCTGCCTAACCGTTTCCCCTGTTGTTTGGAACGCTCACTCCAGTGCTAATTAATAATTAACAAGAATAGAATTAATGTTGGTGTATGTGTGTGTGTGTGTATATATATATATATCCACCCACCCACCCATCCATCCATCGGAGTGGAAGGAATTAGAAGACACTAAGTAGGCACACAATGGAGAATAGACATCTCTCAGCAAACAGCTGGTGTGTTCCTCATTGTATGCTTGCTTACTCTCTCTAATGTCTTGCTTTCCAATCTCTCCACTCTGGAGATGGAACAAAAGAAGATTGCCTACAGAAATTGCTTTGTGAGGACCTTCTTTTCCAAAGTGGGGGGGGGGGTGTGTGAAAGAAAAAGAGGGACTGTGTTTGTCACACAATGGGGAATGCACCAGCTGTTTGCCTAGTGTGCTTATGGCTGCTGGTTTTCAATGTTTATTCTCCATTGTGTGCCTGTTTGCTCTCTTCCAATCCCTTCCTCTCCATTCTCAACTAAGGAAAAAAATAAAAAGGTCAGACACAGGACAATGTGTACTGACAGCAATGGTGATCACATGGCTGGGGGGATGCTATAAAGTTCATAAATTGATTGTAAAGTTATTTTTTCAGTGTTGTTGTAACCTTGGATAATCGCTGAACAAGTGGTTGGTAAGCAAGGACTACCTGTATTGTTCAACACTCCTTTATAGTAAATACATAGGAACAAGCTAATTTATTTTCTTCCAATAAAACTTCCATTTTATCACTTAAAAACGTATGGCTTTTAAAAGTTTCTCAATTTTCTAACAGTTTAAATGAAATAAAATGTTAAAAATTAGACAATGCTGTTCTTTAAAAACTAAAATATGTTTTTACTAAAGTTATATAGCGAGATGGAATATAAATGTATTCATTTATCTTTCTTTCATGAAATATGCAGAACTTTTTATGGCAGTGTAATTGGAAGGAAGAAGCTTTGCAGAATTTTAACTGCAGTGCTAGATAATTCTAATGCTAATATAAAGGAGGGTTGTTTCCTTCATAGTGTAAAGTGTAACACTTAAACACTCTGGGGGAATCCAAAGTTTACACACATTTTCAAATTGTGCTAATTGCATGTCTCATCAAACATGATGTTTAAACTTAGAAGATAAAATTTGAATTGCATCCTGAGCTCCATTTTGTCTTTTTTTTTAACCTATCTAGGCAACATCACAGTAAAAGAGTTTGATAAGTTTGCTAGATAACCTGCAATTAAGGAGAAACTTCCTAACAGAACAATTAACCGGTATAACAGCTTGCCTTCAGAAGTTGTGACTGCTTCATCACTTAGGTTTTTAAGAAGAGACTGAACAGCCGTTCTCCTGTGCGCTGCTTGGAGAGTCCAAACATGGGTTAAATTAATCTGGTTGCCCAAATACTAAGTTCAATTTTCTTGACCACGCCTCCTGTTCTTCCTTAAGGCCAGTTTTTCAATTCAGTCTGGCCCATAAGGACACAGTTGATTGAGCTCCAGCTAGTTAATTCAGGTTTGGACACTCCAATTATCACAGTTTAAATTTATTATTATTATATTTATTGTTTTATTTTGTTTCTTTACTTTTCATTGGAATTTGAATCCCTTTTATATCAGAGCGAGGTAAGAGCAGGCTGTTGGGGGCTTCCTGCCTTTCGTGCCTCGTGTGACTCATGCGGCTGAGATGTAGACCTGGTTACAATTCCCAGCTATTCTCATCATTATATTTATATAATTATGCATCCTTACACGCCCCAAATTTGTGAATCTGTCTTTATAATCTCAATAATTTCCCATTGTTAGTATATTTCATGTTCCCTCTCCATTTTTCTATATCTTGGCTTAGGTTACCCTTAATTGTCTTTAAATAACAATCCTTACTGTTCAATGTGCATTACAATTCTTTTAATCTATTATATAGAATAACGAGTGGTACCACATCTCACTTTGTTCATCATCTTAGGAGTTCTGTGTATGTCCATGTTTCATATATTTTAACCCATACTTAATTGTCCTTCCACTGTAATATTCATCAATTAGCAACTCAGTTTAATTATCATGTATAAAAGTGAATCACATACCTCTGCTTTGCATTCTCCACATAACAGTTTCATATTTGTCCATATTCCATATATTTTAATCTTTAACTATCTTTCCTTATCATATTCAATCAGTTAGCAACTCAATTTTATTATCATATATAGAAGCTAACCACATATCTCAGCTTTATATTTCCCCATATAGCAATTTCTAATTGTCTGATTTTTTCTTAGTGTTTTGTCCCACTTCTCTATTCCTGTCTTCTCCCTTTTCTTTGTTTTGACATGTCCAATTTTCCCCAAGCCACTGTCAAAACCAGTGAAATCTTTTGTATTTCCCTTTGTTGGGGTGTAACTCCCCTCTTCAGTTTTCTCTATGTCACTGTCAACATCAAACTCAGTAAGATCTTTTGTTGGGACACATCCCCCTTTTCTATTTTCTCTATACCACTGTCAAACCCAATGAAGTTTTTTTTTTCCCACTGTTTCTGCCCCTTCATTATCCCTCCCCCCCTTCTTCCTTAACTTCTTCCTTCAGTTCCTGCTTCTCTGAGTTCAAACTTCTATTTAGACTTGATTTTAATGATTTATGCATATTTTTTATAATTTCACGTAGTTCTTCAAATTCCCACCTTTCCATAATGTCTAGTTTCAAAGTTACAGTTAGTTATGCAGTTCTTATTTCAGAGTTCTGGTCCACCTTAAATTTAGCTAGTTCACCTGATATGGAGAGGAAGAAGGGCGGGAGCCAATACTAGGGTCTCCTGCTTGAGCAGGGGGTTGGACTAGAAGAACTTCAAGTTGCTTCCAGCTCTATTTTGATTAGATTAGGTTTTTGGTTTTGCTTTTAATATAAGGCTGAGCCACACTATTTCACTTTGTACTGACTTTAATATTCACCATTGTAGAGAGCCTTTTGACTGGCTTTTAATAAGAAAAATGTTAAAATTAGTTTGAAATTAACTCAGCCAGGGTAATCTTAACTCATAAAAGCATAAACTGAGAAGATAAATACTATATTTTCCTTTCCTTTTCTTTCTTTAAGGAAAAAAATGATTGATTTAAAGAACATCAGAATTTCTTTTTTTTCTTTTTTGCTTACATAATTTGTTATTTGTTATTTATTCAAAAATATTGAGGAATATCTTTCTCTTTTAAAAACATTTTGAGCAATTTATTCACCTTATTGCATTTTAGTTAAGAGAGTAAAATATAAATATTTAATTTTCTTTGATGATTCAACATTTGGCATAATAATTATATTGTGCACCAGTGGTCATTTCATTATTTCAACAGAGCTCCATTCCGTAAATTGAAACAAATTAAATATGAAGAGAAGTTCTAATTATCTTGGCATTTTAAACTTACTCGGATTTGTACATTGTTTCTTGCTATAAAACTAGATAGCTCATTAATACAAAATTCAAATCTTTTATGAAATGTAAATATGATTTTGGATACTGAAATATGACCAAGCCTAATATGCAGTTGCATAAGAAGTATCTACGAACAGGAAAATGTTCTGCATTTTAAACATATAAATTTCAATTTATTTTGTTATTTTCTGTAAAATGTTTCAGAAGCATAACACATTTATTAAACTTGTATTATTCTTGTTTTCTCATTTTCAATAAAATATTTTAAATAACACATACATATTATTTTAGATATCAGTGTATTATCTTTTCCCAAATAACACTCCATTGAATCTCAATATTGAATCTCTTACTTATTTAGGACATTTATGCCTCCTCAAAAGGTTCATTTTTAAAAATAGTTGATTTCAATAAAAGTAAGTTTTATAAGTAAGTCAACAACAGACATGAGTAGATTTCAGGGATTGAGCAGAATTATTAAATTGGGGGTTGACTGTATTTTCCATGTGCTGTTATCATCATAAATATCAGCATTCTTGCTAGTTTGCCAAAATAGTACCTTACATCACAAACAATTTCTTTTGCTTGTTAAGAATAATTCTCTATTGTGAGAATTATTTGTAATATATTTGAAGGCAAAACTAAAATAATCTGCTACTGTAAATATTGCAATGGTTAACTCAAATACAGAAATGATAGCATGTAAGAAATTGAAGTACCCACTATATTTTTTGTTAAAGGTTCTGTGATTTCAAAAAAGATCATACAAGGTGAAGAATGTCATATATTTAAGAGTTATAGGAATCGCTAAAATCAATTTAAAGATTCCAAGAGCAAAACAAACACAATGAAACTATATTTTATGCAGTCTGAATAATGGTTTGCTCAGTTAATTACATTCTAGTGTATTTGATAGATTAAAAAATAATCAGAACACTAAAGACTATTGTAATTTTCTTTATTGAATAATTCTGTGAAGCAGGCATAAAAGTTATAGTCCCAAACTTCAATAAAGTCAGTGAAATTATACATCAGAACATAAAGCCCTTTGGAGGCCAAATCCACTAACAATAATATTTTAGACTCTTCCATGTTTAATCTTGATTCCATTCTGTATTGCTTGCATTCAGCAATAGTATATATCCACACAGTTGTAGGCAACAAATGGGTAATCTGGGCATACTGATCCCTTGTGGGACTCTTAGTTTACTTTTTACTTTTATTTAGATTTCTAAACCGCCCCCTCTCCCGAAAGGGACTCGTTTGCAAATGTTCACAGCATCCACTTCCCCACATAAATTCCTGAAATCCCTCTCCAAAGTGATCATAATCTTCAATATGTCATATGAAGGATAATGTAGTTCTTCAGCTGATGAAAGTTGCTCACTCCCTACTATATTAGACTTCTGTTTCTAAATCTATATGGTTTGCTACAAATGTCTAAGCCTATTTAGTATACTTCTGACCAGTTCATATCACAAAACTAGTAAATTATAGTCCTTTTCAGAAACTGAGTATCATATTTTTTCACTATAATATTGGATCTAAAACAATTGTCAGGTGTACGTCATATGAAAATTGAGGCGTTGTTATCAATGAAGGATTGCTATGGATATTTTGATTTCTCCATTGGTATTATAATAAGCTTGGCCTGCATATTTTACTACTAATGTTGGTAGAAGTCTTGTCAATTTAGAAGTATTTTCAACACTTCTCAAGTACACTATCCATAGCATTGACATCAACCTTATGAAGAAGAATCTTATTTGCTGTAGTATGGATGCTGGCAAATACACGGTAGTCATATTACTATGATTAATTGTTTTTTGGCTCATAACAGCAAATAATATATATGTATATTCATTATGTGGACAGTCATGGATTTTGAAGACTTAATGTAATTTAAATCCCTCATTCCCATTCAGCATATAGATTGTAGAACTGTATGTTGGCTGCCAGCATTATGTTTGTTACAGCTTCCACTTTGCTGAAAAATATCTTCAGTTAATATGCTAAATTAGTCAAGTTATACATAACAACTTCATTGCTTATCAGTGCATTATCAACTCCTCAGTTTTCATAGAATTGTGATTTTATCTTACGAAGATAATTTATACATATATTTGCTATGTATACTTCAGCTTTGGTTGAGTGAGATTGCTAAACTACTTTTAACTGGTATGTAGCAAACTTATGTTATATTTTATATTTTGAATGCCTAAATAATGTATTTTTCCTGCCCTAGTTAAATTAATGTAGTTGTTTGCTTCCATGAGCCTTCATTTTGTTGAATATGTGCCTTTTTCTAATCATTCATTGTAGCTGTTGTCTTGAGAACATTTAGGCTGAATATTTTTTCTCCTTTTTAGCATCAAAATGGAACTGTCAGCCAAACACCTAGAATGCACTTGGCCACAGTGCTTCAGAATCACTCAACAGTTGACTGACATTTCACTAAGATTGAAAAGAATCTTTCACATGTATCAATTAGACCTGCCAAAACCTGGCTTTGAAAGGCGCTCCAGCATCCCTAATAGCTATATGGAATGAATAGGTTTTGACAGCTGTGGCTTGCCCCATCATTGCAGCAATGTGACAGGAAAAACTGCACCTTCTGAACATTTGTCTGCCACACAGTTATGAAAGATATAGTAATTGACCACCTTAGATTCAAGTGTAAAAACTGCTTACATAGTTTTTGTCTGTGGTCCATTATTTCTATCTTGGAAGACTCAAGTGTTCAAATAAAAATCTTGGATCACTAATGTAACATTACCTTTACAATCACAACAATAAGACAACATGTATCTGGCAGAAATAGATGCTAGTTCAATGTAATCTTTCCCATGTTAAAGGATCGCTGATCTGGAGCACTGTTCTGGAACAATTCCATATACAGGACCTTTATAGAAAGAATAGGCATCAATATTGATCCATTGCCAAGACTATTGGATGCTTTTCAGCATGATTATATCTTGATTGTATAAAGCCAGTTGCCTTTTCTTCTCTAATAACCACTCTGACTCTCACTTGGAGTTTTCAACAGCACTCTATCTGGCCAAATAGTAACGAACCAGAGAGCTCATTTTTGTAGAAAAATAGTGTATTTTGCCTTACGTCTAGGTAATTGTTAGGAATTTAAATGCTTTGAAAATAATTTGAAAGAAATGTTTCACTCAAAAATGCAGCCACAATACACCTCTATAGTTAAAATAGCCTGATCTTTACATGGAATCTCCCCAAATAGAATCCCAAATGATTTTTAAGTTACTTATCTTTTTTTTTCCAGCCTGTGAAAACTGAAAGAAGTTGGACTTCTTTAATTAATTGTAGAGGTGAAATTTGCACAGTTACATTTTGTTAAACTATACGATAAAAATATTGTTCACAGTGATTTATTTTACAGTAGCCCTAGGCTTAGTTCCTCATTGACCTATTTCAAAGCAAACCCTGCTGAATTGGCAGCATGGAAGTTTGATTAGCAATTTAAAATAAATATATAAAATCAGAAAAGTATAGGATTGTGCTGTTGCCTTTCTTCACTGGGAATTTACAGTTACCATAAAGGGAGTTCTAGTTGTCTCTCCCACTTTCCCCCATTAAATACACTAATGAGTAAAATGATTTCACTTTCACCTCCTTTGTATCACTGCTACTTTTATTGCTTAAAAGGAGTGGGGGGGGAATATGATCCTGAAATACTAGGATACTGTACTATAAAATGGTAGTGTATAAATATCCAAGATTTTGCTAAACAAAACTGCACTGAGAATGCAGACGTGTTAAGTATGAATAAGCGCATAGCAAAAATATTAGTCTCTTCAGTCAGGAGGCAAAATTAGTATTCTATATATAGAGACGTAAGATGTGGTTTCCTGTTGTGCAGCTGATCATTTTATATATATTTTCACATAATGATGAAAGTTAATTCTCTACTGACTGATAATTAACTTCTAATCTAAATCAGATAAAGTTTTAAGTAGATTCTTTTTAAAAGCTGTTGTGAGCTTTAGTCTTTTAAATTATCCTGAAACCCTAAAGCTTTCTATACTGATTTTAATCACATGCACTAACACCTACTGGTGTTGATAAGGGCAAAGCTGATTAATTGTATGCTATCTGAATAATAACATATTCTTCATATGCATCATATGCTTTTGTTAAGGCATTTCTACGCCAAATTCCAATAAAAGGTTGAGAATGTTTTATATTTTTAACTTTGGTCATGCTTAAACATGTATATTTGTTTTCCACTTTACATTTCTTTTAGTCTAAAACAATTAAGTCAGGATCAATTTGATACCTCCAATAGAAAAATAAACTTTTTCTGCATAAGGCAGAAACATACCTGGTCTATAATATCTGCCATGTGCTTCTGTTATATACGCAAGGTAAATATAGAATATAAGACCTTTTGAAAACTAATGCTAGTTATCCTGCCTGGGATTGTTTTTTATTGTTGTTAAGAGACATAACATCTTTATACCATTGTTGTGATTACAAGATTCTCTGATTACCTGTGATTCACTTTGAAACATAGTTATATCACATAGTGTGAAATTGGAAAATCTGTTCTATATGTGTTCTAATGGATGTAACGGTCATTAAGTATATGAGTCTTCTGACGTTGTAATCAGATGTGATTCAGTCTGTTAAATATCCATGAAGCAACATCTGCTTCACAGAGTGACCTTCTGCTAGCGGATTGTTAGCATCTATTAGCAGATCATAGTGCAGATCTGCCTGATTTGAAAGGCACTAAACTAGGATAATCTCCTGCTGTTTAGCAGCAAAACGGCAATAATTTATTGCAGTAAAATAAAGCTTGTTTTTTTTTCCTTTTAAAATACTCTTCATTACATAATTATAGGGATATACACAAAAACATTATATTCTGTTAAAATTGCCTGTTTAATTTCAAAAATGGCTTTTTAAAAAAAAAAATCTAAGATTACATTAGGGGATATGTCGTGATTATATTGATAAGCCATTAAAAATAGAAATAAATTAAAGCCAAAAGTAGTTGTGCAATCTGCTGTATATGAATTAGATCTTTGCTCTACTAAGGGTAAAGTTTTAAAGAATGTAATTGAAACCAACTAATAGAATATATGCTAATATTTTAGAAAATGGGCTGTTAGTATATGCTTTAGCTTTAGCAAAGATAAGAATGATCTATAACAAACTTTAATTTTCTTTCTTCTCAGAGCAACCTCCAAATAACCAAGGCCAGTCGACCCTGCAACCTTTGCCACCTTCTCACAAGCAGCATTCAGCACAGAATCACCCATCTATCACCTCCCTTAACAGAAATTCACTGACAAATAGGAGGAACCAGAGTCCGGCCCCGCCGGCTGCTTTGCCCGCCGAGCTGCAAACCACACCCGAGTCGGTCCAGCTGCAGGACAGCTGGGTCCTTGGCAGTAATGTGCCACTGGAAAGCAGGTAATCCTTTAGGACCTTTAAGACTATAGTTATGCTCAGCATACTAGTCCTTCGGGAGAGGGTGCGGCTAAGAAATAAATATTATTATTATTATTATTACTACAAATCTGGAATTTGTGCTTCCCTTGTTCTGTTAGCACAGCTGGAATTTTAGCCATATTCAGTGCTACCACCGTGTCCCAAGCTGACATTTGAATTTAATTCTTCCCATATATACAGGGTTAACCCATAATACTAGCCAGCATGTAGTATATTCAGTTTGGGGTTAGCTTACTGTATGAACCAACACTTCAGTTTTGTAGTTTTAGGACTGTGAAGAAATACAGACCTGATCTTGGGCGTGATGCAAGAAGGAGCAAGCTATTAAGGGGAAGGGTATTCAAAAATATTATTCACTCCAGAGAAAGAGGAAAGCGTAAGATAGGGCAGAGATAAAACCTGATTAATTTGCAAAATTCTGTTATTCTACCATACAACAATAAAAAGTGTTCCTGCAACTCCTGCTGTTTATTGATCTTACCTATCTCAAAGGTTTAGCACAGGCCACTCTCTCTAAGATCACTATATTGTCATTATCTTGATGCATGTAATTTCTACTTCATTTTTTTTACTGGGTTTATGTATTGGTCAGACAAGTCTTAATTTTCATCAATAATATTTCATCTTCGGTAGATAAGTAATAGATTAGAAAGATGATAGTGGTGGTGCTATTAGTGAAGTTTGCGTGTATTTATTTATTTTTATTTACCAAATCTAGACAATGCCCATCTCCCTCATAGAGCAACCTTTAGCAACATAGATAATACAATACAATACAATAGTAGAGTTGGAAGGGACCTTGGAGGTCTTCTAGTCCAACCCCCTGCCTAGGCAGGAAACCCTATACCGTTCCAGACAAATGGCTATCCAACATCTTCTTAAAGACTTCCAGTGTTGGGGCATTCACAACTTCTGGAGGCAAGCTGTTCCACTGATTAATTGTTCTAACTGTCAGGAAGTTTCTCCTCAGTTCTAAGTTGCTTCTCTCCTTGATTAGCTTCCACCCATTGCTTCTTGTTCTGTCTTCAGGTGCCTTGGATATGTTCTGCTTTTTAAATTTTGCATATGGTTCTTATTATTTCTTGTCCTTTGATTTGTATTTGGTGGCATTCTTTTGGTCTGTTTTCCCTGATTGCCACTGCAACAACAAACAGTTTGTGGCACATTAAAGGCTAACGGTTTATTATTTATTGTATTATAAGCTTTATCACAATCCACGTATGATGTATGGTGTCTAGTCTTGATCAAGCAAATGTTACAAAACAAGTATTGAGCATGGGAAGGGAAATAGAAGAAGAAAAATAGTACAAAGAAAAGTGAGATAATTACTTTACATAATGGCCCTAAACAAAGCATTACATCATTCATCATATATGTATTTTGGGGCACTACAATGGAAGTTCAAGAACCAGCTTATAAAGAAAATCCTTTGTTTGCTTTATAAGAAGAAAGGTGAGGCACAAATTATATATAATAAAATAAGTAGCTGCTGCCATTCTCATACAGAACATATCAAACAATCAAATGTTTGTAATTAAGCCATACAAAACAAACATACCCATTTTGACAGTTCATCAAAGACCTGCTAAATAATTTACCCATGCTTTTCTCAAGCAATGAACCTGTCCAATTCAACTGGTTTTTTTTAAAGAAAGGGTAAACCAATCCAGGAATAATTACTTAGAAGACAAACTGAAAAGAAAACAACAAAACACTATTTGTTGCCATAAAGCAGCCAAGTAAAATCACTGAACTCTTATCAGCAATGTTCTATAGCCGCAGAACACATAATTTATGTTTTCTAAAATACTGAAACCCCTAAATCTTTTGATTTTTTTTCTTTATTACTGTTTTAATTCTCCCTATGCCAGGGGTGTCCAAACTTGGGAACTTTAAGACTTGTGGACTTCAACTCTCAGAATTCCCCAGCCAGCATGGCTGGCTGGGGAATTCTGGGAGTTGAAGTCCACAAGTCTTAAAGTTCCCAAGTTTGGACACCCCTGCCCTATGCTATCACAATAGATTTGGTTCTGCTTTAGTTAATGACATTTTATTAATTAAATTTCTACAACTGCCAATTTACCAAAATGAACTTAAAGTGGTAAACATAATGTTAGGACAAAAGCTACAAAACTATCCCCCCCCCCTTTTTAAAAAACTTTTCAGGAAGTAGCTTAGCTCTTGAGTAGCTTCCTGCTATTGGTATACTTCAAAGACTTTTTCCATTGGAGCTGAATAAATTGTCTAAGGCAAGGGTGTCAAACTTGTGGCATCACGTTGTTGTCATGTGATGTATCACAGCTTTTCCCCCTTTGCTAAACTGGGAGTGGGTATCACGAGTCCATGTCGCATCCAGCCCATGGGCCATGAATTTGACACTCCTGGTCTAAGGTGTTCAATGGCTAAATGAATAAAAATATTCCCAAACTGGTGTCTCTATAGCTGGGATGCCGAACCTATGGCACACATGCCACAGATGGCACACGGAGCCTTTTTTCAGGGCACGCGAGGCGTTGCCCTGTCAGCTAGCCAGTGTGCATGCACACACTGGCCAGCTGACTTCAGCCTTTTCTGAGGCCATTTTTCGCCCTCCCCCAGGCTCCAGAGGCTTTATAGGAGCCTGGGGAGGGCAAAAACAGCCTCCCTCGCCTTCCAGAGGCTTCAGGAACTTCCCTGAAGTGCAAAAACCCGGCCCTATTGGCAAACCGGAAGTTTGGGAACGGACTTCCGGTTTGTTCGTATGGCCGGTTTAAGCCCTCCGGAGCCTTCAGGGAAGCCTTCTGAAGGTCCCTGAAGGCTCCGGAGGAGTAAAAACGGCCCTACGAGCAAACCAGAAGTCCGTTCCCAAACTTCCAGTTTGCCCATAGGGCCGGTTCTTTGCGCTCCGGAGGCTTCAGGGAAACTCCTGAAGCCTCCGGAGGGCCTCTGGGGGGGGGGGGGGGGGGAGGCAGCCAGCCAGTCATGGTGCTCAAGTTGTTTTCGATTCTGAGCTAGTTCAGATTTCAAATACCAAGGTTTGCAAAGAAGCATTTAATTTATCTCTGTGAGCCTTTTCCCTTCTGTGCTAAGAAGCCTTTGCCTCTTGAAATCTGAACTAGCTCTGGGAAAAGCAGACTTTTCCCCTCCATGCAGGCAAACTTCTGCAAAATTGGCTGGCTTGGGAATGTCTTTTCAGAGGAAAAAGGCTGCTTTGCTAGTGAATTAAACATTTCTTTGTAAAACACAGAATTTTCCCCGACCATGCTGTTCAGTTGCTTTGTTGCAAGGCTGCCCGAGTGGCTGGATCGAAAAAGATGACACTTGTGGAATTCTCCCACGTGAACTGACAAGAGAGGCCTGCTCCCCTTCCCTTTGCCCATTTCATGAGCTCTGCAGATCTTAGCAAAGTATGTGAGCGATTGTGACGGACGGAGGAGGCCCAAGTGGCTGTGGGGACCCCAAGTGGTGGGAAATATAGTATGGTGTATCTAGGGATGGGGAGAGGCTCAGAATCATCCCTGAAGCACTAGGGTCATCCCTGTGCACTTAACAACCCTCACAGGGAAGAGCTTGGATGGGGGGGCTTATTAATGATGTAGTTGATTTACATTCTCAACTTCCCACAATAGTGGGGCAGGCTCCATTACTGTCGTAACTTGAGGATAACCTGCATAGAATTAAATAGGACTATAGTTAAACAGTTGAGATATCTGGCTTGTGAGGTCCACTGGTTATTACCATATTTTTCGGAGTATAAGACACACCTTTTTTCCTCAAAAAAGAGGCTGAAAATCTGGGTGTCTTATACATCAAATACGGCATTTTTTGCCTCCCGAAGCCCTGCCCCTTCACCAGAATGGCCGTGCATACCCTTATGGAGGCTTTCAGAGAGCTCCTGGGGGCTGGGGAGGCAGAAATGAGCAAAAAATGAGCTGTTTTTGCCCCCCACCAGCCCCCAGCAGCACTCTAAGCCTACATAAGGCTATGTGTGCAATTTTTTGGACAAAAAATGAAACATTTTTGCGAAAAATGGGCCATTTTTCATCTTTTTTGCTCATCCATCCCACAGGAGCACTCTGCAAGACCCCCCCCCCCCCAAGGCTATTCATGCCTTTTTTAAAAAACAGGCCTGTTTTCGTGAAAAACGGGCCGTTTTTGGGAGGTTTGCAGAGTGCAAAAACTTTATTTTTCCCTTTCGGAAAGCTCTTTAACTGATTGATGATAATTACATTGATCAAGTGCTGTGCCAGCAGAAATAAAGTCTTAGATGTTGCAGATTGTCAGCGCTTTCCTTCTCCAGCACATGGATCAATACACCTGGAAACATCTACCTACCTACCTACCTACCTACCTACCTACCTACCACTCTCTCTCTCTACCTACCTACTGTATTTCTCTCTCTCTTTCTCTCTCTCTATCCCTCTACCTACCAACCAACCTACCTACTCTCTTTCTCTCCCTACCTATCTACTGTATTTCTCTCTCCGCCCCGCCTCTATCTACCTACGTATCTATCTACTCTCTCTCTCTCTCTCTCCCTTTATCTACCTACCTAACTACTCTCTCTCTCTCTCTCTCTCTCTCTCTCTCTCTCTCTCTCTCTCTCTCCCTTTATCTACCTACCTAACTACTCTCTCTCTCTCTCTCTCTCTCTCTCCCTACCTACCTACGGTATTTCTCTCTCTCTCTATCCCTCTATCTACCTACTTACTTTTTTTTTTAATTTGCCTCTTCGAAACCTTGGTGCGTCTTATACTCCGAAAAATACTGGGTAGTTGGTTTCTGAGTGGAATTCAAGGTGTTGATTAACGTATATTGCTTAACATAGCTTTGGACCTAGTTATTATGAAACTTCCCTCCAATTGTGTCTACTCATCTGTAAAATATGATAGAGTAAGCATGTTCTGAGTTCTTTAAACAATGCCATCATATGGATTTCTATAATTGTATCTTCTCGGTCACTGCTTCTGCTATATGAAATACTAGTTATCCAGAAATCTGTTTAAATCATCAATACTCTGTTTTAGGAAAGCATTGGAAACTTGGCTTTTCAAAATGGCCATTGGCCAAATTATTTTGTAATCCTGTTCAGAGTTGAAGTTGAAATTATTTTTATGTAATCCCCAGGGAATCATTTATTTTCTGTATTGGTTTGTTTCAACTGAGTTGAAACAAAGTGTCTGATTCAATGGATTTAGCAGTACATTATATTATTATGTGTAATACAAGTATTTTTAGACCAGAAAAATATAACCAGAATCTGGGATCAGAGTTTAGAGTTAAGTTTCTGGTCTTAAACCCGGCCTTAGAAGCTGTCCAAACATGGACTGCAAGTTATTAAACAATTATTAGTTTTCCCTTCTAGCCTCTGGACATAAATACAGGAGGCCATGAAAGTTCATTAATTATGAATTTCACTTGGGTGATATTGGAACAAGTCCGAGCAAATTTTTAAATTTTCATGTTAATCCCATGTTCTACTTATTTGGAGATTAAAAGCTTTCATTTCCATTTTATCAGTTGCAATGTGTTATATTATCCAATCCCAAGGAATTGTGGTTAATCTTAATTGTGGTTTCCTTAAAGTAAACAAGTTTAATTAATACTGCTAGGTTTAGTGTCAAAAATGAAAACTAGCATCCTTATAGGCGAAATTGTCAAAATATTACGATATAACACAACTTCTGAACCAGCCCATTATATTTATTAATATATAACGTAGTTTTAATTTTGAAATTATTATTTTTGTTTCTCTATCCACTTTATAAATTATTATTTTGGTTATAATATAAGCATCCTTCTGAATGTTTTTTTAAAAAAGTGTTTTCCTTAAAATTCAACTTTTATGTGTGCTTCCCTATATTGGATAATAAAAAAAACAGGATTCAAATCAAATACGCAATAATAGAATTTGAACAATCTGTGCTGATTCAAAGAAAATTGTCATTTTATAATTATACTATCATTTTGTTTATCTGGCAAGACATAATCAAGAGCTATTGGCACTTCATTAAGAAAGCAGTAGGAAGCTGCTTATATCCTGAGTTTAACTTTGTATAGGGAATCTGCCCTTCTAGTAGTTTTGTGCTTAGCTGCCCACCTCTTCACTTTATCTACTCAACTTTGAATTGTTAAAGCAGCTGATTTTGGCAAGATTTTGGCAAATAATTATTTGCAAACTGGTGAGTGCAGCTGCTTTAAAGTTAATTCTGGCTATCCCACGTGCATGCCTCTGCATAGCCCTTTGGTTGTACTTAGTGCAGGTACACACACTCCCGTAGACAACCAAGGTGGTTTCTGAAACCCACTGCACAATACTTGCAAAGCAGGCAGCTGCTTTAAAATTTTAAAGAGACATGATTTGTCCATGCTTACAACATTGCAAAATATTTCTTTAAAATCTTTGACAGCTCTGCTGGATGACATTATGGTAACGATGTTGACCAGAAATTATGGAATAAATCACTATTAGTTTCATACAGCTGTGTGAAAAAATCCTGCACGGTTTATGGTTTATGACATTTTTTTTTGGATAGGCCATTGATTTTATGATATTTTATGCTAATTGCTATTTAAATATTGTTATATTTAAGTAAATACTGGTGGTTTTTAAGTGAAAAGCATAAGCTTTTTGCAATTTGGTGCTGTTTGGATGGGGATTGTGAATTTTCTTGCATGCTTACAATGACTATGAAAACAGATTAACTGATGCATATCCAGTGGCATACGTGTTGCAACTACTAAAGCCGATGCTAGTGTTTTGTTAAAATTTTTATTGTTTCTGACCCTGAAAAGGACCATTTAGGTAACCAAACATG
Source organism: Natrix helvetica (assembly GCF_964273705.1). Taxonomy (NCBI): domain Eukaryota; kingdom Metazoa; phylum Chordata; class Lepidosauria; order Squamata; family Natricidae; genus Natrix; species Natrix helvetica. The sequence goes on along the minus strand of NC_138558.1, from coordinate 46,165,553 downwards.
GTTACTAATATGAAATTGGCCAGCCTTATTGCTTATCACCAGGCAGCATCGCTTCAGCATAGACTATAAGCCTTTGCATGTGATCTTTGGTGACAATGTGGTGCCAGGCTGCAATAATGGATTCAATCAGCTCCTGCTTGGTCTTCAGATGCTTCTTGCTTATTTCGTAACCAATACTGGCCCACAGGTTCTCAATTGGGTTCAAATGGGGGCTCTGAGCTGGCCAGTCCAGGAGTCGAACACCATGCTTCTTCATCCGCTGCAGGATGGACTTGGCTCGATGACAAGGAGCTTTGTCATCCTGGAAATAAAAGTCCTACCCTACAAGTTGCTGAGCTGAAGGAAGCATGGTCTTTTCCAGGACTTCCAACATACTGCTTGGAATTCATGATTCCCTACACAATTTTTATCCAACCAACACCAGAAGCAGCGATACAGCCCCAGATCATCACATGCAATGATGCTTCACGGATATATTCAGGCAGTACGGCCTAAATTCTTCAGCTGGAAGTCGACGAGAGCAGTGAGCATCTGTGAGCCTTTGAGCCTTCTGGCAAGCAGTCTGTGACGCACTGTGCTTGTGCACACTTTTACATCACATGTTTCACCCCAAATTCTTGTAGTCTGAGGTGAGGTGAGCTTCCTGTCAGCCATCGAAATGCGTTGCAGAGCCCGATCTTGCCGTTTTGTCAACTTTCTTGGTCTTCCAGAGTGGAGCCTGTCATCACCTGAACCAGTTATTTGGTATTTTTCAACCACTCTGCTCACTGTGGTGCGATGGCATTTCACTCTCTTGGCTATTTCTGTACAGGAGTAACCCTCTTCATGAAGCACAATGATGCGATGCCGCTGCTCAGTACTGGTGAAAGCAAAGGCCTTGCCTGTAGCCAGAGCTAAATTACATTTCTCGATGCTTTTCATGCCTGTTTATCGTCAGAGAGTATGACAACTTTGATTGGCTCATAGATTTAGCCTCTTTGCATAAAGATTGGTCAGCCAAAGCTCGCTGCTGATTGGCTACTCGATCCTAACATTCTCGAAAATTCAAACTGTGTTTGTTTTAGCACATAAACTCACTCAAAACCTTAAAAAGACTTTGGCTATATTAATAAAAAATTTGCATCTCAATCCGACTACAGAAATGTTAATCAAAGTACTAATTTTGTGTGGTTTCTATGAGTTAAAAGTTGATTAAACGTAAATACAGCTTAAAACTGAAAGCGTGCAGGACTTTTTCACACAGCTGTATTTATTGTACGTATCCCAAGGTTTTAGGACTCATTGTAATATCATTAGAAGATGTTATCATTGAAAAAATGAAAGGCAAAATGACCAAAATGCTGAATGCTACATGTATTATTTCAAAAAAGAATACAAACATAGAACCATGTTCCTTCATTATTCATTACAAGAGTAATACAGCTCCTTTCTGACACCAGAATATAATAGCTAGATGTCTTTCAGAAAAGAGTTTCAGACAACCCATCTGCAGAGGAGGAAAATCAAAATGCTTAATGTAATTAACAGGAATTATATAAATCATTTCAAATTTATTACTTTATGAATTGCTATTACAAATTCCCTTTCTCTTTGTTTAGTTTAATATATTCTATCAAACAATTAACATTTAATTGATATAATTAATCAATTATAATTTGGTATAAGGAACAATTTATGATAATTCTCAGTGCTCTTTGGAGTAGACAATATTCAGGACAGTTTACCAAGATTTAATTTTTCCTTACTTTATATTGTGCACTTATTGCTTTGAAACACCATATTCAATTACCTTTTAATTTTGTTTTGTTGCAAGGAGAAAAGTGTTTAAATAATGGTGGGCCAGTATTTCAGCACACTATATTATTAGCAAGCTAACAGTTACGAAAAACTAGAACTTGCTTCTGAAAAGTTTGGAAACCATAAAAATCTATTGAAGATGTGTGTGTGTGTGTGTGTGTTGTATTTGTACTGATACATAAATAAAGGGAGACTAGTATAGATCTATTTCGAGCTAATTAGCTCTCATCAGCTAGCCATACCCTTACTGGCTAGCTGATGAGAGCTAATTAGCTCGAAATAGATCTATACTAGTCTCCCTTTATTTATTTATCAGTACAAATACAACACAAATATAAAAAGGCAACATTAAAAATAAAAATATGGTTTTCTGCCTGCATGGTCTTCTGTGATAAGCCGAAGGACAGAAAGAGGGAGTAGTGACCTTCCTCCCATATTTAGGCATACCAGGGGTTGTAACACAAATACATACATACATACATACATACATACATACATACATACATACATACATACATATATACATTTTCAGTGAACCCCTAGAAAATGTATTGATCTTTTAAATACAGGATTGCATCCATATATTAAAGGCTGATTCTCCACAGGAGTGTAATATATTTGAACACTATACAGGTAGTTCTCAACTTGCAATGGAATATGCCTATTATAGCTATAAATCATGAAGATTGTGAAGTGCGTCAGCCATCTGACTGACCTGTTTACTACTTTTTTGTGTAATCTTAAACTACGGTTGGTAAACGAATGCATTGTTCTCTCTGGAAGTAAATACTGGTTTTTGGCAAAAACATTGTAATTTTGAGGCTATATAAAGAAGAAATCAGATCTAAGCTCTAATTTTCATATAGTTATTGCTGTTTCACATTTATTAAGCTCATTATGCTTCTTAAGACAGTGGCACACCGGAGAGGAACTTAAAAGATATCAGATTCATGAGAAAAGGAATGTTCTTATTGCAAAATTTCAAATCATTCAAAACTTTAAAGTTTTCAGATACAGTCAGAAACAATGTAGTAGTGAAGACTACTTAGCAATGTAGAAACTGAGTTACTGTTTATTCTGTACTATAAAAATGTCCAATCTACACTATTTTATGTGTTTGTAATCCTATGAATATAGAAGTTATATTTTTAAGATTGAAGAGGGATTTAAAAAATAAATTAACCAATATCCATAATTCTGTTTATAGACTAGAAGTAAGACACATCTAACAGTGTGCTGTCATTAAAATCTTATAAATATCCTGTACTTCACACTCATATTTAATGTGTTCTTCCATTTAAAGCAATTATTCCACAATACCAATCCACTTTCATAATCACAACTTAACAGAAATCAGCAGATGTATATTTATATATTTCTTATGGAAATCAAGTTACAGGTAATTGGCAGATTTAAAATACTTTGTTTGAAATTATTGTTAGAAGGTATTAACATAGTAACAGAGATGTATAAGCTTTTAGTTTTGAATTTCTATGAACAGGGGTTGCCTCCTGGTGTGAAACATGTCCTAAGATAATAACCCATCAGTTCAGAAACATAATAGATTTTAGAATTCAGCAGCCTGTCTGCCTGAAGAGATCATTTATCATCCTTACTAATATACAACATAACAGATAGAATCATTACCTCTTTGTTCTTCATTTCCTATCTTGCATTCATTGGTTACATTGTAAGAGCTTTTGTTGTTTTGCTTTTGTGGTCAAGTATATGTACTTTCTGTCTTTTCTGCAAAAGCAAAAACAAAAAAAGATTTCTGCAATAAAAATAGCAGCTATTTTTTGTTAAATTGGCTGGGTGTGGTATTTCAGTAAGAAAGCAGGAGAACAAAAAGTGCAATTTCTGAAAGCCCCATGGTCTGATCAAACAGTGAACATGGCTCCAATGCAACCTTCTTTCCTATAAGCTGCCTATGCATTTTGCATCCATTTTCCATTTCATTTCACTTCACTGCTGCTTTTTCTCTCTGCTTTTTCAAGCCTGATTTTATCATTATCCTGCTCCCTCTATTTCTGGTCTACTCAGGACAGTATGAGAACACTTCTGGTATGATTGGAACAATTTGATGTAAAGCTTATAAAGGAGTTCTGAATTTTAACCATTTTACGAAACTCTCATTTCATTATTGTAGGTGTTTATCAAATGGCTCTGTTGGTCAGAATAGGAAAAGTTGGCTAAATGGTCCTCTATTCTGAAACAAAAATAGTTGACTTTTTTGTTATGTGTTTAAATAACTTGATAGTCTTAAAAGGTATAGTGTAGCAGAAAATCTCTGTTAGTCTTACATTAATAGTAATATTTCTAATATTAGTAAGCAGGAATCACAAGAGAATATCTTATACCTCTCTTTATTTCATAAAGCTTAAGCTACATATTCTTACTATAAAAAGCTTATTTCTTGATAGCGTCCTTACTAAATGAAACCCAGGGTAGAGAAATATTCAGTACTACCATGCATTTCAAAAAAAGAGGGGAAAAAAACCTTCCGAATTAATCCCTGTAATTTCAATTCTCATTTATGCATAAGAGAAAGTCTTCCTTTCTGTTTTAACTGTTGTAAAGGAACAGGATTTTAGATACATCATAATATATCTCCTTTGCTGCTTCTGGGAATATAAAGAATTAGTATAGCTCTCAAGTTTGTGTCTAAATATTCAAATACTACATTACTGCAACATCAGCAGTAATGGGATTTGTGCATTAGCAGTCATTTTCCTACTTGAGATCAGGTAATATGAAGTGTTTGTATGCATTCTATGTATAATTACATGCATTGAAACTACAACACTTAAACCTACATAGAACGCAATATTAGACACATCAATACAAGGCAAGCAACAGATACTGTCTTTTCATTGTTCATTCTAATCCGAAATGTTCAGTGGTAATTTTCTTTTTTAAACGTATAATCAAACAAGTAGAATACTTTTCTGCTGCAAATTTCTTCTACTGAATGGTTTTTGTATATACTTGATTATCTAATTTACCATTCGTAAGTGTAGGTTCATTGGGATAAAAAGACATTAAAAGTAAGAAAAGAAAGCCGCTTAAGGCTATATTCTGAGGATTTTATTGAAACTCTAGTTTTTTTCAATTTTATATACAATACATATATTCTTCTGTGAAACAAAACATACATTACTCCCCAGATTACAAAAGTACAAGCTCATTTCTTGGAATGAATGGTACATGTGGTTCATGAATAGCCTGCTGGGGGGGAAAGGAGAAAATAAAAGTGGCTAATTAAATACCTTTTTAAAAATGCAATAACATTAACTTTACCAACACTAGGTTTACACTTTTAAAACATGAAACTTTTAAAATGCTGCTAGAAACTTCTCGCTGACTTTCAAGGGCACATTGCCAATGGAAAATAAGGGAATATAGGGATCATCCAAAATCAAGATTTTGACTGCAAGTAAACCATTGCTTAGTAGCATTTTCAACAGCCTATAGCAATACCTTACCATAGAATCATAGGACTAGAAGGGACCTTAGAGGACCTCTAATCCAGCACCTTGTCCAAGGCAGGAAGTCTTTATACCACCCCAGTCAAATAGTTGCCCAACCTTTTCCCCCCAAAAAACTTGCAGCAATGGAGAACACACAACTCCAGGAGAAAACTGTTCCACTAATTAATCATTTTCAATAAAATATTGGACAAACAATTGTCTAAAGTGGTATAAGAATTCCTGTCTTGGGCCGGGAGTTGGACTAGAACGCCTCCAAGATCCCTTCCAGCCCTATGATTCTTTGATTATTCAGTTGATTTTGTGATATGTCCTTTTAACACTCTAGGTTAAATACTTATTTTTAAAATACAGGACACTTGAGAAACCATTTATACATAGGTTCAGCAACAAATCTATTTCAATAGATTAACTGATTTAATTATTTAGTTGCATGTCCAGAGTCTCAGTTGAAGAAGTATTTTTCTTGCCCATTAGTGATGCCTAGTGTTGAAATTTAGGAAATATCCCAAGGCATAGAACACATGCTTCATCCACTAAGAGCTCCAAATTATCTCTAAAAGAACACATTTGATCCACTTGCTTGAGTCTTTATCAAGTGGAAATTTCTGGTTATATGAAGATGTACAGAGTTGAATGACTAAAGGCTAATCTAGAACTGTAATAAAGCTTATGCTGTGCAATGCAGTGCAGTGAAATAATTGCTAGCTGTGACTTGACCAAAAAGCAATAAACTGACATCTAGCATAGGAAATTGATGGTATTTTTTCCAGAAGTGAAGGAGTAAAATATTCAAGGGGGAGAAGCCTGGATGCATGATCCTTACTTTTACTTGGGGGACTGCGAAGGTACTTATTTGTCAATTGAAGAGCTCTGTATGCTGTTTTTCCGTCAAACAAAACAATCATTCAGTGCATTCTACATGTGAGCTTCTATATGAATGTCGATATCTGTCATGCAAGCCCATATTGACGAAAAAGGAAAGATCCTTTTCGGTCATTACAAAGTTTGTGCAACAGAGATGTACGGCCTGAGCTGTCAGAACCATGTACAACCCTCTGTATCTTGGATGTAATGCCAATTCCAAAACTTGCTACCAAATAATAATTTTAGAGTGATTTTTACTATAAGGATTAAATTGTAAATACAGAATTAGAAAATGTTCATTTTAACTGCAGTTAAATTGAATTGTACATAATTAAGATTTTGTTTAGGTCAGCCTATTGCTTTTTGGAGACCATCACCTGGCATTTAATTCATTTATTTCATTTGGCTATATCAAATATAGCCCTTAGTCTGTCTTAGTTCTTCTTTTCCATTGTATGAGATTGCATTATTATAGATTGGCCCAGACTCAAGAGACACAGAAACAATCTAGACAGGTGTTTTTTTTTTACATCCCCCTTTAAGAATTGGGAAGATACTTTAAAAAGAAAAAAGAAGATAGCAAAAGAGAAATATAAAACAAATCTGTATGCAAGTTTTTTCTCTTGCTTGTTCTGACTTAATTCCTCTCTCTGAAATTTCTTCTTTTTCTTCTGTTACCGGCTACCTGGCAGAGTACTTGCAACTTTCCACATTGTGCATTTATACTTGCACTTTTCCTTGCTGTGTCTCTATACTTCTTTTCCTCTGGACCATATACTCCCCTTAAAGAAAAATTGTTTCTTTTATTAGGCTGTTTTTAGTCTGTTTTCTTGTGGATGCAGACTGCTCAGAACATGGGTATCATCCCTTCTACCCCGTGTCTTCTCACACTTAGTTCAAGATTGCAGTTGTATTGACAACTGTGCCAATCTGATGCTGGGGAGAAATCTCAAATAGGAGAGGAATAAGCAGCATAGATAACTTGTGATTTTCTACCCTGTTTCCCCTTAAAATAAGACCTCCTGGATAACAAGCCCAATCGGGCTTTTGAGCGCATGCACTAAAGTAAGCCCTCCCCCAAAATAAGACCTCCCCCAAAATATGGCAACACAGCAGCAGCCATGAGGTGACCACGCTCACTGCCTCCTGCACCTCAAAAATAATAAGAGCTCTCCAAAAATAAGGCCAAGCATCCCTTTTATTCCTAAATCAGCATAAAGACATCTAAGCAGAGCTGATTGAAAATTAGATCATTTACTGTGAGCATTTTCTTTGTTATGCCTGTCCTACTAAAGATTTTGATCAATTCCTGTGCTATTTTTTTAATAGTCACATTTCTTAATGGAACTGTTTCTGGATAGCGAGTTGCATATTTGAATACAGTTAGGGTAATAAATCTTTATCCATATGTCCCGGCTGCTGTTCCACATCCTCCTCCTATTACATATTCTGGCTACGGAACTTTTTTTTTTCATTTTTGTCTGTAATGAATGTGGAGAATATATTTTGTGACATTTCCCAAGCAAGTAATTTCGAGGTGCCTATGATGACACCGCAAATAATAATGCACCATTCCTTTTAGTTCTAGAATATGAAGAACTGATTGACCTGGTTCTCTTGCTGGATTTCAGCAGTTACCTAATAATTGGTTATCTCTACTCTTAGCTAAGAAATCAGCAATATTTTTAGAGTTTATTTTTATCACACTCTGAACAAGAATAAATCATTTCTCACTCTTTTCCAAGAAAATTGCCTGCAGAACTATAGGAACATATACTGTAAAATAATGCATTGTTATATGTGTCATTTAGAGTTGACTAAACATGACATCAATATATCAATATTACGTCCAATAGATTTGGGGAGTAAGAATTTCAGCAGCTTTTTAAAAATGCATGTAAGATATTTCTGTTGTTGACGCTTTTTTGCCCAAACCTATTCTATAAAAGAAGTTTATTAGATGGCAGCACTACCTGATCTTGGATCATCTCAAAAGGTTAACCAGTGATTCTCCTGGTTAATATATGTACTATGATATTAAAAATAACCATCAATATAGTCTAGACTGAAAACTGATAGGACATCACAGAAGAGGGCAATATTGAACTTTGCATTTTTTAATTATTATTTTTTTAACTATAATATATTAGATTTATATCTTGTCTCCATCCGTTTTCCCACAATTCCAACCCTGTTAGGTAGATTGGACATTGTCGATAAATCTATGTATGATGTTGTGAGAGTTATTTTTACATGTTCAGAAGTATAAAAACAAATAATAGGTCATACCATTACCAAAATATAGAACAAATGGAAACCAGATTACTTAAAGACCTTAATTTGGAGCCAGCCTTGGAAAGGTGTGAAAATTGAACAGTGATTGAAATGTAAATAGAATTCTCATTTGATACTTAGTAATCGCTGGCATTCTTTTGAAAGGACTTCATAGTTTTACTGCAATAGATCTGTTTTTTTGAGCTGTCATGACCTACAAAATACATTTTTACAGTATTTTGTTTTGCCAGCTGAGAGGTTCCTGACAGGAGTCAACAGGATATTAGATTGGCCTATAGAACCTTTATCCTAATCTTATCATGTAAGAAATTTATTTTCTTATTCTTGAACTCATGGGGCTTTCATAATATAGGGAATATTTATCCCGTCGGTGGTACAAACTATGCACTGTTTTGCTGGATAGATGAGGTTTTACATGTTCTTTACAAAATGTTTCCAATTCATTTGATTTAACAAACTTCTTAGAAAATCACGTTGGAAGCATTAACAGCATGAATCAACAATTCTAATAACATTTTCCACGCGGAACTTGATACTTGTAGCGAAAGTATTTAATATCATGTTTAAAACTATTCCTATCCGAAGGATTAAGTAAATGCACAGGGAAGTATAATAGATAACATGTTAAGAAAATCATATAAAGCATTATACAAATTATTTGGTGTAGATTTTAAAGGTGTGTACTTTTTTTCTGCAGGCATTTCCTATTCAAAACAGGAACAGGGACCACACCACTGTTCAGTACTGCAACACCGGGTTACACAATGGCGTCTGGCTCAGTTTATTCCCCTCCTACGCGACCACTACCTAGGAACACCTTATCAAGAAGTGCGTTTAAATTTAAGAAGTCTTCAAAGTACTGTAGCTGGAAATGTACAGCACTCTGTGCTGTTGGGGTGTCTGTGCTTCTGGCAATACTACTGTCTTATTTTATAGGTAAGCTTTCCTTTTTATGTTAATTATAAACCTGTATTCCAGTACTGCTGGAGGTAAAGATCTAGATAAAGATCTGGAGCTAAAATTATAGAGTCAGCACCTCACTTGCAGTTTAAAGATAACTTGCTAGCAATTGCTGGAAACCATGCGAGTATTTTTATTTTAAAAAATTACATGGAATAGGAAAAGTGTAGCATATATTGGTTATAACCAAAATTTTCTTCTAGCAAAAACCCTATATATCTTTACTTTAATAAGGAATTTTTTTTCTAATAATGAAAAGCATTGCTTAATTCTTGTTTCTTTTCCTCATGCTTTATTGTTTTACTGAATAAGTTACTCATGATTGCTTATGTTGTCCAGTTGAGTATATAATGTATTAGTTAATTGTAAAATGAAGTAATCCAACTCTGTATCAATTAGTGCATTATACGATAGTATAATGGCAGTGTCTGTGATTATTACATAAACAATATAAGAGTGAAATGTCAGGTTTTACTGGCATAACTAAAATGTCTCTGAACCCCAAATTAAATATTCTGTTAAACCAGCGGTTCTCAAATAGTGGGGCGCGCCCCCCTGGGGGGGCGCGAGGCTCCGTAAAGGGGGGCGCGAAGGCTCCCTTTCCATCTGGGTGCAACGGCGGCGGCGGCGTGGGCGAGGCATAATATATCCCGCCTGGAAGTGGCAGCACTTCGGACTGTGGATTTTCATTGGAGCTGCGGGCTGGAGCTGTGCAAGAAGCCTGCTCGGGCGGGGGTGGGAGGGAGGGAAGCATGGCTGTCCCAGGCTTCCCTCCCTTCCCCCCCCCCCAGCCCAAGCAGACTTTTTGCACAGCTCCAGCCCGCGGCTCTGATGAGTCTCTGAGCAGTCCCCAGCGCTGCCACTTCAAGCCGGGATATATTCTGCCATGCCCTCGGCGGCATCTTTATGCAGGTAGCTCGCCTCCCCGCCAGCAGCTCCACCGCCAGCATTCCGTCTGGAAGCGGAAGCGCAACAGCCGCTTTTGGGGAAGGGACAAAGGGGCGGCGGTCGCCCGATCTTGCCACCGCCACCCCTTCGCCCCTGGTAACGGCGACCGTTGTGCTGCTGCTTCCAGCTGGGATGCTGGAGGAGCTGCTGGCAGGGAGGGAGGGGAGGAGGGAGTAAGGATAGACAAGCAAGAGGGAAAGAGGAAAGAAGGCAAGCAGGCAGGAAGGAGGCAGAAGGAAGGAGGGAAGAATGGAACTGGAAGGGAGGGAGGGAGGGAGGGAGAAAGGAAGGATAGGAGGATAGGGAAAGAGGAAAGAAGGCAGGCAGGCAGGGGGAAAGAGGAAGGAGGGAACTGGAAGGGAGGCAGGAAGGAAGGGAAGGAGGAAGGGAGGGTGGAAGGAAGGATAGACAAGTAAGAGGGAAAGAGGAAAGAAGGCAAGCAGGCAGGAAGGAGGCAGAAGGAAGGAGGGAAGAATGGAACTGGAAGGAGGCAGGGAAGGAGGGAGGGAGAAAGGAAGGATAGGAGGATAGGGAAAGAGGAAAGAAGGCAGGCAGGCAGGGGGAGAGAGGAAGGAGGGAACTGGAAGGGAGGCAGGAAGGAAGGGAAGGAGGAAGGGAGGGTGGAAGGAAGGATAGACAAGTAAGAGGGAAAGAGGAAAGAAGGCCAGCAGGCAGGAAGGAGGCAGAAGGAAGGAGGGAAGAATGGAACTGGAAGGGAGGCAGGGAAGGAGGGAGGGAGAAAGGAAGGATAGGAGGATAGGGAAAGAGGAAAGAAGGCAGGCAGGCAGAAGGGAGGGAGGTGCAAGGAAGGAAGGAAGCATAGATAAGCAGGAGGGAAAGAAGGCAGGCAGGCAGGGGGAAAGAGGAAGGAGGGAACTGGAAGGGAGGCAGGAAGGAAGGGAAGGAGGAAGGGAGGGTGGAAGGAAGGATAGACAAGTAAGAGGGAAAGAGGAAAGAAAGCATGTGACTACGGTGGGAGACGAGGAAAGACCGGTGTGCTATGTTATGCAGAGGTGTACTTATAACAATTTTATAGACAAATTATACTATTTACAGTCGTGCGGGGGGGGGGGCGCGAAATGTTTTCTTCTTCCTAGGGGGGGCATGACAGAAAATAATTGAGAAGCACTGTGTTAAACTAAGCCCTAAACTTTCTGAAATGTTAAAACTTGGTGTTGAAATGCATTTCTTAAATTTAAGCTCAGTCTAAAGCACCAGCTGAATAAAATCTTTGAACCTTGTTGAAGCTGAAGCCACTGAGAATTATAATGTTGAAACAACAAAATAGCATAAAAGCAGTTGGTCAGCAGTCTAAAAAATTTGCTTTCTCTTTGAATATGATTGCCTGAGATTATTGTCAGTCTCCCTATTACCAAATAGAATCAAAAGAGTTGCATGGGACTGATTGTGATGCATTATAATTTAATGCAATATATAGCAATACTGGTAAGAAGTTTATTAGACTCAAAGACTTTTTGGTTCAAAATATTAAAGGCAAAGACTTCAATTACTATATGCACAAAAATGTATAATTAGTAGAATTTATTTTTATGTTTTTAGTTATTGGAATTTGATTATTCTTTATTGGCCAAGTGTGATTGGACACACAAGGAATTTGTCTCCAGTGCATAAGCTCTCAGTATACATACAAAGAGCAAATTGATAAGGCATACATCAGGGGTGTCCAAACTTGGCAACTTTAAGACTTGTGGACTTCAATTCCCAGAATTCCCCAGCCAGCTGGCTGGGGAATTCTGGGAGTTGAAATCCATAAGTCTTAAAAGTTGCCAAGTTTGGACACCCCTGGCATAGATCATACATCCTAAGATACAATGTTATGTTTTTAGTTCGATATGTAGTCCAACCTTATTCCATACTCATCACCTTGCAGAGCTTCAGGTAATGTAATTATGTACATAAAATATGTCAGAATACATTTGGACACCATTAAGTGCCACTAATGTCAGACATTGAATATCTAAATATGCAGTTAAAATTCCTTATTTATACTTAGAAACTGATGTGTGGTTGATTAAAGCTGATCTAAATTTTAAGTAAATTATTGTTTTAAGTAAATTATTGTTTTAAATAAATAATGTAATTAAGTTAAGGTATATTGTAAATTAAGTTTCCTATTAACTTGGAGGCATTTAAATACATCCAATTATTGTATTGTACATATTGAATGCTACTTTTTGTAAACCTGAGTTTCAAAACAAATAAGACTGACCATAAGTTTGCCTTATATTTTGATACTACACTAAGTTTTCTAAGCAGTGGTTAAAACGGATGGAGACAAAAGTTGTTTAGTCTCTATAGTTCCTAATGCTTTTTGTTTTATACTTGGCATTGTGTTAAGCATACATTTTGCTGTAAGCATACATTAAATCTGTAATTCTTATTCAGAAAGATAATTTTCTTTTCTTTGAAAAAAAAACATTAAAAAGCTGCATATTTTCCAAAGGAAAGGAACCTATTAAGTCTTTGTTCTTGCCTTCTAATTATTGATAGTGTCTAGGGCTCCTAGCCTTCATTGAACAGACTTAATGTTTCCAACCTATATTTTGGAAAGAAGGGTTATCACTGAAATAGTCATTTTAAACCTGTGGAGTGTTCGTTGATATTCATGGATGTACTCTGTTACTTTTCTGTGTGTTTGTCCTACATAATGTCTGTAACAGTCTTATGTTGTTGGTATGGTATTTTGTAGATGACTCCTGGGATTTTTTTTTCCTTTTGGGGGGTACATGATATTTTGGTTTACTTAAGATGTTTTGGAGGGCTTTAGTTGGTTTGTGTACTATGGTGATGCCTTGCGGTTGTCATCTATTGGTGGTTTCTGAGAAGATTTTGATGTAAAAATCTGTTTGTTGTTTCTGATATGTATCATACTAGCAGTTAGAAGACATGATGAAAATTCCTTAATCTGAGCAGACTGAATCATAGTTTCAACCGGGAAATGGTGCATCCAATAGCAAGCTAAATCCAAAATGCTAGGGCATTCCTGGAAAATTGGCATTCAAATAAATCCGCCATGAGTGGACATTTGGAGATAAACCACATTTACACACTATTTTAAAGAGATAACATTTTTGTTTAAAAAAGAAGAGAGAGAAAGCAAAAAGACCAGACTATATCTCTTTCAGCAACCAACACAGATGAGTAGGGATTAACACAGATAAACAATCAGCAAAGAACAATAGCCTAATCGAACTTTCAAGGAGAAAGCCACACCTCCACGAACACTGGTAGGGCAAACTACTGTATATAAGCAAGGAGCAAGCCCCACACTCAGCAGCACTGATGTTACATAGGCCAGTAATGAAATCTCAGAGAGCACCAAAGACTCCACAATTCAAACCTTAGCTATATATTTTTTGTCTTTTAATCATCTTAAAACTTTTAGAGTTTTAAAGCACCTATTTATTTTTGCTGCTTTTTAAAAATAAACCTTACAATTTCTACAATTTTTGAATAATTTCCTTCTACTAATTTGTGCTATTTTGCTGCTATTTGAGGTCCCTCTGGAACTGCAGAATATGATTTTTGGGTGCAAATGTAGTTGTCTGAGATTTCCTACTATGAGGAAACTATAAACAAACTGGAAAATGAAAAGGTTAGATTCTTTAATCTGTTTTATAATTCCTAGTGGGAAACCGGTGAGAAGCAAGATTTTCTGGCATTTTTCAGGGCATATCTTCCCATGTGGTTACAGAATATTGTAACATTTGGAATACTGGAAAGAGAAACTCTATTATAACTAGATTCAGTCTATGCAGTGATTTAAATGTTGTTAGGCATGAGAAACTGTATATACTTACAATTCCTGTAAACATCTCTCCGTGACAACCACAAGAGATTGCTTGTTCTCTTCAAAATATGAAAAATTTATGTCTTACTTGACCTTAAATCTGATATAGTTTCTTTTGGCAGGCTATTAGCTCTTTTCTTCATGTTATGCAGATATCCTCCATCTAAACAAGTGGGTCTCAACCTTCCTAATGCCGCGACCCTTTAATACAGCCCCTCATGTTGTGGTGACCCCCAACCATAAAATTATTTTATGTTTTCCGTATTTTTTTTGAAAATATGTGTTTTCCAATGGTCTTAGGCAACCCCTGTGAAAGGGTCGTTCGACCCCCAAAGGGGTCCCGACCCACAGGTTGAGAACCACTGATCTAAACTTTCAATTCACTTTTTGTATAATTCCACAATAATTCTTTGCTCTTTCTTTTTTCCTAGATATGAAATACTGCTTTCTAAGATACCCACTTTCAAATCATAGTATAAAAGTGTCTGCTGCTAGGTTGCAGAATGTTTAAAATATATAACATTTCCTACTTAGCAAATTAGAAGGTACTATAGCTCTGGAGTCACCATTGGTCCTGTGCTTCTCTTGTTATGGAGTTTCAACCCAAGCCCCAACTCCTTTGGGGAAAATGCGTACTTTCTCACTTGATAACATTGTCCTTAGCAGAACAGCTACTTCTTTAGAAACTGGAATTGCAATAGGTTGTTCAACTAAAGCATGTGCCCCACAGCAGAAGGATCCTGTTATTTCTTCTGCTTAAAAGGATAGTTAATATTCCTGCTTACCAATTGTTTCTGATAGGCAGTAGAAAATAACTTTTCAATAACTCATGGAAGGAATAACAACCTGCAATTTAATACATCTCCATCTTGCCAAAAGTCTTCACTGTTACTGAGTTCTGTGCATATTTCTACTCAGTTAGCTGGCCTTTCACAAATCCAACAGAGGAGGCAGTCAGCAGGCTGAACCACCTTCAGAAGATGTCAACCAAGTCTTTGCAGAGACTCTTTTTAATTGAAGTGAAGGCAGTCTTCTATTGATCAGTGTGTCAGAGCATCCAACCATTTGGGCAATTGTCAGATTCCTTCCCTTGACAGTATATTATAATGGGATTAAACATTGCATATTTTTAAACTACTCAAATATCTATCCATCTAGTTTCTGAATATGTTGCATTGGAATAATAAAATCACTGAAAGATTTTTTCCCCAATATTCATCAAAGTATGCAAGGAAAATTTTGATTGAAAAGTAGTATTCTAAACTGTCGTTTCAATAAATTACATTTTTTTCATAAGTGACCCTCAGTTCATCTCATCATGGAGATCTATCAGCTTTGATATGGCATTAATTTTTTCCCATATTTCTTTTTAGCCATGCCACATGTTTTCTTTATTTACCAATGGAAACTACTCCAGTACAAGGAAGTGTACTTATCATTAGTCATATATCATGGCTTCAATGATCTTCTCTTCACCTGAAAGAAGGATATTCACATTATGATTGTTTTGTGCTTCTTTCAAATATATCACAGCTGTATTGATTTCAGGTTAATTTTTCTCTCTAGAAGCAAGTACAATAACTTTCCTTGGAAGTTTGCAATATTATGATTATAAAATACCCATCATGATAAATCTGATCTTCTGTCAAGATTCATTAATTTACTAATCATTCTTGTTTCATGGACATGACATTCCTTCTCTAGCCACTCCTATTTTGCCGGACCCATATAAATCTCAATCCTGCCTAGCTCTGCTTCAAAATATTATTACTTCTGTGATGACTCTATCTCTATACATACCTGTTCCTCTGATCACTGGACACATACCATTTGCATCTATTTAATCTATTGTGTTCAGCAGGGAAATCACATTGAATCAAGATATGGTAATACAAAACAAATAAGGCCAGGTTGAATATAATTTCAGGCTTTGCATAGGATGAGAGAGATCACACTGAGTAACAATATATGCAGGGACCATGACCAACAATATATGAATATAAACCAATGTTCATGTAACTGCAGAAAAAAGCAGTCCTAGGCTGCCTCAACAGAATCATAGTATCAAGATGAAGAGAATCCTTGTTATTGTATCTTCTGCATTGTTCAGATCACATCTAAAACATTGTACGTCTGGTGCACAACATTTTAAGAAAAACGTTGACAAACTGAAGCATGCCGAGAGGAAAACACCAAGATGATAAAGTTCTGGAACAACAACAAAACTTATGAGGAATGGTTGACAGACTATCACTCTGGAAGCGAGTTGGGCAGCATATAAATATATCCAATAAAAATTAAATAAATTGTATCTGCTTATTTTAGTGTTCCTCTTGAGTGCCAGCTCAACTTGTAATAAAGTTATATTATTATAAGCTCAGCATCTCTGGATAGTAGATTAAAATCCCTGTGAACCATTAGCCTAGGGGTCTTTGTGAGCCAATTTTAAAATTTTGCTAAATAAATAATGTATTCATATATGATAATAGATGAGTCAGCCAATCTGGTTTGCATCACCAAACCCTGGGTGGACCAGGCAGAGGAAGATTCCTCTCAGAGATAAACCTACCTGTGTTTGGGGACTGTCACAGCCACAGCTCCAGGGAAGAGGAAGTAGGGAGCATATGATTGCCTAGGTGGGGCTGGGGGAATCCATTGTCTCCAGCGAAGAAAGGCGAGACCAGGGAGAGGGCTGAACCCTTGTCCTCCAGAGGAGCCTTGCTGTCCCTCGTAGGCCATGCGGAGGACTCCCGGATGGTGGAACAGGCTACCCAGAGCCCTAGGTAGCAGAGGGCAAGTGCCCAGCCCAGCCCTTGTCACCCCAGGGCACTGGGACCCCACAGACTAGACCAGACCTGCTGCTTCCTCAAGGCTGCTGCTGCTGTGCTCGTTCTCCTTGGCCAGGTTGCTCATGGTGTGTTCAGGAGGGCAAAGTGTGTGAGTCAGAAGGAGGCTCACTCCCTCTCCACGTGAGGAGACCCAGCTTTGTAACCAAAGCATCTTCAATAACAGGAAGGGAGACCACTAGGAGAGGTCAGAAGGAGGAGACAAGGGGATGGCGAAAGGGCAGCAGGGCTGCTGATGGCCAAGTGCTAAGGCAGGACTTCTCTCAGTTCCTCCCTCCCTCTCATAATATTTCTTCTTTCTACTTACCTACCTACCTACCTTTCTTTTTCTCTTTTCTTTTTCCTGCCTTCTTCATTTTCCTTCCTTTCTTCCTTCTCTTTCCTTATTTTTCCTTCTTTGCTCTCCTCTTCTCCTTCCTTCTTTTTCTTTTTCTTTTCTCTTTTTCTTTCTCCTTTCCTGTCCCTTCTTGGATGCTCAAATGCAAAAGGAGAAACATTTCTCGTTGCCTTTTTGCCTTGTGATCAAATGCCACTTTTGCTAGTAGTTTGCTTTGCTAGCACTCTGCCAACAGAAACAGAGCTCAAGAGGAGCATGCATTGCCCTCTCGAGCTCCATTTTTCACTGTGGCAGTGTCCAGCACTCTGCCAGTTCAGCTCTCAGTTGGCCTGGGCTGGGCCAAGGCACCGTGTGCTGGTCCTTCACTGTTTCCAGGGTGACCTTGCAGGCCAGATCTAAGCACTCCATGGGCCAGATTCCAACTGCGGGCCTTGAGTTTGACACCCCTGACATAGCAAAAAGAGGAAACTTGAGAATTCACATGGTTGATGTTATATGGGACAAAACTCTGAATGAATTAGGATATTCTGCTTTGGATACCACAAAACCTCCTCCCAGAAGGCAACAAGGAAAATATGAAGAGAATGTTTATGTGCTATGTCCTAGATAGAAGGACTTGAACTACTAATAATCTTTTCTGTCTTCCTCACAACTCTGTGCACCACCTTCCTGTCTAAAGCAGTAATGCTTCCAAACCAGACAATAATGCAATATGACAGGATGCTCTTGATCATCCCTATGTAGAAAGTGATAAGGACAGGGAAAGGAAGATCTACACTTCTCATGCAATGCAAAAATGCAGGCGCTGCTGTGCCTGCTTCACCAATGTCTCACTGTTGAATGACCAAGCTAGCCTACTTGTTAGCTGCACAAACAATATTGTGAGTGTGAGACAATGTCCCTGCTAGGGAAGAATGATCTGCAGGACCATATAAAGGACTACTCTGAGTAATATTCTCACTGGCACATAAAGTCACTTGGATTTGCTCACATGTGGACTCTCATGGATGCATCTAGTTAAGGAGCACAATATGCAAGTAATCTGGAGCAGGTTTGGTTTTGTAACTCTTTAGGAGATGGGCAGGATTTGCTAGTCCATTCATGTTTTCATCTGGATGATTAAAGCCACCCAGAAGATGACCTATGGTTGAGTTTATGCAGTGTGGCGTTAGTCTTTGAGGGGATGGCCTCATCAATCTTTTCGTCCATTTTTTAAAAAAATTCTTTTAATACAAACAGTTCATCATTCATTAAACAGTGTGATGTCTGGGTACAAATTTTTTTGTGTCATAATAGTTAAAACTTACCACGATATTCATTGTAAATATCTATTCTTATTTTAATACTAGTACTTAAAACTTAACATATCTATTGTTATAACATTTCTCTTCTTAATTTATTTAACTTTATAATACATTATTTTCATATTTCTTCTCTAAACATTGATAGAATGGCTCCCATATATTATAATAATCAGATTCTTCCTTTCCTTTAATTGCAAGTGTTAATCTATTTATTTCTGCACATTCTAATATTTTTTAAATCACATTTTCCTCTGTGGGCATCTCTTCACCCTTCCAATTTTGTGCAAATACAATTCTTTCTATAATTATCACATGAATAATCAAATATACATTTTATTTATTATATTTTTTCTGACAAGATACTGAACAAGAACAGTTCAGATTTTAGATCAACATGTTGCTGCGTCATCTTCAACCACATTCGGATTTTTTTGCTTCTACACATGTCCACCATATATGATAATACGACCCGGGTGTTTGGTGACATTTCCAACATTTAGTTGATTTGTCTTGAAACATTTTTGCCAATCTTTCGGGTGACTTATGCCATCTATAAAACATTTTATACAAATTCTCCTTGTATGCAGTGACATTGTTAGTTTATAATTTCTATCCCACAGTTGCTGCCACATCTAACTCTATTGTATGCCCAAATTTTTGCCCATGCTATCATTGTTTCTTTTACTTGTTCTTCTAATTTAATCTGCAGTAAATAACTGTACAATTTTTATTGCCCTTTCTTCTGTTCCTGCTAATATCTTATCCAGTATATCCAATAATATCCAATTCTGTCAATTCCATATAAAAACCATATAACTTAGCATCTTTTTCATATCTAAATTGTATTTTTAGTTGTGTATACCAAACCATATAAATCCCTTGTTTTTCCAATTTTTGCTTCTTTTTAAGTTCCCCCTTTTCTGACAAAATATCTTTATATCTGATAATATTTCCATATTGATAATATTTGGGTGTATTAGGGCCTCATCAATCTTGAATGCGTTTGTGGTGTCTCACTCCTGAAAAAGACATTGCTAAATCCAACATTTCTGCACGAGTAACATTCAGTCAATAGGTCAGTGGAGTGCAAAGGCTATCAGACCTGCCACTATTTAAACCTCTAAATAGAAATGATCCTTGGCTCCATTTGTTGAGAAAGGTATAATTTATTAGAGATCTAGTATATTGCAGTAATGCAAATCCAGAACTGAAAATCACATGCCAAAATCCCTAAGTTCTACTCTCCCTCCCCCTTAACTGTCTCTCATTGCTCCCGCTAAGGTAAATTATCTGGTTCAGGCAATATGTTTTCCTAATGGACAGTCTAAGCATAGTTTGGTATGTTGCCCCCTCCTTCTTCCAACTGGATGTCCATGAGGCAGCTAGTCAAAAG
Organism: Natrix helvetica; assembly: GCF_964273705.1. Classification (NCBI taxonomy): domain Eukaryota; kingdom Metazoa; phylum Chordata; class Lepidosauria; order Squamata; family Natricidae; genus Natrix; species Natrix helvetica. The sequence goes on along the minus strand of NC_138558.1, from coordinate 46,145,507 downwards.
AGATACAGCATTCATTTTGTTTCACAAAGCATTCTCTTGCCATTCATTCTTCCTCCCCACAGTTGATGGCAATCTGTCACTGCGGAATGGGACAACTCACAGTGGCCAGTTTGGCATGACTTAGTAGGCATGGCTGGGGTCGCAGCCAGGTCACCGCAACTAGGTGGGCGTGACTTGGTGGGTGTGACTGGATCCAGGTGGGGACTTGACGCCGCTCATTGGACGCAGTTGACTGGGGACGGTTGGGTCAGCATGGAATACGTTCTGACTAAGTCGTTATGGGGACAACTCAGTGCCCCACAACTCCTCACATCCCCAAACTGCTGGCAGCCAAGCATATGCATGTGCGCTCGGACACTGCATTCCAAGTTTGGGAACTTTTATACACAGAGGAACAGTCCTTCTCTCCAAGCCCAGGCCTGATTGATAGCTTGCCAGCTCAGATGTACAGCTGTGTGAAAAAATCCTGCACACTTTATGGTTTACAATTTACGTTTTTTTGGATACGCCATAGAATTTATGATATGTTATGCTAACTGCTATGCAAATATTATTATATTTAAATAAATACTGGTGGTTTTTAAGTGAAAAGCATAAGCTTTTTGCAGTTTGGTGCTGTTTGGATGGGGATTGTGAATTTTCTTGCATGCTTACAATGCATGCTTACAATGACTATGAAAACAGATTAACTGATGCATACCCAGTGGCATACATGATGCAATTTCTAAGGCCGATGCCTTAGTAACTGTTTTGTTAACAGTTTTATTGTTTGTGGCCCAGAAAAGGACCGCTTAGGTAACCAAACATGGTTACTAATATGAAATTGGCCAGCCCTCAAAAGTGTTATTTTCCTAGAGAAAAATACATTAAAAATAATAGATTACATAATTTAAACAGAAATTAGCAATGTTTTAATATAATGTACAAATATTTAGGTTGGCATTGGGAAACAAATGGAAGGGAACCACCTCTGGGGGGAAAAAACTTTTAAGGTTTTTAAAAAAAATTGTAACTGCTTTGTGTAACTTTTGTATGTTTTAGCTTTCTAAAAAATCTGTCAAAATCTCAAAAGGAAAAAAAAAGGGGGGGGAGAACAAGAACAAATGAATAGCCTACTAATCTAAGCATTAGAACCATCCAAGTTTACTTCATGCAAAGGAGACATGTCTTCAAAGCGAAGAGAAAATGTCAAAATTAAGTCAATGTTTCCCTATTGGTAAGATTGAAATCAGGCCAAGGAAGAATAAATATTTTTTTATTAAATGTAAAAAGGAAACTTCCTGGAAAGATCCATTTTCCTATAATGTCCTTCCTCATAATTAAGACAGGAGCAAAGAGACAGACCTCATCTGAAGCTATGAATCCTTTTTGTTTTCTTTAAAAAAAAGGAGGGGACAAGTGCCATAGGAGCTCAATTAACAAAAGAAAGGAGATCATCAACAATGAGCAAGAAAGTGACATTTTCTATCTTCAGCCTCATCTCTCATTTCCACTATCATTTATGGTGATGAGGAATCTGTTTAGAGATTCTTTGTTCCTTAAGGAGAGAAGTCACTAGCTTATAGGGATGCCCTGAATAGTCTGTATCAGTGTACCATGAAAGACAGATTTTCCCTCCCAGTGATCAGGGAGCTCTTCTAATAACTCCAAGTAATTTGCTACCAACATATCAAAAGCTTTCTGAAGAAAATAGGAAAATAAACCAGCTTAGAGTAGATGTTGATAGAACTCTGTGATCCTTCTAGAAAAAATAAGAAGGAACAATCAAATTTTGAATAACTTCATCTATTTTATATAAACTGTAGAGCCCCTTCAATTTTCAAGTACAAATGCCCCTTAATTGCAATGATTTCCTTATTTAAAAGAGTATGCCTTCAGAATGTAGTTTTAGACTATTTCTTTTACATGTAGATACGTTTTAAACTTAGCGCAAGACTTTCCTTACTTATGAATTATTTATTAGTTCATGAGAAAGAGTGCAGTGTGATTAACATGGTGCCATAAAATTCTTGATCATAATTGATGGGATGTGGTTTATTCCACAGGTAGAGGTTAAGAAAGTAAATACATATATCCTTGTAATCAATCACTATTTTAATAAAATATCTTCCAAAATTGTGTATTGTGGTTAAAAAGTATAGTAAATAAGAGACAGTTCATGAAATCTTAGAATAAGGGTACACATGAAATGGAAGCTATTAAATTTTGGGCTTGGAATCAATTCCAAGTGGAACATTGTATTTAAAATTTCTGGATTGGTTGATTGTGATAAATAAAGCTTCAAATAGATTAAGTATTCTGTGTACTCCCAAAATAAATTGAAAAAATTGAGATATGTCAATTTACATGGAGACTTGCTTACTGACTGCCATATTCAGTGACCAAAGTTACAGTGCTGAAATAATAACTTTACTACCAATATCCACATTTATAATCTACAGAGTTTCCTTGAGTTACATGATCACCATTACTGAATGTGTTTTCCTATGCCTGACCCATTGCTTTTCTTCACTCCCTGCAGAATGGAGAGATTGGAGAGGAAGGGATTATAAAATAATAAGCAGGCAAACAGTGGAGAATACATATCAGAAGGAATGTAGCAATGTTTTCAGCTCTGAGCTTGCTAAACAGCCCAGTGCATTCCATGTTTGCCTGCTTATTCTCTTGTAACCCTTTACTCTTAATCTCTGCAGGCCGGGAAGAGGAGGAAAATAGTCAGGAACAGGATACACTGCCTATAGAAATTGCTGGAGTTTTTTCTTCCTTCCCCTTCTTCTCTGGAGAGTGGAGAGTTCTTAAGCATGCAAAGGAGGGAACAACAAACAAGCAAGTAATTTCTGTAGACAATCTCTCCTGAGCCTGACCTATTTTTGTCTTCCCCTTCCCGACATACAGAGATAAGAGCACACAAAGCTAAAATCAGCAGGATACTAAAGTATGCACTCAAATTAATATGGTTCTCTCCACTCTAGTCTTGCTATACTACCTTTTCCTGTGGGGGAGGATGAGGGAGGTTGTGTATTTGTGTGTGTGTGTGGGGGGGGGAGTGATGAACAAAAAATGCCAGAAGAATATATATTGTCAGCAGGAGAGTATGTACTTTCAGCAGAGACACCCAGGGCAAGGTGATTATCCCAGCTACCTAGTTGAAGAAGAAGGCATCTATTTTGGGCTACATTTGCTGAAAGCATTTAGTAACAATGAAAAAGGCATAATTGCTTTAGATAGACATTATAATATTAGATTAGGACCTCTCAAGTTGACATGCTGCAGAGGAAGAACTGAAAATCCTTCAGAGTACTAATGGTGGTTTCGATGTGGCTAAATTAAAGTGTTGGGGAAATCTATTTGCTGATGTCAACAGGAAAAGAAAATCTTATGATGTAAAGACATAATTATAGTAGAAACATTGAATGAAGAAGGATGGACATGGAAGAGCTCAGGCAATGAAAGATGAAGCAATTTTATTACAACGTGATGTCTCCTATGCAAGTTCCACGTTAAGCTAAAGTGGAAGAACAAAGCCAATCATTTTCCACTATATTTTCTTCCAATCTTTATTTTCATGGAGAACATCAAATCACTAAAATCCCCAGCCACATTGATTGGGAACCAGAGGAATTGTAGAATGAATCCTAAGTTGTTAAGAGTAAATGTAAAAAGAGATTGCCAAAGATGAAGAAAACAGAAGAAGGTAAAGTAGATGTCGGGACAGACAATGGAAATTGCCAAGAAGAGAAAATACAAAGCCAAAAAAGACAAAGTTCTCAAGAAGAAACTTCACGAAGAGTTTGGAGAGCTTTCAAGAGAATCAAGAAGCAGTACTACAGCAACATCTGTAAAGATGTTGAAATGGAAGCAGATGTGGGAAAACAAGGAAACCTTTTGAACTCCAACCTTGAATTGGTATCATAGGGATGCAAACGTATAGAGAGTAACTGACTCAAAGATTAAAGATGGAAAGAGTGTAGTTAAATTCTGTACAATAATGTTAAATCCAAAATACCTTAAGAACTTTTAGTACTGTATTTAAAAAATACAGTTGAACAACCTTTTGGTCATTATCAAATCAGAAGGCTGCAGAAACTGATGGCCTATCTACAGAAATATGGCAAGCCAGAAAAGAAGAATCAAACTATGCCAGAAAATCTGGAGAATTCACACAGTGGCAATTAGATTGGAAGAAGTTAGTCTAAATACCAGTGTCAAAGGAAGAAATATATTTTTAATTTCATATGCAAAATTATTAATGTTAATTTCATAGCAAAATTATTCTTAAGATTTTCCAAAACAGAAAAAAAAACTTGTTTAGAAAAGACTGAGAAAAGGAAATACTATTGCTGACGCATGCTGGATAATTGAGAAAACCAAAGAAGGTCAAAGAGATGTCAATATATGCTTTATTGATTGTAGAAAAGCCTTTGATTGTGTCAGTTGTGTAAAGCTGTCAGATGTTTTTAGGAAAACGGGAACCCAAAATACATCATTGTCCTTCATCAAAAACCACACACAGTCAAGGAAGATGCAGTCTAGATGGAATTTGATAAAACAGACTGGCTTCAAATTGTCAAGGAGGGAAACAGGGTTGTATTTTCCTGGAGTGGTTTCACAATGGAGGAAGAAATATCAATAATCTGCTAATGGTAGCTCATGCACTCTGATAGCTAAAATTGCTAATTATATGCAAGCCCTAGAAAGATAAGATGATATATATGTATATACATACTACATACACACACACACATACTGTGTGTGTGTGTGTGTGTGTGTGTGTGTGTATGTATGTATGTATGTATGTATGTATGTATATATATATTTGTTTGTTTTCGTAGATTTTCACGGGTGTAGGTATGCTGGTTTTGTTGTATTCGGGTCTTTTCCCGTGTAAGGTTGAGATTGTCTTTGCAACGTTTCGGCAGGATCTCACCTGCCATCTTCAAGCGTGGGCTTAAAAAAAAAATCTTTTTTTATACACACACACACACACACCTCATGTCTGTGTAACCTTCAGTTGGACAAAAGGTGGGACAATTTTTGAAGTAAGGTATCTCATATGGGCTAATTTATAGAACGTGTCCAAAATCCAAGACCTATGACTCCTATGAAATACTTTGGAAACCTGTAAGATATAGAAAATATAAAGTCTTGACAGACTTAATTTTGGAAAATATTTGTAGCTCGGGGTTTAAACCAATGCTGGCACTGATAATCTTAAATTAAATAATCTTAATCTTACATATTAGGAGACACAATATGAATGTTAACAATACTTTGTGAATATGTATTTTGTAAGAAACAGAGACACAGATTGAACATATAAAATGCACAGTATAGTCCACGGCACACACAATTAAAATAGATTTCAAATGCTAAAAGCACTCAGAAAATAGTTGCATAGCACTTTCTTTTTTCAAACATTCAAAATAGATTATTTTTCCCTCCTTGTCTTTTCACTTTCCTATAACCTTTCTCAGCATGTTTAGTTCAAACTGTTTGCTGATGATTTAGTAGAATTGTCAGGGAAATTATTTAATGAATAAACAGGTGAGGACCCTTTTAAGAAATCAAATTTTAGAAGAAAAGTTTTTGCTGCTATTCAGTAGGATATTTTTGATGATTACTATAAAATATTAGGTGTGGAAAAAATATAAATGTTTTACTATAACAGAAGTATAACGGACAGCTCTCATGGAAGCACTTCACATACTTACATTGAATATGTCTTTCATTATAGTAGTAAAGGCTAATAATTTAACCTATGTATTATTGAGTAGAGCTTTCAGAAATAATTGAGTTCACCATAATTTATTTCTAAGTTTGTACATACTGACTTGCAGTTACTCTGAGGCTGTGACTACATTTGATTCTCCCTTGGAATATTGTGATAAATACACCTAACAGTGTTTAAATAATAATAATAGCACATTCAGTAAACTTGATATGAACTCATATATAAATTGCATTTTTCCTATCTATAGAAAAGTTTGCTGTAATCAGATTCTTTTTAATGTGCATTTCATTTGCAATTTCATGTTTTCATTTCATGTTCCAGTAGAATAATAGTCCATGCAGGTATAAAATCGTTCAGTGCCTTTTATTACATTATATTGTATCATTGAATATTTGTTGTAATTGTTGTTTCCATCTTATTATGGAATATTAAAGAATTGCATTCTCTGTATCATTTGTGAATTGTAACATGCTATGCAAATTTTATTACAAAACAGGGAATTTTAGCTAGCTCTAATATTTGAATGTTACATTCATTTGACCTTGCTATATTTGACTCCATAAATCTTTGTAATAGATTTCATTACTTTTAGTCATTAACGTGTGAAAAAGCTATTTATCATGCATATTTTCAATATGCCCAGCCATTTCACAATTATCCTTATAGCTTGACATGCACATACAAGTTTGTTTGACTTTTCCAAAATTATTAGTGAACTAATTTATTGTATCTTTTAAAGAAATATATTTCAAATATGAAATTTTGAAAACCTACTGGCATTTACAGGTTTTTTCCTTCTGTGATAATTATCTAATATCAAATTAACTTTGTAAACTGACTTTTACCTGGACCATGTGGAAAGGGATATAATGTAGGTGCTTTTCTGTACTCATTGTAGTCTGTGTGTGTAGTTTGCTGCATTTAAAAGAAAAGTAGAGAAAAGCTGAAAAAACAATGGATGTAATCTTCATTGCTTTGGTTATGTCTTAATATTTTTTTATTTATCTGCAGTTCTGTTACAATGTGTGTGTATTATATTTTAGGGTTGGGTATAGCATTTTGTTGTGTTATAATCAGATAGAAGCCACGCAGGAAATATTTAATTGCTGCATTTACATTTTTTAAAAATATACTGCATTTTCTATAAATATTTCAAATACACACATTCAATATCGAAATTCTGTTACATGCTTCTTCGGTTACGAGGCTCCCATCTATTTAGATCAATGAAAAAGGTCTTCTAAAAATGCTCATGCCGCAAGAAACTTAATTACAATGTGGGAAAGTACTTTCTCTTTTATGGTTCCCAGGCTATGAGCTCTAAGGAAGTGATAATAACAAATAGCTTTTACCAAGGTTTTAATTATTAATTATTTTAAATGACTGATTTTAATTTTGATTTTGTCTTTGTTATGCTTTGTATTTTTCATTGTAGTAAACTATCTTGAGCCTCCAAGATGGTTGTATTGTTCACAACCTGTGGTTGGCATTTTCCACACTTTTGTTTTTGATTAATCTTAAACATTTTCATAATAATTTTATTTGCATGAATTTGTCATTGTTTTTTAACTTATGAGCTGCTCCGAATCACGTTAGTGAGATGCACTGCTATGCAAATAAATAAACAAATAAACAAATACTTCAAAAAAACATCAAGGTAATTCTACCATGTTTCCCCGAAAATACAACCTGTCCTGAAACTAAGGCCTTGCCACATTTTCATGTGGGCAAAAATATAAACCTCCCCTGAAAATAAGCCCCCTGGACAACCCCCCCCTCCAGCCAGGCAGAGCACCACTCACCGACCTAGCGGTATCCCGAAGGCACCAAAGCACGGGAGCTGAGGGAAGAAAGGCGCTCTCATTGCTTGCTGCCTTCGGGATACTGCTAGGTTGGGGAGTGGCGTTCTGCCTGGCCAGAGGGGGATTTGTCAGGCGGCTACTCCCTTGCGAGTGGGCTCCCAAAGAGCCAGATACAGACTCAGGGGTGAAGCAGCCATGAGGTGACCACGGTCATGAGCAGCCACCTGGCAAACCCCCTCTCCAGCCAAGCAGAGCACCATTCACTGACCTAGGGGGTATCCCTAAGGCACCAAGCCATGTGACGCTCTGCCTGCTCCCCAGCTCCTGTGGCTTGGCACATTCGAGATACCCCCTAGGTCAGTCCATGGAGCTCTGCCTGGCTAGAGAGGCTGGTTGCGCAAGTGCCTGTTCTGCCCCCAGCTTGCGTGCCTCCCAGCCTCACCATGCCCTGGCCCAGCTCTCCCTGCAGGGCCAGGGCGCCGCTACTGCTTTTGCCACTGCCGCCGCACTCTGAGCATAACTTCTCCGGCTTCCAAACTCCAGAACTCGGCTTCCAATTCTTCCAGCCCGCAACCATAGAGCGCAGTCCTAGAGCGGCCGCTGCTGGAAGAATCAGAAGCCAAGTTTCGGAGTTTGGAAGCCGGATAAGAAGTTATGCTTAGAGCGCGAAAGCGGCAGCCGCGCCCTGGCTTTGCATTGACCTAGGGGATATCCCGAATGTGCCAAGCCGCGGAAGCTGGGGAGCAGGCAGAGCACCACGTGGCTTAGCACCTTAGGGATATCCCCTAGGTCCGTGAATGGCGCTCTGCCCGGCTGGAGAGGGGGTTTGCAGGGTGGCTGCTCGTGAGCGTGGTTACCTCATGGTTGCTTCACCCCTGAGGCTGTGCCCGGCTCTTTGGGAGCCCACTCGCAAGGGAGCAGCCGCCCAGCAACCCCAAAACATTAAGCCCTCCCCTGATAATAAGGCCGAAGCCGTATTTTGTGGTCAAAAGAAAATAAGACCTTGTCTTATTTTCAGGGAAACACGATAACAATGTTCAGGAAATGATATTTGGTCAGGTGAGTTGCACTGGAAATAAGGCAGAATAAATGTCGAGATGTATAAAAGAAAAGAAAATCAAAATATGAGCCAAAGACCTTTATATATAACATAAATAATACAAAGGAAAGCCATTAAAGAATCTTACATTAATAGCACAAGGAGTTACGGCATTCCAAAGTATATTCTGTAGAACTACCATTTATATTATTGTCTATGATGATGATACAGAAGAGGGTTTCATTTATAATTTTTCTATTGAAAAGAAAAACTATGTTAGCAATTCGTGAAGAACAACTTGAAAGAATCCAAATGTTTTCATTGACATTAAAAGGGTATAGCTTGATGAACTTTGATGAACTTGATGAAAACATTGCAGGAATCATGGTATATATAGTGGCATTCCATCCTCACTATCACCTCTTCCAAATTATAGATATTTATTTAAAAGCATCTACAAAACTAGAATGTATACATGGTAATCTAGGTAACAAAGCCAAGAATTCGGAGCCCAGAAATGGGCACCGCAAAAGCTCTTGCTAATCAACTGAAATGAAATCCTGAACTATTGACCAATCATTATCTTCATGTGCTACAGTAATCACTACTCTCCCAAGCTAAAATATTAAAATTCATCCATGGCAAAAACATTTTCTGCAGCTGAAAAAGCTGTTTTTACAACGGACAGTGACAGTACAATAGATTGGTAAAAATAAAGCACAATTCATGGATTGAACCTCCTGAAAAGAAAAGTTTTAAGAACACTAATTGATATGAAGAGTTTTAAGATTGTTCCTTAGAAATACAAAACACTAATTGATATGAAGAGGCATCATGCCATTAAGGTGTCAGTCCATTAAACGAAGGTCCAAAATCTGTAGTTCAATCATACTTTTTTTAGGATCAATAAAGTGACTCAGATATTTTAAGTTCTCTAGGACTTGTCTTTGGGCAAAGTGTCATGAATGATGGAAGGAAAAATAACAGGAAAGTTCAGTCAGACCAAATGGATCAACAATGAGCTCAGTTCAAATTCAAAGTGTAAAATGTAGGCTGTGTTCCATGTATTATCCCTAGAAATTCTCACTGTATTCTATAAGGTTAAGTCAATCTTTAAAGGATAACAAAACAGTTGCTGCCTTCAATGTTTTGTTTTCACATCAAGGGAAAAAGCATATTTTTTCCTTGTATAGTTTAGGTACGTAATTCAGTGGTTCCAGTTTGTTTTGAGCCAGAAGCGAATTGAGATATGTTTGCATGAGGCTACATGTAAGCTTTATTGGCTGTTATTTACTCTGTTTCCTGATTTTTTTGTACACAAACTTAAAGAATTAAAGTTATGTTCAGAAGGCAACATTCTGTACTTCTTCATTTGATTTAAAAGGTATGTTCCTTTTTATTCAACAATGTAGTATTTATTCCCAAATAAATGTGTTTACTCTCAGACCAAAGAAGCAAGCTTCTTTTATTCCTGGACATGTGAATAATATTGTTTTTTATATTGCTTTTAAATGTAAAAGTGTATGTATTTGAAGTTTTTAAAAAATATATAGTTGTCTGTATAATAAATCAGGAATGTAGATGCAGTTATAAACGTATAATGAAATTGGAGAGGAACTGTATATATTAAAATAAAAATATTTTTTTCCATCTAAAAATGGGTTGGGAAGACATAAAGACACTAAATCACAGGTGGAAATTAATAACATTTCCATTTCAGAAGGTAAGTGAGTGGGTTATGTTTTGCTTCCATTTCTATTAAATGGAGAATTATGTACTAGGGATATTCTGCATTATTGTTTCACGGCTAAAATTAATTACTAATGAATTTTATATATCATTTTAAATTTATCTCTCATCACTATGTTTCCTAAACCAAAAACAAAGTAAAACAATTAAGAGCTTATTAAAATCTTCATTTATATTGTATTTTAAAATATGAATGTTGGCTATTGAATAACATATAAATGTATTCACTGTTGTTATAGTTTTTTTCTCCTAATATAACTTGTGAAATGATATATTTTCTTTACCAATAGCAATGCATCTATTTGGCCTCAACTGGCAGTTACAACAGACTGAAAATGACACGTTTGAAAATGGAAAAGTGAATTCTGAGACCGTGCCAACACACACTGTATCATTACCTTCTGGTGAAAATGGTAAGGGAACACATAATATGAATTTAGGGTTTTTTTTATTCCAATGCATCAATTTTTTTTTAATATTCTCTGTTATTAGAAATCTAAAACTATAGTTTTCTAAAGCTATATGAATGATCTTGAGGTAGGCCCTCACTCTCAACCCAACTCTCCCAGGATTCCCGTGAGGAAAACAGGCAGGAGTATTATGTTCATCATTTAGATTGTACAAAACAAAGGTGGAATCTAAATCTAATAAAATAAAAAATAATGTTTTAAACATTCTAAAAAAGGAAAAACAGAATAATTGTGTTTATCCGATATTAAATATAGTCATTTTTAAAATAGCAATAGCACTTAGACTTATATACAACTTCATAGTGCTCTACAGCCCTCTCTAATTGGTTTACAGAGTCAGCATATTGCCTCCAACAATCTGTGTCCTCATTTTACCAAATATGGACAGATGGAAGGCTGATCGAATTGCTGCAGTCGGCAGAGTTAGCCTGCAATACTGCATTCTAACCACTGTGCCACCACGGCTGATAGTTCTATAGTTGTTAAGTAACTCAAATCCCATCATGATTAGGCCTCTTATACACCTATATATTCTTAAATTGGCGAAAGTGATAATAATTTTCAGGCTGTATATTGATGTCTTTCCAGATACCAATTCTTCTGGATTATAGATACAAGCAAATCGGTTCCCTTTTGTTTTTTCTAGTTCTCTTTAAAGTAGTGTTTTCCTATATGTCGTAGCAGTAGCCAATTTTTTTTTAATATAACTATATACAGCAAAGAATGTGGAGTTTTTAACAAACCATGTACACATATTTTTCAGCAAAAATATGCATCTTCTGCCAGTGCTGCATTTTTCATGAATCTTTCCCTTGTGTTATGAACTGAAATAGTTATTTCTTATTGTACATTATTTGTCCTTTATGTCTTTTCATGCATACTAGAGGTTTCCCTCAAATTATGACCACAGTTGGGCTGCAACTTCCTTCCCCTAAGCAAGATAATTGTTAAATGAATTGCAGCTAATTTTAATGACCTTTTTTGCCACAGTTGTTAGGTGATTCACACAGTTGTTTAGTGAATCTGGCTTCCCATTGACTTTGCTTGTCAGAAGCCATCTGGGAAGGTCACAAAAGGCAATTACGTGACTCTTGGATGCTTCAGTCATCATAAATACATGCTGGTTGCCAAGTACTGAAATTTTCATCACATGAATGTAAGGATGCCAAAACGGTCACATGTTGACCAGCCATAAATCACTTTTTTCAGCACCATCATAACTTTGAACAGTCACTAAATGAATGATCATAAGCCAAAGACTACCTGTATGTCATTTTCTGGGTGTAGGAATGGTAACTGGTATCTTTCAGCAGTAAATATTTTATTAAGATAGCTTCAAAGATGAAAAAAAAGTGTTATACCACAATTTTTGAGATCCTGGATGTCTACAGATAAGAAAAGGAATTTTGAAGATACCCAGATTTCTGTTGTTAGTTACTATTAGTAGTACTGACTTCAAAAAATCAGTAGTACTGATTTTTTTTGTTTCAGTATAAGCTATACGTCTATGCTTCTATGTCAAATCAAGTAAGTTATACTGACATCTGGGAGTGAATTTACACTGTAACAATTTTTTAAGTCATTTTTTCTTCTTTTTGCCCTGTTTTCATGTCTGATCATGACAAATAGCTATGTTCATAAAATAATGGGAACACATGAAGGAGTCAGTAAATAGCCACAGGTCAAAACATAGGGCACCACATGACCAAAAGTAAATAGGAGTCAGTGTGTTGTATGAATCAAAACTGGAGAACAAAAACAGATTCCAAATGCCAAGGTAATTGAGGATCAGGAACAAGACTTTATGTTGTTACATCCTAACAATACAACCCAGTCCTTGGGATACATCAATAACCAATTACTTTCCGATGCCTCTTCTATTCCTATCCATTTTAGTTTAAGTAATTTCAGGAATGTAAATTATTTTTTCTCTAAATTGCCTCCTAGATCCTCAACCTCTACCTATCTGTACAAATATGTATTTGCTATCGTGATTTCAGACACTTACAAATATTTCAGGCTGAAATTCACAGTCTGCCCAACATCCTGTTAAGCTATTCTTAAATAAGATAGCTAGACTTCTTTTCCAACTCAGTCCCATTTCAACTAATAATGGAATCTTTTTATTTTCAGTTCTTCTTGAAGTAGCATGCATATTGAGCTGCCTCCTGCTCATTCAGTGTCTCTTAAATTAGAACTGCATTGTAGCCAAAGGATATTAAGAGAAGAGCTTTGGAATTTTAATTTCATTAACTGAGGTGGAAATATACCTTAAATTTTAAAAAAATGATAATTTTCCTGGCAATCTTTTAATTGGGAACTTTGCCCACAGACTCAATTGATTTGATACTTCTGCTGTGTAGTATGTCCTTGAAATTTTGGAAAAAGCAAATCAGTATGATTTAAGACGGCCTCCAATAACTAATAGGATCTAAACCTTTTCTGAATGTCTTGTGGAACTTTCCATATAATTCAGCCGGTGTTTTTGTTGAGGACCTATTCTTGGGATAGCGAGACAGGCTATTGATACAATTGCACTTAAGCATTATTAGTTAAACATTAACTAAAGGAAGTTGCTGGAAGTTGGTAGCATATAAATTTAATAACTTTGATTACTTTCTTCATTACTGTGGAAACCAGAAAACCTCCCGAACACTGACAGGAAATGTAGCTGCTCAAGAGAGAACTAGAACGTAAAGGGTAGAAAACTTGCCATGAATACAATGAACAGGTGTTAAAACATATTATAATGCCTACTGTGAAATTAAAAGCTGCAGATAAGCCTTTTGTGCCACCACTGTTGCATCTTTGAGTAGATATCTAAAGGACTCACGTGTTTTGATGTGTGGGAGCAAATAGTTACAGTTATTGTAATTTATTTGCAAGGTATTTGAAGGATAAAATCATTTATTTACATGCTGTCAGAATGCCAAAAATTAATGCTAGTTCAAATTAGATATTCATTGTTTCAACCTAGTACAGTTTTATGAGATCAGTTTTAGCAACTTGGACATCCAATCATATGCCCTGGTGTACCTGTCCTTCATAGCTGATTTAGTCTTGTCAGAAGCCTTGACTAAGTGTATCCATTTATGGTAAATGAGTTTCCATCAGGCTTATGCATCAGAATTTGGCATTAGTTTCTAGACACTGGTAACATTCCAGTTGGAGGAATAAAATTGGCCTACAAAGAAGTTATTTTTCAGTTCCAATGCCAATTCATTGGAATAGTTTTCATGTAAACATCAGGTTTTTTCCCCTCTTTGTCCTTCAAAAAACTCTAAAAAGAGCTTTAAAAACATTTTGTAGAATAATATGCCTTGTATAGTTGGGATATTATTGTGGTTCTGCTCCTAGTGACTTGTATATAGCTTTTCACTTCTTTCATTTATTTATTTCATTTATTATTTATATGGTACTGTTTTCTCCCTCATGGAGTGTGTCGTGTAGATTCTCCTTAATAACTGCAATATTCCTCAACACTACTTTTTTGTATTTAGATTGTTTTCATCTCTAGAAGGCCATATATGGAAAAATATGTTGAGTGATACATTTCTGTTCTCTTCTATTGTTCAACATCTATATGATACTTTTGATAGATCATTAGGAAGTTAGGAGTTATCAGTATGCCAAAAGCACCCAAATCAGTTCCTCTGTATGCATCATTTGAAGCTATCAGAGAACAGGCAGGGTCTAAACTAATATTTTTCAAACTTGGCAAATTTAGGATGTGTGGACTTCAACTTCCAAAATTCTTCAGTCAGCATGGGAGATGAGGTCCATATATCTTAAAGCTGACAAGTTTGAGAAGCACTGGTCTATACTGATATGAAACTAACTATACTTAGTTTCTGAATGAAAGTTAATAAATAAGAGTGACAAGACATTCCCTTGTAAAGAAATTGAGGAATTTATATGATTTGGATGGGATTACAGTTCTGAAGGAACAGGTGTATAACCTGTCAGTGTCAGCGTTCCAAATATCATGCAGAATTAAATCATTGTCCAAGGCAAAGTTATCCTTAAAACTCCAATTTAATAAGACAGACATTTTGGCATTATGCTGTGAAATTTCATCTCTAACGTACATCCTGTGAGTTCACCCAGTTAAAAGTTCATCATCTAACCCCACACCCCATAATTCATCACATGGTCCAATCTTCATCTTCCACGCTGGCATGTACACCCCTCCTCTTCCGGCCAGGTGTCGAGGTGCGGAGACAAAAGACGACCTTGAGCTTCTAAGAAAATCCATAACAATACATTCCACAATCCTACTCCTTTCTATTCCCCCCTCCCAACTACTACACTAATGAAACAGCATAGAAAATTATAAGAAAGTGTGGCAGGCCAAAGATCCTAAAAAGAATATAACTACAGGCCTGACAGTCAGTCTTACCACTATCACAGATAAACTCTACATTATGAGTACTGGGAGGCAGTTCTGGTTAATTTGCAAGCTCCCTTTTTATGTTACAGGGATAATCAGGCCAGAGAGGGCTCTTGCAATGTGATAGATATAGATAGATAGATAGATAGATAGATAGATAGATAGATAGATAGATAGATAGATAGATAGATAGATAGATAGATAGATAGATAGATAGATAGATATAGATAGATGATAGATAGATAAGCTGCATTCATAATTGACCACAAAACACAGCTATTACAAAAGCTCTAGCAAAGTTGCTGAACTGTACAGTCCACCATAATGTTATTGTGAAAGAACTCAGTGACTGCCAGTTTACTGTTAATCAGGTTTAGAGTACATGTAATGATATAGATCTGTTTGGTATAGAACATGGATATATGACGCTTCCTTTTCATGTGTGTACTTCCTACCAAAGAAATAGGATACCTCCTTGCGCATGACACCTGCACCATGACCAATCTTAATACAAAAGGCCCAGTTATGGAGTTTTTTCCTTGTTCAGTTATTGTCAATAGGAAGCTTTTTAACCTTCTGGAGACAGCTGAAGGTTTACTCAGACATTTGGTTTAATTGGTGCTACTTTATCTGTCTAGATTAGATTGCTATTCTTGTTTTATGTGTTACATTTAATGGTTGTTAGAGCTATTGAATTATTATTATGTTTTTTAACTCATTGTGAATTATTTGTTATTCTTGTAACAAATCGTAGCCTGCTTTGAAATTGTTTTTAATATGAATGTACTAAATATATAATGACACAAATGTGTTAATATGGTCACATCAGTCTTCTTCTTGCTTTTATTTTTTTATACAAGATAAGATTTATAAACACATATAGATAAAATTGCATTCTGTGAATGATTTTGGGTATAAAATAAAATGCTAGTGTAAATTAGTAAGAGCACAGTTAAATTATTTGTTTTTTTAATTTAATATGTATTTTAATAGTAATTTAAAAAATCAAAAGATAAGAAGACAATTTAAATAGGAATCTCACTGCTTCAGGAAAAGTGAAAGAGAAGGAGAACAGAAACATCAAGCTTTAAAGGTCTTCTGCCAGGAGCAAACCCTATCTCTGAGGGAAGCTTTTTGAGCATCTTCTCAATTATTCTGTGGAAGGCAAAACGGAAAACTCATAAATTGATTACTATGGTTTTTGTGGCCTGTTTATCTTTCTTTTAAGTGTTTCTGGCTATATTTGGGTCATACCAGAGTTGTACATCTCCCTCCCTTTAAGTGTTGTGCGCTTTCTTAAAACTTGTATTAATGTATTCTCTTCAATACTTTTTTTTCTCTTTTTCAAATAATTTTTATTGGATTTTTAACTTTAATAATGAAATATGATACAAACTAACGGAAAAGAAATATAAAGAAAAGATGCAAGACAACAAAAACAAAAATATAGAGAAATGAAAAAACTAAGAAAGCAACTTCCCACCTTCATCCCAAGTATAAGCAATTTCACCATCTCTTCACTTCCTCTTAATTAACACATACAGAACTCTTTATTCCATAAGTCAAATCGTCCCATAACTCAATTTTTAACTATTGGCAAATCCAGCAAGCAGTGTGTGCTTCTTCACTCACTCACATGTACACATAATGGTGGTTTAGTGGGATTATTAATATTCCCCAGCAGTTCCCTTCATCAGAAACCCAGAACTGCCCCAATTAAGTCCAGCCAAAAGCAAACCAATGCTAGTTCACAGAGCAATGAGTCCACAAGGCACTTGAAAGTTTCCCAGATAAGATAAATCCACCAGGCAAAATTAAATCCACAATACAGGAGGATTCACAAGGCAAGAAAAACCCAGTGTTCGCAAGGAACAATCCAAAGTTGTTATCAAATCCAAAAATAAGAATCACAACAACCAGGAAACACACTGCTAGGAAATGAATAAATACATTGTTCCCAGCATTGTCTCTATCTGGATAAGACAATGGGAGCACAGTGGTTAAAGTGCAGTACTGCAGGCTACTTCTGCTGAATGCTGGCTGCCTGCAATTTGGCAGTTGGAATATCCCCAGGCTTAAGGTTGACTCAGCCTTCCATCCTTCCAAGGTCGGTAAAATGAGGACCCGGATTGTTGGGGGCAAATATGCTGACCCTGTAAACCGCTTAGAGAGGGCTATAAAGCGGTATATCAGTCTAAATGCTAAGTGTTATTTGTCTGCTCTGCTAAATAACTAAATAAAATAAATCACAAGTAATCAGGCTGACCTTCGTTGTCCCTGCCTTTTCTCTGCCTTATGTGTTCTCGGATCAGGTACAGAAGGCAGTTCCTCTTCCACCTCTCTAATTGGTTGCAGTTGCATGCTATCCCCACCTGAAGCACCAGCACTGTCCTGTTGCAGCTGTGCTTCAGCCAAATCACTCTCAGCCAGATGCCTGTCCAGTTTCTTTTACATCAGCCACTCGCCTTTACTTGGACTCACAGCCCCTGCCTTGGAACCATTGACCAACTAACCCTGATGTTCCTGGGATTGGTTCATCCTCCTCTGAACTGACATCCGGAGAGGCATCTGGGGGAGTCATCTCACAATGCCATTTCCAATCTAGGTGTCAGTTGTCCAACAAAGCCCTAAACAAATAACAAATTAGTTAACAAATATAAAACTTATCATTCCATACCTCATCTCTTAAGCATAAGCAAGTACAGTACATGACATTTTTTTTTCAGTACAGATGTCAGTAAGTCCAAAAAGAACTGCCCAAAATATTATGTCCCATATGAGCCATGATCATATACCAACTTTATATTCCTGCCTTTTGCATAAAAATAATCTTGTTCCTTAATCCACTGAAATGAAGGAGGAGATCATCTATTTCAAATGAGGGTGTTTGTGGTTTTTTTTTTTCAAAATTAAGATTGAATTGGAAATGCACATGTACATATATGCATGCGACCCCAAACTCAATAAACCAGTCCAAATTAAGCAATGTTGTCCTTTCCTGTTAAAAGCAGCCTGTTAAAAGCTACTTCAAAGACTTCACACAGAATTTAATTCCCAGAGCATGATTATCTTCAAAATTTGAGTAAGTGAACCAGATACTATACAAAGAGTGAGTCTTTGTAAACCCACATGGAATTAAGTAGTTTCACAAGAATCTCATCCAGCAAGAGCATCACTAAGGTACTGTTTGGGGACTAGAAGTGATAGCAAGCTGAAATATCATGACATTTTATCTTGGACATTTTTCTGAGACCTTGTGAGCCAGTCTCATTCTAGAATGCCCTCTTCAGTAAGTTATTCATTTACTCAGAATGATAAGATATTATTGTAAGAATAGTACTTACCTTTGCCATCACCAATGGCTTAGGAGGGAGAAGGGGGAAGACTGCATTCTTAATAGGTAGGCTGAGATAAGACAGCTACTTATCTAATGGGAGGTTGGGAATGGCTAGAAAAATGAGGTTCATTTTAAAGAAAATGAAATATTCTACCAAAGCAGCACCTAGAAGTGAATAATGGATTATTAGTGAATTTCATTTATTATTTATTATTTATTTTATTTATTTGAACTTGTTAGTCGCCCCCTCTCCCCACAGGGACTCGGGGCGACGTACAAAAGCAACAATCAAAACAGTATCATATAGAGGAGGTAAAAATAAATAAATAAATTACAGTGCTTAGAAAAAGTTAAAACCCCAATAACATTAAAAAATTTTAAACTAAAATTAACACTTAAAAAATGACCAAGGGGTGGAGAAGCTGTAGAGTTATGCCAGGCCGGCTAGTCGAAACAGGTAGGTCTTGCAGAAACATTTTCTGGTTCAGGATGTTAATTGGTATACAAAGGTTAGCATTGGTGTCAGATTTACCCTCTCATTTTTTTCTTTAATTTGCCACTAATGTGGAATAAAGCATATTTTATTGCAAGGGTGGAATATTTGAAATTCCTTGTGATACACACACACTGATTGTGATCAGTGATCGTGTATTTATACTTTAGTGCTAATATATAAAGAAAATATTTTTGGTAGTTTCTATCAGTTTTGCTAAGAAGAAAACTAGAAATAGTCTAGTTTTCATAGGAAAGTTTCTGATGGACACCTAGAGGAGCACAGAAATAGCCTTGACAGAAATGTTTTTAGAATATAAATGTCATCCTGGATATTTCAGAATGCTTGGGTATTCAGTAAACATTGTACGATGTGCCATTGATTGACTCTAAAACTAATATTACTTTCTAAATACTGGTCATGATTACATGTAGCAGCAGTTACCAATTCTTGTGACACAAGGGATCGTTTCGTGGAAGACAATTTTTCCACAGACCTTGGGGGGGGGGGAGTGTGCAACCTAGATCCTTCCCAGTTTACAGTAGGATTTGTGCTACTATGAAAAGCTTAAGAGAAAGAAGGACTAGGGGAGACATGATAGCAGTGTTCCAATATCTCAGGGGTTGCCACAAAGAAGAGGGAATCAAACTATTTTCCAAGGCACCTGAGGGTAGAACAAGAAGCAATGGGTGGAAACTAATCAAGGAGAGAAGCAACTTAGAACTGAGGAGAAACTTCCTGACAGTTAGAACAATTAATCAGTGGAACAGCTTGCCTCCAGAAGTTGTGAATGCCCCAACACTGGAAGTCTTTAAGAAGATGTTGGACAGCCATCTGTCTGAAATGGTATAGGGTTTCCTGCCTAGGCTGGGGGTTGGACTAGAAGACCTCCAAGATCCCTTCCAACTCTACTATTGTATTGAATTGTAAAATCTAATGCTTGATAAGCTGAAGTGGAGCTAAGGCAGTGATGCTAGCACAGGGGAGCAGCTGCAAATACAGATGAAGCTTTGCTCACTTGCTGGCAGCTCACTTCCAACTGTATGGCCTAGTGGCTGCAGTTGGGGACCTCTATCCAGTGGCAAGTGTTGTTCGTTTTGTAATGTCTTGATCAATCTTAAAAATATATTGATTTTTTATTTCTTTAAATTTCAATCATTTGTTTTGACTTTGTAGCATTGTAGGGAAAATTATTTCCTTCTGCACTGAGAGAGATAGCTAGACAGACAGACCAATCGATCCATCCAAACTTGGTCTGTTCCAAGTAATATCATTATAGGCTTCATGGGGAAAAAATTGCTTTTAGCATTTATTCTTCTGTATATTTAGTATAATAAATGATTTTAGTCTGTATGTAGATATCTTTATTATTTTCAATTAATAAAGCTATCTATCACTGTGACAGCATCTTTAGGAACAATATATATATATATATATATATATATATATATATATATATATATATATATATATATATATATATATATATATATATATATATATATATATATATATATATATATATATATATATATATATATATATATATATATATATATATATATATATATATATATATATATATATATATATATATATATATATATATATATATATATATATATATATATATATATATATATATATATATATATATATATATATATATATATATATATATATATATATATATATATATATATATATATATATATATATATATATATATATATATATATATATATATATATATATATATATATATATATATATATATATATATATATATTGATGATTCCAGTCAACCTCCAAGTTCAACTATTAAAAACTCATACAAGTCTGTTAGAGGTATACATAAACCTAAACAAATGTGTTATATTTCAGAAGTTCCACTGGACTGTTCTGAGTGCACTGTTCTACTAACAGTAGAAATGGAAAGAATCTCTAGTTAGCTACAAACTCCTATAGGTGTCAGCGTTGCTGGAATGTGTGTTAATTTCCAATAGCCATCAATACTGATTTACATTTTGTATCAAGAGGATATAAAGTTATATCATATATCTAGTATAAATACAGTTCTCTTCTCGCGCAATATCCAGTTTCCTCTTCTATCCTCTGCTTTCCGTTCTATTCTCTTCCTGCTTCAATCATCCTATATTTCCAAATAATAATTTATCCAGGTGGCAGGAAACCTGAGAAGAATCATTTCAGTATTTCAAAGAGACCTCGCTTTAAATGAGGGAGGGAAGTTCCTCTAAAAGTTTCCAAAATAATACATTTTCCAACTTAGTATTAAAATCATCTGAAATCTGTGTAGCTCTTGCTTCCTTGATCTTTCCCACTTGTGTGAGGCTTGGCACAGGACACCTTGCTATATGCTTAGGGGCCTTACCATTCCTCTCTGAAAGGTTGCTTAACCTCCCTAATTCTTTTCTGCATGTAAACAGTTCTATAAACTTTTGGGAATGAACATTTTAGCCAAGTTGAACACACACACACACACACACACACACACACACAGAGAGAATATATGTTATTCTTTGAGAAGTTTAAGAGATGAATTCGAACTAGAAGCATTTTCTTTTTTATCTTGTTCTTGCCGCCTAGCATACTATTTTTAAGATAAAGGTTTGAACGACTGTCTTCAAATTCCCATAATCTATATCAAAGTCCATCTCTAACCTGTGAAAGTTACACAGTTTTTTTTTCTTAATCCACTTCGCACTGAAGAATCATACTACTGATTGTGTACACTGACTGTTGAAATAGGTATTTAATCAATGTACCCGCCATTATATTAATTACTTGTTTGGAATAGTGTAATTTTTTTCTCTTGATTGTTAAGAGAACAGTTCATTGCCCTGTAGTTGGCAATGACTAGCGGGCTAAAATCCGCAGGGACTCCATTACCTTTTTTTAAACACTAAAGTTTGTCTCATACTAAATTTATATTGATACATGAATTGAATATTTGTGGTCCAAATTTTCCAAGTTTAATAATAAAACAAATTTGGCTGAAAATGAAAAGCATTGTTATGTATCTTCTTTTTCCTAAAGGTATTTTTTTCACTGCAGTAAGCTTTTATTTGGTACAGGAGACTAATGGTTATCTGAATTAGGGAACTTTTAAACCGAATCATCTGTAAACACATTAATATTCTGGTTTTACAGTATATGAATGCACCTCCTATTGTTCTCACTAGCACTTGAGACTGTTTAATTAAATAAAACACATAAAAACAAGAGGGTAGAAGTATTTCAAATAGCAAACAGAACAAAAGAAGCATATCTGAAAAAATAGTATATGTAGCATGATACTGAAGTTAAGAACTTTACAAATGAAAGGCTTTGTCTTAATAATCTTTTATTCTCTTTATCTGTTAAACATAAGAACTGCTATTTTACATGATCATCTCATAGAATGTTCTGCTTTGTAGTTACAGAACAACAATTATTATTTGTTGGAATATGTTTGTTATTCTTGTGCTGGTCTACACAACGTGTAGATAAACAGTGTGAATTCTTTTTTCTTCAGATAAATACATTAAATGGAAGGCGAAGCTTTATTAATACACAAATGTTTACTGTTGTAAGTTTTGCAGCATTAAAGAAGGCCCATTTCTACTCATTGTTTTACTTTCCTGTTTATATATGAATTAGTTTCTCTGTCTAAATTTGTTTATAAAAATATAATCCTTTATAAAAATTATAGTTAATATTTTGCCTAACAAAATTGACATACAGTAGGTAAATAGTTAACAAAAATAAATAAAAAATTAGATTAATCATTAACAAAATGAATATATAGACCATCCTATAACATTTTGTTAAAAATAGAAGTTGTAGGATTTGAGTTTGAAAATGTTTAAGTGCATTTTTTAATCTGTTATTTTTTTTCTTCAGCAATTTCTTCAAATGTTTAACATTCACCGAATGATCTGATTAGTAGCTTAGTTGAAACTAATCTAAATGTTTGACTTACTGAAAAAATTAATCAAAGCTAATACTTTATATTTTTAATTTTTTTTCAGGTAAATTAGGATTTGCACAGGAAAATAACACTATAGATTCTGGAGAACTTGATATAGGTCGAAGAGCAACACAAGATGTCCCACCTGGCATCTTTTGGCGGTCACAAGTCTTTATTGATCAACCACAGTTTCTAAAATTCAATATCTCCCTTCAAAAAGATGCTTTGATTGGAGTATATGGCCGAAAAGGTTTACCACCGTCACATACACAAGTAAGAGTTGCTTTTAATGAAAATAATATTCAGAACCTGACATCTTTAGAAATGGTTGTTATTTTGGGTTTCAAAATTTTATAGTTTATTTTTTATGATTACATATATTGTGCCAAGGTCATAATTTAATATTATAATTTTACAGCCTACACTTATCCTTCTAAAAATATAATTCGGAACACCCAAACATCTGAGCTTCCACACACACAAATATATACTTACCTAGTTCATAGAAAAATGACATACATTTTTTTCACAAATCTTAAGATAAATTATATGATAAGATATAACTACCACATTTTAATGATACTTTAATCTGAGATAAACAGTTTAGAATTGTTTTTTTAAAATAAATATTTTAACAAAAAGCATTAGAATTATTTCTTAGTAAAAATCAAAGGAACTTGAAATCAGATGAGCATTTTTATAAATAACATATTTTTATTCATTTCATCCTTCAAAAACCTTTATGATTGCATTTCCTTTTCCTTTTCCTTTTGCTACATTGCTATAAGAAGTGATGTTTTGCAGTGTGTGTGTGTGTGTGTGTGTGTGTGTTTGTACCAATATTCCCAGATGTAGCTGAATGACTGCCTCTTACATTTTGTGTCTGTGTCAGAACAATCTTAGTTGCACAGCTCTGTTTTCTCAGACATCACAAATAAGTCAGCCTGAAATAATTGATAGTGGCTGACCATTCAAAAATAGTCAATGGTAGTTTCAAGTTGGTATGACACATTCTTAGAATGTTGGTTTTCTTGCAACAAGGCAGTCAATATGTTTATCTAAAGAAACTACAAAATAACAGAGGACTTTGGTACTTTGAAACAAAAATGTATATACTCTTGAGGCACTTGTCTAAATCTAAAACACACAAGGAATTTGCAAAAATTATAATTTGCTGCAAATAGCAGCTCTACCACAAAGATTTCCAAATTTTATTATAATAAAAGATAGTTCCAGTGCTCATTGAGTGCTTATTACTTAATACATATTGTTATTTCCAGTGTTGCTGCCAAGATCTGGAAGAAAGTTATGATAAAATAAGGCAGATGAAAAACAGAAAGGAAAAATATTTTGATATGGAATTTAGCAATGTATGCTGTTCACTGCTGCTTTTTGAGTTTTTTTAAATAGCTATGTGACTGATGGGTCAACAGAATTGTTGTTTCTTTTAGTACTCATTAATCAGGCTAGTGCTACATATAAAGAGAAATAAAATTAACTATTATAAACAAATCCTGTAAATGATCTGCCTCAGTCAATCATTCATTGAGTATTGAGATACAATGATTACAAAGTTTAAAGTCTGCTGCCTTCTTTTCATTTAAAAATCTGACCTAGACAGATTATACAGGCAAAAAAGCAATGAGGAAACCCAGCAGTGACACTGACATAGTGAACTAAACTAACTAATTAACTAACATCTAAACTAAACAATGGGAATCTTAGTTTAGACAAATTAGGATGTGAAAGGAGACTGAGAAAGAATATTTCTGTGCAGAAAATCGTAAGAAAAACTACTCAAAGAATAACTATTTTAAGCAAGGTATTTGGCTTTAAAAATCGCAATCCCTGACTAATGAGTTCTAGTGGTCAGTGGATTTATAATCCTTTTCCCTCTGATATCAGCAAAATGATAAATGATGACTAATTCGTTCCCTGATGCATTTAAGGCTTCTGCTTCAGTCATGACAGGCACATAATAAGCTGCAGCATGTGGCCAGTTCTGAATAGGGAGCAAAATCTCAGGATGCTATTTGAGAGAGCAAGCAATCTCCCTTCATGGTCACCCATTGAGCTATCAGCAAACTGCCTGTAGCTAAGAGTTACTTGATACATAATTCGTCTTTAAAGACAATTTATTTTCCATCACTCTGATGCTCATATGGAAAACTTGCGGTAAAATCACCTATTATGTTAATGGTATTTGAAACAAACATATTTTAATGCTATTTAAAGGTAGATTCTAGTCTCCTTTCTTTTCTTTTTATTGTTTATATTTTTATTACTGTTGCTAGCCAGTCAGAGTTGTATGCCACAAAATAAGTGGCCTTATGGGGCGGGGCTTGACATCGCGATGACACGACATGCAATCTTGGGGCTCCAGGATTGCCGTCAATATCTCTGTTGCTGGATGGTCCTTTTTGGATCTAAACTGTTCTGAAGGAACGGTGATAGAGAAGAGAATGTCTTGCTGATCTCAGGGACATTGCAAAGTCCCTGATCGATCCAGGAGAAAGCTCTTTTTGCCGGCTACAAAAGAAGCAGCCAAAATGGCTGCAGAAGGTTGTGACAGCCCCCTGAAATGGAAGCAGAACAGGAGAGACAGTGTGTCAAAATGGTGGGAAAAATCCTTATTATTAGAGAAGAGAAAACCCAAAAGACTTAGAGTTAAAATAAAATTGAAGACAGAAGGAAGTAAGCGGCGAATTAACCCTGGTTTAAAACTATCATGTTATCTTTTTCACTTTAATTTTGTTTGTTTTCTAAGGATGGACTTTTTCCAAATGCCTCTTACTTTTAAACTGGACTGGTCTTTTTTTCCCTTCTGCCTTTATACTTCCTGTATTTGTGGATTAAAAGTTTCTTTCCTCGCAAGGCTCGGCTGGATCGTAATCTTTAAACATTTTTTTTCTTCTCTTCCGGAGTTCGGAGCTTAGAAAGAGAGGCAAAAACAGAGAGAAAGGATGTAACACTGCCATCTAGAGGCTAGAGGCTTGGCAACATCTGATAATACAAAGCTATTGGCTTTGTTTACTGAAAGGGTCAGTGGAAAATGTCTTGTTTATACAGGTGTTTCTTTGAAGGAAAGAGAAAGTTTTGACCTGAAAAACTTTATTGAATTTGTTTCAAACTTAGCAAAAGCCTTGGATGTTTTAGTGGCAGTGTTTATAACCTAGAAAAATGGCCCAATATGAAGAAGAAAAGGGACTAACATTGCAAAGAATTATGCTAGAAATTCAAAAAGTCTTAATAATCACAGAAAGAATTGAAAAGAGACTTGAAATTATAGATCAAAATACAGAAAGTACGCAGGGAAGAGTTGAGAATACTTATAAAACAACAATGAAATTTGAGGACAGAGTTCAAAAAACCACAGAGACATATGAAAGTGATAAGAAAATTGTTGACACTGACAGCAAATCGAGAGTGGAGGGAAATGATAAGTGCGAAATACGGAAAGGAGAGATCGTTGAACTGGAACTCTATCTCAGATGTCAAAATATAAATGAAGAAAGGGGAGAACATTTGGCAGAAACAATGAGAGTAATTTCGGCAGCAGCACCAGCGATAACAAAAGTCAAGCTGATGAAAGGAACAGATAGAGGGTTTCGAATCTTTATAAGATATGCAATGAATAACAAGTTGTCAAGAGAAGTCCACATAAGACTTATCAAGAAAACACTTAGAATACAGATTCTACAAATGGCAAGAGATATTGGATTGCACTATTTCTGGAAGGATTCAGGATGATGAAATGAAATGTCACAATAAAATTTAGTTAAATGTAGTTAAATTTTGAGTACTATGTATAAGACAAAGTAATAATAGCTACAGTCAAATAAATGATTAATAATGATAATAATGCATTTTTATATACTAGATTGATAATATGAAACTTTATACAAACTGTGAGGATGATGGAGATGATATTGAAAAACCTTTTTATAAAAGATAAATAATTATATATAGAATAGAATATAAAGATGTAATATCATTGGATGATTTCAGGATGATGTAATGAAATGCCATAATATAAATTTACTTCAAATTTAATATGTTTAATATAAAAAGGATGTAATAATAGTTATGCTTAATGGATGCTTAACAATTATAACAATTTGTATACATGTTTATCAGATTTATGATACTAATAATGGAAAAAAACATGGAATTGAAAATTATTAGAGAATGTTATCAATGCTAAAATAATAGAATGACAAAATGATAAAAATTCTTTATTATTGGATATATTGAAGATGATATAATGAATCATTATAAGATAAATACATAGTTAGAATACCTTGTTTAAAATAGAGAAACAATAGCGATAATCAAACAAATGAAGTATAATAATAATGTATACAAAGATATTTGGTTGACAATATATGATTTTTAATAAAGCTCAAGTGATGACTATGGAAAGAAAGCAGAAAGACCTTGTAACCAATCGACACACTGTATGCAGTTGAAGAGGTTTTTATGTTATATGTTTTGTGTTTGTGTTTGTTTAAAAATAAAAATTTTATTTTAAAAAAAATAAGTGGCCTTACTAATCTTATGCATAAATAAATACCCATTCCATAAAAAGTATAAATTTGGCTAGCCACCCTCACTTACTTGGTTAAAAGCAAGACTGAACTATACAATATTTGGAAGGGAAACATTTTTTCTAGCATACACGTCTAAAATCATTTAAAATTTTATGGATTAAAATCAATTTCTTCTTATGATCACAGGGGCCAAAATTCAATGACATATCCTTCTTTTCCTTGAAACTTGATCAGACATGGAGACCAGAAATATAATTACAATAATGCATATTGGTTTTAGAATAAGTAAGTGTACTGTTAATAAGCAGAGTGCAAGACTATCCTGAAAATGAAGGTACAATGCCTCTGAATTTGTCCTTTTAAATAAAACTTTCGTCTTAATATTCCAATATTCATTTTTATTTTCAATCACATAATTTAGATGAACGTAGCCTACTTGTATGTATAAATGTACTACATATATAAAATGTATAAATGTACCCAGACAGTGCCAAGGAACTGTGTTCTTCTTGCTCATCCCTGATTTCTATCCATGCATTATATTATATATATATTTTTCACACTGCAGACAAGTATAAAAAATATCCAAGCAAAGTAATGCAATTTCATAGTCTTAAGCTTTGAAAGACTTCACCTCTTTTTCCACAATTTGAAGAAATATATTAATAATTAACAAAGAAACTTTGTTTAATTTTGTGTAATAGTTTTGGAAAACCTGATTTTGCAGTAAATATTTGATAACCAATTTGTTTCTTTAAAAAAAACAGGAGCTTCTGTCAGCAGTGTAGTATTTAAACCGAAACAACAACTTTCTTATTTATATATTTTTTCTTATGTTTTTAAGACAGAAAAAACATCATGTTTTTGACCAAGGATTATCCAAACTATTAATCCACAGCATCCATGTGCTCTCTATTTTTATATTCTTAATTGTGTCCAAATATTAAGATTGTTGTTTATTTTTAGCAAATCAATATGATGCTCTTCGGCCATGAATATATATGCTTTTTAAAAGAATATTTCCAGATTAGCAATTTCGTTAGCAATTAAAGGAAAATCAATTCAAGGCAACAAAAGTCTCATTTCGACCTAATTTTAAAATGATATACTTATTACTGAGAACAATATAATTATAGTTTTGAAAATTACTTCCATAATGCATTGATATGCAATGTAGCATGTGATTCATTTCCCCTCCCCCCCCCCTTGCAGTATGATTTTGTAGAACTTTTGGATGGGAGCCGATTGATTGCAAAGGAGCAGCGTAACCTTCTTGAAACAGAGAGAGCAGGTAGACAGACAAGATCTGTTAGTCTTCATGAAGCGGGGTTCATTCAGTATTTGGATGCTGGAATCTGGCACCTGGCTTTTTACAACGACGGAAAAAATGCAGAGCAAGTGTCTTTTAATACAATTGTTATAGGTAAGTAGAGTATTCACAATATTCTTTAAGAATATTTTGAGTATCTCTAAACTTCAAACTTCCTAGTATAATCTTTCTAACTATACATAATTATTAAATAAGAAATGCAATTCCATGTTAATTGAAGAAACAAGATATGAAATGTAGTAAAAATGTAACCTATAAAGCTTGTAAAACTGCATTTTATTTATATCCTAGATTTTTATTTAAATATTTTTATTTATTCTCTTGAAGGCACCTATACGTTAGGTGTATGATTCCTAAGAGTATGTTAATTTACTAACATTTATAGGTTATATAAAGAAGGGTTTTTGCTGCTTTATTTCAGTGCACTGATTGCTGCCTGTTAGAATTTTTTTCTTTTGGTAATTTCAGAGTCTGTGGTTGAATGCCCTCGAAATTGCCATGGAAACGGAGAATGTGTTTCAGGATCATGCCATTGTTTTGCTGGCTTTCTTGGCCCCGATTGTTCAAGAGGTATATAAACTGAATTCTTTCTTAAATAAGTTCAAATAAGAAGCAGAAAAAACAAGTAGTTACTAAGAAGCAAGAAAAAAGATTTTGAAGTACAACTTGTCAAGATGTACCTCTGCCTCTAAAGCTTGATTGAAAAGACTTACGTTAAGTTTTCTGTCATGTTTTATTTCACAGCAGCCTGCCCAGTATTGTGTAGTGGCAATGGGCAGTACTCCAAAGGACGTTGTTTATGCTATAGTGGTTGGAAGGGTACTGAGTGTGATGTGCCTACCACCCAGTGCATTGACCCTCAATGTGGAGGTCGTGGGATTTGTATTATGGGCTCTTGTGCCTGCAACTCTGGATACAAAGGAGAAAACTGTGAAGAAGGTAAATAAGCAAATATTGACTTAGGATTGAACTATTATGCTATACACTATATTCTACGACAGCATATTATTGATCTAAACATAAGATAACATTAAGTAGATACCATGATGTTTTAATTTCAACAGAAACAAGTATTTCTGTGTGTTTCATTCATACATATAATCTTTCAAGCAGGTTAAATACAGAACTTAGAATATACATTCTAGAATAGTGAACTTTAATTGCTTTATTGATCTATAAGTACGAGTTAACCTGTTTTAAGAGCACTGAAAGTAGAAAAAAACTAAATTCTAAAAACTAAGTACAGATTTTTGAAAATATATACTTTTCATCTTTATTAACTGAAAACTGAAATGACTGATTTAAGAGTATTAACATTACAGTTGTATAAACATTATGTTGTATCAACTGAATAATTACAAAACTCTTTCTACTGGAGGGAAAAAAAAGTGTGGTCATTTTTGCTGGATTTATTTAGACAGAGAAAGCACAACTTTCCACTCTCAATCAAATTGATTTTATTGATTAGCACACACAAAGTAATACAATTAAGTCTCTGGAATTAAATTTTCAGACCATTGACCCTACAAGTGTAACGTTTTATTGAGTCAAATTGCTAAATTAAATCTCATCATCTAAAGCACATTAAAGGGAATTAAGAAAGATAGAGCTGTGCAACTCATTTATTTCCTAAATAGGCTGTGGGTCAACCTGTAAACCGCCTGCTTTTTTGGATCGGACAAGTACATTTCTAGGTTGGATTAATTTCTCTTCTCTTTTTGCATTTCTTTCTTTCTTCCTTCTTTTTTTTGCCTACACATAGCCAAATTCTCCCTAACATCAGCAAAGAAGTATTGTGATACGTGAAAAAGGAAAGCAACAACTTTGTCTTTATTAATTTACAAAGCAGATAAAATAAATATCTAATGGAACATTTGTTATAAACAATATAATTGAATAGCTGTATCATTCTATTAATATTCAAAGATGCTTAAAGAATAATAAATGAATAAGAGGGTATTAAAATAGTATGCCCATAACTGGGGTCTAAAAGTAAAAACTGGTGTCCAAAACTGAAATTTAATCTTGTTAGAAAACTGAAGAAAAGTATAAATGGAAGGTGTAACAGGTATTTGGGAATTTTAAAAAGTAATTAAGGTTTTATGGTTGTATGATAGATTGTGAGTCAATGCAGATTCCTGTTCAGAATCTTCTGAAGTTCATAGACTCATACCATGTAACTAGGCGCAGCTCCCACCTTTTAGTTTATTTCCAAAGTGACACAGCATTAGCACTGAGCTGACAGTATTTTATATTTTTATGTATTATATTGTATTTAACTTGTCTATAACACTTATTCATATATTTCCTTTGGCTTGACAATTACTCATGTTGTCTAGTTTTCAGCATAATAGCTTTAAAGTGCCCTTTTCTTTAAATTTAAAATCAATATTGCAGAAACAAGGTTCTCTTCTTTGATGAGATCAAGCTCTTCAAGGCAAATTCAGCAAAAAAAGAACCACTTAAATTTCCAGAAATATCTTTATTGCTAGTATGGAATTATAACAGAACTTGAAAGCCTATCAAAATAGTTCTCCACCTCAACCTATACCTAGCATAATTAAGATAAAGTAAATTAGTCCTTTCTCACATTTTCCCCTCTCAGGAATCCTTTTAGTAACTGTCAGACTCCTTTTTCCTTATTCCCAGAGTCTATTAGATATTTTATGAGAGGTGAACATTGTCTTCTCTGCTGACCATCAAAGGACTCAGAGAATTGCCCAGCATGGGCTCAGAGCATCTTAAAATATTTCTGCTGCCTAATCCCAAGCAGTGAAAAAGGAACTGAGTGTGTTTCACACTGATTCACTCTAATATCTGCTCAGAGCCTTGCCATATTCGTTGCTTCAGATTTGGGCAGTTGCAGAATGTAAATCTACCACTCAGTACTATATAGTCTTAAGGTTGATTTAGAGTTGCCCAGAAATACCTACAGTCATCACCACATACCTATGCGGCAAAAAGGTTGATGGGTAAGCAGAGGTTGCAAGATGTTCGAGTGGGCAGGAGCAAAAGCAGAGAAGACCCTCCTCTTGGACCCTGTCAGCCAGAATAATCAGTCTGATAGGACCTGCAGCATGCCTCCTCTGCTGGCACAGGTAGTATGGGCCAATGCCAGCGAGGTGAGATGGTTCCTCAAGTACCTGGGCCCCTGCTATAAAGGACTTTAAAGGTGATCACCACCACCTTGAACTGCACCTGGAAGCAGTCTACCTGGTAACCAATGCAACTCACGGAGCAGTGGTGTTACAAGGGCCATTTTTGAGGCCACCGAAATTACCCATGCTGCTGCACTCTGTACCTACTGTAGCTCCTGAATGCTCTTCAAGATGAGAGCATATTACAATAGTCCAGTCATTTAGCAACTATCCAAAGATATGACAGTGCAGTCCCTCAGACACATGATCATCATTACAGACACTAAGCAGGTACACAATAGGAAATACATATCTAAAGCAGTATATTTAGTTACAAATCAGTAAGCACAATCATGGCCAATTTGCTTTGGCACTGATTTTAGGTCCCAGTTGTAGTCGCTAAACAAGGACTACATGTAGTGACCAATTTTTAATTCCAAAATAAATATGTTTTTTACTAATCTGACTTTGTATCGCTCTATGCAGGGAGGGTTTTCAAGCCTTTCTTTCTTTACATCCATTTTCTTTCTTAAATGTATTCCTGTTGAGCCTTTCCATCACCAAAGAATTATTCAACTGGAAGATGCTTTCTCTCTCTAGATGAGTTTTAGCACAGAAGACAAATAGAATCCGCTACTATGTAAATTGTACTTCACTCTTTAGGCAGAGATTTTGGGGATATCAGGAAATTAAACATAATGGGGACATGAAAGAAAATTAGGGAGGACAAGTTTAATATGATACTAAGTTACCAACCATTCCTGTTTTAGTTATTTAAAGATTTTATTTATTGACCATCTTGCCTATGTAACTCCCTGTCTTGTTACATATTCCATGACAGAGACATATCTGTTTGCATTATGTTATCCTGATGTTATCTCTGAGGATGCGCTTGGGTTCCCTTTTTTCATTTTTAGTACCTAGTGAGGTTCATGATTCCTTTTTTTAATTGTTTTGTGTGTAATATGAGGAATATAGCTGGCAAAAAATAGTAAAACTTACCAGATGCCAAACTTTTTTTTCCAGCTGATTGTTTAGATCCAGTCTGTTCAAATCATGGTGTATGTATCCATGGAGAATGTCATTGTAATCCAGGTTGGGGTGGTAACAACTGTGAAATACTGAAGACATTGTGTCCGGACCAGTGCTCTGGCCATGGCACGTATCTACAAGAAAGTGGCACTTGTAATTGTGATCCTAATTGGACTGGCCCTGATTGCTCTAATGGTAAGAATTTTGGAGAAATTATTTTGTGCTAATTATATTAAAAACTTCCAAGATTCTGTAGTGCTGATTTGATTAATTTATAAATTCTAGTAAAGCCTACCATCAATGTAAATATTGGCAAGACTAACAAAAAAGTTTTTATTTTCCATAAACAGTTTCTTGTATCAACAACTATAGTTAACCTATTTACAGTTCACATTAGTTGTTGTTAGTTTTAACTTGTAATATACAATCTGAAAATTGCTTGTACAGCTGCCAAAATAGTATTATATCAATGGCCAAACGTTTAAAATATTTAGCTGTTACAGTACTTCTTATATATGCTATAGCATCAATTGAATTGATGTTATACTGTACCTTTAAATGTTTTCATATTAAACTATCATAACATAAGCTACTCTCCTCTCAATGCCACGAACAATAGGCAATGTACAGGAACTCCGTATGAAGAAAATTTGCTAGGTTCCGTTTCTTATGATAAAATTGGCAGAAATGCAAACAAAAGCCTACAGAACCTAATTCTATATATTTCAAAGACAACTTGACCTATGTTCAGGCTTTCAGAAAATATTTGGGAAGAGAGGAAATATCAATATATGGTTTGAGTCAATGCTTAGTTTCAGGAAGTTCTGCAAGAAAATAATAAGCACAGAAAGAGGCATATGAACTTGATCCAACTTTCCATGTATGTGTTTATCAGTTCCACTCCACATGATCAGCTCATCTTCATTCAGATCTATTATATCCTTTCCCTTTTTTCTTAGTGTCACAGATACATATCTAGTTTCCTTTCATTGATAGTGACTTGTTAGTTTATGCTCTTTAAAATTTTACACTCATGACATTCCAAGTCAAACTTTTCCATATCCCATAGTCATTATCAGATGGATTAGTAAGTATTGATCTTGCCACTTGTCATGACTTAGATTTATCAAAGATTTTTCATTTTTTTAGAAAGATAAAAGGTAGTTTAGGTTATCCATCTTAGTCATATCCATTTCACATGTAGCATTCCCAGTTGACAATAAGGACACAGTACTTACTTGTTATAATGTATTTTTGCTTCAAATTTAATCAAAGCTTTCATCCCAGACATTTTTAATCTAAAAATTAACTTGTAAACTAGCATACATTTGCTCATATTTCATCAACTAGCAAATTTCAAATAACTTAATTCTTAATGTTTTGAAAAGTTATTTGCAATAGTCAATTAATTTCGAAAGTAGTTTATTTTTGAAATTAATTGAATGTTGCAAATAACTTTTCGAAAACATTAAGACTTACGTTTTTTGAAATTATTTCCATCCAATCAAATGAAGATGTTTCAGTTTAGAAAAATTGTAAACATCCCAAAGGATAAAAGTATAAGCTGTTTTGTTCCCTTTTCCTTGGTGGTTGTCCATTAATTAGCTCTCCAATTCCAGTTTTTCTAAATTAACCCTAATTAATAAGCTCATTACAAAGACTGGCACACCTTGCTTTAAAGCAGATCTGCTAAAAGCTGATAAACACCTTCTCTTTAATGAAAAATTGATTAGACTGAGGAGAAAAGGCAAGTCTTTGGAAAACGAGGGTATTCTGAAGTTAATCTATCCAAACATCTTATAACAAAAAAAAAAAAAAATCCAATTCATAACATAAAACATGATAGGAGGAAAGCTTTGCAGGTCAATATTCATTCTGACACATATACTGTCAACATACTTAATTGTACATTTGATGTTCTACAGTGGTTTGAAATAGATAAAGTAGTCAAGGTGAATGAATCTTTTTCAGTCTTTTATGTTTTTTACACCTCAATATCAATCACAAATAATTTCTTTTTAGGATTGATGTTCTGGTTTATAAACAGGAAATTGTTCCAGGAGACTTTAACTGTGTCCTTCGGTTATGTTAGATTGTATTTTTCATGAAAATAAAAGGGAAAAAAACAAGTAGTTTTTTATGTTTTACAGAGTAATATAATTATGTACCCTTTATTGTTAAAGTAGTTAGTTGCATTTTCCTGTTTCATAGTGAAATTTAAGTTAATCATCCCTGCATAGCCTTCTCTTCTGTCACTTAAGACATAAAATTGTTAGTGCTCAAAAGCAAATTTCCAAATAACAA
Organism: Natrix helvetica; assembly: GCF_964273705.1. NCBI lineage: Eukaryota > Metazoa > Chordata > Lepidosauria > Squamata > Natricidae > Natrix > Natrix helvetica. The sequence continues at coordinate 46,110,173 of NC_138558.1, read as the reverse complement.
ACATTTATCATACTCAGTTTAAAGGTAATTAACATTGTACAACTAAGACTTCATTGTTCAAAATGGTTCTATTGATCAGTCATTGTAATAAGGCCTAAAATAAATGGAACTTTAGCATACAAAAATGGCAAGAAAAATCACAACATAATTATAATCAAGAGAAAGGTTGCCGTATGGAAATACCTGTTAGGGTTCTAAATACCATGCAGAAATAAATCATTGTCCAAGGCAAAACATCCTTAAAGGTGCAATTTATTCCGCAGGCATGTTAGCACGGCTATGGAAATTCCAACTCTGGATTTACATCCTGTAAGTTCACCCAGTTGAAAGTTCATGATCTCTCCCCACACCCACAAATCCATCACATATTCCAATCATCATCTTCCACGCTGGCATGTACACCCATCTTCTTCCGGCCAGGTGTCGAGATGCGAAGACAAAAGATGACCTTGGCTTCTATAAAAGAATGTCAACATACATTCCACAATCCTACTCCTTTCTATTCCCCCCTCCCAACTACTACACTATTGAAACAGCATAGAAAATTATAAGAAAGTGTGGCAGGCCAAAGATCCTAAAAAGAACATAACTACAGGCCTGACAGGCGGCCTCTCCTCAAAAGAAAAACGTTTCCTGCAAAGAGAATAACATAAAAGTTAATATAACAAAATTAACCACCTCTTCTCCACCCAGGGGAACCCTTTGACTTCTCGGGAAACTTCCCATTGAATTGCTTTACTAACTTCTCCACTTTTAGGTTCCTACTGTTCACCCAATTAGCTTCAGACCAAGGGTAACCCTTCCAATGCACTAAGTACTGTAAGCAACCCCTATTCAGCCTGAAATCTACAATTTTTTCCACCTCAGATTGTGTTTCCCCTTCTATCACTACAGGAGGAGATTGAGCTTGGGCGGATGCTCTTCTGTTAGACCCAATTACTGGTTTCAACAAGCTACAATGAAATTCTGGGTCAATTTCACCTAGACTTCTGGGTAGACTGAATTGAACTGTAACTGGGTTAACTATCTTCACTATTGGGAATGGACCAAGAAATTTTAGACCCAATTCCTTGCTAAGCATTTCTAATCTTATGTATTTGGTAGATACAAAAACATTGTCCCCCACACGGTAGAGGTTTTGGAGCGAGCGATGTTGGTCATCTTGCTTCTGGTAGGCTTCTGCCGCAACTGCTAGAGCCTTCTTTGTATTCTCCCATCCTTTCTTTAGCATGTCCATCCATTCACTCAAAGACATGAAAGAAGGAGGTTCTCTAGGCAACTCAGGCATGGCAACAACTTCCATGCCACTGGTAATCTGGAAACCCGCTAATCCTCTGCTGCTGTGGACCGCATCGTTGTACGCCACTTCGGCGAAGGGTAGCAAGTCCGACCAGTTGTCTCGCTGATAGTCCACAAAACACCTGATGTATTGTTCCACCACCGCCTTGGCTCCCTCTGCTGCGCCGTTCATGCTGGGATGAACCACTGAGCTCAGTTCTTGTGTGGACCCAATGGATCTCAGGACCTCTCTCCAGAACTTGGCTGTGAACTGGACTCCACGGTCTGAAATGATCCTCTTGGGTACTCCGTGCAGGCGATAAATGTGTTTCACAAACATTTTCGCTAATTCGTTTGCGGATGGCAATCCTGAGCAAGCAATGAAGTGTGCCTGCTTAGAAAACAAATCAATAACGGTCCAAATTACTTTATGCCCACTGCTGTCTGGGAGTTCCACAATGAAGTCCATTGCGACCTCTTCCCATGGCCGTTTAGGGCTCTCTGCTGCAGGTGCTGTAGGTTCTGGGCTCTTGGATTTAATCACCCACGCCTGGCCTTTTCCCTCCTCCGAGGCCTCCCCCTTGGTAGGACACTTCGTCACCTTAAGTTGGGGATCCTCTTCCAGAGGCTGTTGGCCCAGATGACCTTTCTCTGGTGGCATCTGGGGCCCTCTCTTTACCACCGTGGCAATTGGTACACACGTTTGTTCTTCGGCAATTCCCTCCTCCGAGGCCTCCCCCTTGGTAGGACTCTTTGTCACCTTAAGTTGGGGATCCTCTTCCAGGGGTCGTTTGCCCAGATGACTTTTCTGTGCTGGCATCTGGGGCCCTCCCTTTACCACCATAGCGATTGGTACACACATTTGTTCTTCGGCAATTCCCTCCTCCGAGGCCTCCCCCTTGGTAGGACTCTTCGTCACCATAAGTTGGGGATCCTCTTCCAGAGGTCGTTTAGGCTTTTCCCCCTCCGAGGCCTCCCCCTTAGTTGGACTCTTTGTCACCTTAAGTTGGGGATCCTCCTCCGGAGATTGTCTGCCCTTTTCCTCTTCCGAGGCCACCCCCTTGGTAGGACACTTCCTCACCTTAATTTGGGGATCCTCTTCCAGAGGTTGTTGGCCCAGATGACTCTTCTGTGGTGGCATCTGAGACCCTCTCTTTACCGCTGTGGTGGTTGGTGCGCACGTTTGTGGCATTGGGGCTGGAGCCAAGCACTCTGACGCTCTGTGGCCAAGTTGACAACAATGGTGGCATTTAATTGGCCCCCCCCGAGGAATGGAACCTAGTTACATCTCTAAACTCAGGAACCGTTTCATCACACTGCCTTGCTCTCCAACTTGCAGCTGCCCCCTTGGTAAACCCTTCTTCCATGGTGGAGATTGCTTCTCTGTAGGAAGGTGGAGTAAGAACCTTTTGGGGCATTGCAGATGCACCTTGTCCCGCTTCCCATCTTGCAGGCCTGGCTTTGGTAATCCCTTCTTCCATGTTGGTGATTGCTACTCTGTAGGAAGGTGGGGTAAGAACCACTTGGGGCCTTGCAGGCGCACATTCTCCCGCCATCCACACTGCAGGCCTCTGTTTGGTAATCCCTTCTTCCATGGAGAATTCTTCTCTGTAGGAAGGTCTGGTAAGAACCTTTTTGGGCCTTGCAGGGGAGACTGGAACCGGTGGGGAGGTCAATCCCTCGGTTGGCCACTGCCCAGCTTTCTGCCATGGTGCCATCTGCTGAGGGAGGACAGGTGCCCACTGGCATTCCTCCCATCCATGACCTGGGGTTAAGACCCATCCCGGGGTTGCCTGCTTCACAGGTTGCAGATCAACCAATGATGGCTGGCTAGGGGGTTTTACGTGCCAAGGACCCTCCTGCTGGCTTGGAGGAGTTATGGGCCAAGTAGGTGCCCTTTGCTGGCTTGGATGAGTTATGGGCCAAATAGGTGCCCTCTGCTGGCTTGGAGCATTTCCCCATGTTGATGGCAAAGGAGTTGGTAAGTAGCATCTCTTCCATCCAATTCCTGGGAGGAAAGCCCAATCTAGTGTTGCTTCATTTACTGGTTGCAGCCCCATTTGTGGTGGCTTGCAAGTGACAGATGCTGGCAAAATCCCTTCTTCCTGCCTCCTTTGAAATTCCCATTTTGAAAGGGAATCTTTCTCCCAGCTAGTTGCAGGGTGATAAGCCATTTCATTTATTGTCGTCTGGAAGGAGCCCAAACCTCTGTTCTAGGGGTTTTTTCTTTTCCAAGCCTTGCTTCCAAGCTGGGGGGGGGGGGAAGGAGGGGAAGCGTGCACTCACATTTTGCTGAAGAAGTACGTCTGAGATTTCCTTCGTCTTGTCGCGTCTCCTCCTGCATTCCTCCAGATGCAATTAAACTGGAAACAGCATTCCATTGCCTTTGAAGTTCCGCACTCAGCTTCTTATCACCAAAAGCTTCTCATTTATTCTTCGCTGATATTTACGCTGTCCCGGTCAGCATTGGGAATGCCGAGACCCCATCACCAGATCTTCCATCACCAGCCCTTCCCCCTTGAGAGGGGGAGGGTGCTAGTGAATTATTTTGAAGTAGAGAGTTGGAATAATGTTAGGGTTCTAAATACCATGCAGAAATAAATCATTGTCCAAGGCAAAACATCCTTAAAGGTGCAATTTATTCCGCAGGCATGTTAGCACGGCTATGGAAATTCCAACTCTGGATTTACATCCTGTAAGTTCACCCAGTTGAAAGTTCATGATCTCTCCCCACACCCACAAATCCATCACATGTTCCAATCATCATCTTCCACGCTGGCATGTACACCCATCTTCTTCCGGCCAGGTGGCGAGATGCGAAGACAAAAGATGACCTTGGCTTCTATAAAAGAATGTCAACATACATTCCACAATCCTACTCCTTTCTATTCCCCCCTCCCAACTACTACACTATTGAAACAGCATAGAAAATTATAAGAAAGTGTGGCAGGCCAAAGATCCTAAAAAGAACATAACTACAGGCCTGACAATACCGTTCATGCCAATTTAAAATATTCATCACACACACACACCCAAAAAAAACTTCTTGCCACAATGATACAGTACAGGATGTTATGTTTTTTTTAATCATAAAGAAGATACATCTCTGAAACATTATTTTGGTACTTGTATATTGTACCTCATATTAAGAAAACATCTGTGTGGAATTTACCACTGGTAGTGTTACTTAACTCTCAAAAGTGCCTGAGTTGGGGAGGAGGACCAACGTCGCGACGATACGGAGGTGCGGTCCCGATGCTTCGAGACCGCAGCTGATACTTTTGCTGCTGGGTGGTCCAATCGGACCTAAACCATCCCGCAGAGATGGTGAATAGGAAGAATATGTCTTGTTGATCTCAGGGACATCGCAAGGTTCCTGAGAGAGCCAAGAGAAGTTCTTCAAGACGGCGACAAAAAAACCAGCCATTAGGCTGATGAAGTTGGGGCGGCTCCAAAACGGAAGGATACGGAAAGAGAAAGTGTTTCCAGCTGGTGAGGAATTTTTACCATTTTAAAAGAGACTGCCTATAAAAAACTTAAAATTAATTTAAATTGGAGAACAGAAGAAATAAGCAGTGGAATTAAGTTTGGAATGGTTTTGGACAGTGGGTTATCTTACTTTTTAAATGCTATCTTCATGGATGGAATTTATGTAAGCCTTTAAAAACGAATGGATTAAGTTTTCTTCTTCTATTTTTTTTTCTTTTATTATTCTTTGTAACCTATGGACTAAAATTCTCCTCTTTCATTACTGTGGGTGTTCTTCTAACTCATTCAAGAATCGGACTTTTTTTTTTTACTTTTTTTTACTTGAAATGCAAAAAAAGATACAAAAAGAAACAAAGAAAATTGCAACAATAACACTGCTACTCGGAGGCTGGAGGTTTGTGTATTGGAAACGAAACACTCTTACTAATCCACCAGGACCGGATGGATTACACCCCAGAGTTCTGAAGGAACTAGCAGACGAGATCTCAGAACCACTGAATTATATCTTTCAGAGATCCTGGAACACCGGGGAACTACCAGAGGACTGGAAAAGAGCTGATGTGGTTCCCATCTTCAAAAAAGGGAAAAAATTAGATCCAGGAAACTACAGACCTATCAGCCTAACCTCAATACCAGGAAAGATTCTGGAAAAAATAATCAAGCAACGAATTTGCGAACACCTAGAAGCAAACAAAGTAATAGCCAAAAGCCAACATGGATTTGTCAAAAACAGATCATGCCAGACTAATCTTATTGCTTTCTTTGATAATGTGACAAAATTAGTGGACCAGAGGAATGCTGTTGATATAGTTTACTTGGACTTCAGTAAGGCTTTTGATAAGGTAGACCATAACCTACTACTAGATAAAGTAGAAGAATGTGGGTTAGACAGCATCACCACCAGATGGATTGGTAACTGGCTGACCAACCGCACTCAACGTGTAGTTCTCAATGGAACTGCATCTACATGGAGGGAAGTATGCAGTGGAGTACCCCAAGGCTCTGTTTTAGGCCCAGTACTCTTCAACATCTTCATCAATGATTTGGATGAGGGAATAAATGGGGAACTCATCAAATTTGCAGATGATACCAAGCTGGCAGGAATAGCCAACACTCCAGAAGATAGGCTTAAGATACAGAAGGATCTTGACAAACTTGAACATTGGGCACTATCTAATAAAATGAAATTCAATGGTGAAAAGAGTAAGGTTCTACATTTAGGCAACAAAAACGGAATGCACAGGTACAGTATAGGTGATACCTTACTCAGTAGTAGTAACTGTGAAAGGGATCTTGGAGTCCTAGTGGACAACCATTTAAATATGAGCCAGCAGTGTGCAGCAGCTGCCAAAAAAGCCAACACAGTTCTAGGCTGCATCAACAGAGGGATAGAATCAAGATCACGTGAAGTGTTAATACCACTTTATAATGCCTTGGTAAGGCCACACTTGGAATACTGCATTCAGTTCTGGTCGCCACGATGTAAAAAAGATGTGGAGACTCTAGAAAGAGTGCAGAGAAGAGCAACAAAGATGATTAGGGGACTGGAGACTAAAACATATGAAGAACGGTTGCAGGAACTGGGTATGTTTAGCTTAAGAGAAAGAAGGACTAGGGGAGACATGATAGCATTATTCCAATATCTCAGAGGTTGCCACAAAGAAGAGGGAGTCAAACTATTCTCCAAAGCACCTGAGGGTAGAACAAGAAGCAATGGGTGGAAACTAATCAAGGAGAGAAGCAACTTAGAACTGAGGAGAAATTTCCTGACAGTGAGAACAATTAATCAGTGGAACAGCTTGCCTCCAGAAGTTGTGAATGCCCCAACACTGGAAGTCTTTAAGAAGATGTTGGATAGCTATTTGTCTGAAACGGTATAGGGTTTCCTGCCTAGGCAGGGGGTTGGACTAGAAGACCTCCAAGGTCCCTTCCAACTCTACTATTGTATTGTATTGTATTGTACTTTTCTCACTGATTATCGTGGCTTGGCACTCCAAGGTCTCACTGCTTGTTTATAGAGAGTGATAAGAAGAAAAGCATACAGATGTCCCTTTGAAGTATATTTTTAACCAGAGAAAGGTGAAAATAAAACTTTATTGTGAATCTATGCTTAATCTTGTTAAAACTTTCCAAGCTAGAGCAGCAGTGTTTGTTAGCTGGAGATAATGGCACAATTTCAACAGCAGAAAGAAACTTGGAAACTTGAAAGAAAGTTGGAAGACTTAGAGCATCTAACAGTAAAAAATGATGAAGAAGTTGGAAATGTTTATCAAGTGGAAAACGTGGTGGTTAAAATCCTAAAAATCTAAGAGAAAAATGAATATAAAGAAGTTAAATTTGCTGATATTTATGGTGATTGGTATGTCTCTGAAAATGGAAAGAGTGGAATACTGAAAGAGGAATTAAATGGAGGGGAAATCTACCCCAGATGACAAGATACAGAAGAAGAAAAAACAAAAGAATTTATGGATTTAAAGAGAGAAATTTTATTAGCAATATCATTGATAACACTACCGACAAAGATAAGGTGATTAAGGAAACAGAAGAAGGGCATCGAAATTACATGAGAGATTTTACAAGCAAGGAATTGCTAAGAGGAGTCCATACAAAGTTGATTAAGGAGATGATTAGAGGACTGACACCACAAATGGCAGAAGATATGAGACTGTTTTGCTACTGGAAAGATACAGGTTGATAGATGGAAGAGTATAATTTAAAACTAGTTAAACTTAGTGAAATTTAGTGACAATAGATATAGTTAAATAAATAATTGATAATAATAATGTATACAATGTGTAGTGTTATGATAAGTAATAATTGGATATGAATATTGAATGGTACCCATGAAAGGAAGATTAGAAATCCTTTTGGATTATATATAAAGGTTAATAAAAAAAGAACTAAGTTAGATACAGTTAAGTCTTGATTATTAGGGGGAAATGTTACGATACAGGATATAGTTAAATAAAGGAGGGATAATGATAACGTATATATATGTATGGGTACAACATAAGGAAACTGGATGTAAATTGTAAACAGTGATTTGGAAAGGAGGATTAGAAAATTTTGTTATTAAATATTATGGATGTTTAGTTAGAATAGAACATAAGGATTCAGTGTTATTGGAGGATATTAGAAATAGCAAATGAAATGCCAGTATGTGGTTATGTATTAAATCTTGTTATATTTTATGATGAAGGATGTTTAAACAATTATAGTCAAATGAAAATGGAGGTATGATGATGGTAACATGTATAAATATCTGAGTTAAAATACTTGAGTTAATATGAATTAGGTTTGATGACTGGAAGAGATGCACGAAAGCCTTTTTGTAACCAACTGATACACTTTCTACAGTATGTAAAGAAGGCAGATTTTATGTGTTGTGTTTGTTTTGAAAATTAAAAATAAAAAAAATATTTAAAAAGTGCCTGAGTTAACTGAATTTAAGCAAAAGATATGTATGATTCTAAAATCTGATGAATTCACATTTAAAGTCAAATATTAACATTGTAGTGTTTTAACTTTTAAGTGTTTTAAAAACATATCTTTGCATTACACTCTCCTGTTTTTCAGAACATGTAACACTATGTACTGAAAATAATCTAGAAAGACTCACCAGTGTATAATTTCAGAGTACTCCTAAGCAATATGCAATAAAAATGGTCACTTATTGAAAGAACTCTGAAGAAATCAGGAGAGAGATATTACTAGATCTGCTGAATAAATAATCACGTGTCAGGAAAGATATAATACTTGAATCACTTGAAATAATTTGCTTGATTTAATTTTCAAAAAGTTCATATAGCTGGATTTTGGAGCTTAACTAATTACTGTGCTCTTTTTTTCCTTCTTCCTTCTTTTTTCATCTGCCACATTCTTTATTCCTGTCTCAGAAATCTGCTCTGTTGACTGCGGTGCTCACGGTGTCTGCATGGGTGGAACATGTCGATGTGAAGAAGGTTGGGCCGGAGCAACTTGCAATCAAAGAGCATGCCATCCTCGGTGTGCTGAACATGGAACTTGTAAAGATGGGAAATGTGAATGCAACCAAGGCTGGAATGGCGAGCACTGCACAATTGGTATGTTTGCAGAGAATTCTCAGTACTGAACTTAAAAAGTATGAGTCTCTCTGAAATTGAATATTGTTTCTTGAAGCTTATTTCTTCAACATAATATTTTCACTTACATCTTTGTAAATAAAAATGTTTTTTAAAAAAAAAGAAAAAAGAAAGCAAGTATATAATGTAAATAGTCTTTGTAAATAGCTTGTCCCTGATAGGAAGGGCAAGAATTTCATTTTACATTTACTACATTTTCTGTTTAGATTCAGAAGATAATATTAGAGAAAAATTGCTTTTACTGCTTGAACTCTTAAATCTCTAGCTAAACGAGTTAATGTTCATTTTCTTTTTCTAATTTTAGGCAATAATAGAATACCTAATGTTAATGTTAGAAAAGGAAAAGAAAAAATACTATATATAAGGAAATATGAAACTTGGTTGCAAAATAGCCTAGCAGTCTGATATTGTTTTTGTTATGTTTTGTTAGCTAGCATAATGAATTATGTAGGATTTCCACATAGATTTCTATTTCAGTACTGAGAAATTGAAAATATGCTGCCTTTCACCACTTTCATTTATAGCTTTTTTTAGAGTAGATATCCTGTGTTTTATATCCTGATATAAAAGAAAGTTGCCTTTGATTAATAACACAATATAAAAAGTACTCTTCCCTAGAATTCATTTAATATTCCTTTCTAAAAGCTAGTCTTTGCCAAAATTAAACTTTCCTCTCCGACCTCAGTCATTAACCATATATAAAACATCAATGAAAAAAATACCACAGCGATTCTTCTCATTTTCTCCGTATGTCTTTCTCTTATAAATCTATGTGACATAGATTATAAATTATCAGTTACAAATCAGACTTTTCTTCTGTTGTCCTCACTAACCTTAGTAGCAGACTGCTGGTTTATAGTTGTTTAATGGATTACTTGCTCTTGTACAATTTTTTTCCAATGCCTTTGACAGAATACACTATAGAAGTAGCCTTATGATTTCCATCTATTTATTCCATGTGCTTGTAATTATTGCACTGCTGCTTTTGGAACACAACAAAAGTTTTGGATAATAAAATAATTGTTATAATGTTGTAGATAGAATAGTATCTTGGCTTGGGCTTTTGTTATTTGCACAATTTACCTAGTATGGCAATCGTAGATGACTGGTACATTTCCATTTCTATAAGCCTATAATTCTCAATATTATATCAAAATCAGCTAGTTAATTGTGGGTTATAAATTCTGCAAAATGCTATTCGCACAAAATATATTATCATATTTTGTATATTTCAGATCCAATTTTATTTTTAAAAAATACATGTTTTATGATGTAATATCATCAGTGCACCTGTGCTGCTGTGTATATATTGGTAGCAATCACATAAAATAAAGAATTAATAGAAAAGTAAACACAGAATCAATTGGATAGAAATATATCCGCTACGAAGAAGAACCATTTGGATAAGTATGGTAGCAGACATAGAGAAAGATAAAACTGCACAGAATAAAACATTAGTAAGACAAAAAAAATAGTATCTGATTCAGACTCAGTAAGTCTGCATAAAGTAACCTAGGAATTGTCGTATTGTATTTTATTTCTGATAAAAGCTGGTAAAACTGATAATTATAACCCCAACCTTAACCCTAAATAAAGACAGATGATATATTTCTGCAATCTGCAATTAGAGACCCTTCATAAACCAATTAGTAGAATGCACCAAATATAATGAATGCATCAGTGGAACTTGGGTGCACTGACTATAGGTTCTACAGGAATGGTAGCTGGCAAAGTATGAGACTATAATTCTGTCCAGATTTCAAATGCATCAGTTTATTTTAATAATGTTTAATAGCTAATTCCCAGCTGTTAGCATTTCATTTTCAATTTTTTAAACCGAATGGCTACCAAACATTCCAGGAAGCTTAGCGTAGAATAGAGGCATGCTGACTGGCATGCCTGCCTTTTTTTTTCTGAACAAAGCATGTCTTTGTGATCAGTAATGATCTTGCTTCCCAATGCAATAAAGAACTGGAATGAAAACAAATAGCTGCTCTTTTGTAGTTTAAAGGAATTAGGATTTCCCTATGGCCAGATTACCATTTGAATTGCCTGCATATACATGAAAATCAGTGTAGCTCAATAAACAACTTGATGTTTAAAGCACTATTAGTGGAGAACACCTCAAAGGACTACCTTTCTTTAAATTGGAGACATGGGATTTGGGGGGCTTGGTAATATGTGGCATCCTGCATACAAACAGAGCATCTAATTGAAAATGAAGCAGAAAGGAAATTAAACATTAAACATTAAAAAGAAATAGAAGTTCTCACTTTGTACCGCAATTTGCAGTCTAGTAGCACAATATGTATTGTGGCATTGTGCATGGCTAAAGCTTTCACACAAATTAATATGATCATGGAGCATCGGTGCTTCTTTTCCAGCATTGGGAACATGCTTACCCATTGTTCAATGAAACAGTGCTGCTTATTTTTCCAAAAGGATAGCTATTTGTGTAGGAGATGAAGCAGGATGAACCAAATTGTAGAAAAGAGAAGCAGAGTGGCATCATATTCTTGCGTGCTAAGTTTGGTGCATCGGTTGAGAAAGCAACAGATCATAAGGCACTGATGATGGTGACAATACAAGGGCATTATTACTGCTGCAATTGTATTCATGAATCCTTTCTTTGAACTGTTGTGTCCTTTCAAGCTTACTTTCAAATATCTATTATGCAAAAGTCTAGGCCTGACCCACATATAAGAAGATGTAATTGAACAAATGGAGCAATTTGTTACCCATTATTTCGGAATATAACATCAACATGCATTTTAAAGATATTGTACTATATTTAGCAAGGTGTTAAGAGTCATATCTACAATAAACAATAAGAAGAGGCTTTGACAACAAAAAGAGGACTTTCTGGTCATGAAGCACAGTTCTTTTGTTTGTGATATTTAAGTGCTCAATGCATTTCCTTCTTTTAGAGATGTTACATTTTTTAGATTCTAAAATAATGAAGGCCTGAATGGAGGAAGAAATCCATATTTCTTCTGCTCATTGTCCAAAAAAGGTTTCTTTCTGTATTTTGTCTACATGTGGAAACGATTAGCTATAGTTTTGATGAGCGCAAACTACACCCATTTTTATACATCAGTTTCACAGCTCATTCAAGTTTAAGAATACATTAAAGAATCTACAATTATGAAATAAAGTCTTCTTTGTTTCTATTTATAATATCATATTTTTTTCAATTCTGTTTGAGATTTGGAAATAGATATGATATAAACTTAACATCTGAAATTATTTAAATTTGGCTATATCAGATGTATATCAGAAGCATTAATGTTATTCATGAGGCAATTTTTGTATTAAAATGAATTGTTTAGCAGGATAACATATCATAACAATCTTGCTAGCGTTTTTGTTGTTTATTAATCTATATCTTCAACTATGAAATAGTTCCATTTTAAAAGTTTAAAACAAGCGAGATAAATGCTTGTGGCTTAAATATAAAAAAATTTAGGCATGAGGAATGTCAGTGTTTTAGTGATAGTTTCAATTTGAAACATAGGCTCATATCTATGTATAACTTCAGTTCCAAACCACCAAGTGTTTGTCCATCTAGAACTGATTATCAGACATTGAAGCTGAACTAACAAATCTTGCTCGTACCTGCTGGAGTGTAAGGCTTCAAGTGTCCCACTTTAATAGAAGTTTGAAATTGTTTATGAAAACAGAAGGCTATCCATTGATAGAATATGCTTGCAACGTACAGATAGTCCTTGTCTTATGAACACAATTAAGCCCAATATTTTTGTTGCTAAGTGGGGTATTTCTTAAGTGAATTTTACAACGTTTCTTGCCACAGTTGTTAAGTGGTTGTTACGTTAGTATTCAAATTGTTAAGTGAATTAGGCATCCCCATTGATTTTGCTATTCAGAAGGCCCCAAAAGGTGACCACATGACGCTGGAACACTTCAACCGTTATAAATACATGCCAGTTGCCAAGTGTCTGAATTTTGTTCATGTGACCATGGGGATGTTGCAAATGTTGGAAGTGTGAAAAATGATAATAAATCACTTTTTTCAGTGCCATTGTAACTTCAAACGGTCACAAAATGAATTATTGTAAGTCACGGACTGCCTGTCGTCACTTAAGTCCTACATTATGGTTTAACTGTTAATTGCAGAAATGTGATTCCGATTTATTTATGGCATTGATCAGGTGAAGATTGAGCATTCGTGTTATTTTAAGTGGCTAAAAGTGTGTGTGTGCGTGCGCACGCGCACGTTTGAAATTAATTTTTTATACAAATTGTAATTGTCTTAAGTTATTATTATTCCAATAAGAAGGCTAAGCTGAGTGGATTGATTTGGTTTTCCTGAAGCCTATTTCTTAATATTTTCTCAACTAGGACACACAATGAAGCTAATTAGTCTGAGTAATATAAACTGCCTGGAAAAATAGGAAGAAGCTGGAAGGAATAGATAACGGGGGGGGGGGGGTTATTTCAAGATTATGGCTGCTAGCACATTTCTTTTGGAAAAACTGCAATAAGTACCAACGTATAGCACTACATGTTAAAAACAAAAATTAAGATTTTGAGAATTGCTGTCTTAGAACTGATTTGTTAGGCAGTCTGTTGTTCTTTGACTCTTACCTTAACCTTGCTAGGTGAACCTTGGTTATTTTCCCATTTTTCCTTACGCATTCATATATAAAGGGAAATGAGCCCAAGTTTACAGATATGTTAGTTGTCTTCTGCCACAATGGATTAAAAGGGCACAAAAATAGATTTGTTATCCTCTTCTATATTAATAAGGAGCAGTTAAGAAATAAAACAAACATTTCAATTTATATGATTCTTGACACAATTACTTTTTGAAATTCCAAGGATAATAGTGTGGTTACCAGTTACAAACTGACAATATAAAACTTTACACAAACGGTAAGAAAACAGTTCTTGAGATTGAAAATTGCAGGCATGCTGTGAGTATGTTACTACAAGGAAATTGATATATATGAAAAGACAGAATGTTCAAAAATACAGCTGGTCTTGCATTCTACAAGGTATGCAAGAAAAATGCAATCTATTACAATTGTAGGTTCAAATTCAGAATTATTCTTACTGCTGCAGAATTACAAAATGATGAGTAGGCATTCTGTAGGAAAAAATAAAGAACTGTCAGCATGGAGCTTGGACTAGTTCATAAAAGGACAGTATTTTTATAATAAAAGAGAAGATCTGAGTAAATAGAAACAATCTGTAAAATTTGAAAATACTAGGTATTGCATAAGAAACAGAAGATATTATATGAACTGAATTAATAATATAATGTTAGTAATTACAATTAGGGGAAACAAATTGTCTCTATGCCAATTTACATTAAGGTTATGAGATAGTTTAACTGAACTGAACATAAAATATGTGAGCAATCATATTATGATATGCAGTCATCTAATTAATGATTTAACATGCACACGAATTACAATAGAAGGTCATATTCGTAGAAGCTACTCTATTTGAATTACATTCTTCATTTATACTCCTACTCTATGTTATTTTGGGGAGGAAAATGTTAATATCCACAATTCTTTATATTTGATAAACTGCATATATTATTGGATTGATCACAAAGAAGAACATATGCACCTTTAATAAACAATTATCAATTATAAAGTCATATTAACAATCCTATATATTGCAGCCAAAAATATAATATGACAATAATATGACCCTAACCCTTTAATATTTCAATTTCTGAATTGCAGAATAATTGCAACCAACTTTTATTGAACTTTTTCCATTTGTTTTTCAATCTGAATTGTGGAGCTTACAGTGCATTCTGAAAGTATTCAGACCCCCATCACTTTTGTCAATTTTGTTAAACTGCAGCATAATTCTACAGTTGTTGAAATTAATTTTTTTCTCATAAATCTATACTCTTCCACATAGTGATAAAGAATTTTAAAAATGTTTGTAAATATTAAAAAAAAAACAGAAATATCATATTGGCATAAGCATTCAGACTCTTTGCAACAACACTTGAAATTTAGCTCAGGTGCCTCTCATTTTTTTGATTGTTGCTGATATGTTTCTACACCTTAATTTACCTGTGGTAAATTAAATTGATTGGACATAATTTGGAAAGGCACACACCTCTATAGAAGGCCTTATAGCTGACAATGTGTACTGGGCAGAGCAAAAGCCATGAGGTCAAAGGAACTGTCTGCAGAGCTCAGAGACAGGATTATTGCAAGGCACAGATCTGGAAAAGGCTACAATAAAATTTCTGCTGCACTGAAAGTTTCTAAGAGCACAGTGGCCTCCATAATTTTCAAATGGAAGAAATTTGACGCAACTAGGATTCTTACAAGAGCTGGTCACCCAATCAAACTGAGCAATCAGAAGAGAAAGGCCTTAGTAAGAAAGTAAGAAAGATGGACTCCAATCAAGGCACATGCCAGCAAAGATCCAGAAAAATGGAAGGCACAAGAGATTCATGAGAAACAAAAGAAATTTCAATATCTGTAGAATCAGGCTGCAGCATAGCAAAATTGACAAAAGTGAAGATGGTCTGCATGCATTGTATATATTATAATAAAGGTGGAAAGAATTCTGAAGACCTTTATCTTTTTTATGTCTCAGAAATCTGGCATTTTAAGCGATGTGTAGACTTTCTACATCCATGGATATTGTTGTTATATAATAGCAGTAGACAAATATTTTAATCTGTTTAAGGATTGTTTTATTTAAATGCTAAATCACTGAACTCATTTGAGCTATGGTATTCCAGTTTCATGAATGTATGCAATTGACAGTATATCAGTACAAAACTGGAAATTCATATCTCTATTTTAATTATAACAAGTCAAAATAAATCAAAAATAGCACTTTTCTGCATCTGGATTGATTCAAATATATTGGATGGCATAAGAGTTAAGTTGCAGCAGCAAAATTCCCTTAAGGCTTCTCTATGACTTAATATGTGTAATAGAGTACATTTGCAATAGTATTCTATTAAATTATCACTTTGGAAACATCACAAGCTCTTCACACAGCTCTACCATCAGGTCACTCTATCTTATTTTTCAGTACCGTATGTCTATGGAGACTCAGTCATCCAGGTCATGATTGTCCCAAAGGTGCTTTTTAAAGAGGCAAGTGGACTTTCATTGTTGTTTTTTTCTAGAAGATGTTTTGCTTCTCATCCAATAAGTTTCTTCAGTTCTGACTAAAGACTGGCGAATATATTTCTTGCAGTCATCTGGTCATTAGCACTCTTTCAGAGAGTAGGGGAGAAGAACAGCCCTCTCTTAACAGAAGAGGAGGGATACAGTATCATCTATCTCCCGCTTACAACAGAGTTCTTTCAGCAGTTACACACCATTTGCACTATTCAGATCACTCCGAGGGCAGGAAAAACTTCCAAATGGCCTTCATGACTCTCAGAAAGAGTGCTAATGACCAGATGACTGCAAAGAATATAAATATTTCCATTCTCCACTATTCAGTCAAGAAGAAGTTTCTTGGATCAGAAGCGAAATGTTTTCAAGGAAAAAGAAAGTCCAGTTGCCTCTTGAAAAGCACATTTGGTTCCGTGCCATATGATATATTTTTAATGTATCAGTCATTGTGCCTAATCCTTAATTCTCATACCGGTAGATTAACACTGACTTTTATAGAATGTTCGTTGAATTATTGCCTGGAAATCTAATTTACCATCCCTTAAGTGTTGTTAGTATAGTGTCAGTTATTGTTGAAATTTATGCAAAAAAAATGTGTTTTTTTAAAGCTAACCTTAAACATGAAATACTATATTTGATAGAAATATCTTGCAATGGGTACGATTACACCAATATAAATAAGAATGCATTATCTCTCACTGAAAATAATGTCACTATTATGATCTGCATAAGGTAATAACACAGTGCACTGAGTACCAATTAAGTATCATGAAATCATTAGCTCACCCTGATTTAAACAAGAGATGATGGAAATAAATGGATTTAATATAGGCTTCTTTGCAAGTTATAACTTCAATAACAATTGAAGCTACCATATGTAACTAATGATCCAAGCATATTGATTTACATCTTTAATTGATGATTAATGAAAACTCATCAGTTTTAGAAAGCCTTTGCTGAGATCTCTTAATAAAATTTACTAGTAAATGAAAACTTTGTGCTAGTATAACAACATATTGTAAGCAAAATTGCAAAGAAGTATTTTATTTATTTACATTTTATTATAAATGGATAGTGATTAAATATCAGTAAATTTCCACATTTTCCCCAATATTAAAATTAGAGTTTCTGGTTGGGGTCAAGTCAGTGTGCAGTTTCAACCAGTTCAGCATATTTTACACAAGGTTTGAGATACAAAAAAATTATGTTTATAATTTTATCAGACATTTCATATCTAGAGAAATGAACCTGATTTTTATAGTAAAGTTTTGTGGTGTTCATGAAGGAATGCTTAAAGTTGAGAAATATAAGACGCACCTTTTTTTCTTCAAAAAAGAGGCTGAAAATCTGAGTGCGTCTTATACACTGAATACAGCATTTTTTTCTCTCCTGAAGCCCTGCCCCCTTCACCAAAATAGCCGTGCATACCCTTATGGAGGTTTTAAGAGAGCTCCTGGGGGCTGGGGAGGGCAGAAATGAGCAAAAAATGTGCCATTTTTGGTGTGTCCCCCCCGCTGCCCCAGGAGCACTCTGCAAGCCCCCCCCCCCCAAGGCTATTCATGCTTTTTTTTTTTAACGGGCCCATTTTCAGGAGGTTTGCAGAGTGCAAAAACTTTTTTTTCCCTTTCGGAAAGCTCTTTAACTGATTGATGAGAATTGCATTGATCAAGTGCTGTGCCAGCAGAAACAAAGTCTTAAATGCTGCAGATTGTCAGTGATTTCCTTCTCCAGCACGTGGATAAATACACCTGGAAACATCTACCTACCTACCTACTCTCTCTCTTTCCCTACCTATCTACTGTATTTCTCTCTGTGTGTGTGTGTGTGTGTGTGTATCACTCTATCTACCTACTTACCTACTCTCTTTCTCTTCCTATCTACTGTATTTCTCTCTGCCCCTTCTATCTACCTATGTACCTACCTACTCTCTCTCTCCCCCTACTTATCTACTGCATTTCTCTCTATATATATTTCTCTCTCTCTCTAAGCCTCTACCTACCAACCTACCTACTCTCTCTCTCTCTACCTATCTACTGTATTTCTCTCTCTATTTTTCTCTCTCTATCCCTTTACCTACCAACCTACCTACTTATCTACTGTATTTTTCTCTCTCTCTCTTTCTATTTTCTATCTATCCCTCTACCAACCTACCTATCTACCCTCTCTCTCTCTCTTCCTACCTACTGTATTTCTCTATCTATCTAGCTCTATTTCTCTCTCTCTCTCTCTATCCCTTTATCTCCCTACCTAACTACTTTCTCTCTCTCTACTTACTACTGTATTTCTCTCTCTTTCTCTCCCTCTCTCTCCCTCTATCTACCTACCTACTTTTTTTAATTTGCCTCTTCAAAACCTTGGTGCATCTTATACTCCGGTGCATCTTATACTCCGAAAAATATAGTATATATAATACATTATACTTTTTCTGCCTTTTACTTCTTAGCACAATTCCAGCACTGTTTCCATTACAAAACTTCAAAAGGGGTGTTTATTCTCAAAAAGCACACGTTCTGCAATTCCTTTGCTTCATGGCATTTCGTTCAAAGTTTCCTTTTCCATGAGACTAAAAATACCTCTTTTCAATAACTACATGGTCCTTCTATGGGAAACTTACCTAAGTAGTTATTGTTTGATATGGTGTTGTATTAAATCAGTTTCTGGAATTTTAAAAACAATAGGAATCGAATTTGAGAAATAATATAATCTATTTGTCCATTGTTGACAGAGATCATCTTTTTCAGTCTTAGCTTGAAATCCTCAGGAATTTCTTGTCAGGTGTTCATGCAGCAGCCAAATACTATGCTTTACATGAATTAGATCTTTTGTTTGTTTGTTTATTCAGATTTGTTGTAGCTGCCCAACTCCAATGAACTATAGGTAGTGTATAAACCAAAACATTCCATAAAAAATAGATAAAATAAAAACACACAGACATCCCACACTAAAACAATCTAAAGGCAATTCAAAACAAACAAAGCAAAACACCCCACCCAAAAGACATTAACCCCAGACCTGGGACCAATGCCTGCTTTTAAGAATTTTTGGGGCCCTAGGAGAAAGGAGACCACCTTATCTCTAGAGAGATGTCCTTCCAGACATCTGGGGGGGCGGGTGTCATATCAGAAAAGTAGTGCTTCCTCAATGTCACAAAATAACAACATGTAATAGAGGGAAACTGGAATGCACACATCCTCAGAACATAACTGGCTGGGCAGAAGCAATTTGAGATTATCAGGTATCTAGACTCCATGCTACACAGATAATTAACAAATAGTATCCTTTGGCAATTGGCTAGGAAACTTTAATAAACTTGATTCATGATAATGAATCATGATAATCATTTCATTTCTGGATGTTAATATCCATTATTTTGATTATTGAATAATATCCAAAATATAAAAAGCAATATCATGCATAGTTATATAAACTACATTCAATATATAATGACTGAAAAATAAGGCCCATTATATCTATGTAAATTGCAACATACCATTATTTTAATCATTGCCAAACCTGTGAAAAAATACACTAGGCTCTATGTGAAATGGTAATTGGCCATTGAAAACATCTTGAATTTTTGAAAATATGCTGCATGCCAAAATTATATTGCTTTTATCTGAAACCTTGACTCAGTTTCAAATTTTAAACAATTAGTTTCATCTGTACTACTCCCAGTAAGAATAATGTATTTTGTTTTGCATAATTAGCTGCATAATTCACAGAAATTGACAGTTCTCAAAATGGAGGGAGTAAAAAAGTGCCGTCTCCCATGAATCCATATTGAAAATAGGTCTTTCTGAGTTATTTATGAATTACCTGAATAAAGGAGTAAGCAGTAAAATTCCCCCGTTTGTGAATCACACAAAATTATCGAAGGCAGCAATAAAAATGTTAATTGGAAAAGCTGCAGAATTGTTTTCCGAACTGAAAATGGCAGCTATTATTCAGAGTAAGTAATGTGATTACCTGGGGAGATTATAAAGAAAAAGCTTAATTTCTCATATACAACAATGGAATATAAACAATTATTTACTGACCAGAGAAAGGATTTACTGAGCTGCTTGTTGTAGATAACTCAAAGCTATGAAAACAATGGATTCTGTACTAAGGGTCATTGTAAAAACACAGGACTTAAAATCAAATTGGAATGCCTTTAAACAGCTCTATAATGCCTCTACACACTTGGAGTACTAGGTATACTTTTCATGAATACGCTATTAGAGTAAATAGATGTAGAGAAGTAAAATCTGAATGTTTTAGATGGAACAGTTTTCTCTCAAAAAAAGATTAGGACATATAGAATTACTTAATTTATAAAAATATGATTAAGGAAAGCTATGGTAGAGATTATCAAGTGTGGATATAACAGAGATAAATTTCTTTCTCAATAGCAAAAGCTAAATCTAAGCTCCAATTTAGCTAAATGGTGGGAAATTGGTACAAATACAGGAAAATAATTATTTACCCAGTGAGTGAAAACTATGCTCCTACAAGATACATCAATGGCCACCAACTTAGAAAATTTTACAGGAGGAATAAAAAAATTCAGAGCAACACTTTCACTGATTAGTGGTCATGATGAGTAAGTACTTTTTTTCTGAATCAAAGGCAATCTTCTGAATAGCAATTGTTGAAAAAACAAGAGTGAGAACAACTTTTTCATGCTTTTGTGTAGATGTCTATGAAGAAAAAGGAAATATAACCAAACATTTCCTAGTCTATTAAGTATTTTATATCAGAACTGTAAAATTCTATGAAATATAGCCTCTCAGTTGGCCTTGGCAACAAAAGTCACAAAATATGTAAGTGCACTACAATTAAAATTGTTCATATTTTTCAATGGATGTAGCTGTAAAAGGGTATATATTTGAAATTTAGACATTGCTGAATGTTTTTATGATTATTTACAGTGAGAAGTATACTGCTCTGAAATGAAGGACAACTCTTTTCAGAAAATCACTACTTTTCTTATTTGTGAATTCTGAAAAATTCCATCTATTATTGTTCTTAAATGTCTGTTCTTTTTCTTTTTAATTCTCAAGCTCACTATTTGGATAAAATAGTTAAAGGTACTGTATATTTTGACATGGCTCCATGTATCTCTACATGCCTTCATATATCTGTGTATATTATAGTGGTCATTCCATTAAATTTGGCAAGTGCAACATATTCATACTCATTGAATTACAGATTTCATTCGTGTTACTTTCCATATGACTTGGATAAGAGAAGACTTAGTGTTTTTGTTATCTGTTAACATTTTTACTAAGCAGTTTGTTAAGTTTCACAATATGTGTATAAATAGATTCACTTTGATGTTCTCAGATGCTGAAGATTACAAGTATTTGCTGTTTGTGGTGTTTTTAAGTGTCCCAACTTTGTTGTTGGAACAGATATTCAATTATTCGTGTATGAAAAAATATGAGAAGGCACCCTGACCTGGAAATTTATAATAGAAATATGAGTTCAGGTCTGATATGAAAGAAAAATAGGAAACATTTAATGCTTAAACTCTGAATTTTGCACTCAAATATCTTGCCATATTTTTTGAATACTATCCACTAAAATTAACCACTGAGCTTTTATTGCTTCAGAGAAAGATTGCAAAAAATCTGTGCAATATGAGTAATCTATTTTACTTGAAAGGTTGAAAGCCACTAAACAGCAAATATTTCCATATCTTCAGTTGTTGGTAGAAGTTTGGCTATTTAATTTATTTATTTTTATTATCATCAATGCTCCCCTTTTTTCCAGATTGCCTTTCTTCTATTCCTTATTTGTGCTTTTTCATTAGAGTATGGCAATATCCAGGCTTTCGTAGAATTATTCTTAATTGGGTCAAATTGTCTGCGATACCTTGATAATAGGACAGATAAAGCTGTGTATCCTATGTAGTAATCAAGTGGAAAAAATATTTCAAAACTAAAATACATCCTCTGTGTGTATAGTTAAAATGTGCAGGTGGCAAAAATGCTAAAGAAAAAACAGGCCAAATATAATCTCAGCCAGGTAGGATTACATGGCATCCATAACAATAATTACATCATACCTGGTCATGAGATGTTACTATATTCCATTTCAATTAAATTATTGTTTAATTTATACTAATGTAGATAAATAAAGGGATACATTTATAATTGTTTTAGTCTAATAGACATAGGAACAGATTCTTTCAATAATATTGTCAATCCCCTGGAAAGAATCATGTCCCAAAGATATAGTCAGAAAAAAAATAGCACATCTTATATATTAATGTGTATGGAGTAAAAATTAAGTCCTAAAATCTTATTGGTAGCTAGTGATTATAGTTCTGCTTTATTTGCTTATGTGAATGTCTTACAACACTCATAGATAAGGAATACTAGAATTTTACACATCTATATTTATATAAACTGTCATCATTCTCATACAGGTCATGTTGGCTGCATGCCAGGTTTTCATCAATATGAATTGACAAATACTGTTTTTGATGTAATGTTAGATATAAAAAATAGATCTTGGATATATTAAATAATTTTAATTGTTTCCCAAATTTTCCCTCCTTGGCCATTAAAGCAGACAAGATAGGATATAAAGGTAACAGAACAAAAGCCTTAGGGAGATTGTCACAAAAAAAAAAAATTATAATCACTCTCCGCTCTGTCTTGAAGCACGTCACTACCGTGTTTTTGTTCAGTCTATCAATGTTTTATTGTGGTTCTTATGGTATTTCATTTTGTCCGTCCTAAATACTCAAATACGCACAGCTATTACATTTAGTTGGAAATCTTGTTGGTCCTGTCCCATCCGTATGCAGCCTGAATCCTAATGTTTGTTAGACTAGATGCTAAGCTGCTTCACTATTTCCTGAGCTTTGCTTCTTCTGTGGAAAGGAATGTATTTTTGGCATAAAGTATAGTCATAAAATTGACATATACTTTGTGCAATTATTTAAAGCACTGTAATTTCACATGAATATACGGCAACTCTGAGACTAGATGAAATTAACATTCTCTTTTATTGAGTACTAAGGAACATGCCTTCCTTTGAATTTTAAAAATACTTCTTTAAAACAAGGAGCTTAACAAAATCTACATAAATAACTTGTGATACAAATATATCAAATCATTATTCTTAAGAATAGAAGCACTATTGTTTATCTTGAGGCTATGTTGTATGCCGTGATGCTGTTGCCTGCTGTTTCACTTAAGAAAATGAAAATACAATTTTGTCTGGCCCGCAGGTATTTAGTGGTTTCTTAGATATATTTCCTGCCTGCACAGGTAAGTGGTGTCTCAAAGTGTCAGACAAATCAAAGATGCCACTTAGTTAAGAATAAGAATCCCAGTTAATGTTGCTGTTACTCTCCATGTGCAATTACAGTATTTGTGCTGTTCTGAAGGCCTGTTCCCAGTAAGTGTCCCCTGTTTGTATTTTAATTAGATTGAAATATTTTTGCAATATTTAAATCACATGGAGTATCCTTTTTGTCTATTTTAACAGAGGGATGCCCTGGCCTGTGTAATAGCAATGGAAGATGTACTCTTGACCAAAATGGCTGGCATTGTGTTTGTCAGCCTGGATGGAGGGGAGCAGGATGTGATGTCGCCATGGAAACTTTATGTACTGACAGCAAGGACAACGAAGGAGGTAGGAGGTGTAGAGCAAAATTCTTACACTGTTAAAAAATGTAAAATTATTGGCTTCTTAATCAGGTGAACAAAATAACGCTGTGAGACTGATACAGAGCTTTTACTACCTGGGATGAGATACATTCAGAAATGTGCTTCAACATTTATTGCCTTCATTTTGTATGCTATCAAATCCTTAAGTGCTGGTTACAACAAGCAAAATGTGTACATCAAAACCCATTAGTGAACATTAGATTATTACTGGTAGTATATCTATCAAAGAGCAAATACAATAATCCAATGAACTTCATCATAAAAGTGCATACCAACAAAAATGGTTGTGAAATCCATTTTCAGATTAAGTTTTGGAAAAGTTACAGGAATATGCTGAGAAATAGCTTCATAAAAGCTTTTCTTTTTTAACTGCCCTTTATCAGCAATAGTGTCATCCCTAATACTGCATACAGGCTCAACTTACGATCATTGATTCTAACTACATCACTTGGCAACATAAATTCCAGTCTCAGTTGCCATTCTAAGTCAAAAATTACCTATAACTGTGTATTAACTACCGTATATTATAAGACGCACCGGAGTATAAGACGCACCAAGGTTTTGAAGAAGCAATTTTAAAAAAAAGTAGGTAGGTAAATAGAGGGATAGAGAGAGAGAGAAAGAGAGAGAAATACAGTAAGTAGGTAGAGAGAGAGTAGGTAGGTAGGTAGGTAGGTAGGTAGGTAGGTAGGTAGGTAGGTAAACAGAGAGAGAGAAAAACACAGTAGGTAGGGGGAGAGAGAGTGTGTAGGAGGTAGGTAGAGGGATATATAGAGAGAAAGAGACAGAGACAGAAATACAGAAGATAGGTAGGGAGAGTGAAAGAGTGGGTAGAGTAGATAAGTAAGAAGAAAGAGAGAGTAAGGTAGGTAGAGGGATGGAGAGAGAGAAATAGAGTAAGAGAGAGAGAAATACAGTAGGTAGGTAGGTAAAGAGAGAGAGTAGGTAGATAGGTAGATGTGTCCAGGTGTATTTATCCATGTGCTGGAGAAGGAAATCGCTGACAATCTGCAGCATCTAAGACTTTGTTTCTGCTGACACAGCACTTGATCAATGTAATTCTCATCAATCAATTAAAGAACTTTCCAGGGGGGGGGAGTTTTTGCACTTTGCAAACCTTCCAAAAACAACCTGTTTTTCACGAAAACAGGCCTGTTTTGTTTTGTTTTTTTAAAGGCATGAATAGCTTTCGGGGGGCTTGCAGAGTGCTCCGGGGGGCCAAAAACAATTTAAAAATGACCAATTTTTCACTAAAACGGGCCCTTTTTAAAAAAAGATTGCATGCATAGCCTTATGGAGGCTTGTAAGGTGCTGCTGAGGGCTGGGGGGGGCAAGAAACGGCCCGTTTTTTGCTCATTTCTTCCCTTCCCAGCCCCAGGAGCTCTCTGAAATCCTCCATAAGGCTATGAACGGCCATTTTGGTGAAGGGGCGGGGTTTCAGGAGGCAAGAAATGCTGTATTCGGTTTATAAGACGCACCCAGATTTTCACCTCTTTTTTGAAGAAAACCCACCTCTTTTTTGAAGAAAAAAGGTGCGTCTTATACTCCAAAAATATGGTATATTCTTCAACATTTCCACCAACTTATTTAAAATTGAGGACTTTGTTATCCATTTTGAATCCTCCCAACTTCCTGACAGAAGCAAAAGTATTCTGTTTCCCGAATTACATTCAAGTTTTTATTTCTCTTTCCCTTTCATACGGGCCATATCATAACCTCTTGATTTTTTAAATTGCTCTTCTCAATATGCCCGGATAATGTTTTTCATGTTGCCCACCTCCTCCAGCCTCTTCTTGCCTGTCCTCTGTTTCTTAAATCAATGTAGTTATATTTTCACCTTGCATGTGTAAGAGGATGCTGAGGTACATTTCTAATTAACCATTTTGTCATATCTTTATATTTTGTTTAATTGCGTAACAAAAGGTGAAATGCCTATGTGACTTTATTCAGACCTAGACCATATATATATTCCAAACGGTATTCTCGTTTTGTAGCAACTTTTAGTTGTTCTGCATTTATCATGTGAGCAATTTGAAGTTGTAGCCTATCCACACATTCAGCAACAATGGAAAACTATGGAACATTAAATGTAGTTGGATCATTATGCGCTACAGTCAGAAACGAAATATAAGTGGAAATATAAAGCAGATGCTAATACACAAAATTGTTAGGAAAGTAACGTATCTCTTAAGGATGACAGTTTAGCAGATTGATTTAAATAAATAGTAAAACTCTGATCTCAGAGCATAACAATCACCTGCCATGATATTGATTTTTAGTGTTACTTAATATTGTGTAAAATCTTGAGGTTAAGAATTGAAAATTATAATAAGAAAACAATAGATTATGCCACTTATTAGCATAATAAATTTTAATTTCTATAATAATCAGATAAACAGTATGGACATTGATTTTCCTTATTATGCAGAAACACCATCCTGCCCAGCAATAGGTGTAATTTAGTATTCATGTAAATGATCCTGCTGAGTGTCATTATGTGTGTACAAGGAATTAAATAAAAATCCATTACTTTAATTCCTCCTTTGTCTTTAGGTAGAGAATACTTCTGCAAAAGATATTACCATTGTTGAATTACATTGATAAACATTACAAAATCTACCCTACTGAATTCAAAAGTTCTCCCCTCAAAATGTAAAATTCACCTTCTTATTAAAAAAAAAACTTAATTAGTGACCCACACAAATGTATCACTGTTTACTCAGTTATATATCCCTAACTTGAATATATTAGAGTCACAAAGCTGCAAGACGAATTTGACAAGTAAGATCACAGACTCTTAAATAGCTTTTTCTATTGAAAAGTGATGGGACTAGGATGCAGTTTAAAGCAAAACAAAATACACATGTATTTATCATGCATTTCAACTGTAGCGTTAAAATAAAATAGAATGATCATTACATTTTTTCTTATTCTTCACCATCTGAGTTTCTAAAATGAAAATAAAAAACATGAATTCCCATATCCTATTGTACATCTATGAATAACCTGAGTAAACCCCAGATCATTGCAAAATAATAGGACCTCTCCCTTTAATTTTTATTTTGCCAACTACTCATTTAAGGAATAAAAATATATCAGAGTCCTGATTAAAATAAGCCTCAAACTGTGAGATGAGCAGCATATAAATTTAATAAAAAATAAAAATTACTTTACCAATGAAATAAGACCCAGATAGTTTCAGATTCTGGTTTGGTAAGTGTCAAATCACATCAAATCTACAGCAGATCAAATGCTGATATAGTTTATACAAATGAAAGAATTAGGAGAACTCACAAATAGCTCTACTTTACAGGCAGAGACCGGTTTGTGAATTTTTTTGTGTTTTGTTTTAATTGAAGCTATATGCAAGTGAAACTCAAAAAATTAGACTATCGTGCAAAAGTTCATTTATTTCAGTAATGCAACTTAAAAGATGAAACTAATATATGAGATAGACTCATTATATGCAAAGCAAGATAGTTCAAGCTGTGATTTGTCATAATTGTGATGATTATGGCTTACAGCTCATGAAAACCCCAAATTCACAATTTCAGAAAATTAGAATATTACATGCAATCAATAAAACAAGGATTGTACATAGAACAATATCAGACCTCTGAAAAGTATAAGCATGCATATATACTCAGTACTTGGTTTGGGCCCCTTTTGCAGCAATTACTGCCTCAATGTGGTGTGGCATGGAAGCTATCAGCCTGTGGCACTGCTGAGGTGTTATGGAAGACCAGGATGCTTCAATACCGGCCTTCAGCTCTTCTGCATTGTTCGGTCTCATGTCTCTCATCTTTCTCTTGGCAATGCCCCATAGATTCTCTATGGGGTTCAGGTCAGGCGAGTTTGCTGGCCAGTCAAACACAGTAATCCCACGGGCATTGAACCAGGTTTTGGTGCTTTTGGCAGTATGGGCAGGTGCCAAGTCCTGCTGGAAAATGAAGTCAGAATCCCCATAAAGCTTGTCTGCAGAAGGAAACATGAAGTGCTCCAAAATCTCCTGGTAGATGACTGCGTTGACCCTGGACTTTATGAAGTAAAGTGGACCAACACCAGCAGATGACATGCTCCCCAAATCAACACAGACTGTGGAAACTTCACACTGGACTTCAAGCATCTTGCAGTGTGTGCCTCTCCATTCTTCCTCCATACTCTGGGTCCTTGGTTTCCAAATGAGATGCAAAAGTTGCTCTCTTCAGAAAAGAGGACTTTGGACCACTGAGCAACAGACCAGGTCTGTTTTTCTTTAGCCCAGGTATGACGCTTCTGACGTTGTTTGTTGTTCAGGAGTGGCTTGACAAGAGGAATACGACATTTGAAGTCCATGTCCAGGATCCATCTGTGTGTGGTGGCTCTTGATGCACTTTCCAGCCTCAGTCCACTCCTTGTGAAAGTCCCCAACACTTTTGAATGGCCTTTTCCTAACAATCCTCTCCAGGCCGCGGTCATCCCTGTTTCTTGTGCACCTTTTTCTTCTACACTTTTCCCTTCCACATAACTTTCTATTAATGTGCTTTGATACAGCACTTTGGGAACATCCAACTTCTTTTGAAATTACCTTTTGAGGCTTTCCTTCCTTATGGAGGGTGTCAATGATGGTTTTCCGCACAAGTGTCAGGTCAGCAGTTAGAGTGGGACACTTTGAGCCTAGAATATTGCACCTTTTCAAAATATTCAAATTTTCTGAGATTGTGGATTTGGGGTTTTCATGAGCTGTAAGCCATAATCATCACAATTATGACAAATCACTATCTTGCTTTGCATGTAATGAGTCTATCTCATGTATTAGTTTCACCTTTTAAGTTGCATTACTGAAATAAATGCACTTTTGCACGATAGTCTAATTTTTCGAGTTTCACCTGTATAGTAGTAAGGACACTCACAATGTGATACATGTCATCTAATCCTTTCACTGCTTTCCAGCAATATATACAGTATGTATGTATACATTAGTTAATATTATTTAGGCTGCTTAAGATTTAATAATAATAACCATTGTTTTTTGGTTATCTTCTTTTATGGGATTAGTCTTATCCTTTTCTTATTTGAAAGATTTCTGATAGCTCCTGATTATTCTGTATTTTTCTCTGAACAGTGTCCAGGTATATTCTGAACTATAAGATCATTTTTTTAAATTTAGAATTCTTTCATTAAAAAATGGAATAAGAATCCATTGTTGGTCCTGACTACAAAGTAGCTGTGATATTTCTAGAAACTTTTCACCTTTGTTTGTTTTTTTATATAGTGACAATATAACATTTGGAAAAGGTACTAGGCATATAAAATATATAGACATATTTTTTTAAACTTAGACTTTGAGGAAACCAGATTCATAACTATCCATCGCTCGCTTTGGCAAACAATTGATAAACATCATAAAAATATAAGAAACAGCAAAATGGTATGGTTCTGTATTTTGTCTGGTGAAAATGAAATTCATTTCGTGATTAATATGAGAAGAGAGCATTACAAAAATGTATCTACAATTGATCAGTTCAGAAGATGTCAGTCTCATACAATATTGCTATCACAATCCACATTCTAGATTTATATTTATATATAAATATAAAATAAAAGAGCTGTAGTCTTAAACTTCTGTGCTCTGTAGATTATGCAAGCCTATGTTCAAGCAAAGTTCTTTCATTTTCTTTCATCATTCCTTATTTTTTCACTTCTTTATTATCAATCTCTTCCTTTCTTGAAGATGAGATACAGGCAAATCCACTCATATTGAAGAACTTTTGTGATAGCTGTGATAAACTAGAGTTCACCTCTAGCAGCACACCAATA
Source organism: Natrix helvetica (assembly GCF_964273705.1). Lineage (NCBI taxonomy): Eukaryota > Metazoa > Chordata > Lepidosauria > Squamata > Natricidae > Natrix > Natrix helvetica. The sequence goes on along the minus strand of NC_138558.1, from coordinate 46,080,689 downwards.
GTCTACTTGTTTCTCAGCCAGCTCTAACTCTAAGGACATGGCCAGCAATATTCAAAGTAGCCAGAAGACCTGGCATTCTTCTACAAAGTCAAATGGTTCTGACCTTAGTGGGGGTGAAAGCTGATGATCCCAGAGGTCCATTTCCCAAATCCATTGCCACTAATTTCCTGACTTGGTGCTGTGAGGAAGGCCAGTGACTTCAATGAATTACATCTGCTCTAAGGATTGTCCTTCAAAAATAAGACATACAGGTAGTCCTTGATCTGTTACTATAAGAAATATAATATGGTCACAAATCATAATGGTCATTAAGCAAGATGCTTATATAATTGCCTTACATAATAACCCCATTCTATTTCTCATCAGAGTGGTCATTAAATGATCATGCAGTTTATTAGAGGAGCACAAGATGTCTTTGGGGTGGAGAAGACTGTGGGAAGCCAGCACAGGTCCAAGTCTGCACTCCCCAGCGCATGCATGGCCTGTTCCAAATATTCCAAGGCCTTCCCTACCTCATGCTCCCATTGCTTTATTCCCCTCAGACCTTAGGCTTGCTTCCCTACCCAACTGGGTCCCCATATGCTTGGACTTTCTTTTTCACTAGACTGGGTCCCCATAGACCCAGGGACCCTGCTTCCCACTCCACTGGGTCCCACATCTTCCTCACCCCTGTCACCGATCAATCACTTATCTTTTCAGTGCCTTAGTTACCTTCTTGTCACACAGTCTTCCTACATACAAGGGACAGAGCCACCTGGCTTCCATTGTGTAGGGAGGCCGAGGAGTGGAACGACCTGCTCATTTCCCAGTGCAAGTCCCTCCCAGAAGCAGATGCAGCCACAATTCATCAAAATGGGGCCTGCTTCCAGAAAGGTGCCATGCAGCCACCAATATGTTCTCAGGCCATGTGGCAGATTGGCTGCTATAGTGCTAAAAAGGAAGTGACTTATGGTGATGGGAGTGGGAACAGATGAGATCCAGAAGGGTGGGAGGGACCCAGCAGGATTGGAAGCAGGCTCAAGACCTGAGTGAACCTAACAGGATAAGGGGGGAGGGGGAGATAGCTGGAGGAGGCCCTGAAGTGCTTCTGTGGGTCAGTCATAAGTGTGGTGGATTCCAAATGCCCAAATTTTGTTCACATCATTGCGGGGGCACTGCAACAGCTGTAACTTTGGGTAAGGATTATAAGCCCCCTTATTTCAGAGCTGTCATAATTTCAAATGGTCACTGAATGAATTGTCATAAGTTAAGGACTACCTGTACTATTTTGGAACTCTCCAGGCTTGTCGGATCAAGAAGGCAGAAAGGAAAAAAACAAGAATACTCCCTTCTTTCATTTTTCTCAAATTATCTTGGTCTGATTAATTTTAAAAACCCGATTTTTATCCAGGTTATATAGACTTTCTGTAGCCACTGTATGACTATGGAATGCCCTAAATATACATATATAGTTAGTTTAGTAATAACAATACAAAATAGATGTGTAAACTAATATGCATTTATGTGGAAACATTAATGCTGTCTGAGTTTAGTTCTTTCCTTCAGACCTTTCATTACCTAACTGCTGTAGATAACAATTGTGAGTGATTGTAGACTCGTTTTTATACAGTATCTTGTCCTGCCAATGTTGGTGTGGAATTGGGTTTTTTTTAGGGGGGGGGGGGTAGTTCCCTGATTAGGGAATTGTTTGGTGCCTGATTGTTTGTCTGGTGTTATTCCTACCTATCTTGATGTTAGCTGCTGGAGAGGATGTGTTCTTGTCTTTTTCTTTATTTCTTAGTGGGTTTTTTTTTTGTTGGTATTGCTTTTTCCTTCTTAGCTAACCAAGCTCATAGAAAACATACCAAGGACACCACCGTTAAATTGTGAGCTTCATATGTTCTCTTCTATTTGAATATATGATATGTATTTTACAACTTATTCCTCAAACTGCATTGAGACATGTGGCAATTATATTTGGACCCTATATATAAATTATTTAGATAGCATAGAATCTGGTACTGCCATTTATTGAAATTCTCCATTGGTTAATGGAAGGAGGGCTGTTGCCTCTTACATAATGTCAAAATCTGGTGAAACGTCAGGAACAGATATGTTGGAAAAACGAAGGTGAAATGGTATGTTTATCCCAAAGAAGAGAAGTTTAAATGACTAAAAATCTTCAAATACCGGAAGTGCTGTCACAGGAAACATGGTATTGATTTATGTTTCATACCTCCCAAGGATAAAATAAGAATTTCCTAACCATAAATAAACAGCATATTGTGCCTCCTCCTGATTTGGAGTCTTCATTACTGTTGGTTTTCAAGTAATGGTTGAACAACCATTAATTTGGGTGGTTTGAAGATTCCTGTTCTAGGCAAGGAGTTGCCTTAGAAGACCTCCAAGGTTTCTCCAACTCTGATTCTGTCAGGAAAAGGAATGACAAATGTCACCGTGCCTGAGCAAATGCACATTTATACAATATTAGATTCAGTACATAGTGGAAAAATTAATGAGCATGTGTTGGCAAAGTTTCCGTAACAAGTTCTATTCCTAAATATTTTTCCAGAATTTTCCATGGACGTTATCAACATTTTGTTGCAGTGCATCTTTTAAAAACAGTATTATATTTTCAGCCTTTAAAAAATTGTTTAAAGGTTTTGTATAAATGGAGGTTCAAATGAAGAATATAAATACTTCATATAAATGATAATTTACTGAATGAGACTGTATGCAGTATACTGTACCTGATTGATTGATTGATTGATTGATTGATTGATTGCATGCTATCCAAGTGGCGTCATCTCTTAGTAATCATATACATATATTGACAGATGACAATCTGTCCCTAATCTGGTTCTGCAGACTTCCAACAGTGCACAGATTGGCACTGTAACTGAGTCCATCAGTCTTTTTTAACTGGGTACATCTGATTCATTTTTAGAGGTAGATCAATAAGCATGTAATAATTTGCATGTACTATTAATCTTGTGGTTAAATTTTATAGAGCTAGCTTTTCAGATAAGTATCTTTAAATGTAAGGAGAAACTTTTTGTTTTCTCTTGTCATTATTTTAAACAACTGAGATTGAAGTTTCAGAAGTGTTTTTTCCCCAAATCATCATGCACTCTATGTTTTTCATTGAAAATAAAACATATCATCCAGACTATTTTTTTAACATAAGAGACTAAATGTAATTTGGGGTTTTTTATAAGCTGCTTGAAACAAATAGAGAAATGTAGATATTTTCATAGTGCTTCACAATGAATTTTAAGTCTTAAAGTGATAGTAGGGAGTTACTTCTGTGAAAACATCTGTTACAGGGTTGTGTAACTTAAGCTATTTCGGTTTATTCAAAAAGCTGTTTAAAATATTATTTTTAGCATTATGAATGAACACAGCAACAGTACAATTAATCTTTTACATAATGTCTTTAAGAGCAGGTTAATTTAGCATGTTATTGCTGCCATTTAACTTAGTTAATAGCTAGGAACTTTAAAAAGCAGGTTCTGCTACATTTTTAATATTGAGTAATAAATGTCTTTAGCCACTGACTGAATATTTAAGGATAAGGTTTTGATGACCATAGCAAGACCATAACAAGAAAGACAATAACATCATACAATTGCGCAAGATTGTGGTTTTATGGCAGGAATTTTTGTGGGTTTTGAACATTGCATTTCATAAATATTTCAGTGTGTTAAGCTAATGCAGTAGCATCCATTGCTTTTATCTTATTCTTGCTGAAAATTAGCAGAAAGATGCATCCTGAAAATGTTATGTTGAAAAATACTTGTTCTAAAAAATTGCATATTATTTTAATAAATAAATAAGATAGATTTGAGGGCTACATGCCAGCTACTAAATGTCCATCAATATTCTGGACATTTTAAATTGTTATCAACAAATTATGGTTGTATTACTTATGTAGAATAGTCACATCTCTTTTAAATACCAAGATTTTTTTCCCTCCAGTAATACGGAGAGGTTTAGTGACACAGCTCATACATCATAAGATAAACATTTGCCAATATTTCTAAATATACATTTGGGATTTGAGACATACTTTGCTGATAGAGCACGTAACTTGCATACAGGAATTAAATCTTGGATTAATTGATACAGTGGAGAAAGATGGCCCTTTCTAAACTTCTGAGGAGCTCTTTCCCATCTTTGTAGACATGATTGGACTAGGTCAATTCAAACTTTGATTCAATATATTGGAGCTTTCTTTGTTCTTAAATATCAATATTTTCATTTAATCATACCAATGGATTTTGAAGAAATCTTGACTGCTGCACACCTTTAATAAATAGATGGTGACATTGCTCAAGAGTTTTAAAGAAAAAAATGTCATTCATTTGTAATGATCTCAGTTCTTTATTTAGTTATTATGCAATATATCTTAAAAACATACACTGAATTATTTTGATGTCATTATTTTGCTACAGTATATGACTTACTCTCTTAAAAAATATTTCAGCATTCTCTTCTCAAAAACATGTGTACATTCTTCTTCAGAAGAAGAATCTGTGGCTCTTGAGTCATATGCCCTGTAGATATCTCCATGCATTGTTCCTAATTCCTTTTTAGTGTAAAATTTGTTTCTTCAGTGATATGTGGTTCAAGAAAGAGAGTATTTTATTAATAACATGCATTTCCCTTCTTCCTTGTATGACATAATCTAAATTCTTCCAGTAGTGGTGTGTCTGAAAAGGCTTCTGCATCTTATTAAATATTGATATTGTATATATTAACATACTGTATAGAACTATGGTGTAGTAATTAAGGCACCAGTCTAGAAGCCAAGAGACTTCTAGTCCCACTTTGGATACCAAGCTAGCTGCGTGACCATGGACTACTCACTTTCTCTCAGTCCTCTGATGGAGACAGTGTCAAATTCCTTTTGTAAAACCTGGATAAGAAAACTGCAGGGAATTGTCCAGGACGTCGTAAACAATTGGACAGGACTGAATGGGAGAAAGAGAGAGAGCATGTACACGCACGCACGCACACACATACACTCATGTTCTATGACTAGCAAGAGGTGCAAGTATTTTTTATGTTCTTAGTTTGTCTGTGTTTAATTCATCCAATCAGAAATGTGATTGTTTCTTTTAGAGCATCTCAGAGCAGGAATTGCTAGTGAACTGTTGCCACTAAGGTGGATTTTTACAAAATCAAAATTTCTGGAGAAATTATAATTCTGTTTAGGGATTTTAGCTTATTTAATGTGTGTGTGTGCACACACATACACATGCACATGAATGTACAGAGAGCATACATAAACACATTCACTGGGCTAGGAATTTTTTGTCTTTCACTGTGAGTTTTATTGTGTTGTGGGCGGTGCATAAAGGGAGGCTCAGTCAATCTCATTGTACACATGTTGTACTCTGACAATAAAGGTTTGAATTGAATTGTCATAGAGGGAGGGGGAGGAAAGGAGACAGAGTTGCAACATTACTTCCCAATTACTGTTTAGTACAAGAATGGAGTGGAGTGGAATAAGAATAAAATGGAGTGGAATATTCTTCACAGGCCAAATGTGATTGGCCACACAAAGTAACATAATCCTAAAGTACCAATAGTAGAAGATAATAGGAAAGATGAGAAGGATAATAGTTATACAGCCCTACCACATGGGTAAATATCTTTTGACATAAGACAATGCTGTGGGAATTAGGTGTTCAGTAGAGTGACAGCACGAGGGAGAAAACTGTCCCTGTGTGTAGTTATTTTGGCATGTAGTGCCCTATAGCAGTAAACCTGAGAGGAGGAATTGAAACCATTTATGTCCAGAATGTGACGGGTTTGTAAATATTTTGTCAGTCCTCTTCCTGGTTCATGCAGTATACAGGTCTTCAATGGAAGTCAGGCTGGTTGCAATCGCCTTTTCTGCAGTCCTAATTGTACCTCTCCTGTTTTGTTGCTGTACTGAATCAGATAGTTATAGAAGTACAGATGACAGATTCAATAATTCCTCTATAAAGCTGAATCAGCAGCTCCTTGGATAGTCTGTGCTTTCTGAGTTGATGCAGGAAGTACAGTCTTTGTTGTGCCTTTTTAATGATGGTTCTAATGTTACGTGTCCATTTCAAGTCCTGAGAAATTATAAAACCCAGAAAGGGTTTTTAAGGTCTCTACTGTTTTGATATTGTAAGAGGTGGTAGAATATGAGAGCTCTTCTTAAAATCAACTCTCATCTCTACAGTTTTAAATGTGTTCAGATCCAGATTGTTCCAACTACACCATAGGGCCAGTTGTTTAACCTCCTGTCCGTATACAGACTCATTACAGTCTCAAATGAGACCAATGACTGTTGTATCATCTGCAACCTACAGTACTTTAAGAGAGGAATCCTTCAAGATGTAGTCATGGATATAGAGAGAAAAGAATAATGGAAGGAGCACACACTTCAGGGAGTGGGACCTCCTGTGTTAATTGTTTGAGTATTCAATGTGATTTTACCTGCTGCTTTCTATCTGCTAGAAGGCTTATAATCCACCTACAAATATGGTCAGGCACAGCTAGCTGAGTCACTTTGGAGAGAAGAATTTCTGGAATGATGGTATTGAATGCCAAGCTGAAGTCTACAAAAAGGACCCTTGCATAGATCCTTGGAGGTTCAAGATGTTGTAGATGTAGTGCACTGCAGTGTTAACAGCATCATCTACTGATCTCTCTGCACAGTAGGCAAATTGCAAGGAGTTTTAGCAGTGGATCCATAATGATGATTTTCAGGTTGGCCAATACTAACCTTTCAAAAGTTTTCATAACTATTGATATCAGAGCAACCGATCTGTAGTCATTCAGCTCCTTGATGGAGGCTTTCTTGGCCAGCGGGATGATAGTAGAGTGTTTAAAGCAAGAAGGGGCGTAACACATCTCCATTTATTTTTATTTTATTTATCTATTTATTTTAGTTTAATAAAGATGAGGGTGTAGATGAGGGCCAGTTGATTAGTACAGACTTTGAAGAAAGAAGGAGTTACTCTGTTTGGGCCTGGTGTTTTTCCAGTCTTTTCTCTGTGAAACAGAGACCCCACACCTCTTTTTCTAGGATCACCAGAGAAGGCTGAGAGGAGTTAAAGAATTTAACTAATCCGAGCTCCCTACTCTTTTTAGGAAGCTACACTTCTAATTTCATTTCACATTACATTCAATACAGCAATCATGTAATTGTTCATTAGAAAAAAAACCACTAATAAGTATTGCTGTTTTTCTTTTGACTTTTTTGTCTGTAGATGGATTGGTTGACTGCATGGATCCTGACTGCTGTTTGCAGAGTTCCTGCCAAAACCAGCCTTACTGTCGAGGATTGCCTGACCCACAAGATATTATTAGCCAAAGTCAGCAATCACCATCTCAGCAAGCTGCTAAATCCTTTTATGATCGGATTGGTTTTCTTATAGGACCAGAAAGCACACATGTTATTCCTGGGGAAAGCCCATTCAATAAGAGGTGACTATCATTGTAGTATTAAATAAAAAGTAATGTCTTAAGGACTTTTTTTACATTTCTGATGCTCTATTTTTCCCCCCAGGATAGTTGGAAACCTTCAAACTTTGAAGTCGAACTGTGTGGCTATTATGTATAAAACTTCAGCCCTTTTACACACCTTTTCTTGTTTGTGGTATCTACGTTCTAGGGTTCTGCAAATCTTACTCACCCATACTGATTTGAGTTAGTGCTGCTGGAAGTATATCACTCATGTGAAAATACTTCTGAAGGGAAAGCAGTAATGCACTTTTAAAACAAAACTCAATGCATAATATAAATTATGAATTATTTTAGTAACACTGTGAACTCTATAACAGCACAGTGCATAAACTGCCTGTACAGACTTTATTCAGCAGTTGCACATTCCAATATAAGTTGGTAACAGAAAGCAGGTCTTCTGTGCCTTATTGAGAGAAAGTAGTAATTTATATTAAAACGCTCCTATCTGGAATAGTTTAGCTGTATTAATCCAGCTTGACACAGCTATTATTTAAAAATATTAGAGAAATGTTTCTTAAGACTCCCATAAATTCTGTATTTTATATTCCCCAAAGATGCAAAATTTCTTGCCTAAAGATCTTGCCTAAAAACAAACTAGCAAAACACTTTTCTTTGGAAAAATTCAAAAATTAGGTCCTGATTTTAAAACATCATTACTAATTTATTCATTTTACCCAATGACTCAGAATGCTTTGGTTGTAATTCAGAAAGCCTGTATTTGAAATCAGGGAATTGTACACAGTAGTAGGCATTTACAGTAGTGTTCTCCTGTTGTAGCATATCGTATAAATTGGAAAAATTTATACGATACATATGTCCATACGTACCACAAATTGAAATTATATAGAATTAATAACATTTTTATTTAATAGCTCAATAGTGTTTGAAGAATGAAAAAAATCATACCATTTATGTAGGGTGCATTGCTTCTTGAACTTTTCCTATTGACTATTGATTTTGAGGTGTTGATTTTCTGATTGAATGAAATCTGCCACCAAATGTTTGTACTCATATTTGCAGTTAGAAAGGAAGATGACACAGTTGAAAATGCTAAATAGAAGCTCAAATTCTAAATATATTCAACATGGAATTAACATTTCAAATTCTAAATATATTCAACATGGAATTAACATTTCAAATTCAATAAATTAAATGTAGTAATCATACATAGGATTGCACTATAAATTACTGCATAGCCAATAACATTTTCATAGAAAGAAATATACCGGATCTGAAAAGGACCTTTAGCAACCAAATATAATGGGCACAGCTATATTTACTTGATGCAACTTTTTGGTATTCAGATATTGCATGTTCACATACATTAAAGTATATGGCATAAGTAAATAAGAATTTGAAATGAAGTTGAAATTAAATTGCTTATAATGCTGTGAAACTGATATAATTTAATGTTTATTGTTGGACAAAGTCTCATTTGTAAGATTTCTGAATGATCTAAATTTATTTGCTTTCTCCACAGTCTTGCATCTGTTATAAGGGGTCAAGTATTAACAGCAGATGGAACACCACTAATTGGAGTTAATGTCTCCTTTTTACATTATCCTGACTTTGGTTATACAATCACTCGTCAAGATGGAATGTAAGTTTTTTTCATGCACTTGAAATATGGCAGTTTTCGATCTTCCAACTACATATCAAAATCATTGCACTGATAGGTTGCAGGATAGCTAACTATCATAAGGTTGAAACTGATTGGACTTCGATAAGTGACCATCAGGAGGAATCAAATTTATCAGCTACATTGGGAAGCAAAAAAAAACTGGTTTGCACCAGTATCAAACCAATGCTAGGAAAACTAAATAAATATGTTCCTGAAGTCACAAGGAGTTGTGCTTAACTTAGAGGAGTTATTACCATTAAATCTTAATTGTATATATCATTGGAAAGCTATAAATTTAAGTTGTATTACTAAATAATTATCTGGTTTACCTAGGTTTGACTTGGTGGCAAATGGTGGTGCATCATTAACTTTAGTATTTGAACGATCACCATTCCTTACTCAGTACCATACAGTCTGGATTCCATGGAACGTCTTCTATGTCATGGACACCCTTGTCATGAAGAAGGAGGAGAATGACATTCCTAGCTGTGATCTGAGTGGATTTGTGAAACCAAATCCCGTAATTGTATCATCACCTTTATCTACTTTGTTCAGGATCTCTCCCGAAGACAGCCCTATTATTCCTGAGACACAGGTAAAGTGCCATTTAAGTGTAAAGATCTTTGCATACAAATAGTTGAAATATATATTTTAAGTCTGGTTAAAAAGTTTCAACTTTATCAATTCCTAAGTATTTATCAATACTCAGCTAATGTCTTCACCTTTCATTCTGATCCCTTGAAGTCTTGTTAGTTTCATTTTAGAGTTATGTGATTCCATTTCACTCCTGTTTCCTGACACTTTGTCTTACCATTTTCTGACCAAACAATTATGTGACACCTAATAGTTAATTTGTCTAAAAGAAATCTCAATTTTGCTTGTCAAACATCCAATAAGCTGCAGGAAAAGAATGAATTAATGTAAATGTCTTTTTTTTATTCTTCTATGTTATTCCTAGAATATCTGCCTATAAGAAAGACTAATTTGAATACGTATATTTAATAGAGAGAGTTACTGCCACATATTTTTTGAAATATTGAAGAATATGGATGAGGATAGTTGAGAGTCCCCAGATATAGAAAAGTTTTTATTCTTGGTTTTCTGGCAAATAGTTTTTCCACTATTTTGTTGTTTGTTTATGAGGGGGTTTATTGGATACATTTATGTATTCAGTACCATTTAATATCCATCTACTTACCTATTAACATTTGCCCATTTTATAACTTGATATTCATTTCATACCTATGTACACGTATTCACAAAAATGCTTTTGAACCCTTTCTTACCTATACAAAAATAAGTGAATCACCTACATTCTGCCTACCTTCTGCCTTAGATCTTGCTTTGGAATGTAAGTCCTTGCCTCATTACTTCCATAGTGTTCATTGTAGAGACAAACCAACATTTCAAACATATGTTTGTGAAAATGTGTTAAAATTTAGTCTTCGACTTAGAACAGTTAGTTCAGTGACTATTCAAAGTTACAACAGCATTGAAAAAATGTGACTTACAACCATTTTTCATAATTACAACCTTTGCATCATCCCCATGATCGTATGATCAAAATTCAGATGCTTGGCAACTAGTTCATATTTATCACCATTGCCTTGTCCCACGGTGATGTGATCATCTTTTGTAACCTTCTAACAAACAACAATGGGAAATCCAGATTCACTTAACAACTGAGTCACTGACTTATCAACTACAGTAATTCATTCACAACTGTGTCAAGAAAGGTCATAATATGGAGCAAAACTCACTTAACAAATGTCTCACTTAACAAATTTTGGACTCAATTGGGGTCGTACGTTGAGGACTACCCATTTATAGTTTTGTCTCCAACGTATTTCTTACATTCATTTTCTTTCTTTAGCAGGTTAATTCTGAATTCATGTCACATATTTTTCTATGGAAAAGGTAGTACATAAAATAATGTAAAAATTTACTGTTTTAAGTATTACGAAGGAATTGCTGTATCCATAAGTTGAAACCATGCCTAGTTGTGCTTAAAGCAATCTCACTGAAGAAGAGAAACATTAGCTATGACCTTTTGTTTCAAATGATTTAAGTAATCTATCTTAGATCCAACTTCTCTGATTGGTATATTGAGTAAGGGAAAAGCAGTTATGAAGAAGACGTTATGAAAAGATGTGTGAATGATTTTTTCCTTGCATGATTTTTCACTATATCTTATCAGTGCAGTAGTATAACTAGTTGGTAAAGACAGTGTTATATATAATGTATTTATATACAGGAATAAATCATAGATTCTTTCACAGGTTGATTAGTTTAAATAATATGACAGGAAAACTACATTTTCATTTGCTTGTTTCAAATCTATATTTTCATGTTTGTTGATAATACTTTAATAAATTTTAAGGGGAAAAAATTAAATTATAAGTAATTCAGGTATTTGCACTGAAAACCTACAATTTCCCATTTTCTTGTGACCCTTGGGAAGCTTTTCGGAGAGTTGTAAATCAAATTCATTCTGTGAATTTCTTTCCATTCTTGCTTAACTAAGTAAAAAATAATATTTTGCCTTATAAATACAATAATTTCACGAATCAAATAACAAGGAGGGAAGAAAAGACTGTTCTTCATGTCCATCAGCTCATTAATATTTCCTCAAGGTATACAGCACTCTTCAAATGCTTTTGGGTTTCTGGCCATAATAAATATGAAAAGACTATACTGATTGATTCAGAGTGGTGAGACTAATTTATTTACTATTAAATATATATCCCACAACAATAGAAATATAAGATATAAATCTTAATAAAATTAATAAAGGTAATTACAAAAACTAACATTAAAATCAACCATTTAAATAAAGAGATATGTTTGACATCTTCCTTAGTAGTAGGAGAGGGTCGGTAGACATCCTTCAGAACACATTCCATAGACTGGCAGCCACACAAGAATAGATCCTTTTCCATGCCAAATGTTTGGCTGCAAGGACGTCATCAACAGTGTTTCTCCTCTAAGTTACAGAGAAAATTCATATGGTATATCAGTTCCACAAATAATCATGTCTAAGCCATTTAGGACTTTTAAAATGAACACTAGCACCATATATGGTGCTTGATGAATAACTGGTAACCAGTGCAGATCTTTATTTACAGGAAATGTTTGATTTCTGTTCCTGGTATTAATGAGCCCCCTCATTGTAATTTCTCAGCATTTCTCACATAAAGGGCATTGCAATGCAGTAATCAATACATGTTGCATCTGTTCATACGTTCGACTAGATCAGGAAGACCTAGTTGTAATTACGGAGATACAGTCCTTGTCGCAGAAGAATTTCCAAGCAGTAGAGCTGGAGGAATATTGACCCATCCAAGATCAGCTTCACCTTAATTCCAAAGTCTCTGTTTCTTTCTCACAACAGTGTTTCCATCTAGCCTGGATTTGATTTCAGTGTGTTCTTCGTTATATAGCCTTTATTGAAATGAGGCCATGCTCAAGGGTATTGATTGCTTCCTTGATATTAAAAGATAGGGAGCAGTAGAATTGGGTTTGGGTTCTCGCTTTATACATGAGACCAAGATTCAAACTATTCTACTTCAGGTACATTATGCAAAGACCCACTTCCAAAAGTTGTTTGGAAAATCTAATGCTAGGAAAGGTGGAAGTAAAGAGAAGATGAGAACCAACAGCAAGGTGGATGGACTCCGTCACAGTGGCAATGAGTACATTATAAGACCTCATTCATTTTCATGAAGAAAATCTTTTTATTGCTAGGAATTTAAAATAACTTGATGGCAGAAGATTGGTTTTTTTAAAAAAATGCAAAGCTCCAAACCAGCTGTTTCAGATTTTAAACAGCATAGGAGACTGTGAACAATGATACGAGTATCAAAGAGCAGTACGCCACAACACCTTCTACACATGGAATCACTATAAAACATTGCTCCCAAATACCCAATTCTGCGAGATGGTCTAGATCAGGATTGTCAAACTTAATTTCATTGAGGGCCACATCAGGATTGTGTTTGACCTCAGGGGATCAGAGTGCCTGTGGCCAGGGTAGTGTGGCCAGCTCAACATCACTCATGCTTATGGTGGCCCGAGCACTCTTCCAGAGAAAACAGGCTCCTGAGCTCTGTTTTCTGTTGCAACTACCTCCTGCAACCCTCTGCCAGCAAAAACAGAGCTTGGGAGGGCTGTGTGTGCCCTCCCAAGCTCCATTTTCTCTGACAGAGGCACCGCATGCCAGTCCTTCTCTTTTTCCTGGGCGGCCATGTGGGCCAGATCTAAGCACCCCGCAGGCCAGATCCAGCCCCCGGGCCATGAATTTGACACCCCTGGTCTAGATTAATATTATTTTTGAAATCTACAGAGCTGTCGCTGTAATCTATTGCATATAGTGTTCGATACCAAAATGGTTTGTCAATTAATATGACAAATTGAGTGCATAGATTTGAGCTAGATCAGTTTCAGATTATTTATTTAGGTTTTCTTTGGTGACCTGTATCTGTCACCCATTGACAGATGGTGTCACACATTGGCGTTTTTGACGCATATTTTGAGCGACAGGGAGACGTAGCAGAGGGATGAAAAAGCCACATGCAGCTCCAGAGTCGCATGTTGCGGATCCCTGGACTAGACAGTCACTTGTCTGAAATGGTATAGATTCTCCTACTTGAGCAGGGGGGTCGACTAGAAGATCTCCAAGATCCCTTCCAGCTCTGCTCTATGCTATGCTATTCTATTCTCCAAAATAGCTCATATGAGTAGTAAATGGGCTCATTCTGCAATATATCCTGTTGTTTTCGTATTTCATTGGCTAGTTTTGGCTTGTTGCAGCTTTAATTTCTTAAGCAGTCCATCAGATAATGCAAAATTTCCTGTGGAGAGGCTGCATTTGGAAGGTTTCCACTTTTTGGATCTCTGGTTGTAGATGTGTCTTTAATTTGGCCCCATAGAGTTTCAACATTTGAATTATTGTACTTGTTTTAATTATACACCATTTATCTATATGACTACGAATGAGTCATCAGTGGTCAGTTGATTTCTCTTTTCCACACTGATAATTAGTTCAAAGGGCTGATCAGGGATTTTCATGAAGATAACAATAGCTTTCATGTTGTCATCAGCAGAAATTGCAATGTCATCTGTATACATGAAGTTGATGATGAACGCTTCTTGGCTAAATTCAATTCCACATTTATTTATGAAAAATTGCCTTATGGTGGAATATTGTAGCAATAGAATATTCTATTGCAGCAATACAATAGTAGTGGAGACATGACACATATGTGGCATTAAAATACAAGACACGTCAAGCACTGTAATCAGGAGTTGCCCTTTGTTATGATAACAGTATTTTTGTAATGAGACAAGACCTCCAGAGCATCACTTGGGGTCAAGGTACAATGCTGATTATCATGAAAATACTACCTAAGCCTGTGTTGAGGGATAACTTCACCCAGTTGTTTTCATGTAAAAGTTAAACAAGAGATTTGAGAGCATCAACCCTGGAAGCCTGCTTTCTCTATTATGGTCCCTGCCCTCTGAAGTAGAATCTGAGATCTGTGTGTTTCTTACTATGATGACATTCCAGAAGGCTTTGAAATTATGGTTGATCTCCCACACCTTAGATAAGATATTTGTGGAGCCTGTCGGTTATGTTTTCTATTTGACAGAATGTGCTTGTCTAGAAGCACCACATCTTCTTTCTACTAGTTCCTTTTATTTTTTCTAATGTTTTCTTATAAGCCCTAAGAGTCACTCTGGAGTTGGACAGCCTCTGCATTTCATATATAAATAAAATAAAGTTCTGAGGCAACCTATAAACCACAGGCTTTGCAGTCACTCATCTCTCCTATCATCACCAATTGGAAAGAACCATAGGTCTCTAAAGATTAGGTGGAGACAGAGAAATAAGTGTTTTTACTGCACCCCCTGTTGTGGAATCAGATTTCAAATGGGCCCTGAAAATGCTCCCACTCCATGTTTGATATCATTCAAAAGGGAAGTTTCTCCATTTGTTCATCAACCTTATATTGGATTTCTTATTGTAGAAGGTGGCAGTGTTCCATTAACAGGACTCATGTACCCCAAAGCATATATGGATTTGAAGAATGAATCTGAATAGTAGCATAACATTTATATAGCACATTTCCCCCAAAGGGAATGCATATGCTCTCCACCCTCAAGAGCAGATATTTCCTTTTACTTTGATGATACCAATGCTCAGTCTAAATCTAGCTTTTCGAGGGGTGGGGGGATTCTGATGTTTAATAATTAATAATATGTGGGCCTAACAAAGCTATATCCGAGTTGCTATAAAAAATTTCTTGCAACTCTGAAAAGTATAGTATTTATTTTGTTTCAGAAGCTACATGACTTGATTTGAGATTTACAGTTCTCTGTTTAGGAAAATTTTCATCTTAATGAGGAATCTTGATAGCTTTATAGCTGAAATTTAAATTTCTAATTTGTAATGTTTTTTTTCAACTGAGTTGGAATTGACTTGAAAAAAGCAGTTGACTGCTTGTCTTGTTGTTAGCATGACTTTTTGAGGAAAGGAAAGTGTTTTTAAAAATTTAAAACGTTTCTTATATCAATGAATATTGATTAAAATACATAAGTAAGCTTCCCTAAGCAATATTTTAAACATTTTCATTTTAGTAACAACCGTATCAAATATAATTGTAACATTTGGAACTAAATTCTATAGGAATTAGAACTTACAAAATTAAAGTTGTTGTATTTGTACTTTAAAATAAGATAGTTTCTCTTTTATCAGGCTTCACATACAATACACATTTTCACAGGTATCAATAGAAAAACTTCTTATGTGAGAAGGAATCTTGCCTTACTTTTTATTTTTTTTAAGTATTACTTGTTAAATTCCATATTTTTTTAAAAAAAGATTACATTTCTATAAATGAATACTTCTCTTTTAAACTTTTTATCCCTTTATGCTTAATCTTGCTTTAGTCTACTGTTGTAATGTGGGAATAACCTTGAGAGATAAAGGGAAGACATGCTGCATAGGGAATGATCATACATAAGAGAGAGGAGCCCGCAAGTGCTTAACAGTCAGAAAAAGAAATCTAGGAAGGACTCACCATAATTAATCAGGTTGTTGAAAGTGACAATGAGAAATTTGTACTTTTAATGTAGCCATATAATAAAGTAGAACTAGTTCATCTGGTTCTGTTTCCTGTCTGGTTTACTTGGGAGGGTTGACAATTGTAGTACTCTTCTTCATGTATTTTACAATGAGTATTTGATTATTATTATTATTTTAAAAATACAAAATGACATGCAATCAAACAAATGGGGATTGTAAAACTTTTCCTACTCTGTGTATTACTAAATTCATTTTTATATATATAAACTATAATATTTGATCAAAGCAACAAGCAATTATTCTGAAAATTGTTCTTTATTGTCTCATACTGACAATAGATAACATGAGGGCAAAGCGGCCAGTCCATGGTTAAAAATATAAATCACAAATGCCACTACAGTGACATCATCAGTCCCTCCAAAATATATAGCCAAAATAAGTCCAAGAATCCAGGAATTCACAAACATATTTAAAGAATAAAACCATAATATCAGCAGTATATAATACTAGCTGAATACCCAAACTCCCCTACGAAACTATGTGATTGTGCTTGATAAATCAACACTTACAACTTGAAAATTAATGAGTACTTCCGATCAGTGTCTCCTCTGCCCTTCTCTCCCTCAGACCTGCCCCACAGAAACCTCCCCTATTGTATCCCCTTTTCTCCATCAGGCTTGCCCCACAGAAGCATCTCATATCATATCTCCTCCTCTCTCTCAGGCTTGTCCCACAGAAACCTCTCCTATCTTATCACCTTCTCTCCCTTAGGCTCCTCTACAAACTCCCAGCCAGCAGGCTCGATGAATCACATGCTGGCCATGCCCACATCCAAGGTTTCAGGTTGGGAGGGGGAGTACAATATCTAACTTCTTAGCATCAGAGCATATTAATAATAATATAAGAAATTCTAATGATCTGATGGTCATTTTGAAAAATCCTTTCTTAGTGAGCACCTAGAATCCAAGAGGAACATACGTGGGAAATTTGAAGTTTGTAGGGTTTACAGTTCTGGAGATTTTGTGATGATGCGTGAGTGGCATTTCGCTTTTATATATATATAGATACTAATATACCATATTTATTAGATGTAGATAAAAGTAAAGCTAAAGGGCAGTTTGGTGTAGCAGTTAAAGGCATTAAGCTAAACACCATTAAACTGTGAACTCTAGTTATTTCTTAGGCATGGTGCCAGTTGGATAGCTTTAGACGAATCACTGTCTATCTACGCCAGGAAGAAGGTAATGGCCAACCAAGAAAATTGGGTAAATTTGTCCAAGCAATCATCGGGAGTCAAAACTGACTTGAAAGTGTGTATGCATTTGAGCATGTGAGCGCACGCGCGCATACACCATGCATTAGAAGCAGGAAAAACAATTATTGAGTTGGGCTTGGTTTCTGGGGTTCCTGGAAATGTACCAAAAGCCATAGCTCAGAATGATAGATGCTGCTGAAGTAATGGTCTACTTCAATGGATACAAGACAATTTATATGAAATAATGCTATTAAGGTTGTATTCTTTTCTGGCAAAAATAATTGGAAAATTTTGCCGGCATGGTCTTCTTCCAATAGTAGTATAGGGGTTCTAGGTTGTTGTGATATTGATCATATAATCCAGAAAAGTTAGTTTAAATTTCATATTGATTAATCATCATTAATTGAGAATATTATTGAAGACATACTATGTCAAACAGGTAAGTTAAATTTTCTGTAAACTTTTAGTCCAGATTAGTTTAAAAGAAAAAGTTTTAAGTCTAATTAAATGCAGTCTCAAATTTCATCAACATTTGTATAATGTGAGTTATTTTCAATACTACTATATTTGCTATGGTTCCATAGAGAATATTTTTCTAAAAGTATCTGCACTTGTACATCTTGATAAAACTAATAAATTGCATTTCAAAATTCCAGTAAAACTGGATAGTACATCATATAAAGCTGAATGGTATATTACTATTTTTAAATGATTGCTATAAAACTAGATCTATGGCTACAGTAATTATCCAAATATGTGCACTAAACAAATAGCAAACTCAGGTTAATTCGTCAATTTTTTTTTAATTTTTTAGGTGCTCCATGAAGAAACTGCAATACCAGGAACTGATCTGAAATTGTCATACTTAAGCTCCCGAGCGGCGGGGTATAAATCTGTACTTAAGATCACAATGACACAGTCTGTGATACCATTTAATTTAATGAAAGTTCATCTCATGGTGGCAGTAGTAGGAAGACTTTTCCAAAAATGGTTTCCTGCATCCCCAAATTTGGCTTATACATTTATATGGGATAAAACTGATGCATATAATCAAAAGGTCTATGGTTTATCTGAAGCTGTTGGTAGGTTTTGTTTGTTATCAGGTTCTTTTGAATACGCTAATATTATGTAGCAAAAATTATATTCAATAGTATAATTATTGGTGGATACATTCTATGGAAAAAAAACAAAATTATGCTGTAAGTTAAATACTATTGCAGTCTGATATACACATCAAATATAATTTTTACATACAAATACAGAAATACAGTATGTATGGAATAATTATATTAATTTTGTAACTATTGTATTGATTGTGATAAACTGTTATTTTTACATTGGTGAAAGTCATAGTTAGAAACAACTGCATTGAGTGGATCATTTGTAACGCTAACTTACACAAAGAAACATACATTTGTTTTTGCAGAAAAAGCCTTATGTGGCCATGGTGTTTTTCAAAATTGCCTGAAATTTGCTATTCAGCATCTGATACTTTACAACACATGGAGCCATAAACTTATTTCAAGGGAACATCAGTATATACGAGAGCTTCTAGTTTTAATTATTCGGTACATTAATTAAATCTTCAAATTCTGAAAAATACCAAAAAAATTGCTAATTAAATGTCCAGACCTGAAAATAAGCAAACCCAAGATCACTGTATATGCAAATAAACAGTTATTTACATATTTATTTATTTATTCATTCTATTTATACCATTCCTTCCCTCCAGGAGCTGACAGTAGACTATATAATACTCCCTTCTCCAGTGTTCTTATAATAATGATGGTGTGATAGGTTGGGCTAAACAATTGTGAAACTCCAAAATGTCCAATGAATACCCATGGCAGGATTCTTCTAGGCCTAATCCATCATTTTAATTAATATAGCACACATATAATGGATATTCACAACATCCATTTCACAATGGATGTGAAAAAAGTTTTATTTAAAGTTATTCTAGTATAAAATTATGTTGAGGTCTTTCTGAAGTAAGACACAGGAGATAACAAACAGTAGAAATGTGCATCCATATTGAATGTATTCAACTTCTCCATTTCCTAAATAAAATTTATACGGTTATAGTTACCTCTGTTGGTAGACCAAATCAGTGGATGGAATATACAATTTTAAAAACTGCCTAATTCACTGTACCAATTATTATTGTTACAATTTTCAGAGGACTGACAGTTGTAGAATTACAAGAAAACCAACTAAATGTTTGATAGTTTCAAGCACAATTACTTTGGTCAGAATTTTTAGGATCTGTTTTATCTTGTGTAGTGTCAGGGTTCTGACCAATGCCCTAATTAAATCATGAGCCTTCAAATCCAACTTCAGCCATGGAAACTTACTGGGTGAGTTTCGGCCAGAAGCTCACAGCACAACTTAATTCATAAAATGGTGGGAAAATAGCAGAGGATATGCTACCTTGAGTTCATGGAGGAAAGGTGGAATATAAATCTAGCAAATGGATAAATATTATATTCCATAATACCTTTTGCCATACAAAATATATTCGTTTTCATATAATTTGTTGTTATACTTTTTATTGAATTTGATTAACGAGAATAGTAATTGTGATCTTTGTATCTATGAATGATTACCTATTTCTTGATTGGATTCTGAATCAAGGCTCAGTTCCCTTTTCAAATGCCAGCCTTCATATCTTATTTTAAAAGAAATCATTTAATTTTTTGAATTTAACTTCAAAATCTTCAATTTCAGAATTTGTGGGTACCACATTGCCAGCTTTTTTTCTTATTTATATGTTTCTATATTATATTGTTAGTGCTTTAATGGATATTTATTTAAATGTCAAGATTTAAAGATTAAAATTAATCAGATAAAGTAGTTTAAAGCCTTTTTAAAGTCACTATATTAATAACACTGTAAAATGAAAATAAATTAATCATGACTATCTTCCATTGAATTGCATTAGTAAAATAATTATTTTATTATTTATTTCAGTATCTGTTGGTTATGAATATGAATCTTGTTTGGATCTAACACTGTGGGAAAAACGGACAGCCATTCTACAAGGTTATGAGCTGGATGCCTCCAACATGGGTGGATGGACATTGGACAAGCACCATGTATTAGATGTTCAAAATGGTGAGTATTATGAATCTTATAATGTTATGCAGTACATCTTAATTGAAAAACATAAAACCCCAGATTCCAAGTCTGAACCAAAGTTTATAGGCATTATCTTGGAGAATGCTGTTATTTTTTCCCAATAATGTGATTAATTCATTACTCTGAAACACCGAAGCATAAATTCAAAAATTACAATTCTTCTTTGTTTTAAAATTCAAATTTACAAACATACCTTAACCCACATAAACACCATGGCAATATTCCCTTTTTTGTAGTACATAGTATGAAAATACTGTATTGCTCTTTTGTTCCTCTCCAAATCAATTAATTTCCATGTAATATAGCAGTAAACTTTCACTCTTTTATCTGATTCTGTCTCTCCAAACATATATTATGCAATGTATACAAACAAACAAACAGTGTGTGTGAGAGGGGCGGGGGGGGGGGAGTGAAATAAATCATAAGAGGTTGGTAAAGGAATATCTCCTCCTTAAGAAAATATCTGTGTGAGCACTAAAACTAGACACTCGTTTGGTGGCAAATAATCAAATAGAAATATGCTGATTTCATAGGCAAATAAGTAAAATATTGGCCCTTTCTCAAGAGATTGTAATGGACCGTTAACCATGAAACAATATTAAAAAAAAGAAGCCATCCAGTCAATGTGGTAATTCGTGTAAGGCTAAAGAAATCAGTGACCAAGAACCTATTCATGCAATCATGGTTTTTTAAGTATATGTATGTTCATTCAATTATTTTTCTATTGAGTATTTTCTGTTTGTAAATCAACTTCAGTGCTTAGAGATGTACTTAGGAGTCAGTTGGCAAATAATGATTTTTGAAAGTGTAATTGAATAAATGAAGTGACTAGGATGAATGAGCTGGAAAAATGTATTGGCTTAGAGCAAATACCGTGGCAGGTTTTTATATGGATATCCTGAATGACTGCAATAGTCCAATGTTCATCTTTTCCTTGTTTATATTAAAAGACAGATGTGAGGGAACGATTTTTCAGTGTAATTAGGAAATGTGTAAATCAGATGGTATAGTACTAACCTCTAGGAAGCATGATTAAATTTATAGAACTTATGTATTGAAGTGACATTGCAGGTTTCCTGATTGTCATAAAGGATGTAATCATAGAAGTAGGGTTTCAGATTCCAGTAGGGCACTTTTTTCCTAAGTTCTTATGACGAATTGAATTCCATGTAGAGTAATGATACAATCTTCTGTATAGTTTGGTAGATAGAGAGGGGGGGGGTATATGGGTGGAAGATGATAGATAGATAGATAGATAGATAGATAGATAGATAGATAGATAGATAGATAGATAGATAGATAGATAGATAGATGATAGATAGATAGATAGATAGATAGATAGATAGATAGATAGATAGATAGATAGATAGATAGATGGATGATGGATGTTTAATAGTATATGAAATATTTATGTAATGAAAATAAATTAGCTTGGATTGTGAAACTTCATAAATATATTTTACTGGTAATCAAAGTATAATAATTATCATGAATTTCAATTTTAAATTTTGTACAGTCAGTGAAACCAGTATTACCATACAGTACAAAGTGCCATGTACATTGCATGATTTAAATCAGATTGAGATTTATAATGAAACAAATGTTACAATAATAGCTCACTGTTCTTGCAGCAGACTTAGATTGACTCATTAATCTTGACAATAATGAGGAAAGAAGTCTGTCCAACTGACAGCATTAATTGTGAAAGTCTACATTAGGTACATATCTTCCTTCCCCACTTTTCCTGTGAAGGTCATAAAAAATGATGCTGGCAAGATACTTTGTCTTTTTCCAATGATTGTTGGTGCCTTTGAGCAGAACTAGGTTTAAAGGGCAGGTGGTCGGCAAAAGCATTTTTGTTGTTTGACATATGAGAACGTAACTGCAAATACATTATAAAACCAGACTCTGCAACCCAAAATAAATTATTATAAAACCATTTTGCAATGTGAAATTGAGGCTGTCATAAAACTGCTCGACAGTAATAATGTACTAATACAAGATTTTGATTCGTAACAGCACATATGTTTGTAGTTTTTTCCAAGAAAAGAAAGAATGTGAAAACATTGCTCCAATCCAACATTCGTTTCGCCGAAACGAAAAGAGAAAATCTGCATGCAAATGAATTCTGCAGTTCTCTTTCATATAGCAGACTGAGAGGCAGTTTATGCAGAGACGCAGTCAACATACCAGCTTTCTGGAACAAAAGAAGACAAACATAGATTTGGATTCTCTCCAGAAACAGAAGAGTATTGCTAACTGGGGTTACACGCACATAGCTCTTGTTCTTGGGCAGACTTGAGAACCAGCTGTACAGCAGCTGTTTGCATATGGTTTTGCTTCCACATATTTGGCTCATTATATGTAACATTACAAGTCTAGATAGAAAATAATGTAGGAAGGATTCATTGTGGACTAATGAAGATCCTTGTTTTTCTTATTATTGAACTAGCTGTAAATATGAATGGTTGAGGACAGGATATCTAACTATATATTGTTAAATAAAGTTACAGTTAGAACTGAAAGGACAATGCCAATGAGATTCTAAAACATTGTTTCTTGGTATGTGCTCACAATGCTTGATGAACAAACCATTTCTGAATTTCATTGGTACGTGCTCAGATACTCTATTCATATATTAACATCCATGAAATGCAATCACACTGTGAAATTTTAAGTTTACTTTATTTAAAATGTATCTTGTTATTAAAAATTATTACAAAGACAAGGGGGATCATGTTTCTGGTTTTTTTTTTAAAGGAATCCTGTATAAAGGCAATGGGGAAAATCAGTTTATCTCTCAGCAACCACCTGTTGTTAGTAGTATAATGGGTAATGGCCGACGGCGCAGCATTTCTTGCCCAAGTTGCAATGGTCAAGCAGATGGCAATAAACTCTTGGCTCCAGTTGCCCTAGCTTGTGGAATTGATGGAAGCCTGTATGTAGGAGATTTCAACTATGTTCGACGGATATTCCCATCTGGAAATGTAACAAGTGTACTTGAACTAAGGTATATTTTCCCCTAATTTTCCCCTAAGTTTTAGAATGCAGTTGTGATGATTCAGTAATGTCTTCTTATCCATAAATATAAAAATACAAATGGTGTCAAAGTAATATTTTATTCACACAGCTTTTAATATATCAAAACTCAAAACCATTTAATATATCATAACCATTCAGGTGGCCATGTCAATGGAGCCACTATATATCATGACTACAGTGTTTGACTACTACTAGGGATACTAAGTTTGGGTCTTTTTTCAGCCATAAAAAGCCACCATTCACTGGGTGATTTTGAGTCAGTATTTCTCTCTCAGCCCAAATGATTTCACAAGTTAGTTGTTGTGGGGGGAAATTGGAGGATGGAGCATTGTATATGCCACTTGGAGCTCCCAGAAAAAAGGCAGGATATCAATCTAACATCTAACTAATAAATTAATACATAAAATTAAGGCTAAATTCTTACTAGCAACCTTAACCAATTTTTTTCTTCTTTTAACTTTTTCCTTCTAATACTGTTCTTTTTGCTCTTCCTTCTTTTGCCTACCCACCAAGAAATAAAGATTTTAGACATAGGTAAGCATTTTAAGCATGTTCATACATTTTGTTGAGGCTATTATTGGCTTTAAATGAGTAAACAAGGTACTACAAAACTACTTCAAACATTATTTGAATAAAATAATAGTAAAACTATTCTGAGATAAATCTTCCAAAGTATAAGGTAAAAACTTGCTACTGTTCATTATTAATCATATTACTTTCACATCCCAGTTTAACGTGTTACATTTTAAAGTCTGACTCTTTGGGTAAATGTAATGTTTAAAACAGATAAAACAGTGCTTCATTATCTTTATATATTTCTGATCTGTTTTTAAGGTATTGGCTTTGTTTTATTTCAATAATTCTCTATCTTCATTCTGCTGCACCCATCACCCACCTCATTTTCTTTTGGGCATCCTCAATATCATTGACAGAGACTTCCATGCTGCCTTTTTATATGAAATCCATTTACACATTTGACTGCTGGGCATCAAGGCTTGCAGTTATCCAGATAACATAGTTGAGCATTGTATACATGTGTACAAATATGTCTGGGTTTCAACAGAATAGATCGGAGAATGTTTTAGCGCTGTGATGGAAAATCTGATATACAAAATTTAATCTCTGGCATCTCAAATGTGTCTGAAGCTCTTAACATTGGATTGCAATGGAATTGGGAACAGGAAGAAGAACAGAATACTTTATTTGGCCAAGTGTGATTAGACACACAAGGAATTTGTCTCCAGTGCAGAAGATATTAGAGAGAATCTACTTTTCTGTTCATAATTTTTTTAAAAAAATTAGAATTTAAATAGTTTGAATCCCACTTTCTTCATGATGTGTTTTAATGATATTTATGAATTTTTAATTTCTCCAATCAAAAAATGCTATAAAAGATAGCTTCCATATATATATATATATATATATATATATATATATATATATATATATGTGTGTGTGTGTGTGTGTGTGTGTGTGTGTGTGTGTGTGTGTGTGTGTGTGTGTGTATATGTCTCCCTTTATTTATTTATCAGTACAAATACAACACACACACACACACACATATATTCCTTGAGTTGTTCTCTGTCACCTTAACGATAACAGTATTTGGGTTAGAACTTAATCACTTTCTTTTTCAGTGTTTTTCTAATGTAATAATACTAACTCAAATTCTACTATTTTGTGCAAGTGAAATATTCTTTTGATTTAAATTTGGTTAGTTTAAATTTTTCCACCCAAACTGTGTAAAATTATTATCCAGTGTTTAGTTTTATATCAGATGAAAGCTTTTATTTGTCTTTAGACAAGGTCTAGGCACATTAGTGAGAAGGTTTACATGAAAAGGCATACGTTTGATCCATTATATTACTTTCTGTACCCATCATTATTTTAAAGAATTTTCAAAAATATATTTTCCAGTTAAGAAGTTTCTGATCAAATCCAGACCTACTATTTCTTAAAATAAAAATCAGAACAAGCTGTCAGAACCTTTAGTACTTTGCCAAAACCTGTTCACAATTTAAAAATAGTTAGAATGCCTCCGGTTTAGGCTTTTATTGTTCAATTGCCCTGCTGCATTAATCAAATTTTACCAAAACTTAAACTGATTATATTTTCCATCCAGATTTCTGTATCTATTAAAATGACATATTAATAATTATTCAAAACCTGTCCCTACTCCAAAACATAATTTAGTCACAACTTGTTTATGTTAACCCCTGACATTCTTTGCCAACAATATTACATGCAATGTGTTATTCTAACACTGTTATATTTATATTTATGTAATACTAAGCAGTATTTTTTTGTGAACAGATGCTCTGATATCACCAAATCTATTGGATACATGTTAGTAGCACATTTGCAAATAAATTAGAAATTGATCTGATGGATACTAGGGCTTTGTGCATTAGTAGGCAGTCTAATATTATCAGAAATACATTTATTCTTTTATGCCATAACTTAGATCTATTGTTATTGATGCAGCTAGTTAAGCTTTTAGATTGTATCTTTGAGCAACAGATATATTCAATAAAGTTGTTTACTCATTAGGAAAGAAAACTTTTTCTCCAAAATTTATTGAGCTTTGAAGAAAAGTCTAAAACTGTATATTCTTTTATTTCATAGGAAAATATGGTAGCATATTTAGAGGTTTTTTAAATGCTGTGGTATTTTGAAAAAAACTAGATTTTCTCACAAACATGTCTAATATATGAATTTATGCTCAGTGATAAGGTGCTTTTTTGATCAGAAGAAAACACAATATATTATTTATCAGTAATATAGATCAAATGGGTTAGATTTATGAAAAAATGTTGAGAACAAAGAGCGAGCTAAGTGAAGAAATCCAGATATGATTATTTGAAACTAACATTTCAAATATGTTAGAGATGTCTTAGAATTATACACAATTCTAGTATTAAAAGTAAAAGATCACAAAATAATTAAATTTGATCCAAATTTTAAGGCAAATGACAGTTGATGTGTCTATACAACTAGGCCAATTGTTCCCAACTCAATTATTTTAAAATTTCTCTAATGTCTAATAGAGTAAATATCAATAGATATAGCCCATATAAACCAAAGATTTTTGTAGTCTTCTATTAATTTTTAGAATGTAAAGTGATACTAAATGTTCAAGAACCGTCGAATTAGACAAACAAAAAAAGTGGCATGGGATTATAATCATACTAAAAAAAAACTTGTTTTCTTTTTTGCAGCAGTAATCCCGCTCATAGATACTATCTTGCAACTGATCCAGTCACAGGAGAATTGTATGTTTCTGATACAAATACAAGACGGATTTATCGTCCAAAATCACTTACAGGAGCAAAAGATCTGACAAAAAATGCTGATGTAGTAGCAGGGACTGGAGAACAGTGCCTTCCATTTGATGAAGCACGATGTGGCGATGGTGGCAAAGCTGTAGAAGCTACTCTGATGAGTCCGAAAGGTGGAGGAAATTGAAAATTTATGAAGAGAAAAATACACTTTATTAGTCAGCATTCATGATAACATTTAACACTGTCGAGTTGTTTATTCAATCTTATATGTAGTTTTCTGAATGGAAGAACCTTCCAAAAGTAAAGTTGCAAAAATGAAGTTTTTTATTTCCTCTCATTAATAATTTGTTTTTCATTATCATGCATTACGAATATTTTTACCTTCTATCAAGGATGTCTTTGGAAACCTGGAATGATACCTAAAGGATGACATGTATATGATGCCATAATCATGCAAAAACGATCATTACATACTTGCATCATAAATGTGTTGCAAGTATGTAAATCATGCCAATTGCATGATTGCATCATTATGCATATGTCATCATTTGTCCATCTGGTCGTGTATGCATGCTTTAAAGACTTTGCATCCAAGGAACCATGAAGGGTTCAATAATTAAGCACAATGCTTAACAAACTGCAACAAGCAATGTTTTATTTTCATACATGATATACATATGGTTAGAACCCAGTTCTATTAAATCTTTAGAATCATTCTTGGTGTTTAACGAAAAGATATAAAAACAGTGTATAAATGGAAGAGGAAAAATGTTGATTGTTATAATTTGAAAGAAAATCATATCGTATGTGCTTGTTTGTTTGTTTTACTGAAGGAGTGGCAGTAGATAAGAATGGATTAATCTATTTTGTTGATGGGACTATGATCAGGAAAGTGGACCAAAATGGAATAATATCAACATTACTTGGTTCAAATGATCTGACTTCCGCGCGACCATTAACATGTGACACCAGCATGCATATCAGCCAGGTACTTTTAACAAAAAAAATTAATTTTTTTTGCTTTTGAGATAAGTCATTTTCCCTTGAAACAGCCTGTATAGTTCACACAATAACATCAGCATCTTCTTTGTCAATCCACTAATGAAAAAATAAGCACAGGTTTAAATGAATAGATTGTTCATTCATCCATCCAGGTCTAATCTATTCATTCACATGTCTTTCCAGTAAATAAAACTCCTGGCAAGAGACAAGAAGGAGGTTTTTTTAGATTTTTATGTTATGGGATTTTCTTATGCTTGCATTTATTTATGCTTTCTGTCCGTGAATTCTAGACAATTAAAAAACTCAGCAATACATTTTGTGTTAAGATATTGATAGTTATTTCAACTTTGATCATTCCTTAAAATAAAAGTTACTGCCTTATACAAGAGCATTGTATTGAATTTAGGGACCCTGGGAATAACCTTCAGTTAAGTTATTTATTATTTAATTCTACAAAATGTAAATCATCGAAGTGAAACAATTATAAAAACAAAGATTTTATACCCTTGATAACATCATTTTAGAAACAATTGAGAAAAAAACAAAAACCTTCAAGGTAGACTGTAACAATTATTGCACATGTATTAAGAGATCTATTAGAAAACTACAAGACTCAGATACATTTAGCACAAACATGTATTCATTCTAGTGTGCTACAAATATTTCTTTCTTTCTTTGCTTCCTTGCTTGCTGCTTCTTTGCTGTGCTGCAGTGGGTCAAAAGCTAATGTAAAATCAAAACTGTATACCCGAAAGTAATTTAACACATGACAAAAATCAGGAAAGACTATCAAACTTCATAAATCAGCATGTTTATCAAAACCTATTGTTGTCTGAGCATAACTCAAATGCTGTATCTCCTAATCAGAACTATGATTGCGATGGCATAGATTTTGCAACTTTCTAAGAGATTTTGTTAGATGGATGTTTTAATAAAAGGCTCACAAATTGATATAATTTTAAATATTGCCTTTTTTCAGTAGAATTTTTCTAGAATTGTTCTTTGCATTGCTGGGTTTGTAGGGAAACAAGCTTTTAATATTGCGTGGGAGTTAGACCTGACGGCCCCATTTGCTACACAGACCCCCATTTAAATAAATCTACCATTAACTTTTAACAGATTAACAGAAGGGACCTTGTAGATCATCCAACCCCCCCACCCAAGCAGGAGACACTACACTATTTCTGACAAATAGCAGTCCAGTCCCTTCTTCAAAGCTTCCAGTGATGAAACTCCCACAATTTATTTTTTTAATTCTTTCATTCATACAAGTCCAGCCTCTAAAATCAAATTGCATTGTTTCCAGACCGTTCATTGTTTTTAATTTTTAGTCTAATTGTTTTCACCTAAATTAAGCCATTTAAATGGTTGGATAATAGCATTCTCTGTAATCCCATGCAATTAAAAGAAAGCAGATAAGTATTCCAGAAGTAGCAACTAGAGCTATTTTAAATTTCATTCAGAAAATTTATTCGGCTAAAGCCGGGTTAAGAAATGTGTTAATAAATTGTTCTTGTTTTGATAAGGTACGTCTGGAGTGGCCAACAGATTTAGCTATCAACCCAATGGATAACTCCATATATGTGCTGGATAACAACGTAGTGCTTCAAATTACAGAAAATCGGCAAGTCCGAATAGCTGCTGGAAGGCCAATGCACTGCCAGGTTCCTGGAGTGGAATATACAGTTGGAAAACATGCAGTACAAACTACCTTAGAATCAGCCACCGCTATTTCTTTATCTTATAATGGGGTGCTTTACATTACAGAAACAGATGAAAAAAAGATAAACAGAATAAGACAAGTAACAACGGATGGAGAAATCTCATTAGTTGCTGGAATACCTTCTGAATGTGACTGCAAAAACGATGTTAACTGTGACTGCTATCAAAATGGTGATGGCTATGCTAAAGATGCCAAACTCAGTGCCCCTTCTTCCTTAGCTGTATCACCTGATGGAACACTGTATATTGCAGATCTTGGAAATATTCGAATAAGAGCTGTGTCAAAGAACAAACCATTGCTGAATTCCATGAACTTTTATGAGGTTGCCTCCCCAACTGATCAGGAGCTCTATATCTTTGATGTCAATGGCACTCATCAGTACACAATGAATTTAGTCACAGGAGACTATCTGTACAATTTTAGCTACAGTAATGACAATGATATAACTGCAGTTACTGACAGCAATGGAAATACCCTTCGTATTAGGCGTGACCCCAATCGGATGCCAGTAAGAGTAGTATCTCCGGACAATCAGGTCATCTGGTTAACCATAGGAACCAACGGTTGCTTAAAAAATATGATAGCACAAGGACAGGAACTAGTCTTGTTCACATATCATGGCAACAGTGGACTCCTAGCAACTAGAAGTGATGAAATTGGATGGACGACATTTTTTGAGTAAGTATAATCTTAATATGTACCATTTTGAAGCATGCACAGTTTGGTGTAGTTGAAATTTGATATATATTAATAAGACCGACAAAGCAACTATTAGAAAAGGAATGGGGCACACAAAACAGAATGCATGATCTACCTGATAAGAAATCCAGAGTAATGCTGTAACCAAAGCTGATAACCAAGCTAAGTCAGTCAATCCCATTCGTGTACTATAGAAAAACAGCTATTTTGACATGATAAAGTTATTTTGACATGTAGTGCCAAACTACTCTGAAGTGAAAAGTATGAAAATAAGGTTTGTTGTTTCCTGTAGTGCTGGTGTGCCAAACTCAATTTCATTGAGGGCCGCATCAGGGTTGTGTTTGACCTCATGGGGCTGGGGTGTGCATGGCAGGGTGGGCATGGCCAACTCCACGTCATTTGTGTCAGGGGCCCCCGTGGTAGCTCGAGCACTTTGCCAGTGCAAACAGGCTCCTGAGCTCCATTTTCGGCTGCAACAGCCTCCTGCAACCCTCTGCCAGTGAAAATGGAGCTCGGGAGGTCTGGTAGAGACATCATGGGCCAGTCCTTCAGTGTTTCCAGGATGGTCTTTTGGGCCAGATCTGGGCACTTCACAGGCTGGATCTGATCCCCCAGGCCTTGAGTTTGACACCCCTGCTGTAGTGTGTTGAAGCAGCTGCCCATAATTGTTTGCACTGGTTCTGGGAAAGTTGCTTTCCTCAGCAAAATGTCAGCATCTGTTTTCTCAATTATTCTACGCGTGTTCTTATGAAAAGCAATTCAGATTATTCAGAACTCTGCTGGATTGGGTCCCAGATCCATCTAATCCAGCATGGATTAGATTCATATATCATTTCCATGTACAGCTAGCCAGACATCACCTAGGAAACACACAGTCAGATTCTGACTGGAACAGCATCTTTTTCTGTGTACCTCAGAAAAGTGCTATGATTTATAACTAACAATAGCTGTCGAAAGATTGTTGCATCAATATAATGTTCCTATTGCAAGACTAGCAGAAGAGTCATACATCTAAATGTCCAGTCTGAAACGTAATAACGGAAATAATTTAGACAAACATTGCTAGGCAGCAATTAAAAAAGGAACAGGAATGGAAGTTGGTTTTTAAGTTGATACAGTACAGGATGTGAAAGAAGAGCATGGAATAAGAATGAAGACATTCAAAAGACAATAGAAGAAATTTAAAGGGCAGAAGAAGGATGTGCTATAATCGTAAAAATACGAAATTAGGTGAGTTGAAACATTAAACCGCCCATTTAAATAGATTAGGGAATTAAATAAGCACTAATGGAGATATTTAGAAGCATATTGTCAACCCTATGTTAATTTAAAGAAATCAGAGAAACTTCTCTTTCCTTTCCAGTATAGCCACCAATAAGCATCTCAAAGTTCTCTGTTTTTGTCCTGAACAATATGACACACTATATGGGAAAATTGGAATCAGTTCTTCCATGCACTTTACTATGGAGGCTGAGTCCTATAATTGCTCCTAACATGTAACTTCTCTTATTATTCAAAAAGTCCATTTGACTGTCAGGTCAACTTTTATAGGTATGATAATAGAAAATTTATCTTCGAATCCGAATATAGTTTTTCTTTTGTTATAAGAAGCCATCAAGAAATTCCTACTATTCAGGCATGTAGCTTCTTTCCAGAGAACAACTGAAGTATGATTCTATTGTGTAAATCAGTTAAACATCCTTTTCTATAAATGTATGAGGACTGGTATTTTTTAATACATTTAGACAGCCACCTGTTTAAATAACATGAAATCTTAATATTATTTTGTGATAAAAAGGTGTATTCTGAATTGATACATTCCAAGTATAAATGTAATATTAAGTAAAAATACATGGAAAAGTACGTATTGATCAAAATGAAAATAAAATCTTGCTTTGATCCTATTTCACAGTTTAAATAATCAAACCATATTCTGTTTTATTATTACTTTTTTCTTTTACAAAATATGTGCTGCACAATCCATTTGCGGCTCTTGGCAGCTTACAAACACTGATATAAAAGCCAAAGTAAAAAGCCATTAAAGCCCACTTAAGAAGGCCTTAAAAATTATAAAGAACTCTTTAGAATACTAGGAGCTCTCAGTAAAATATGTTAAGCCCCTTCCAGAACTATAACAATTACAATAGCAAATTGTTCTCTCAATAGAAAAAATTGTTCTCTCAATTAGCAAAAAGTATGGTGCAAGCTATATAGGAATTAGCAATTCTTCAAGTAACCTGGGCCCAACCTATATAAGATTTTATACACCATACTGAGCACATTGACTTGGGCTCATGAAGCAATTGTTAACCCGTACAGCTGATTTCTTATTTCCTACAATTACCATTCATCATCCACATTATTGCATTATGGAGCAATTGAAGTTTCAAAACTATTTTATTTCGTCCATTCAAAAAAGCACTTTGCAAATTCTGTCCTTGCAGAATGAGTGTACCTACTATATCAGCCAATGTGATAAAAGGTCCATCTTGCCACTAATATAATGTGGCTTTCCAGCATCAGTATCAGATCCAAGAGAACCAAGAAGCTGTAGATCTGATCCTTATGAAGTCTAGCCCCAATGAAGGAAGCACTTGTACCTTGCCTGAATTCTGGTTTGACATATTCTCCCACATTTAGCTCTTTACATCTTAGTGACGTACAAAAGAACTCTAAGCACGAATCCATGTTCATAGAAAAATAGGTATAGATAAATATGCAGCAATCTTCACCCATGCTAAGCTGGTGTGATTTATTCCACATCAGAATGCAGGGCTACTTGGGAAGAGTTCTTGATGTCTCTAAAAACAATCATCTCTTGCATGAAATTCTGCTTTCTGTTGATTTGGGGTGTTTTGTTTTTACTTTCAATCTAATGCTACCAATATTGCCATATGTTGAAATAATATAATTTTGTCACCGTCATTGTTTTAAGTTTGGAGGTGAAGGAAATGCCACCTGTGCTAGGGGCCTGGCTATTTGGGATCCTAATAGTTGTGCCCATGTTCAAATTTCGTGGAGAGCAAACAACAGTAGACGGAATACAATTAAGGAGAGTTATGCATCGATCTCCTTTTACACAGTTTTGTTCAATATCTGGACCATGGTCTTAATTATTTTTTATTTCCTCAATTCTTTTAATTTTTGTTCATATTTTAGGTGCTTATTTTTAATTGTTTTATTATTAGCTACTGTTGAAAATAAAGAATTAAAAATAAAATACAGATTTATGTTCATTGCCAGTTAGATTCATGAACAGGTATGTGAAGGTGAAACTGTCTAACTAAATATGTATCAGTCACATTAAAAACTAATTCACATTTTATTTCCAATGAAAAATCTTAAACTGCAGGAAGTCCTTCCCATGTCAAGAAAAGGTGAAACCCTTTCATTAAACAGGCTGTCCTACTGATTATACAATTTCAGCAATACTGAGATGCCATAGTAAAATACACGATATTTTCTTCCAACAGGGGGGAAAGATAAACATAGCAAGACACTTAGTAGATTGAGTTTTATGTCCTCAGCAGCAGTAACATTTGAACTGACATTTAAATTAGTTAACTGAGTATGCAGAAGGACCCAACTGTATTTCCTGATGGATGAATTATATTGGGGAGTGGGGGTTGGTATTCTGAAAATGGGAATTCCTGGCAGACAAATCAGACTCTCCCTTCATATAATCTAGACCTGAGTCTCTCTATTCATCCCCAAACTTTCTTGTTGAATCTGAATTGTCACTTAAGTTTACTGCTAAAAATCCGGATAAAAGTTTCAATTGTTCTGGGGTTCTCTATTGGAATACTGAGCTATGAAATACAGTAGTCCATGAACTATATGTTATCCATAAACCTTTTCAGAATCACTGTATTTTTTATCCATACACTTTTTACACTTGTTCTAGAAATAATGCATGTCCAGGTGTCGTAATGATAGAGAAGTAACATTGCCATGGGAATAATCTGCAGACCCATCCCTTTCAATATATCATAGCAATGTGGCAAAGGGAATTCCATTTCCATTCCATTCCAAGTTTCAGGGGTTTAAATATATGTTCGGCTCTGGTCTGAGATAGTGTAGATCCCCCCTCCCCCAATATTTAGGGAACAATTTGAATAGCTCCATTTTACTTTATTTCATTGTTCAAAAATGTTGGAGAAACTAATAGGATCATCTATATAGCATTATATACAGTATTCTTAGTATTCTTGATTAGTGAAGAATGCTATGAGAGATTTGCATTTGATTGGTAATTTTCAGTAGCTTGGCAGTAAATAAAATTTCCAGAAACAATATTGCAAATAAAAAGTCTCAGATTGGTGTAATGGTTAAGGCATCACATGTGAGTTCTAGTCACAGCCTAGGCACAAAGCCATCTGGGTGACTCTGGGCCACTGGGCTAGTCACTTTCTTTCAGCTTTAGGAAGGAGGCATTGGCAAACCACTTCTGAGAAACCTTGCCAAGAAAACTCAGCGAATGGTCCAGGTAGTTGCAAAAAACTGACTTTAGGGAACAAAAAAACCCTTTTGAAAATAATAATTATTCTTTATAGCTCTGAGGCAATGAATACAAAAATAGCACTGTTTGGTTTTGTGAGACTGCAACTGTCTCATGTCCCTGCTTTTTGCAGATGCTATGACACAAAATATTATTGCAAATAGGCATGGAAGTAGGTAATACTTGTTCATGCTCAGCCCTAAAACTTCATATTAGAATATTTGCTATTTAGAATAAATTATTATATCAATTGAGGGCAAAAGAAGGGGAGAAGAGAGAATGAGGTGGCTGGATGGAATCACCGATGCAGTAGGCATGAGCTTAAATGGACTCCAGAGGATTGTAGAGGACAGGAAGGCCTGGAGGAACGTTGTCCATGGGATCACGATGGGTCAGACACAACTTCGCAACTAACAACAACAAATTACATCAATATATACCATGTAATTGCAAATACCTATTTAAAATATGCAGATATGAAACGTTAATGAGTAGCTGTTAAAAGATAAGGTGATTCTTATCATCTTATGGCAGAAAGCCATATTGATACAGCTTTTACCATCTACCGGTTAGCTTCGAATAAAAATATTTTGTTTCTTCCTGTATGTTTAAGGAACATTTTAATTTAACGCTGTTGTTACAATTCTAATAGAACTAGATTGTGTGTATCTCCTTCAGGTATGTACTTTGATTTTTTTTTTAACATCCCTCTCAATTGATCTAGTACTGCAGCCTGGAGATACCTCCTATAGGTCAGGATTTATGTAAACCATACAAAATGCCAAGTGCTGCATTTATTCCAACTTTTGGGTACAATTCACCACTTGAGATTTAATGATCTGGACAAGCGAATTGGAACCATATATCAAACTCCATGTAACTGACAATAATTAAACAGCATACAGATTTCAGAAGAGTAACTGTAATGATAATCAGGGATAAAAACATAATTTTAAAAATGATAAGATTAAATTCCCATCAACATGTATAAGGAGAGTCAAGTAAGGTTCAGTCTCTTTGAAACAGTTTGTACAACAATCCCCAAATCTAGGCTGCATTTCCTCTTCTCACAAAAGCTAGACTAGGGGATCCCGACCACGGATTGGTACCTGGCCCACCAGGAACCAAGTCATGCAAGCGAGCAAAGCCCCATTCACGCATACACAGGATCTAGGCAGCGCTCAAAACCACGCCACGCTGGTCTGCAGAAAAACTGCCCTCCATGGAGCTGGTCCCTAGTGGCCAAAAGGTTGGGGCCCGCTGAGGTAGACTCTTCCTGCCCTGTTTCTTTCCCAATCTTTAATAGCTAATTTGATTTAGATAGAAAAAATCCCTGTGTATATTCTGATAGGTAAATATATACAGGTGTAAAAGGTGCAGAAATTCCAAAGGTATAGAGGTTGTGCCACTTACTAAAAAATCTGCACCCAATGCTAGCCAATTTGCTAGTTTGAACCATTGTCACAGTGAAATACCCTATGGCTGATAAACTAAAAATTGAATTAATGAAGTGGACTTTAGATGGTGATACTTTTAAACCTCACCTCAACCTGAGTTTATTTTGCATATTCAGCATTATATAGTTAATTTAGCTAATTAAAGGGCTAACAGGGTTATCTAGTGTTAACAGATTCTCTGCCTTATAGGATGGAAATATACTGGCTGCCAATTTGCTATGATGCCAGGTTCTTAAGTGCTTTTGTTGACATATAACTGCTACATGGGCCAGGATTTTATTTAGTTGATGGATCCCATCCTTTCCATATCAGTTAGGAATGCAATAACCAATAAAAATGTCTTCTTACGAGATTATCCTTGTCAGTGATGTGTTATGTATCAATCCATAACAGAACATTTTCTAAAGAGACAGTAGCTTCCTCCATCACTTTCTGGCTTATAAACATTTGGCATTAACTGAAAATCTTTAATTGAATTGATGCTGCTGAATACCCTGTTACTCCTGCTGTCTATTTTTAAAGTGTTGCAGTTTTATGGTTTTAAGAAGTTAAAAATTTAGAATTTTGATCTCATTTGTACATCTCCTTTAAAAGTTACAATAATACAAACCTTCGGAGCACCTAATTAAATTTAACATATATTTAGAATATCTCAATATACATTGTGAGGGGACTCTTAGCTCGTAAGAGATAAGTAAATGTTATTTTAGGAAGAAGAGATCATTATTTTCAAAATCAAGAAACTGAAGTGAACTTCAAAAAGTACCTTTAAAAACTGCTTATTAAAGTATTCCTGGAAATTTATTGTGCTTGACATATTTTGAGAAAAGTAATGTAACCCCGAATGAAAAGAAATTGTGAAATGGGGACATTTTATTTCCCAGAAGTAAAAAATGAAATGAAATAAAGGGAAGCAAAATACCTTTTTGCTGATGTTGTAGCTTTCAAGTTGCACCCAATCCAATTCAGGAATACAGCAATGACATATACATTGAAAGTTTAAAAAAGCAGATGTGTTTATTTAATCACTACTGTTTTGAAATAGCGTGGCAATCAGTTCATACTTTTAACAATGTTTCTTGCTTTCTTAATGAAGTTTGTTAATGTATTATGGGTAAATGTAAAAATTTTAAAAATAAATAGGTTACTCAGATAATTTAGGGCTGGAAAACCCAAGTTTGGTATTCTTCTCTTTAAAAAAAAAAGGTTGGCTGAAAACATGTTGTACACCTAATAAGCCAATGAATATTTTACTAGATTTTTAAAAATTGCCTGCTAACCATGCAAAATAAATGCATATTTCTACATAATAACTAAGAAGCAGGATGTTTTCTTTGATATGTAATTACTGCACACTTGATTTTAGCTAAAGGCCAAAAAGTAATACTCTGTTTTTTTCAGATTGTATAAATGTTCAACTTTTTTTTTATACATAAGAATATATTTTCAGTACAAAATTTGTGGAGCAAGTGCACAAACAGTATTGTACAAAAGTCTCTCATGTTTAATTTTGCGTCCTAAAAATAAAAGCCAAATAACTATGAAACTATGGAAAAGTTGATATATTTTCTGCCAAATATGTAGACGGATGCTCTAAAATGTTCTACTGATAGATTAATTAAGTTCAGCTGAATATGAATTTTCATATTCATATTGAATATCTTGAAAAGCAGGAGAATGTTTTTCATCAAATAAATAGACAATTGTAATTGAAGTAGTCCTTGATTTATGACCACAAATGGGCCCAGAATTTTGGTCACTAAGCAGTTAAATTAAGTGAGTCATCCTGTAACCAGACCCAGTTTTACAATCATTTTACCATGGTCATTAAACAAATCACATGGCCATTACGTGAATCGCTTGGTCATTAAGTATATGTGGCTTCCCCAATTGACTTTGCTTGTGGGAACCCAGCTGGGAAGGTCAAAGATCATGATCATATGATTGCAAGACTCTGCAACTATCATGAATGGGAGCCAGTTGCCAAACACCCCTATTGTGATCATGTGACAATGGGGGTGGTGCGATTGTCATAATGTGAAAGACAGGTTGTAGATTACCTTTTTGATACCATTGTAAATTTGAACATTGTTAAAAGCTTGTAAAGCAAGGATTACCTATAGTTTTGTTCATCCTGTTGTGAACCATTTCAGATCTACTCTTTTAAATATCTGTCACCACTCATTAACATTGTATAAATATATTTCAATCTTTTATTGCCTACTAGTAGACATATTTATAAGATTTGCTCAGAGCTATAAGTAGACTGTCCATCAATTCAAAAAGGAATTCCTGGATGAGAATTAAAATTTAGGAAAAATGAGTACATTTAGAATAAGATTTCAAGCAAGGCATGTTAGCAATATCTTCAGCTAGAATAGAAAAGTAATAGTATCAAGAAACTGACTGCTTAAAATGCATATAGACATAAAGAAATGAGAAATGGCTTAGGCACAAGAACACAAGATAGCATAAAAGCAACTAAGAAGCATACACTGTACATCATATGACTTTTAATGAGGAATTCTTTTGCACTCTTTCGTCTAGTACGAAAATCTGTGTAGTTCAGAAAGAACACAATAGCAGTGCTACGTTTTGTAGGATTTAATGAGGTTGATGCAGAGGTGGGTTGCTCCCAGTTCGGCCTGGTTTGGTAATGGAATTTGGTAATGGAATTCAGCCCTGGGTTGCAGAACCGGCAGCAACCCAGGCCTGCCACGCCCCTGAACCAGTTCCTTTGCCGCCGCTCAAAAAAGTCACTTTTACAAAAGTAGATTATGTCTTTTCTCTGTTGCTTGCCATGTTAGAACCATTTCATGTCCAGCACTATAAATCTTAACCCTGATTGATCTCAACATTAATAGATTGTTTCTTGCAGTGAATTCTTTAGCCTACATATTTCAGAGTTACATTGCAGTTCTCTAGTTCTATTATATTTAAGTAAACACGGGCAAGTGGTGAATGATAGTGAGATCATTCGAGGATTCGGGGTTGAGTGCCATCTGTATACAGATGACACTCAGTTATACATCTCTACCCCGAACCACCCCAACGAAGCCGTCGTGGTGATGTCCCGGTGTCTGGAAGCCGTGCGGGTCTGGATGGGGGACAACAGACTCAAGCTCAACCCTTCCAAGACGGAGTGGCTGTGGCTACCGACGCCCCGCTTTAGCCAGTTTGCTCCATCTCTGGCCATCGGGGGGGAACAACTACCCCCGGTGGATAGGGCACGCAATTTGGGCGTCCTCCTAGACTCCCGGCTGTCGCTGGATGATCATGTGACGGCCGTGGCTGGGAGGGCGTTCCACCAGGTGCGCCTGGTGCGCCAATTGCGCCCCCTACTTGAGCGGGACGCCCTTCACACAGTCACTCAGGCCCTGGTGACTTCCCGTCTTGATTACTGTAATGCTCTCTACATGGGGCTCCCCTTGAGATGCACCCGAAGGCTCCAGTTGGTTCAGAATGCAGCCGCGCGGACAATCTTGGGAAGTACCAGGTACTCCCATGTAACACCATTTCTGCGCGAGCTGCACTGGCTGCCTGTGGCTTTTCGAGTGCGTTTCAAGGTGTTGATTGTCATCTTCAAAGCGCTTCATGGCTCGGGACCTAGTTATTTGCGAGATCGCATTCTACCCCATACATCCCTACGACCAATCCGCTCACACAGGGAGGGTCTCCTCCGGGTACCCTCCGCTAGACAATGCGGGCGGGCGGTGCCCAGGAGTAGGGCCTTCTCTGTGATGGGCCCAACCCTCTGGAACGAACTCCCCCCTGACATTAGAACTACTGTTGATCTCCACTCCTTCCGTAAGAAAGTCAAGACCCACCTGTTCCGGCTAGCCGGCCTAGCCTAATCGTAATCATAAGTACAATCAATTACTGACCTTCCTGGATGGCTTTTTAATATTGTAAATTTTGGGGTTTTAATTTGGTTTTAGACTGTTTTTAACTTGAAATGAGTTCGGGTATTTTACAGACCGTATGTTTATGTTGGTTGTCTAATGTTTTGTTGTTCTTGCTTTGTTGTTTTATATGTACTGTCTGTACACCGCCCCGAGTCCCTGTGGGGAGAGGGAGGCAGTATATAAATTTAATAAAACTCAAACTCAAACTCAAGTACCAGTAGAATCCTCTAAAGCTGTTTTCTCTCTAGCTATGTTCTGTTACTGGTTTTTTATATGCAAGTGCTGTTTGCATTTATTTTACAGAGAAATAAAACAAGTAATAAACATAGCCTAGGCAAGATAATTCATTTTAATCTCATTGTGAATTTTACTAAATTAAGGTTGGAAACCATTTAGAATGGTCCATCCAGATCCAGTTGTGAAATTAGTGAAATTTACAGCTTGTCTCTTAGAATGAACAATTAATAATAAAATGAAAGGAAAGGTAACTTTTTAATTATTTTTAATTGTGCATATCCAGCATTTTAAAGAGTTTCCATTGAGTCTATATGTGTGATCCATTGTTCATTACAGGATTTAAGTTAAATTAGTAGTCACAAATTGTTTGCAAAGAAAGAAAAATGCATCTATGCAGGGAATAACACAGCAGAACTACTTACAGTCATTTGTGGGTTAGCTATCAATCCAATCTGGTATTTGGAGTAGCAGGCAACACTTAGATAAGTGTGTGACTGAGTACAGTATGTCAGGTACATAGCCTTTGTGTGCTGCTTTTCAGTAGCAGATAAGGTGAATTTTATCTCATCCTCCTATTTAAAAATGTAGGGACAATGATGAGAACAAGAGGGCACATTGCTGACATTTCTTTATTTCTTCATAATAAACTCTCAAAATAAGCATGTGTCCAATATCAGCCTGCCTATACTCTGTTTTTTAACCTCTATATTTATATACGGCTAGCTTTACTTAAATATTCTATGCAGGGCAACAAATTACTTGAAAAGCAATGCAGATCAAAGTAGGAGTTTTTCCCAATACACAGCCTTAAAGATGCAATCTACTAAAATTATCTTGCAGCAGAGATTTTACTACAGGAAAGCCCTGCACTAATTTGCAAATGATCACATTTGTTGTGACTTAAAAAAAATATTATTAAATACTTGAAAATAAATATATGAAATTACATACAAAAGAGAGTGATCAGTTCCAGCATACTATGTCGTTTCCTCTATTTCTAGATTTCAAGATACTATCTATCATCTCTCTCTGTGTGTCTCTCTCTCTCTGTCTCTCTCTCTCTCTGTCTCTCTCTCTTTCTGTCTCTATCTATCATCTATCTATCTATCTATCTATCTATCTATCTATCTATCTATCTATCTATCTATCTATATATATATATATATATATATATATATTTGTTTTTGTAGATTTTCACGGGTGTAGGTATGCTCGTTTTGTTGTATTTGGGTCTTTTCCCGTGTAAGGTTGAGATTGTCTTTGCAACGTTTCGGCAGGATCTCACCTGCCATCTTCAAGCGTGGGCTTAAAATGGGAACGGAGCTGCCGTCTTTCTGTAAGTCTTGGTGGGAGGGGATGGGGTGCTGGCTTTGTTTCAGTAAGTGGAATGATTGGTTGTGTGGTTGTATCATGATTGGTAGATTGGTGCTGATTGGTGCAGGCTGTGTGTGCATTGTTGTTTTGTATTGTAACGGCTTGGGTGGTGGGTGGTGTTCGTTTGTTGGCTAGGGCTGGTTTCCAGATGTTTGGTAGGCGGGAGGTATCATCACGTTTGTTCATGTTGTGGGGGTGTTTCTCTATTTCGATGGCTTCCATGATTATTCTCTTGTGGAGGTGTTCTGTTTTGGAGATTAACCTGGCTCCTTCAAAGTTGATTTCATGTCCTGTAGCTTTAAGGTGCTGGATCCAATGGATTCCAAAGAAAAACAATCACCAACCTAATCCAAAAGGAGACTCTTCCCAAAAACCAAGACACAGAACAAGACAATGGCATCACCCTCCTCCCTTACATCAAAGGCACCACAGATAAAATCAGCAAAATTCTCCACAAGCACAATATCAGGACAGCCTTCACCACTGACCAAAAAATAGCCAACATCTTAAGAAACCCCAAAGACAAAATCTAGCTAGAAAACCAAGGAGTCTACAAAATACCATGCAAAATCTGCCCAGCAATATACATAGGACAAACAAACAGGAGGATAAATGCACGCATCACAGAACACAAGAACGCAGTAAGAAAAAAAGAAAAAACTTCCTCCCTTTTCCAGCACCTTAAAGCTACAGGACATGAAATCAACTTTGAAGGAGCCAGGTTAATCTCCAAAACAGAACACCTCCACAAGAGAATAATCATGGAAGCCATCGAAATAGAGAAACACCCCCACAACATGAACAAACGTGATGATACCTTCCGCCTACCAAACATCTGGAAACCAGCCCTAGCCAACAAACGAACACCACCCACCACCCAAGCTGTTACAATACAAAACAATAATGCACACACAGCCTGCACCAATCAGCACCAATCTACCAATCATGATACAACCACACAACCAATCATTCCACTTACTGAAACAAAGCCAGCACCCCATCCCCTCCCACCAAGACTTACAGAAAGATGGCAGCTCCGTTCCCATTTTAAGCCCACGCTTGAAGATGGCAGGTGAGATCCTGCTGAAACGTTGCAAAGACAATCTCAACCTTACACGGGAAAAGACCCGAATACAACAAAACCAACACACACACACACACACACACACACACACACACACACTATTGCTTTATGCAAATTATTCCCACAAAGGATATTTATTAATATCAATCGGGGTGTAAGAATATTGAGTACACAAATCACTCAAGAAATAAACAGATGCAGTATTGTACTAGACTGGGTGTCAGCAATCTGTGACTCCCGAGCCACAAGTGGCTCTTTGACCCCTCTCCTGTGACTCTCTGCCAACCTGGTCAGGCAACCTGCTCTCCATCCTGAGACACTGGCCCATCCATGGCCGACACCAACACGAGGGCTGGTAGGATGGGAATGGGATCCGGGAGGAGGGTATGATAGACAGGGGAACAGGTCTGTAGCTGAGGAGAGAGCACGACCCACGCTCGCTCCTCACGCAACCACCTATCCAGCTGTGGTGGGGCCAGGAGGGCATGCACGAGTGGGGATATCCTCCTCAATTGAGAAGAGGGCGGGCAGGTTGACTGGCTGATAGGCAAGCATCTTTGGCAAGGGCACTCTGGCTTTCTCTGAGCCTGATGTGGGCATGCGAGGTTCAGTGAGGCCAGCCCCCGTTTCCCATTGCCCTGAGCTTTTTTACTCTTCCAGTTGAGCAGTGCTGCCAGCAGCATTAATTGAGAGAGAGGGAGAGAGAGAGAAGGGAGAAAAAGAGAGAAATGAAAAAATGATGGAGAGAATGAGAGAGAAATGAGAGATCCATTTCCACAGAAACACCAGGAGCCACAAAACCTGAGTAGACGTGGCTGGGGTCATGTGACTGGGTGAAGGTGACATTGACTTGACCACGCACACCCAGGTTTTGTGGCTCCCGGTGTTTTCTTTTCTGTGGGAAACAGAAACACAAATGGCTGTTTGAATCTTTATGGTTGCAGACCCCTGTAATACATACCATGAAAGAAAAGGAGATTAAGCGAACAATGAACAGGATCATACAGGATCACTTGTAACAAGTGGTTACAAGTACCACTTGTTCCTTTTATATTAAGAATTTTATATTTTTCCATTCAATTTTTTGCGAATGCATCACAATGGCCCTACAGCAGTAGTGCTCCTATCACAGCTTATTGTTGTATCATTAAGAATGTGATGCTGTCAGGAATGTACGTGAACAAAGTTCACTCTCTTCATAAACGGATAAGGCCCATGCTAAATTAAAAAGAAAAAAAAATCAAAACCACTGGATATAACATTTGTATCAAACTGAATTAAATCTACCCTTATTATAAAAAGCGAATTAGAATTGAATTGAATTCCTTTTTGGCCAAGTGTGATTTGTCTTTGGTGGATATGCTTTCTGTGTACATAAAAATAAGCAATCAGGAAATAATATCAATATAAATTGTGAGGATACAAGCAATAAAGTTACAGTCCTGCAGTCATAAGTGGGCGGAGATGGGTGATAGGAATGATATGAAAGCAGCCTTAGAGAATGGTTTGACAGTGGGGAGGGAATTATTTGTTTAGCAGAATGATGGCGTTTGGGAAAAACTATCCTTATGTCTAGTTGTTTTGGTGTGCAGTGCTCTATAGCGCCGTTTTGAGGGTAGGAGTTGTTACAATTTATATCTAGGATGGGAGGGGTCTGCAAATATTTTCACGGCCCTCTTGTTGACTCATGCAGTGTACAGGTCCTCAATGGAACATAAAGCAATTAATCCCTACTAAATATACTCCTTTTAAATAGCAAATTAGATTGCAGTAGGATTTGGTCGCAGTCCAAAGAAACATCTATGCAGACTTGAGAGTCATTGGAGGTTTTTTTCCCTCTACCAAGCTTCCTTTGTATATTGAAAAAGCTTTCAATAAATTTAACAAATTCTTCATTTTTTTCATTGTGCATAATTTAGGCATAAAACCTCAAAATTATCAGCAGAAATTTCTAGTTTGAGTCAGTGAGTAAAAACAATTCATTCTTGCATTCATTCGTTTGTTTGTTTGTTTGTATAACTTGTTATAGCTATGACAGTGAAGGCAGATTGACCAATGTCACATTTCCAACTGGAGTGGTCACTAATCTACATGGAGAAATGGA
The DNA here is from genome assembly GCF_964273705.1 of Natrix helvetica. NCBI lineage: Eukaryota > Metazoa > Chordata > Lepidosauria > Squamata > Natricidae > Natrix > Natrix helvetica. The sequence continues at coordinate 46,035,700 of NC_138558.1, read as the reverse complement.
AAGGGCTATTACTGTAGACATTGAATCATCTAGCAGAGAGGATGATGTCAGCATCACTTCAAATTTATCCTCAATTGATTCTTTCTATACAATGGTCCAAGGTAGGTTAACAAATTAAATGAAGAATAATCTTTAACAGGGAAAAAATGAATTAAAAGAAAAAACACTGTTATATTTATTACAAGTTGTGATGAAAACTAACCTGCAAAGGAGGTTGTTGTGTTTTGTATAGGAATAGGGTTAAAGCCTTAATCTTCTATAATATACATACCTATTTAGAAGACAATTCAACTGAATAAAGTCATTAACTCTATGATTGTGACTCTAATTTTTATGTTTACACTTTCACTAGTTGTGGATTCATTTTGCAAGTAAAAGTTTTTTAAAAAAAAATTAGTTACATTGATTAAAACCTTTTATATGCATTCTATTTCTAAAATGATTCTAAAGATGCATGTAGATATAAAAATAATGCTTCTTACGGCATATATTTGTCACACATTGGAATATGCATCAAGAAATCAGATAATGTTGGAAGGTCATAAGCAAAAAATTAAAATTTTAATGTTTAATGTTTTAAATGGTTTAAAATTAAAATGCTTGTATTTTTTAATGCAACTGAATGTTGCATGAATGTTGACTTGGTTTGTGTTAGGAATAATTTTGCATGAAAAATCTTGGTTTAGAAAAACGTATTTGTTGGGTTTCGTTTCAGATCAGTTAAGAAATAGCTACCAGATTGGATATGATGGGTCTCTCAGAATCATCTATGCCAGTGGTCTGGATACACACTACCAAACAGAACCACATGTTTTAGCAGGTACAGCCAATCCAACTGTAGCAAAAAGAAATATGACTCTTCCTGGAGAAAATGGACAGAATTTAGTGGAGTGGAGATTTCGAAAAGAACAAGCGCAAGGCAAAGTGAATGTGTTTGGCCGTAAGCTCAGAGTAAGTTACATCTCTAATGCATTTTTAGTTTAAGATGAATAGTACAGAAGATCTACTGTCAGCTTTCACTGCTTCAAATGAACTTTTTTTTCTTTTAGCAAATCTTCTAAGACCAATACGATAAAAAGTCAAAGGAATAATTCTTGCTAGCATAATTTAAAGTTAGCAATGTCACAGAAAGGAATATCTTAATTCATATTGTTCTATGTATTTCCGGATTTATAACCCTCTGTTTTTACCATTAGCATTACACACTAAATATGAAATCCTTCCTATACAATCCTATCTTTTCTGCAGATACGTAGAGTAATCGTTTTAGGTGAGACCCATTAACAGTGCTTTAGGTTAATCTTAAATATTAAGCTGTAGTCATCAACTGTATAATTTCTTACTTTAAAAAAAAAGGAAGTTTATAACCTTAGGTGTGTTTCGTTTCACTGTATAAAATGGGGGCTCTCCCTGTAGTATGTTGGTTTGTGAATTAGTGTCCAGGTTACAGATACTAGCTTTCATACCAAAGGAGTAAAGCATGCTTGGGAAATAATTGGGTTTTATATGAGTTTGTAGCATACTATCTGAAATCTTCAATACTCAAAAACTGACCTGTAGTGTCCCTAGTTTTATCAGGAGCTCTTACATATGAAAATACGTTAGTAATACTAGTAATCTAATCAGCACTGTCTCAATCTCAGTGTTCTGTGGAAAAGCCTCAATTTACCAACACCATGATAGGCAACAGAGGTCAGTATCCATTGCTCCATCTAGTCACAGCCATGGCATGTGGAAGATTGCAAACTGGAACCTAAAAGCATAAATGGGAAAGGCATGAATTAACAGGAGTGATGTTATATATGCCTGTGAAATTAAGAATGGAATGGTGTTGATAAGTACAAGTAGGGAGGTTTTAATTAATAAAAAGGCTTAAATCAATACCAGAAAGTATGCATTTACATGATGTTAGTTGTTGCTGAAAGTAAAATTCGTAGGTTGGTGATAATTACATATTATTTTCCAGTGAATGACAATAAGAGAGAAGGTTTGGAAAAATTGTGCAACATATTGAATGAATGCAATCCAGGGGGAAAATATTATGTTAGATGGTGGTGACATGAATAGATGGTAGGAAAAAAGCAATAGAGTATAGAAAAAATGTTACTGCCATTTGGACATCAAAGAATGAAAGATTCTGATGAACATGCATTTACAAAAAGGTCGGTTTTCAACATGTCATTGAAGCAGAATGCAGGGGGGAAGTAAATGATTCAAAAAACATAACTGATTTAATTATTTATTATTACAAACTGAGACATTAGTGAAGGATATAGGTGAGATGAGTTATGACGGTGGGACAAGCCATTATTTGAAAACATCAAAAGTGAATCAAGAAAAAAATATGCATGGAAGAAAGGAAGTAAATGTATAAGAGTAAGTATATGACTACAGGAACTAAATGTATGATTCGTATCTGAAAAGCTGGCAGAATATAAATTAATCAAGAATGAATGGAAGTGAATATATGGAAAGAAGATTTGGAAGTTGCTAGGAATTAAGTGAGAATTACACTCACTGTGTGGAAGTGACAATAGTACCACAGAATGTGGGAGTCACTCTAATGAAGAGTATGTCAAGGGCTGCTTTTAAGAGAAAGGTCTCTGCAGATAGTGCTGCTGAGAGAATGTTAATGTATGCACATAACAAAAGATAGTTGCAAATAGGATGTTGTCTTTATGTGACATTGTGTGAGTAAAGGGTAAAAACATAGTCTCTTCTACCTTTATAGTTTGAGCAAGGATTTGAATCACAGTAACATTGATTGGTTTGGACCTTGGTGAAAGTTTGCTAAAAGTGGGAACAGAATAGTAACATTTTAAGTGATAGAAGCGCTGATAGAAATAGATAGTAAAAAATAGATAGTATGTATTCTTTTGTGTATAATGAATGCATATAATATGAAATAAATTTAATTGTGTATAAGAACTGGCTTCTAACTATTTTGATTTGTGGAGACTGGAATTTGGATATGTCAGGAACATAAAAATAAGTTGAATGCAGTAGGAATGGGGTATTCAAATTAATGTATAGTAAAACAAAAGATGGTAGGGTAAAGAATTAATGAGGGTCAAAGAAATGTGAATACAGATGTCAGTGACTAGTACAAAGCAAAGGTTGGTAAGATGGTTTCATCAGAGGGGGAAATTGAAAGAGACTCCAATTATAGAAAATACCGTATTATAAGACGCACCAAGGTTTTGAAGAAGCACGTTTTTTAAAAAAAGGTTTTGCACTCTGCAAACCTCCCCAAAATGGCCCATTTTTCGCAAAAACGGGCCTGTTCTTTTTTTTAAAAAAATGGCATGAATAGCCCTTAGTAGGCTTGTATAGTGTTCCGGGGGGGAGCAAAAATGAGCAAAAAAGGCCCATTTTTTGCAAAAACTGGCCTTTAGGAAGCTTATAGGGTGCTCCTGGGGGCTGGAGGAGCACAATTGAGGAAAAAAGGGCCATGTTTTGCTCATTTCTGCCCTCCCCAGCCCCCAGGAGCTCTCTGAAAGACTCCTACAAACTATGCATGGCCATTTTGGTGAAGGGACAGAGTTTCGGGAGGCAAAAAATGCTGTATTCAATGTATAAGACGCACCCAGATTTTCAGTCTCTTTTTTGAGGGGAAAAAGGTGCATCTTATATTCCGAAAAATACAGTACATGTGTAGGAAGAATGAAGGGGTCAAGAGCAACCAGAAGGCTGAGAAAATTGTAGTTGGATGGAGTGGATGAGGTCTTGAAAAAAGAGACAAGTTGTGAGTGTAAAGAAGTAGTGCACAAATGTGCTAAAAGGAAGATTGATTTGCAACAATAAAAGTATATGAAGAGCTATAGTGAATAGTTTGATGTAAACTAGATTTAGATGTACTTCTTTTTATCTTTTGCATTTTTTCTTACCTTATACCTATGATTTACGGTTTCTTACTGCTTTTCTTCAGTTTTCAGAGAAGCATCCATTTATACAATGCACATGTACTCTGAAAGCTTTCAGAAACATTTCTCATCAAAACAGGATGATGAAAAGAAATACGTTGCAAACAATTCTTATTGACCCTCACTTTTGAATACTTCAATCAAATTGGAGTTGCCTAGAGGATTATTGAAAAAGATTTTGAACAGCGGGACCCCAACTTGGAATAGATTTTTCTGTCTATATTCAGATAATTAAAGGCTAGAAATCCACCGTCCTTGTTAAAATCCTTTCCTTTTAAAAACTTATGGAATATGATCAGAGAACTTTGGGCCTTTTGTTTCTATTGCCCAACAAAAATCATTCTTTGTATCTCTAGACTATTTAACAAAATGAATATTTTAGTTTACAGATCTTACCATCTTTCCCTGATAAGTTCCAGAACTAATGATGTTGAATCATTAATCCATTTTTCAATAGAATTCTGTTTTCTAAATATAGCGGATGTCTTTATAGGATTTTGACATAATAAAGGCTGACACTAAAATGAAAAATAGAACGGAAAACTTAAAACAGACAGTAAAAGTATGAAAAGAATGGAATATAACAGAATTAAAATTAAAATGCAACTCATCATTATTCTGTCTGTTTTTGTAAGAAAAAATACAAATGCTTGCACTTTATATTGTGTATTATAAGATTTTTTGTACAATTGAAAATCATTACTTTTCATTGCTCCTTGCTTCAGTGGATTTCAGAAAGTATCCAACTTCCTGGTCCTAATGATATTCATTTCTAAATGTCTTCTGCTGTAGAATTTACCATTATTTAATAAGTGAGGTTTTTGTAAAAAAAAAATGTGGCATTTGGCTAGATAATTCTACAGTCCTTGACTATTAGGTCAAAATATCAAAATTGGTTTTTATTTATGAAAGTCTGAATAATGTGTTATCTGTTTTAAGAATATTACTTTTCTCAAAGTTTAAATATTTCTTTCTGGCTTCAAGCAATGCAGATAATTCATTAGCCAGATAAATTCTTTCCGAAAATTCTTCAGGTTATACAATATGTGTATACAATATAACTTATAAAATTAGAAAGTAAATGAACATTCAAATTTTCTTGCCTATAAATAAGCTAATTTTATTACGTGAAAGAATTCCCAGTGCCTATTTTGATGATCTATTTGAAAAGCAGTTCTTACATTTCACCAACATATTTGTTGGCCTTTTATTTTGACTTTTCATTATTATGGTGGTTATTCTGCTATATCTTCATAATTTCTTCTATAAATCTTGTTGAGTATTATACAAGTTCTCAATGTATATATTGTTGGATTATATTAACATTTAACGAAATTCTATCGGCATTAATTGAAAACATTTTGAATAAAATGTCACTGCATCTTTATTTAATGAAACCTTTTAAAATGGCAACCTGATCTCTGGCTATTATACTAAGAAGCTGCTAAATTAGTTTAGTGACAAAGAAAATCAATCATTGTAAATGATTTTTAAACAACGGTATTCAAATAGTGGCTGATTCTATAAAGAAATAATAAGCAGCAGCTCAATGCCCCCCCCCCCACATTATTTATTTTGTTGTCTTATTTGTTTCATAAAAGGTTAATGGTAGGAACCTCCTTTCAGTTGACTTTGATCGGACTTCAAAGACAGAGAAGATTTATGACGATCACCGTAAATTTCTACTGAGAATCGCGTACGATACTTCAGGACATCCAACTCTCTGGTTCCCAAGCAGCAAGCTTATGGCTGTCAACGTTACCTATTCATCTACAGGTCAAATTGGTAGCATCCAACGAGGCACCACTAGTGAAAAAGTAGATTATGATGGACAGGGAAGGATTGTATCTAGAGTATTTGCTGATGGTAAAACATGGAGTTACACGTATCTTGAAAAGGTACTCAACTATTACTTGGAATATTGGTTTGCAGTTCTATTAAAGAATTCTTTCTACATAAAATGTTAAAAATGATTGCTGCATGATATTTGAAGTTTTAGACAGAGAAGGGATATCCGTGTGTGTGTATGTGTGCATGCACACACGCACGCATACACACACTTTACTCCAAAATCTTGCAGTAACACATGATTTTTTTGGTTCATTCCCCTAGTCTAGTGGTAGGCAACCCACGGCTCTGGAGCCGCATGTGGCTCTTTCATCCCTCTGCTGCGGCTCCCTGTCACCGATCGGCTCCGCAATTGATAGGGCTTTCGGTTAGGACAGGTAGAGGAAAAAGGATGCCACACTAGGAGGAGACTCTATGGTGGGGGAACCAGACTTCCGGTCGGCTCCAAAGCTGAACGGGGGGCTTCCGGTTAGGACCTTTGTGGCTCTTTGAGTGTTTAAGGTTGCCGACTCCTGCCCTAGTCTGTTGTATCTTTACAACAGTCCTGCAAAGTCATCTTGGCTGAACAATAATGATTGATCCTACTCATCTAGTAAACTTTCTAACTTTGTGGTTATTTGAAACCTTATCCCTTTGGTTCTAGCCCAATCTTCACTGTTGTACTGTGTTTAAGGAAAATCCATCCCAGAAAACTGATTGAGATATACAAGTATGTAAGATAAATTTGATTTCTTGGAATTTACTAGCTTTGTTGCCTGTTAATACAATTTCATGGGATTTAATTATGTCATTGAAATCACAGAGAATGATTACACATTTCTAGGATTTCAATGCGATTGAAGCACATTTAGGTGGCAAGCAAAGTCAATGTATTTGGAGATACTCTTTATGAGCAGTCATGTTAACCTAACACTTTTCTCAATATTGTAATGATTGTTTATTCAATATTATATTTTTTTCAAATGAAGATACCCTTAAGAATATCCGTTAACACAAATAAAAACACTTAATTTTATAATGCAAGGTAATAAAAATAGCTGTAGCTTTTCCAGGCTAAATCTGAAAAGGGAATCTAAAGACGTTTTCCAAACATTTTTTTCACTTTGCACCAAGAAAGAATAGCATATTCACTATCAAGTCAAACTTATGAATGAGTTCTAAACTGCAGCGTAAATGTAACAATTTAAACAATGATTTTTCTTTGTGTATATGTGCCTCTCTCTGTCTCTTACACACACATATACATGCACACAAATACTAATGTGTTTTCCAAGACATTCGTCCAGAAAAAAATGGTCATTTATTCTTGGCCCAGAATTAGGGCGGGTTGCCCAAAATAAAATATGGTATTAAACCAGTGCTGCATACTAAATTATATACTCCCTAGCATGGCAATACTGAACAAAGCATAAGAAGTCTTTTATCATTATTTAATTTGATGTCCTTTAGTGGGACAGAATAGAATTTGCCTTAAGTGGAAACAGCTACCGACAGTGACAGATGCTGAGAGTTTTATACATCTTCATGTGAGTAATATAAAATAACAGTGGTAGTGATGTGTAATGCCAAAGCTTTACAAAAGGAATCATTTGGTGACTAATTAACTCTGAAAAATTTGATGTAAATAACAAGCCAATTGCTTCACCCATCTGACAAATAGATATAAAAGAGGAGGTTCAGGGATCTTCGGGCTAGTAAAATTCTCAGTAAATTATCTCTAATTACAGGAGTGAAATTGTCTCCTCCATATGTTGTTCCCTTCTTGAGTTGCTGGCTTAAGACAGCCTCACTTTTGTTGGTATTAAACATGACTTATCCCAGTCCATTGACAATCTGCTGTTTGGCACTGAGTACTTGATAAAAGGATGACTCAGTCACAACAAGAACACATTAGGAATCTGTAGCGACTCATTATAGATCCTCTTACAATTAAGTATCCAAATGAATTAGGCAATTACCAATATGTAAGGTCAAGAATTATTCAATTTGAATAATGATGATTTAGTAAAAAAAAAAACAGTGTTGCTAGTTCATCAATAGTTTTGGCACTTGATTAAAATCTGTTTTCTTTTTCAGTCAATGGTTCTCTTACTGCATAGCCAACGGCAGTATATCTTTGAATATGACTTACTGGATCGGCTTTCTGCAATAACCATGCCCAGTGTAGCTCGCCACACTATGCAGACTATCCGTTCTATTGGCTATTATCGGAACATCTATAATCCTCCAGAAAGCAATGCCTCTGTCATCATGGATTACAATGAAGAAGGACAGCTGTTACAAACTGCTTTCTTGGGCACAAGCCGGAGAGTCTTGTTCAAATACAGAAGGCAGACCAGGCTTTCTGAAATTCTATATGATAGCACAAGAGTGAGTTTTACTTACGATGAGACAGCAGGAGTTCTAAAAACAGTAAACCTCCAGAGTGATGGCTTTATTTGCACCATTAGATACAGGCAAATTGGTCCATTGATTGACAGGCAGATTTTCCGCTTTAGTGAAGATGGAATGGTAAATGCCCGATTTGACTACAGCTATGACAATAGCTTCAGAGTGACTAGCATGCAAGGTGTTATCAATGAAACTCCATTGCCTATTGATCTCTACCAATTTGATGACATATCTGGAAAAGTTGAGCAGTTTGGAAAATTTGGGGTTATTTATTATGATATTAATCAGATAATTTCAACAGCTGTAATGACTTACACAAAACACTTTGATGCTCATGGTCGCATAAAGGAAATTCAGTATGAAATATTCCGTTCACTTATGTACTGGATTACAATTCAGTATGACAACATGGGCCGAGTAACTAAAAGAGAAATTAAAATAGGCCCATTTGCTAATACTACCAAGTATGGTTATGAATATGATGTTGATGGCCAGCTACAGACAGTTTACCTTAATGAGAAAATAATGTGGCGCTACAACTACGATTTGAATGGCAATCTCCACTTGTTGAATCCAAGTAGTAGTGCTCGATTAACACCACTGCGATACGATCTGAGGGACAGAATCACTCGACTCGGTGATGTTCAATACCGGTTAGATGAAGATGGATTCCTGCGACAGAGGGGCACTGAGATATTTGAATACAGTTCAAAGGGCCTCCTTACCAGAGTTTATAGCAAAGGCAGTGGATGGACAGTGATATATCGTTATGATGGACTTGGAAGACGTGTTTCCAGTAAAACCAGCCTGGGGCAGCATCTTCAATTTTTTTATGCAGATCTCACATATCCAACAAGAATAACTCATGTGTATAATCACTCAAGCTCTGAAATCACTTCTCTCTATTATGACTTGCAAGGACATTTATTTGCCATGGAGATTAGCAGCGGAGATGAGTTCTACATCGCCTCAGACAATACTGGAACCCCCCTGGCTGTTTTCAGTAGTAATGGTCTAATGCTGAAGCAGATTCAATACACTGCCTATGGCGAAATCTATTTTGATTCTAACCTTGATTTCCAGTTGGTGATAGGATTCCATGGAGGTCTTTATGACCCACTAACCAAACTAATTCATTTTGGTCAAAGAGATTATGACATATTGGCAGGCCGTTGGACTACACCTGATATTGAAATTTGGAAAAAAATAGGAAAAGATCCAGCTCCTTTTAACCTGTACATGTTTAGAAATAACAATCCAGCCAGCAGAATAAATGATGTGAAAGATTATATCACAGGTAAATATGTACATTTAATAAAGTACAATTTTATATGTATACCACCTTGGAATTATAGCATCTGATATACAAAAGTATATAGAGTATACATACATACATACATACATACATACATACATACATACATACATACATACATACACACACACACACACACACACACACACACGGAATATACTATAGAGAATAGGAATATACTTTTAAATTAAAAATGTATATGTGTATTCTACCTTGCTTCACATAAGTGAAAAGTATACACAGTTGGTAAAATGCTAAATAAGTATATCATTTTTCTTAATTAGATCTATCTGAGATCTTGTGTCTATAGAAAGTACTCAGGATGGTCTCTTTTTTTTTACCAGGGAAGAAATTCATTGTAGTCAATGATAGATGTAGTGACTTAATAGACAATAAGACTTATCAAAAATCCTCATAATAGGCCTTGTTCTCTGTCTCAATAGAATATTTTATCTCTTAGAGGATTCAAAAGAAAATGGGATTTTGATGTTTCCGTTTGACTAAATGGTTACTATGGCAACAGTTTATGTCTGCAAATTTATTGTAGATTATGAGTGCTATTTTGCCAGATGGCCAATATATCTAGGAAACATACTAGGATTTCTTGCTTGCATGATAACACCTTGGATCTTTAAAGGAAAGTTTTCCAAGCAGTCATGTGACAGTGAGAAAAATAATGTACAAACACTCCTTCTTGCTATTTATGGCTGTAGGTTTATCTGTAGTTTAAATAGTAGTGCTTTTTGATTTTCAAGTACTTAATAGAAAGTCCTTAAATTAAGAAATCTGGTATTTTAATGTTAAGCATTTTTGTATCCCAAAACTTAATTCACAATATACTTGCATTTTGTTGATAAATATATATTTGGACACCATGTGTATTCTTTTGTCATTTCTTTTCTTTCAAAGAAATGGATACAAGTTCATTGTAAATCACTTGAAATATTAATGCCAGCTGCTCTCAGTATCTAAGATCTATGCTTCCCTTTTTCACAATTTATTATTTGCATAATTTATTTACCTAATTATAATACACTTAGATGATCCTACCATGTACTAGAGAGAATCATGCTACCCGTACATTCCTGCTTAATATATCTACATTGCAGTAACGTTAGGGATAAGTCACAGTTGCACTGTGAAATTACCTAAGTGGAACAGAAGACCAAATGTATTCCAAATTAGGATCTTTAAAATCTTATTAATTCACCAAAGAGCCTTTTTTTCTAAAAGATGTCCAAATACTGATTGTTGTTGTTATTTTGCAATAGTCGTGATCATATGTTCACATAGCAGTATTCTTCCTGTACAGTTTCTTCTGTTCCTCATTGTCTTGCAATAGTTGAATTCATGGGATGTGAGGATCTAGTGCTCTCCCTATGGTTATTAAGTAGATAACCTTATCTGCATAAAGAAATTATGTGGATCACATGGAATTATCTATAATAAATCAGACTATTCTGGATTGTATAAACAGTGCATTTAATAAATAGCTTCACTACATTCCTTTCTCTGGGTCATTGGTTGTATATAAATGAGGACAACTATTAAATAAATAAAACTACGGCCCTGCCATGGATTTTCTCCTCCAAATATATTTTAAAGCTCAGAGCATTATCCAGCTGGGCTAAATTCAATCACATATTGAGGGATATGTGACTTTTTTCTAACTTACTTTATAATTGCTTTCTAGATGTTAACAGCTGGCTAGTGACGTTTGGTTTTCATCTACACAATGCGATCCCAGGTTTCCCTGTGCCTAAATTTGATTTAACTGAACCCTCCTATGAACTTGTGAAGAGCCAGCAATGGGATGATGTACCGGTAAGAAAAAAAATAAGGAACATTAAATTGCAATAAAATACAATAAAATATTCTATTAGAGCAGTGATGGCGAACCTTTTTTGGCTCGCGTGCCACAAGTGGGGGGAGCGCAGGGGGGGCGTGTGCGGGCATGCCGCTCCCATAATGCAATGTGCGACACCCCCCCCCCCCAGTGCTCATGCACGCACAACGCCCCTCCCATTTTTACATGCTTTTTTCGCCCTCCTCAGGCTCCAGAGGCTTTATAGGAGCCTGGGGAGGGCAAAAAGAGCCTCCCCCGCCCCCCCGGAGGCCCTCCGAAGGCTTCAGGGATCATCCGGAGGCTTCCCTGAAGCCTTCGGAACGGTTAAAATGACCCTCCAAGCAAAAAGTGACTTCCGGTTTGCTCGGAGGCTCGTTTTAAGCGCTCCAAAGGCATCAGGGAAGCCTCCAGACAGTCCCTGAAGCCTTCGGAATGCTTAAAACGACCCTCCAAGCAAACTGGAAGTCACTCTGGAGCCTGGGGAGGGCGAAAAATGGCTTTTAAAAAGTGCCTCGCGTGCCCTGACAAATGGCTCCGCGTGCCATCTGTGGCACGCATGCCATAGGTTCGCCATCACTGTGTTAGAGTATTGAAAAATCCCCAGAGGCATACATTGAATTTTTAAAAATTAAAACATATTGTAATAAATGTTTCTTGATACACTTTTGTCTCAAACTATATGTTAATTCTGTAGGGAATTTTCTGTCCAATAGCTAAAGACTAGGCTTAAGTTTTAACATTTCCTAAACTGAAGTGAGAGGGAGGAAATGATTAATCAATAAATAATAGTATTTTAAAATCTTTTTTTCCTCCAAATTATAACATTCCCAGTGGAAGCTATAGAGATTGGACTGATAGCAGCACCCTGCCTCCAGGCTAAAAGTGAACAATGTAATAAAAAATAGAATGTGAAAGAAACAGAATAACAGGTGATATAAATTATGCATATTGTACAGCAGTACAATTTTACTTGTCTTTAATATTAACCATGTTTTATACGTGAAGATAAAATATTGAATATAAAATCACCCCAGGTAAAATGTATTACATTAAATGGAGCCCAAACTCAAACTCCTTGTTTTAAAATATATATTGCCAAATAGAAGTATAAAACTAAATCATTTACAAAAATCTATGAACTGTAAAATAGAAAGTCATATATACTGTTTATGAAAATAGCAATTATAAATTTTATTCAAAAATCAAAAATCCATTTATCCTCAAATTCTCAGTACCAGCAATAAATGACAAATGTTAAATAGCTGTTAACCTTTCAGGTGCGTTCCGAAGGATCTCTGTGACTTACCAGGCTATTAAAAGAAAGAGACAAAATAATTTCATGTTATATACTGTAAATCCAGAAACATTGTGTTGATGTTTTTACAGCAGAAATCTTAGCCCTATCATTATAAAAATATGTATAATTTCTTTCCTCTGCATACAAAAACGAACGTAAGTGATATGAAGGAGTAACCCAGGTCCTTTTCCAAAATGGATATTAAATCTTGGGATAAGTTATCTGGTGCAATTGCTGCTGTCAATATTTATTTAATACATTTGAATTTGTGATGTAAAACTGTTGTAGAGAAAACTCCTATTATCCTTCTTACTCATAGCTCATTTCTTCATTTTGTGAGTTCTCTCAGAGCTTGTTCAGGATCAAATATAGGCAAAATGTGATGATGAGATCATGGAGGACTTTTATTGATGGGGCCACGCCCATCAGTGATCCAAGGTCCCTGTTTCCTTGTTGAAGAATGTAAAGGGAACACAAAGACACAGTGTCCAGAGAATGAAGGGAGGCAGACGCCAAAGGCATTATCATAACAGTGGACAAAAGAGATTAGGAAGGAATAAGTAGAAAATGAAGTCATAAAAGAGAATATGAGAAAGGAAATAGAGAAGAAACTTACGTAGTATGTATCTGCATGCATCTTTAAAACCCCTGAAAGTCCACCAGCATTGAATGAAACTTTCGTAGCTTAAGGCCTCATAACAATTTAAAATTGAATTTATATTGCAAGATGAATACTCAAAAACAAACCCTTGTGTCCTTATGGTATATCTGGACACTTATTGCTAAATCAAAAGCAAGGGAAAAATTGTGAAATTAAAGATGGAGAACTTTTAAGCCAGTGGAGAAAGTTATTTCACAGATATTGCAGTTGAAAATTCAATGTATTACTGTGAGATAGATTAGGTAAAGAGGTAGCAGTGATCCAAAGTTATTACCACATCTCATTGCAGCCCAAGGGTACAGACACTGCTCTCCTATAGCAAAGTTTATCACAAGTTTCTGCAAATGGTACATTTTATGTGTGATGATACGAAAGTTCAGATATTTCAGGGGGGAACTTAGATTCCCTTTCTGGATGAAGTTATGGCATATAAAAATGCCTGATAATAAATAGATAATGCCAAATATAATTGAACCAAATATATAAGCAAGCATAAAACTTTCATAGTAGACTTTCATTTCTGCAATGAGGAAATCACTAAAGGAAAGCTCTAGAAAATTACTTATAGGAATACAAGTAATTATTTTACATTATAAGTATGCATCAAAGATGTCTTTGTTTTTAATTCTTTAGCAAATCAATTTATTGCATGCATCATCCTATCTGGACAATACTTTATCTTTCTACTATTTCATGGTGTATAAATTAACATAATAAAGATTGATGTAAAAAATTAGTGAAGCATAGCAGATCTCTGCATTCAATGTTTCTAATTTTATTTTGATTGGGTAATGATCAAATAAGGAATGGTTTGATTAACTGAATTTTTCTTTGGAATGATTCAGTGCTACTTTTTAAACTTCATAATCAAAAATGGTAATAAATATTGAACTATATCAAGCAATGTAGAACTTACAAGAGTGGAATCCAGTCTGTGAATTCAATTATCAGTGTCATTGTGGCATATCATGTTGTCAGCTGAAGGCACCATGCCAATAAATGCTTGACTGTTGGAATTTATAGGCTTGTAAAAAAAAAAAATGTCTCTTCTTGTTTTCAGCCAATTTCTGGAGTGCAACAAGAAGTGGCAAGGGAAGCAAAGGCTTTCCTATCCCTGGGAAAGATGGCAGAAGTCCAGATCAGCAAGCGCAGACCTGGTAGTGAGAAATCCTGGTTGTGGTTTGCAACTGTGAAATCTTTAATTGGAAAAGGAGTAATGCTTGCTGTCAATCAAGGCAAAGTACAGACCAACGTGCTTAACATTGCAAATGAGGATTGTATCAAAGTGGCAGCTGTTCTGAATAGTGCATACTACCTGGAAAACCTGCACTTCACTGTTGAGGGAAAGGATACGCATTACTTCATTAAAACCACTTCACCCGAGAGTGACCTGGGCACGCTGAGATTGACGAGTGGCCGGAAGGCACTGGAGAATGGCATCAATGTCACAGTTTCCCAGTCCACTACTGTAGTGAATGGAAGGACTCGTAGGTTTGCTGATGTTGAAATGCAGTACGGTGCACTGGCTCTTCATGTCCGCTATGGCATGACGCTTGATGAGGAGAAGGCACGGATATTAGAACAGGCTAGGCAAAGGGCTCTTTCCAATGCCTGGGCCAGAGAACAGCAACGAGTGAGAGATGGAGAGGAAGGGGCCAGGCTATGGACAGAAGGGGAAAAGAGGCAACTTTTGAGTGCTGGAAAAGTTCAAGGATATGATGGGTACTATGTACTCTCTGTTGAGCAATACCCCGAATTAGCTGACAGTGCTAACAATATACAATTTCTTAGACAAAGTGAGATTGGAAAGAGGTAACACATTGGTTGAGCTTGGCCTGCCAAAGAGACGGACCCTGTGCCAGTGTCTTCTAAGAGGGGAGACCAAATAGTTTGCTGCATTATTACTTGAGCCTAAATATACATCTTTGCTCAGATTTTTCTGTAGCACAATCTGAACGAACTCTACAACAAAGAGAGAGCTTTCCAGAAGAATGATAATATTAAAAAGAAAAACTGGAGTTGTGTTTTTTTTTCTGAATGACCTTAAAGGTGATCTGCTTTAAAGAATATGTTTACATATGCATATCGCTGCACTCAAGTTGGACTGAAAGTACTAAAAAGAAAGATCTAAAGAGTTTCCAACTGGCCGAGTATTCCAGTAACTAAGAAAAAAAGCGATAACAGTGTTTCCAAATATTACTAAATTGTTGACTTTTACTTACAAAAATTAGTCTTTTTTCCTCCTCTTCCTCCTCCTTCTCCCCCTTTCTCCTCCTCTCCTGCTCACTCCCTTTCTCTGCCTAGGATGTGGTATATAATCTCTGTTCATGTTACGCGGGGGACAAGACTCTTTGTGTATGGACATCCCAATGGCTTTAACAGTGCTGCTTTTTGAAAGGACACTGGCACAAGCAATTTATTCTACAATCAAAATTTGGTAATGGATTTTACGGTGATCATGGGGTTTACCTTGGGGAAAATGGCAAATAGAATTCTTGTCACAGAGAAGCAAAGGAAGCTTGATTTTTTTGTAAATTATGTGAGACAAGTTGTTTATGGATTTTTATATAAATTACAATTTACTGTACATCAAATATTAGTCTCAGAGGAGTTAATTTATGTAAAGTGTTTAAAAAAGTTTATACTTAAATAAAATAATAAAAATATGCAGTGTGTGAATTTTTTAAAAGAATTACACCTTTTATTATGTTATAGCTGTACAGTATTAAGAGTTATAATGTAGAGATATAACAGTGTACAACAGTTGCATTGAAGTGTTAATATTTTTGTATTAATTTTAACATGATGTGTTTTTGTCTTTGGATTACTTCTGAGAAAGGATGGAGAAATCACAGACTAGAAGGAAACGGAGTTGCCGCTTTTTTCCCCCTCCCCCTCCCCCTCTCTCTCTTTCTCTCTCCTCTCTTTGCTTGAGTACTGGCAAGCATGGTTTCATCAGTCACTGCTAAAAGGAAGGAAGAACAATTCAGCAAGACTCATTTGTTACCATAAAAGACTTTTGTAGGCTGGACATGCCTTGTTCTCTTTAAGAGCTCAAGGTGTAATTATTCTTTTTACAGATTTCTAATGTGTGGGTTTTTAAAAAAAAATATGGGATGTGAAGTTGTGTTATGTCATAAAAGGAACATTTCCCTACTTCTTTACACAGGAGTAAATTCCTTTGTGGGATTTATTTTTGATGAATAAATTTAGGACTGCAAGCTCAGATATTTAGTGGTTCATGAAGGCAAGTTGATACTGTTCTAAACATACATGATTGGTTCTCACAATATGTTTAACTGGGTCAGCTGGAGGTTAACTATATCATGGAAACAATATATCTGGTCAACCATGTTGGCATTTATAAACATGGGGTAATTAGCTCTTCTCAATAAGGGTGGAGATAGCATCAATGCATGGGTCACTGTCCGTGCTCTGATTGGACTGAGTCTGAATATTAATTAGCCAATATACTATATAACCCGCCCCTGTGAGTGTTACCACCCAGTTTCTGACTGAGTCCACTCTGGGACAGTCGTGTTATCTCTTGTATGCATTAGCAGTTTAATTACTTCACCTTACCGGTTTGACAAGTTGCATCATCGTTGTCAGAAGAGAAAACGATCTATTTGAGGGATCATGAGGATTTCAAGATTGATCTGGGGGCTTGGTTCTGTCTGGCCATGGGGTTCTGGCCCACAGACCTGTGTTCTCGATAACCTCTCAGGGCTGTCTGCACACTGCGAAGGAGAAAGGAGGCAATCAGCATCAAAGAGCCTTGTCTGACAGCTGCTTAGCAGCTCGCCTACGAGGCTTGTCTTTTGCAGCCAAAAAGCTTTTCACTCACCGGGCTTGGAACAAGAGAGCGCATGCACGTCACGCTGTTACAGAGAGCCAAGTGCACTGTAGGCAAGCAGGACGGGAGTCTCCTGCCTTGGAAAGTCACGGCGTGACAGCGAATACTCCAGACAAGGCGTGGGCGGCCCAGATGGCCAGGTTGAAGCCACGCAGTGGCAGGAAGCCACATCCTGTCATTGGGGCCCAGGTCGCCTCCAGTAAAAGCGGGAGCGCCATTTTGGGCAGTAGCAGAGCCGTGCGTCGTGGTCTCTATTTTGAATCGGCATTTTGGTTAGCAGCAGCATAGCAGACAGCAGCATGTCTGACCTGGGCCCAGAGACCAGCAGGCGCTCCAGTCAAGCTGGTGGATTGCTTGCTGTAGGACAGAGCCCCATGTCCCCAATTGGACCGCCTTCTTCCCAAACACAATCGGGAGACAAGGCATCGACCAAAGGCTCCTCTTCCTCCAGTAAGGCCTCAAAAAAGGCTTCCAAATTCTCCTCCAAGGACAAGAGCCGAGAGGACCCGGGATCTTCCCACCAACGGTCCAAAAAGACTCCTGCAGTGCTGGCCAGGCCCAGCCCACTACCACGACTGCAGCTGGAAGTGACCCATGGGCCATTTAGCCCTATGCTCCCAATTGATTCGTCCGGTCTTTGGGGCGGCACAATCTCAAGGCCACTGAGCAGGCCGGCAGAGGCCACCTTCACCCCCACTGTGGCGCAGCTCCGCCAGGAGGGTCAGTTCCCTGTCCTGCCCACCGCCTTGCCGCTATAGTCTGGCTACTGGATTCCAGGACATAATAGCTGAGGCCATTAAACAAGGCATTGCGGTAGGGCTCCAGGAGAAGAACCAAGGGGTGACATCAGGGGTCTCTCATTCCACTCTCATGACCAGGGTCAGCCCCAGAGCCGATGGAACGCCTGTCTCTGGCCGAACCTGTGCGTAGCCCCTCCCTCGCTTCAGAGGAAGGAGAGATCAGGGATGCCGACCTCTCTAAGAAGCAAGGCGCCGTACCAGACAAGCATGCCTGTATGGGTCTTTTCCCTCCAACATTGTTCAAACAGCTGCTGGCTAAGGCCGAGGCTTCCTCAGACCTCGAGGGCAAGGCCGAGGCCCTGGCAGCCCCGATCCAGGGCCCATCGGCAAGCGCACTGTTCAAGGAGCACAAGGTGGAAGCAGACATCATACCTACTTCTCAGCTCTTTGTTGACATGGTGAGACGCCAACATCAGGCCCGGTGCCCTCAGCCAATGACAGATGGTTCTACAATGTTGCAGAACAACTGGATAAGAACCTCACCTGGGCGACCATCGAAGCTCCTGTAGCAGCGCTGCATACTAACACCACGCTCCCGGGCGTCCAGGAAGACATCCTCAAACCCAAGGATAGGCACGCCGCTCAGGTCCTACAGCGGGGGCATCAGGCATCAGCAGGAGCTGTGCGGTCCTTGACAGCGGCCTCCTTTTTCTCATGCTCAAGCCTTTTCTGGCTGCAGCAACTGCAGGAACGTATCCCCACAGGGGATAATAGGGCCCACCAGGACCTTAATAAAATTATCGCCGCAATCCAGTTTTCAGCTGACGCCACGCTGAGTGCAACCTGGTTTGCTTCCAGGGCCAGGACCTCGTCAGTGGCCGCACACAGACTCCTGTGGCTTTGACAATGGCAATCTGACTTGAGACACAAGTGGCACCTGGCATAGGAGCCATACCAAGGGGGGACACTCTTCGGGGATTCTTTGACACCCCTATTGATCATGGGAAAGGACATGCGTAAGATCCTGTCCCCTAAGAAAGGGTTCGCTCGAGTTGCCCCATACCCCAGGAGACAACCCTTTAGACAGGAGTACGGGCGGTCCTTTAGGAATAATGATTATTCCCTGTCAGAGTTCCGCCAGCAGGGCGGCTTCTCCCAGCACCCTAGACAACAGCAATATCAGCAGCAACAGGGGGGACACTCCAAATGTCCCTTTCATGGAGGCAGTAACTGATACTACCACAAATCCTAACCAGTCACAGGATCGGGCTCCCATTGCAGGGGCAGCTACGGCACTTCGCGACCAGTGGGAGGCCACGACCTCTGATGCCTGGGTTAGAGCCACGGTCAGGTTCGGTCTGACCTTGGAGTTTGTCTCCCACCCTCCCAGGTCCTTCCTCCAGTGCCCTATTTCTGCTAACCCCCAAAGACGGTTATTGATGGCGGAGGCTACAACACCTCCTTGATATTGAAGCCATCCAGAGGATACCTGCCGATCAGGTCCACCAGGGGTTTTAGTCCTTGTTATTTGTCATTCCCAAGACCTCTGGAGGGTGGAGGGCCATCCTTGACTTGAAGCAGTTGAATAGGTTTATTGCATATAAATGTTTTAAGATGCACTCCTTGCAGACCATCTTGAAGGGTGCGAGGATGATTACCTTACTTCTACTGACCTCGCGGAGGCGTACTTACATATACCCATCCTGCAGGAGCATCGCCAGTTTTTACCTTTTTGTATGGTTCTTATCATTACCAATACACAGCTTTGCCATTTGGCCTTTCTTCTGCTCCCCGTGTGTTTACTAAGGTTTTGGCTGCCTTGGTGGCTCACTTACGTACAGTGCCTGTCAGAGTTCAACTATACCTTGATTACATACTGGTACAGTCCACTTCTCCGGACAGGGCCAGAGCAGAACTCCATGTCACGACACAGGTGTTTTGGGCCAATGGGTTTTCCATTAACGAGGCTAAAAGCCATTTCACACCTACCACTAGGATTCTCCATCTTGGGGCTTGGATAGATTCCAGGGCTGGGCAGGTTTTCCTGTCTGAGGAGCGAGCTACCAGCCTTAGACAATTGGTAGCGGAGATGGTCCACAGTCGGGAAGTTTCATTGGTGACCTTATCTAAACTTCTTGGGAAGATGGTCTCGACCATTTCCATAGTACCCTGGGCCAGGCTCCACATGAGGGACCTCCAATGGTTCTTGCTGCCTTTCCAGAAGAAAAGGGTCAGCACATTGAGATGGGTACACCTCACCAGGAATGTCCGACAGTCCCTTAATTGGTGGCACACCCTTGCCATAGATAAAGGATGTCATTTCAGGGTCAGGCACTGAATCACCATCACCACTGATGCCAGTCTATACGGCTGGGGGGCTCACATGGATGCACATATGGCCCAGGGTCGGTGGATGCAGGACGACGCAAGCAAGAACATTAACTGGCTAGAGCTCAGAGCCATTAGATTGGCTCTACTGGAATTTCACCCGTATATCGAGGGCCGGCACGTGCTCATCCTCACAGATAACATCACAGCCAAGGCCCACATCAACAGACAAGGGGGCACCAGATCACGGGATCTTATGCTAGAGGCTAATGTCCTGGGGACGTGGGCAGAGAATAATCTCCTTTCCTCATGGCTGAGCACATTTTAGGGGAGGCTAATGTGCAGGCTGACTGGGTCAGTAGAGCTACAATAGACCAGGCCGAATGGCAATTACATCCTTCTTCAGGAGATCACACACCGGTTCGGAGTCCCGATGGCAGATCTGTTTGCCAGCCCCTCCAATGCTCAGCTCCCCAGGTTTTTCACGAAATTTCGAACATCACTGTCCCTGGCCCAGGGGTCTCCTCTATGCTTTCCCCCCAGTGCTTCTCCTCCCCAGGGTTGTCCACAGATTCATCGAGAACAGAGCAGAGGTCATACTCTTGGCCCCACACTGGCCGAGGCATCCTTGGTTTGCCGACCTTCAGACGTCGGTGGAGAGGCCCTGGAGGATTCCAGCGAACAGAATTGTCCACCAGGGAGCTGTACAACACCCAGAGCCCCAATGGCTCCAGCTGGCCGCCTGGCGGTTGAGCGGCTCACGTTAGGGGGGGATCAGTTCTCGGACAGTTCACGCTCTCTCTGTTAGGGAGGACCTGTGCAAGTTTCATGATGATAGGGTGGTCCTTCGGCTGGACACTTCTTTTGTGCCGAAGGTGGGGTCATGGTTCCATAGGTCCTAGTTGGTGGTGCTCCCTAATTTCTGTCCCAACCCGACTCACCAGCTGGAGAAGCAATGGCACAATCTTGATGTCCGTCGGGCACTGAAAATTTACATCGCACATACATCTGAGATTAGACGGTCGGAGGCACTTTTTGTATCTTTTCAATCTTCGTCTTTGGGTAAAAAGGTCTCCACGACAGTGATTGGCAAATGGGTTAGGCGTTGTATTGCAACAGCCTACACAGCACAGGAGCTGGATGTTCCAGGGGGTATTACCGCTCACTCTACACCAAGTGCTGCCACCACCGCGGCGTGTGCCACTCAGGCTTCTCTGGACGAGATCTGTAGGGGGGCAGCCCCATCACCGTTTATCAGAAACTATAAGTTGGACAAGTTTGCATCGGCAGAGGCCGCTTTCGGCCGCAGGGTGTTGCAGGCGGTAAGATCTGAGGCTCAACTGCCGGAATGGTCGCCTTCCCTCCCTTAGGGACACCTAGCTTGGGTATGGATGTTATCTCCACACTTATTGAGAAAGAGCATTGGTACCTACCTGATACGCTTCTTCTTATAGGGTGGAGATAGCATCTGCTTCATCCCTTTCCTTTTTTGGAGGTGACCTCTTTTACCTGCCATTGGAGTATTTTTATGGTTGATGATTGCATAAGGTTTTGTTCTGTTTACCTGTATCACTAAAGATTGTTTTTTTGGGGGATAATACGTGGAGTCTGTGTCTTCATTTACTTTGCCGGAAACTAGGTGGTAACACTCACATGGACGGGTTATGTAGTACATTGGCTAATTAATATTCAAACTCAGTCAAATCAGAGCACGGACAGTGTCAACCCATGAATGGATGCTATCTCCACCCTATTAGAAGTGTATCAGGTAGGTACCCACACTCTTTTTGTCTTCTGAGAATTAAGCAACATCCTATAGAAGCCTCATAAAACAGGTCTTTTTAGGCAGTTTCCATGGATGTTTTTATAAATTCATCCCTTAGACACAGGAAAGAATGAGAAACAAGCAAAAATGGGCAGAAAATGCCCATGATGACACCGTGATATCATTGGGGGGTGGGGGTCCTTATATTTTTAGTCCAACGTGCAAAGGACAGGACAAAGAAACAGGCCATCCTGATTGTTGCCAATGTGTGCTGGTGAGAGAGCAATAACTGAGTTGCTTGTGTCTGGGAACTTGTGAGTCTTTGTGGTTTGTTTTAGTTTTGATTTGATTTTCTGCATGTGTGAAAAAGACATACTCAATTCTCTTCTGGAAGAAAGAAAAAAATAGAATTCCACCTGGGGAGATGGAACAAAAAGGAAGGTATCTTTCCATGTAAAAAATTTGAAAAAACATCCAAGACATGTATAATTTTAGGATAATATCTCATCAGCATTTGTGGGTATCATAATGTTTAAGACTTGCCTATAAAGACACGTGTTAGGACTTGAGATGTGCTGATAGAAGAATTTAATGTAAACCATGTATGACTTTCTTAAACCAAGTTATAGTATCAGATTTCTCCTGCTGAATACCTGAAAACACCAACCAAAGGAATATTTCTGAATAGTTTCTAAATATATCTCCCATCATTGATAAAATCCAGGATGGAACATAATTTTCATGCCAAATGCCAGCCTCGCACTCTCTTATTAACAAATCAATGAAAATACCTGTCTCAAGAAGTTTAACATACTTAAAAATTCTGTAATGACTACCTTTTCACATTTTTCTAGTTAGTTTGTTAGTGCAGACGTTCATGTAAAAACTTGAAATGCTCAGCTTCCATTAAAAAAAAACCCTTCAGGAGCAAAAAAAACAATATTGGCAGTTTCTGGTAACCCTCTTATGGGGAGATGGAATAAAACAATTAAAACAATATTTTGATCCCCAATTCTTTTTTATAAGTATAATAATATGACTTAACTTGCAATTGAGCTGAATGTTGCATGATTTGAAAATACATTTAAACTTTTTATCGGTATTAGTATTGCATAATTTATATGTGGGAAGAAAAAAGGAAAATCTCAAAGGCCTAATTTCTCTCTTACATCCTTCGTACTATTTTCAGCAGAATATATTCAAAAATATTATTTATTTGGGAAAAACCAGTCCCATTTTCATTTTTCTGTGCTAAAAAAAATCAAGATAGAAATGCCAGTTAAATTCATCTGAAACATGTAAAAAAATTATATAGATGAAATTTTTAAAATTGTTTTCTAATTGCTTTCTGCACTGAGATTCTGTAATAGATATGCACTTTTAGTTACACAAGTGTGCATTTTGTCAAAGAATTATGAAATGATCAAGCAAGCCACAGTATTACTTACTTGTGTCCCGTTGGACACAACCTAAATAACATTCTAGACATTTAGAACAAAAATGTTATTACATTTAAAGTGTAAATAAATACTTTATTGTTATTTTTCAGACACACAGATTCCAAATTTAGAAATTAGGATTTAAAAAATGCTGATCAGTGCCATTATTTCCTATCTACGTTTAAATCTCAGTACAGCCTGTTTATAGTTCTGTTTGGTAGAATTGCAGAGGGTTTTTTTTAAGCACTGGGTTTTCTGTTCCTTTGGGCTCATATCCAAACTTTTATCTGTTGGCTCAAATTGAATGATGGCCAATTAACCTTCATAAGTTTTTAGTAGATCTTTTTCATACTGTAAAAAATATCTGATATGTTCCTACATGGCATAGTGACTGTGGGGAAAATGTAAACTAAGTAAGTTTTTTTTAAATGAAAAACTGTATTAAAGTAATTAGCCTATGGAAATTCAGAGTATTTTAGGCAAAGCCAGTCAAAATGTTTTCATGCAATTTTGAAATGTATTTTTTGTCCAATTTGTATTGTTCTTTTCATTTGCCTTCCAAACTTTATATGTATCCTGAAGTTTTCCACAACTTGATGACTATAGATTGCATCTAGGCTTTCCAATAAAAGCCAAGCCAATGTGTCTGCGTTTAAATTTGTTTTCTTAACTATGTCTGTCAGACATTATAACTGTGCTATTACTTTTTGTTTCAACTTGTTGATGCAAAGTGATCTGTACTAGTATTGATTTATTTGCTCCACAATTGGGAGTTGTTTCCCACACCTTCTGCCAGTGTCTCAAACTGCTAGTTCAGCAAGGAAATCATGGCAGGGGTCTCCAGAGACCTACTTTATAGAAGCGTTAACTAAGTTAAGCTTCGCGATTTTTAAAAAAAAAGACAATTGAAGCTGTGTCTCTCATGCTAAAAATAACAAGATTCATTTAACTAACTGATCATGAACAGGAAGCTTTCACTGGGAAGTGGCATCTTCAAATCATTCAGTATGTTTTATGTATAATGATAGTATATTTTGATGTTAATTGGAAGAGGAGCATATGCCTCCTTGTGTAGAAAGCTGCCGTTTGATAACATGTCAAGCAAACACAAATCATGTTACTTGTCTGCTACACATACCCTACATGTATACACATACTCCAACAACAGAAATTAGTTAATTTTAAATGGAAAAAGACTGTCAGTACACTTACAGACTTTGCAAGTAATGAATGATTTATATCATTTTAGGATGTTCATTGTCTAATTATAATCCTTACAGGTTGGTCTATAATATCAGCTCATATTTTAGGTGAGGTCCTGAATGATGGCAACTTATTTTATGGCCATCTAAAGAATTCACAAATGCATAATATATAATTCAATTCTTCTGGATTTGTATTATTTATTGTAGGTGTCTCGGCTGTAATTCTATGCCAGTCTTCAGGAGATACGTGAAAGAAAATAGTGGTTTATTTTTTAAAAATATATGTTTTAGAACAAAGTATAGTCCCAAATGTTAATGGCATAGACAGTAAAAGTCATCTATTAAATCATACTTTATTATATATTTATAAATCTTAGCAAAATCCCCAAAAGTAACAATAATATTTCAGCAAAAAAATGAAATTAGTTTAATAAGATAGACTTCTTACCAAGCAATTTCTATGCCTTGGTACAACACACCATTCCCAACTCAAATCAGTCATTGGCCCAATATAGTGCCGTGAGATCAGTTATAAAAACCCATTTCCAGGTTAGAGGCTCAAATGAAGGCAGGGAATAACAGTTTGAATATATATGTACAGGTTTATTTATTTATTATTTATTTATTTATTTACTGAGCGCTTATAGACCGACCCCTCTCCCGAAAGGGACTCGGGGCAGTGTACAGTCCATGTCGGAAATACATCATATAAATAATTATAAAATTAAGCAATTAAAATTATTAAATAGATAAATAGATACGAAGGAGGATAAAAAAGGTTTAACCGAACTGTACAGCTGAGTAAATAGTTTAAAACCCCTACAAATATCCTATAAAATCCAATTTAAAAAAACAATTCCCCTAAAAAATACCAGTAAGAAATATGTTTGCCAGGAGGTAGCAGTTATGATTATGCCAGGCCAGCCAAACGGAACAGGTGTGTCTTCAATTTTTGCCGGAAGGAGCGGAAATCGGTGGTGGTTCTAATGTCGGGGGGGAGGTCATTCCAGATGATGGTATCTATCGCACATATACGATAATTAAAATCAAATGTCAAAATTGTCAGGGTCATTTGTAGCCAACTTTTTCAGGGTTTTTTATTTTTCTTATTGGGGCATTTTGAGTCCAGGTTAATTCACAAAACTAGATAGGAGGTGTTAAATAACTTCTGTATAAAAGACTCCGGGTTCACTGCTTTGACTCTATCCCAATCCATGTCTGTCTCACTGCAGTGCCCTGACATTATTTTCATGCTTAGCATCAGGCAATAGAAGTGTGTTGATCAGCTTATCATCACTTAGATTTAGCTCACATTCCATGTCAGAGTTCCATTAGATACTGCCGTTTCCATTGTGCTCTTGAGAGGCCAAACCTATTAAATGTGCATTTCAAAAGTATGTTTTTAACCTGCCATTTTTAAAGCAGTCTAGAGAACAGCCAATCCTTGTCTCGCAAGCTGTACAAAAAATGCCAATCCTTCCACATGCCTTCTGCATTCTGACACCACCAGCAACAGCCAAAAGCACAAAAGGCCCTCTTTACAGAGACCTATTGCAACTCTCTGCAGTTATTTTGCTAAGTAAAGGGATCGTTGTGTTTTGCCAATTTAAAAAAAAAAAGTGTGTTTGGCATTAGGGCAACATGGTGATTTCAGAAGTTGCATGCATGGGCATAAATATCAGGATCTGACCTTCTAAGAGCAGTCATGGTTGATCTCCTCTAGGACTGACCAATTTGATCGCCTTGCAGTGCAAAGGACTTGCGGGAGTCTTCTCCAGCACCATAATTCTTTGGCTTTCACAGCCTTTCTTATGGCTTTCACAGCCAACTTTCACAGCCATGCATTGCAATTGGGAAAACCATAGCCTTGACTATAGGCCCTTTTGTTGGCAGGGTGATATCTCTGCTTTTTAATATGCTGTGCAGATTTGCCATAGCTTTCCTCCCCAGGAGCAAGTGTCTTTTAATTTCTTGGCTGCAGTCCCCATCTGCAGTGATCTTGGGAGCCCAGGAAAGTAAAATCTGTCACTACCTCCATTTCTTCCCCATTTATTTGCCAGGAATTGAGAGATGCCATGATCTTAAGTTTTCTTAATGTTGCATTTCAAGCCAACTTTTGCGCTCTCCTCCTTCACCCGCATCAAGAGGCTCTTAAGTTCCTCTTCACTTTCTGCCATTAGAGTGGTATAATCTGCATATCTGAGGTTGTTGCTTTTTCTCCCGGCAATCTTAATGCCAATTTTTTATTCATCTAGCCCCCACTTTCTCATGATGTGCTCTGCATATAAGTTAAATAGGCAGGGCAACAGTATATAGCCTTGCCGAACTCATTTCCCAATTTTGAACCAATCAGTGGTTCCGTGATCTGTTCTCACTGTTACTTCTTGACCCGCATATAGCTTCTTTAAGGAATTGTAATTTGAGCCTGTCAGTAAGTTCCCAAGCACCTTTCCCCTTTTTT
This sequence comes from Natrix helvetica, assembly GCF_964273705.1. NCBI lineage: Eukaryota > Metazoa > Chordata > Lepidosauria > Squamata > Natricidae > Natrix > Natrix helvetica. Next base: position 46,008,625 of record NC_138558.1, on the reverse strand, counting down.
TAATTCTGATTGTTGTACAGCCCTAGGGAAGGCATTCTTTAGCCCTAAAATGAATTGGCTATCCCAAATTAGACAACAGGCCAGCTAAATTCTGTGCAACAAGACTTTCTGTCTGAGAAAGCACTCCAATTAAGCATATTTTTCCACTTAGGGCTCAGTACAAAAATCATCACCAGCATTTATAAACTAGGCATTGGCTTCAGAAGGAAAGCATAATTCAAAAAGCGGCAAAGAAGACCACAGTCTCAACAAATAACTCTTGATGTTTTTTTCCAAGTTCTTGCACACTGAGCATAACATTCACACTTTCTTTTCCGTTAAAATTTGCTGACACTCTAAAAACAAATGCAAAGGTCTAGACAACAAAAAGGAAACTTTCCTCAACTGTACTTTATAAGGCTCACAGAAATAATAAAGTTAGTTAAATTTGGACATTTAGCCATGGCTGACATTTTTAGCTTTAAAGGGAGGCTTTTATTCTCACTAACCAATCTTCTGCATTTGAAAATTTTGGTAATTGACGATATAAATTGTGCAGGAGTTAGAACAACCAAGTTCTAAATATTTACTTAGCTCTACATGCAGTATTTTTTGCATTTATGTATATGTTAATCTTCAATATGTAAAAAGCATATATTTCAATGGGGAAAAAAACCAGACATTGCATTTTTATAAAAACAACAAGAACACGGGTATAGCAATATTATGTTTTATTTTTAAAAAAAATCCAAATATTATCAGAAACCTGAGGTGCTACAAATTTAGCTTCCAAAACAGGCAGTGTTGGCATGCTCCAAATTCATACAATTAAGGAGTGTCCTCAATCAGGACCCTGGAAGTGCCCCTTCCCTGTAGCAGGGGCTGCCCTACGGAAGAAGCTTCCACCTAAGATTCAGATGCTCCCACTAAGCTTATATTTTGGAGGCCTTGAAAACCTGGATGATGAGAATAATCGAAAACCCCATTTAGGCTGTTCAGATTTTGGGTTTTTTTTTTTTTTGCTTCTGTCTGATTTTTACTATCTTGCCATCTTTCATTCTTGTTCCTTGTTGTATGTTGTATAGTTTTTGTTTAATATTTTTTACTTGTGAACCTCCCAGAGTCACTGGTTCTTTATGAACCCTAAGTAGCTTAACTTTGGTGCAAAACATAAAGGAAGGAGTTGTCTGAAGTATTAAGAGAGATGTGAATATGGAAACACAATTTAAGCATTTTAGAATAAACAAGGTGCATTCATATGTACCTCCCAGTATGTGCATGTCTCCTCTACAAACAACCTTCCATTTCATATCAGTATAGTAGCAATACTTGCAGAATTATACTAACTAGTTTCAAAGAGCACTAATTAAAAATACATCAATTACAGCAGAATCTCTATCTATCTATCCATCCATCCATCCATCCATCTATCCATCATCTCTATCTATCTACAATATCTATCATCTATCTCTCTGTGTGTATTTCTAATTAATTGATAATTAGTAGGATCAAACTTACCACATTTTTAACATTGGGAGAATTAAGCCAATCTTTGGGGATACAGAAAAAAATTGCTTATAGCAGTGAAAACAGTGGACAGAACAGAACAGAATAGCTTTATTTGGCCAAGTGTGATTAGATGCACAAGGAATTTGCCTCTGGTACAAAAGCTCTCAGTGTACATGCAAAGCAACAGAGTAATAGTCATAATAATACAAATAAGAGGGGATAGTAGAGAAGATGGAAAGGATAATAATATTACTACAGCCATACACCATGAATAAATATCTTTAGATGTAAGACAGTGCTGTGGGAATTAGGTGTTCAGCAGAGTGATGGCATTGGGGGAAAACTGTCCCTGTATCTAGTTGTTTTGGCATACAATGCCCTATAGTGGTATCCTGAGAGAAGAAGTTGAAACAATTTATGTCCAGGTTGTGATGGTGGCTACCAAATGTCCAGCAAGATGACCACCAAGCTGTATTTATTGTTAAAAATCCAATGCTTTACATTTTTTCACTTGAACTATTATTAATTGAGGGTGAGACTATGGACCATTTGGTAATTCACTGTGCAGGATACGTTCATCTTCTAGCTATGCTTTAAATAAGCCATAGAAGAGCCAATCTGTCTCAAGGTCTATTAAATTAGTGCTATTTGTAGAGCTGAATCTTATAATAATAATAATAATAATTTATTAGATTTCTAGACTGCCCCCTCTCCCCAGAGGGACTCGGGGCGGTGTACAGGAATAAATTTTAAAAACCATACAAACAATCGTATAGATAGCTAAAAATCAGATTAAACAACCCCTGTACGAATTTATAAAAGTTAAAAACAGACCATAAAACCAATCATAAAATTTAGAAATAAAACTGAGGTGGGAAAGGTGGAATTAGGCCAAGCCGGCTAGCTGGAACAGGTGGGTTTTAAGTTTCTGATGGAAGGAGCGGAGATCCGTAGTCATTCTAATGTCGGGGGGAAGGTCATTCCAGAGGGTCGGGCCCATCACAGAGAAGGCCCTTCCCCTAGGCGTCGCCCGCTGGCACACCCTAGTGGACGGCACCCGGAGGAGTCCCTCTCTGTGTGAGCGAATCGGCCGAAGGGATGTATGGGGCAGGATACGATCCCACAAATAACTAGGTCAACACCTTGAAACGCACCCGAAAAGCCACAGGCAGCCAGTGTAGCCCACGCAGGAGAGGTGCTACGTGGGAGTAGCTAAAGACTCCCGAGACTGCCCGCGCGGCCGCATTCTGAACCAGCTGCAGCCTTCGGGTGCATCTCAAGGGGAGCCCCATGTAGAGAGCGTTGCAGTAGTCTAGCCGGGACGTCACAAGCGCATGAGTGACTGTGCGAAGGGCGCTCCGGTCCAATAGGGGACGCAATTGGTGCACCAGGCGGACCTGGTGGAACGCCCTCCTGGCCACGGCTGTCACATTGTCATCCAAATTGCGTACCCGATCCACGGGGGCCAGACGTTCGCCCCCAATGGCCAGTGATGGAGTAAGGTGGTTGAACCGGGGCGCCGGTAGCCACATCCACTCAGTCTTGGACGAGTTGAGCTTGAGTCTGTTACTTCCCATCCAGATCCGTACGGCTTCCAGACACTGTGACATCACTTCAATAGCATCGTTGGGGTGGTTTGGGGTAGAGATGTACAGCTGGGTGTCATCCGCGTACAGATGATAATCTATCCCGAACCCACGAATGATCTCGGCCAGCGGCTTCATATATGCATTGAACAGGAGAGGCGAGAGGACCGACCCTTGTGGCACCCCACAAGAGAGCGGCCTCGAGGTCGACCTCTGCCCCCCTTTATCAATCTTGATAAAGATTGTGATATAAAGTGCCAGACTAGACAAACTTTATATTTCAGAACCCAATATAATCAGGTCCAGTTTTCTAATCCATAGTTTTGTTTCTTCTCTATTAATACTTTTTATAGCCACCCCCTTTTTTGAAGAAAAAAAGTCACATGTGAAGGTGTAAACTAGGGTTTTCTGTGCTCTCAAAGTAAGTTTGGATCAATTGTTAGACTGAAAATGATCGAAAATAATCAAAGAAAGAACCAACATAGAATTAAGGAGAAATTTCCTGACTGAATCATTAATCAATGGAATAACTTGCCTCCAGAAGATGTGGGTACTCCAACACTGGTAGTTTTTATGAAGAAATTGGACAACCATTTGTCTGAAATGGTATAGGGCTTTCTTCTTGAGCAGTGGGTTAAGCCAGAAGACCTTCAAGGTCTCGTCCCACTCTATTATTCTGTTATTCTGATTGGACTGTAAATTGGGCAAGACTAATGATTTGCTGGAAAAAAAATGAGTTTCATGAGCATTGTTACTTGCAATTATAGACTGTCTCAAAGAATTAGCAGTTGGATAATTAAAAAATTGAACTGAGACTGTAGACAATTGAACAAGACATAGGTCTATGTCAGTCACTAGTCACTACTTGGATGAATGCTTGCAGTAGGGGTTAATTTTGTTTTGTTAAATCGAGTGCTAACTTATTCACAAGCAGTCAGGGATTACTCTTTAGGCCAGGGCTGTCAAACTCACATCGTCATGGCAACATCACATGATGTATTGGGATTTTTTTTCCCTTCACTAACCTGGGTGTGGCCAGCACATGATGCCTCTGGCCTGCAGGCCGGGAGTTTGACAGCTCTGCTCTAGACAAAAAAAAAAAAAAATCAGTAATATTAGCGTGTAATCTTGACTAGATCAAGATCATAAAATAATGGGTTTGTTTGAATGAGCATCAGAGGTGGGTTCCTACCAGTTCAGACTGGCTTGGTAGAACAGTAAAAATCGGGGCTGGCTCTCCAACCCGGTAATATTGGCAGGCTGGCCACGCCCCTGAACAATCCGCTGGTTGCTGCTCGCGTCCATTGGATGGCAAGCTGACCTCAACTGGGAAGTGGCTGACTGGCAAAGAAGCCTCTCAGCCACCTCTTTGAGTGCCGGAGGATCGGAGGCTTCTTTTCTACCCAGCCGCTGGCCGCAGGGTGCCAAAAAGTCCTCTAACCAGTGAGAAGAAAGCTGTGTATGTGCAAAGATGGTGGCAGCCACCAGAGGTCTTTTTTGGTGCCCTGGCTAGGTGGAAAAGAAGCCTCTTGGCTTCCAAGTTCAGCAGCAGGCTCAGTCCCTTCACAGGGTCGCTTTTCTCTGCGCCCAAAAAGATCAAAATGTGCGGAGCAGCAGGACAAAGCCGCCGTAGCCACCTAGAGGTAAGAAAATGAACCATTGAGGGAACACCTCGAAACTGCAGCATTGCAACTGTCCCCATCCCCGCAGCTTCGAGCTCCAAGTGGAAGACACAAAAATGCCCCTATTTTTGCCTGTACCATGCAGTTTCAGCAGAGCTGGGGGAAAGCAAAAATCTCCTCGGTTTTGGCAAAAACAGAGGCAGTTTTGGCTTCCCCCAGCCCTCAGAAGCACTCTGCAGACTTCAGCAGGAGCTGGCCAAGCATGGCTTCTTGGAGCAATACACCGCCCTGATCATAAGACAGCGAAGAGCCCCGGGATGGTGCGTCCCCCCCATCAAAACTTTTTGCCACCATTTTGGTGGGCGTGGCTTGGTGAGGGGGTCATGTGACTGACTGTGCGTGAGTTACATCAAGTTGGCCATGCCCACTCAGTCACGTGCCTCCATTTAGCCATGCCAACTGAACCAGTAGTAAAAAAAATTGAAACCCACCCCTGGTAAGCATGTATATCATTTGGAGACAATAATTTAAATTATATACATGGACATTAGCTGGAATATTTACAAAATACTAGAGTGGAAACCAAATAATTTTAAATACATTTCTGGAATTTTGGTGGAAAGAGTCCTTTCTATTTTTTTTTTTTAAATGAGAGAGAAGGCGAGACTATGATAACGCTCAGTCTTTCTGAAAGAGGATTTTTTTTTGTTATTAAAGTTTAATTTAGTAAATATTCATATTTTAGTAAGCTGACTTAAAAATACATCATTTCTAAATGTAAAGCTTTCAACAATATAATGCTAATAGTAAAGGGATCCATTAAGAGGAGGTGGGGGCAATGGTGATATTCTTGATTGCTCCATCAAGCTCTTAACTGCAGCTATATTGCATCATTTAAAATGTCACATATTGAAAAACAACTAGATCTTCAGAGGCTATATCTTAACATTATTACATAAACATTCCTGTAGTGAGCACCAACAAAGCATTCCAGGAGGTGAAATTACAAGATCTAATTAACCTGAGACATGTAGGAACAGCAAACTCAAGCTTGACCCCCTGAGAACGTGCTGTTTCCATCCTTCATTGAAATTGTCCCAATACAATTTAGTAGGCAATGAAAGCAATGGGTTTTCCGCAGGAATTACTTAAAAACCTATCTGGTTTAATAGAAAATGGGACTGTTTTACTAGCTTGTTTGTTTTAAAACCACTTGAGAAAATTCTACAGGAGAGACAAAACTGTTTTTCACATCCTTGCCAAAAGATGGTTTTTCAGTCATACATGTAAGAACTCAATTGTGCTCTTTTTAATTGTTACGTGTTCTGGTTCTAAGCATTAAATGGCCTCTGTTCCAAATATCAGTGCAACCTGAATCATGGAAAGCATCCCCAAAATCATCCAATGCATCTGAGCTCTCTTGTGCGGAACAAGTCATGTGGAGGAACAATTTAAAGTTATCTCTTGTCTGTATAATGGAGCAATTTTGTGCACCTGAGCCTAAAATATTAAGCAAAAGCATTCTGCTTGTTTCTGTTGCCATGAAATCGTGGATCGGCTCCTGAAATGTCATTTTTATGGCAGCCCGTGAGCTAGCAAGTTCCTTGCCTTCCAAAATATTGTGCCACCATTAGTGGCTTAATAATGCCTTGCCCTTTTCTATCCACACTTTCATGTTGTGCTTCTAATTCTGTAAAACACAAAAGAAAAAGAGAGCATGATTGATGGTAGCACCTGCCCAATTTTTACCTAAGTTTCTAGCTAAACTGGAATAAACCTAATTAATACTTACAGTAGGAGCCCTCCAGAGAATCCTACAGTTTGTGGAAAACTGGGGGGGGGGGGAATGTTGCAGAAGGCAGCATTTCTATATAGCCTAAATAAAAGACAGAAGGAACTGACCATGATGTGCATGAGAAACTTATGGAAAGTGAGAAGTGTTTCCAGCTGAAATGATATTATAGCCATCCTTCTGCAGCTGTGAGGCAGGGTCATAATTAGGAAAAAGGAGTTTTGAAAATAGGAAGGCATGAAGAGAGAGAAGGATTTGACTCCCCTCTGTTTGCCATGTATGTTTCCCTTTAATTGCCTCCCAAGTTGACACTTTATAGGACTGCAGTGGCAAATTGATCCGGCACACTCATTTGACATAATTACATCTAGTTTAGTCCTGACTGCAATAAAGCTAGTCTCAACACAGTGCAAAGAACTGCAGCTCTTAACGACAACGCCAGTAGCTTTCCCTAAAAAAGTCGTTTCTAGAGGTTCTAGGTTGTAGTTTCTGCAAGCATAAACTGGAAATACTAGAAAAATATCAGCACATTTTATCAAAGCATCAGTGAGCCTCCCCTTCTAAAGAAGCTTCCCTCCTTGATCCATTCTGAAACTTCACATTGCAGACTAGCAGTTCAAAATAGTCTTCCGGTTTCAGCTATAGCCAGCTATAGTCTTTCACTACTATTATTAAAACATTATTTACCAGTTGTTAAATATATTGAAATAACTGGATGGGTGTTCTCTCTCTCACACCCTTCCTCCCTCCCACAACATTTTATCTGGACTTGATTGATTCTGGGCTTTAGGAATGCTGATTTTAAAAAAGACGAAATTACACATTTTAAAAATCCACTTGTGGAAGAGCTTCGTGTTTAAAAGACTTGTTGAAAATCTCTCCCATTTTTATCCTTCAAAACTGGCAAGCTTCATTGAGAAAAACTGCTAACAGGCTGAAATTGGAAAAACCAACCTACGGTAATTCCCAGATAAAAGCATTAGTCCAACATGCTTTTTTCAGCAACAGTAGCCGCTTGGGGTACTTCCAAAATGAGACTTTGACTTCAACCTGCATGATTTGCCCTGATATCAACAATAGGAGAGAGGAAGCAGTGGTCTTTGGGAAAAAACTTGGATTTTGAATATTTATTAAAGTGCATGGATTCCCAATGGATTAGGGAAGCTGTTACATATAAATGTGCTTCTCTACAAACTACGAAGAGGGCTGTACCCCATGAGTACTCCCATAAGTACATTATATTTACTTCATATGTATCCTACCACAAATATGACACCAGTGCCCCTTAGTGGTGAGGAGAATTTGGAAGATAGTTTGCGAAGAAGGGGAGAGGGGAATCCTCATTCGATTTCAGCCAAGTCTGCATTTCTTTTGCTATTGTTTGAAGAATTCTAATTATCCTGCATTTTAACAGCTTAGCACTGCCCACAGAGTTTCACAAATAAAGGCTATTACTGCTACTTCATGCTTCAGCTCACTGATTTCTGGGCCTTATGAAGAGGAAAAAAGCCTTCTTAAGATCTCTTTTCACCCCCAGCAAAAACTTTATGGAACAGATTCTTTTCATCTGCTAGATCAAAATGGAGCTGCTGCCAAGAATTGTTTTTCTGGTCAGATGAATGTAGCAGGGCCCAGCATGAACTACCCCTGTTGCCATGTAGCTGTTCAGGCTACAAATTGCCAAACAGCAAAGAGGCCAAAGAAACTTTAAAAATCCAGACAGAAAGAGGAAGATTAATTTGTAGTATTAACCATGTAAAAATGGAAGCTTATGAGAGACATGAAGTTCTCAACTAATGTTTGTCTCTTTAAAATGTTAGATTCAGATGAACAAAAAAACTCCAGATTGATGTGCACCTCAAACCCACCTCTCCTTACTAACTACATAATAAATAACTGGGAGTTTCCAAATCACTTCAGAAGCTAGGAATGATACAAGCTGCTTTGATTTTGATAACACTTTGATTTTGTTCAATATTGTAACTTTTTGTGCTTATTTCCAATGATGTTGGAGGTGAGCCAAAATTACATGATGGTAGTCATGGCTAGATGATCAAAGGATTTGTACATCCATACAACATTAACACACAAAAGGGACAGGACCTTTTGATTTTCTAGTCCCATCCCACCTCACAAATCCACAGCAAGTTGTTTTGTAATCATAGTTTTGCCAAATTGAATATATTCATTTGAAATACAAGCGCACAGGATGGTGCTTAGCTTCTCCGAAAGAGGTCCATATAGTAGTTGGCAAGTCAAATAAGCTAAACTTTCATCATATAATATTTAGCAAATAATCTCACCTTTTCCGAGAGGAAGCCAACAACATTTCACTCTGAGGTAGATTAGTGCTTAGTTGCTTGGTTGTTTGGCTGCTTAATTATAGATATTTCATTATCAAACTAGGTAACATCATCATGAATTTACCTAGTTGGATAATGAATCAGTTTGAAACAAGCAAACCAAGCTCAGATGCCATCAAGAACACTACAGTTCAATCCTGAGTTGCAGTCTCTTCTATAGAAACAACAAGAACAAGCGTAGTAATCTTTCAAGTACACTCAGTGGTGGGATTCATTTTTTTTTACTACCGGTTCTGTGGGCGTGGCTTGGTGGGCATGGCTTGGCTTGGTAGGAGTGGCTTGATGGGCATGGCAGGGGAAGGATACTGTAAAATCTCCATTCCCATCCCACTCCAGGGAAAGATTACTGCAAAATCCCCATTCCTTCTCAATCAGATTAGACTTGGGAGGCAGGGAATCAGAGGTGATATTTACTGGTTCTCTGAACTACTCAACATTTCTGCTACCAGTTCTCCAGAATTGGTCAGAACCTGCTGAATACCACCTCTGATACAACTAGCTTTGAGGCCATACTTACTCATGGAAACTTGATGGATCTTGATTATTATTATTTTTTTGATAGTCCAACCTCTCTCAGAGGATTGTTGTTAGCCAAGAGCTGGATGAAGGAAAATCATGTACACAATATTGAATCCCAGGAATAAAAACAGAGGGTAAATCTAATTAGGGAATAAAATTATACAAAAGCATGCACATTATACTTCCAATATTCAAATGGACCTAAGATTTATGACGTGACTGTTTTCCTGGCATTGTGGTAAGTTCGGGATCTTTATCCATGTGTCTGAGATCCAGATAACTGCAAGAATGAGGGACAGACTTTCTCACCTAACTTAAGGATGGAATATCCTTCTGCCTTTCTCCTCTACCTAACAATCACACTAGAAATCTTTGCCACTAAGGGGAAAAAAACTCTCTTTCAAGCATTTTAGTCCACTGCTCCTTTTAAAAAAAAATGTAATGTTTAACTGCTGATTAATTCCCGTGAATCATTTTAAACTGGACACCAATTGAAAATTCAGGGTTGACTACCTTACATTGGACTACCAGGTTCCTAGAAAGGTGACTTTCACCCACATTTTCTCTATCCACATTTTTAACGCAGTGTTTGTCCCTCTCTGCTCTGCTTACTTCCTAGCAGCCCAGTCTTGTCCACCAAGTCCAACCCATTCTAGCCTACACCAATATCTTCCTTCTCATTGGGGGCCTTTCCAATCTTGTGTTGGTTCTCCCCCCCCCCCCCCACACCTTCTGCCCTCTTCAGGGACGATTTGGGGCCTGGCTGCCTTCTATGAAAGGCTGAACCTTGTTTTGTTTTTCACTTTTAACAGTTTCAATGATGGAAGTGAAATGCTGGTTACTGTCTTGCTTGAATTCTTTTTAACAGGTTCAGCAGACTAATGGCCATTTTGATGATGATGATTATAATGGTGATGGTGATTACTAACTGAAATTACTAAGCATTGGTTCATATTTCCCAGCCTAGCTCAGGAGACCAAAAAGAGCAATAAACCTGTGGGAGGTTTTTCCCTCTGAACTAGCCTCAAAAGTTGCCAACAGAAAGGAAGCGATTGGTGCTTGCTTTCCTGGTATGTTTGGGGGGGAAAAGAAGCAGGGGATCCACCAAATCCACCAGCCATATTAGCTGTTGCCTTGAGAGAACCCCCTGGCTGTCATTGTGATCAAGTGAGGAAGGGGTGAAATTTGGAACTTTGGGTTTCTCAAGTCAGCTCAAGTTTACTCCTGGGAAGCAAGCAGCTGAAGGTCGTGTTGTGAAATATATGATATACTGCTTTAAACATACATAACTTCGTTTGAGATGAAAGGAAACCCCTCCTCCCGACAGCTCTCCTTAATCTTGTATGAGCTCTAACCAAAAGAACCCACAGATTTTACTGGAGGAAGCCTGCTCAACCAACCATCAACCCTAGTAGAAACGGCTTCACAAAAATTGTTCATCACCACTTTCTGTTCTCTCACATAAGTTAAAAGGCTTGGCTCTAAACACAACACATTTCCAGACAACCATATTAATTTGCCAATACCACCTCCAGGCATTTCTTTCAACCCAATAGCCATCCCATATGTAGCAATTATTTATGCTTCCCTCCCTCCACTTGTCACTTCCACTTAGGAGGTCACTGCAATTTTACATTTTTAATCCTGAGTCTACTGTGGTTGCCAGTACAGGAGCAAATGCCTTTGGAGTTTTGCAGTCTGAAATCTGGCTCCTTTTGCCCACCCAAACTGTCCCCTCCGTTAAGGTTAGTCAAGGTTAGTCAATAGCTGCAGTCTAACCTCTCTGTGATGTGTCAGACTTGGCCAGAATGATGAGGTTGGCAAGACAACAGATTGGCATCTCAAAGTCTTATTGTACATTGTAGAGGTGAGTGACAGAAGGTGCTTAGGAAGCAGGAAGGTGGAGGTGATGAGCTCCCCTCTGTTACGTCTAAAGGTTGACATGCTCATTGTTAAAAGCAGTGTAGCATTCCCACTTTTCCCTATCAGAAAAGGCTAGGCCAGGCAGAAGCATTCTGAAGTTATTTTAACACCGAAAAGGCTTAGGAAATACAAAGCCTAGTGGTCTGGAAAAGACTCGCAATGGTGCGCCTGAGGCAGGAGAAAGGTTTTGCTTTGGATTTTTGATTTCCTGAAATATCGCTAACAGCACATCATCAAGTATTGTACTGTGGCAATTATGTCTTTTTATAGCACATCGCTTCCTAACGTGAGATACAATTTAAAGTCTAAACATACCAATCCTTCTAGAAGATTGCTGTTAAACTGTCTCCAACCAAGTGTCCATATACACATACTGCACTAAAGCCATTTAATTTGCTTAACATCAGTTCACTTGCAATTAATATGCCTGCCATAACAAGGCCCATAAAATTGCTAGCAGTAGGGGAGTGAAATGATTATAACATTTTTCCCCTTTCAGCAATACCCATCTATTATCTGAGCTCTGTCAAATCTTTTTAAAGGTAGAAATAAGAAGCTGAGCAGCATCTGAACAGCTGTTGTTTACTGAAGCAATAATTAGTAACAGGGATGGCATTAAAGTACCTGCTACCTGAAATAACAGCAAAACAGCTGATGAACGCACGCACACGTGTGTGTCCCCCGACCTCCTGGCTAGACAAACCAAAACAACTAACAATACAAAGAATAGGCTGCTGCTGAGATTACTTAATTTGTTTTATGAAACATTCAAAAGCTTCCCAGATGATTCTGCTCATTTAAGACAGACCTGCTTGGTGCCACATAATTAAATTCAAGTCATCCCACTTGACTCTACTATGCTTCTCTGGATAATTACTAGTTCAGTACAAGTATCTTTGGATTCAGGCACATATTCCAGTCCATCTTCAGAAGATAATAATTGAGCTGAGAATATTTAATAAATTAAAATAGAGATAAAATAAGCAATCTTTGGGGGGGGGGGACACACCAATCCATGGTATGCAAATCCTGATCAAGCTAGCCAATTTGGACCATAAATCAAGACTGAAAAGTATCTATATATTACATAGACAAATAACTTTTTTTATTTTCAGATATATTGGGTATTTTGGACATCCTGTCATTCCCAGCTAACACATTTGAAAGCCTTGACTTGGGAGAGTAAACAGTGCAGAAGCAATTTGGACATTTGTTACTGAATATTTGTTTGTTTTAGATGAATTTGTGCTACAGTATTAGCTACGCAGTCCATGAGTGGGTAAATATTTCTTTGATGGCTAAACATGTCCCTTTAGTATTGAGAGAGACAAGAGGGGGGCACAAGCCAGCAGTGGCTTCACTTATCTTCCCTACGACGCATGGGAACAAGTGGACTCGGCTGGTTCTTCCAGGATCTCCTCCCAGGGTGGGGTGGGGGGTGTCAGAGAAGATGCGCCTGGGGAAACTTTGTAAAGAGAAGCTAAAAGTCTCAGCTTTTGACAGAGAGGCACCATTGCAGTGCTTCCCGTGGGTAAAAGAGCACACAGAGAGCACCGCCCCATGGAGCGTTTCAGCTCTGGCCACCCACTTGAAAGGTACTGGCTTCCAAGGCTTTGGGGATTGCTCGGAAGGGGCGAAGCACTTCTCCTTGGGAGCGGAGCCCCAGGAGCTGCCCAGGTGGGACCAGGTGAGTCCTCACAGTCACTTAGATGCTGGCTGGGAGTGTGGAGGATGAGCTGAGGCCAGCTAGCCAGTCAGGTCTACAAGGGGGTTGGCAGTGCTTCTTTCCCACTTTATCCAGAAAAGCTGCCCCCCTCCTTTCCCTTTCTTCCCCCCACCCCCGCCACTTGTTTCTCTCTCTCTCTCTCTCTCTGCTTGTGTACGCGCGAGCAAGCCTACAAAGAGAAATCTGTAGATCTCTTGCCCTGGGCCGTATCCCCTCTGTAAGCCTCCGATGCGGAGCTACGGGCTGTTGACAACGCTTTACCTGCCCTACGTCGCTTCCCTATAAAATCCCAGCATGGTAAAACTATCGGTAACTTAATCCCTGCCTCTCTCTCTCTCTCTCTCCCCCTCTCTCCCCCACCCCCTCCCTGCTTTATGGGGACAGGAGGAAGAGCGGGGATGGAGCTGTCTTGCCACTCCTGCTCCCCCTTCTCTCTCCCCTACCCCCTTCCACTGTCCCCTGCCCCTTCCCCCCTTTCCCCTGCCCCCTACCAGCAACGAGGCAGCCAGAATTCCAATCAGCGAGAAGGATTTAGGCTGCTCCTACTTATCGGATAGTCCGGGGGCTGCACATAGTTGGCATACTTGAAGTGAGACAGAGGGGGGGAGGGCGAAATTTAACCGGACGATCTTTGGCTGCTGCACAAGCCCACAGACATGTACTGCCCTTTTCTCTCTGATAGCCACCTGGTTAAAAAGAAGGAGGAAGCTCTGCTGGTCCAGAGCCCACCCAGGAAGATGAGGAACGCGAGGAGGATCCCTCCCCCCGCGGATGGACTGCGGACCAGCGGAGCCTCATCCTTCCTTTTAACCAGCAATTATCTTCTGTTTAACCAGGCAATCTTTAACCAGGCAATCTTTGGCTGCTGCACAAGCCCATGGGCATGCGCTGCCCTCTTGTCTCTGATAGCCGCCTGGTTAAAAAAAAGGACGAGGCTCCACAGGTCCTGAGCCCATCCACAGGGGGAGGGATTCCCCTCACGTTCCTCGTCTTCCCAGATGGGCTCCGGACTAGCAGAGAAGAAGCGGCGGGGGCTGTTGGGCTGGAAACCCAAGCTCCATTAGCCCCAAAAGCCTCTTCTAGACATCTTTTGCAGTTGCGAGGATCGAAGGAGAGCATGGAGAAGAGCGTGAAGGTTTTCGGTGCTTTGGGAAGCTGCGAATGTGGCTGGGAGAGGTGTGTGGCTTGGTTTAGCCTTCCTGGACGTCGCAGCAGCAGCCCCAAGCACACTGATCTTGGCATTTATCGCATCGGGGCATGCTGCAAGAGGGAGGGAGTGAAGACCTTTTCTGGCCGGCGCAAAGGACTTCCCCGGACTTGCTTTGCTGAGCATGGGGTAATGGGTCCGCACCTCCACCACCAGCAATCCGGAAAAGGTCTTCACTCACTCCCTCTTGCATCACGGCCTGATGTGAAAAACGTTGAGATCGGCATCTTTGGGGCTGCTGCTGCAACATCCAGGAAGGCTAAACCAAGGCGCGCACCTCTCACAGCTGCTTTCGTGGCTTCCTGAAGCACCGAGAACCTTCGCGCTCTCCTCCGTGCTTTCCTTGGCTACTCGCGACTGCAACAGACATCCAGAAGCAGCGGGGGCTGTCGGGCTGGAAACCCAGCCTCATTACCCCCAAAAGCCGCTGCACCAGCAAAGAGCTTGCTTACCCCTTTGGCAGGCAGCAATAGAGAGCCAAAGGCTCTTTATAGGGCTCTTAGAGGCATGGTGCGGATGGGCTGGGGGAGCGAACGGACAAGTGGCTACTGGATGAGCGGGGCCCGGGAGTGAGCGAGCGAGGGGGCATTCCACCACTGGAACTGGTTCTAAACAGCATGCTAGATTTGTGGAGCCTATTCTAGCGAACCGGTTAGAACTGGCAGGCACCCACCCCTAGTTCTGGGAGATCTGAGTCAATGCTGATCCTGAGCACTTCCACAGAAATAAACAGGACAATACAACTGCTATGTGGTGCTTATTTAGTCAAGGAGAAATCAAACTCGTAACTTTCTAACCTATGTTGTAACATTGAGTAGAAGTCATTATGAAATTGACTAGATATGCTTTTCTACAAAAAGAGGAGTTGTAAAATTGATTAGAAACAGGCACACTCAGGAAATTAATGGCATTTAAAGCCTGATTTGTATCAACTAGAGATTGGCAATGTGGTAACCATGGACACTGATGTAAAACAGACATCTCCTATCACACTTGACAATCTTCCTGCCCACCTGACTTTGTATTGTTAAAACTTAATAAGAAATTATAATAAATGGGAAGCTAGTATGCTTACTTCCTCTAAAATCAACCTTATTTAAACCTTATCTAAATTTTCAGAAAATAAAGCAGTGATTCTGTCTGCTTAGTAGAGAACCCACCTATTATTAGGGAGACATAGATGGGTTCAATGTTAGGGGACATACTAGCAGACTACAAGGAATGCCTCAGAGCAACTTTGTCAGTTTGAATTTTAATCGATTGCAATAGCTGGGAAAGGGGCTGGTTAACAAGAAGATAGGAGATTAATATTCCAATAAATCAATACATCTTTCCTTCCTCTGGATGATTGATATTTCTATGTCAAACAACAAAAAAGTACCTAGTTTCCCTCAGCCAAAGCCAAAATACCGACAAGAGCCAGTATTCAGTAGCTATACAGCAGGGGTGTCAAACTCACGTCATCATGACAGCATCACGTGATGTATCGGGACTTTTTCCCCTTTGCTAGACTGGGTAGGGGTGGGGCCAGCATGTGACCCATCTGGCCCACAGGCCACGAGTTTGACACCCCTGCTATACAGGAATCGAACGCAGGGCCCACAGCAGGCTTTGGCAGCCAATAGAAGCAAGATAAATCTTTGCTCCTGATTGCATCATCAGCCTTTTCACTGAGACCAGTGTGACTTGTTCCATCCTGACCCAGTTGTCCCAAGTCAGCCATGCTCAGTGAGCGGCATCAAGCCGGCCATGTCCAGCCAACCATGCCCACCTCACTGCTGTGAGTTATAGTCTTACATACAACTGTCCCTTTGAGGGCAACGATAATGCTGATGCAACTCTCAATGAAATTGAGTTTGACACCCCTGCTGTAAATTGTTTATATAGCAAGCCTTGGGTCAGGACCAGAGGGAAGCTACCACTTTAATGACAGAACAACTAAAGACAACTTTGCAGTGTCTCCTTAGCAGGGTGATAATGACACACTGGCAATGTTATGAGTACATATCCCTTAAACGTAGTGTGATAGGCAGATGCAATTGTACCCTTTATCCATCTTGGCTTTAGGAAACAAATTGCACATATTATTAGAGTGAAAACAGCATCTGTGGGAGCAAACAGCATCTGGTGGGAAAGAACTAAATAGAGATTATCCTATTCATGTAGAAACACCCAGTTTATATCAGTGGGACTATCAAGGCAGGGCCTCTGTTGAACATTTCAGGATCTCACTTAAGAGAATGAGCAGGAAAGCCGCAAAACAGAGGATGGTTGGCTTTTTGTCTTTTGAAATTAGGGAAATTCATTACTGTTGAGAAGGATCCCTGTTAATCCATTAAAGCAGAGTCTAACATTTATGTATCATTTAAAATGTAACATATGTATTGGGCTATTAAAATTACAGTTGTTGGAAATCTACTAATTTCTTTTTCATCAGATATGTTCATAATATTTGGCCAACACAAGCATACATTTTCCTGCATTAGTGTGAAAAAATGTGCAAAACCCTATGGGAAATAGATTTAGCCACTCATCCATTAATCCAAGATGCATAAATATCAATGAGAGTTAAAGACACTCAAGATAATAAAGAAATACGTTGTCACAAGATGAAGCAGGGGCTGCCTGCAGTTCAATCATGATGTTTCAATTAACTTTTAGAGGGAAGCAACTTAAAATATTTTCTGAAGCTTGTCCTATCTCTCAGCCAGAATCAGACAAAATTTAAGTAAACACACAGCTAGTGACAGAATTGAGCAGCAAAAAGGAACTCCTTGATAACCTGAAATTAAGGTGTATAAAGTAACCTGGAGTGCATAGTATTGTGTAGCAGATAGCTTGATATGATGGAAAGAATGCATGGAGTGAGAATCACTAAAGTTAAGAGTCTTACGTTTTGTAGAAAAATGTATTGATGCTATTGTCTGCATAGGGGGAAAAACTTCATTTAGGAAATAACATGGTGATAGAAAAGCCACAGTTACTTAAGTCTAGCTATAGTTTTAATCGGAGATAGACTAAATTATTATGGTTTATCCTGGAGCCTGTAATGTTCTCCCTTCCATTAAGGAAAGAAAGTGCGCAGGGGAGAACCTGCAGTATACAGTTGAGAGACGGAAAATTGATCTGAGAAAAGAATCAAATAATGAAGGCCCTGAGAAAATCATTCCAACCCAATACATGTTATGTAGAGGCATGCAAAGTATGGTGCTTAGACAAGGAAGGGAGGGAGTTCTTCTGTGAACTATCTCTACATCTATTGTCTCCAGCGGTTTATAGGTTTATATGTGCAGAAAGCTGGTATGTGCAAGGTTTAACACACAACTTAGACGTGATTCATAAAACCATACAGTGCCTTGAAACCCTCAAGATGAGCAGCCATTGTAGCATAAGAAATAGAGTGGCATCATTTCTTCAGAAATGTGAAGAGCAAAGTATCTTCACACAAGTGACCTTCTCTTTCAGAATCTGCTCCTTGAGAGGAATTTGAAGACTCTTGTCTCTTCTGAATGGAATTTTCTGCTTGCTGTCTGCCTTGCGTGGTAGGCTATTGGAATGTATTGGTGTAGGGTATGCTAACAGGAAAGACTACCAAGAATTCTCCTTTTTTATATCAGATAGAATCAAGGCAGAGTTATTTTGAATGTTTTCTTTTTGCTTATTGCCTTTCCCTGCTGAGATTGCATTTACTGTCTCTTTTAACTTTTGCAGCTTTCACATTCCTTTGCTCTCTCTGCCTTCCTTCACAGCAGTGTTTTTCAACATGGAGAACTTTAAAATGTACAGACATCAACTCCTAGAATTCCTCAGCCAGTATGCTGGGTTATCTTTAAAATGTCAAGGTTGGGAAACATTGCACTATAGTAGGACCACATCAACCTGGCCGAGAAGCTCTATATGTAGTCTTCGATTTATGAATACAATTGAGCCCCAAACTTCTATTGCTAAGTGAAATAGTTGTTAAGTGACTCCCATTTTACAACATTTGCCTCATTTTACACCCTTTATTGCCTGTTGTTAAATCACTGCAATTGTTAAGTTAGTAACACGGTTGTTAAGTGAATCTGGCTTCCCCATTGACTTTACTTATCAGAAGGTCGCAAAAGGGGATCACATGATGCCAGGATACTTCAACCATCATAAATATGAGTCAGTTTCCAAGCATCTGAAATTTGCTGCAATAGCTGTTAGTGTGAAAAATGGTCAGAAGTCACTTTTTTCAATGCCATTGTATCTTCAAACAGTCACTAAACGAACTGTTGTTGTAAGTGGAGGACTACCTGTTGTCAGATTTGCCTGCATACTTGCTATTGGCACAAGGGATGCAATAATGATTTTTTAAAAACCCAGCAATCTATATCCAAGATGATTATAAAGATGCATCCTTTGTTTTCAATATATAAGGACCAGGGGCGGGTTCCAGCAGTCACTACTGCTGGTTTGCTTGTGGCTGCACCCTGCGCGCACACAGTTGATGCGTGCGCATGCGCAATGCAATAAAAATTGCTCTGTGCATGTGCAGAAGCAAAAAACAAGATGGCGGTGCCTATGGCAGCCCCCAGAGAACCATTTCAGGGGCATGGCAGACCTGGGTAGCTGCTGGTTCCAGAGACCCAGGCTGCCGAACCACTACCGGTTCGGCTGAACTGGTACAAACCGGTAGGAACCAACCACTGATAAGGATTTTGGAGTCTGTGTATTTGTACCATGTAGTCTGCCAACACAACAAAGAATACCGTTAATTTGCTATAAGGGTTTCTATTGCCAGCATTAGGCACTTCACTTCTTTTCTAGAAATGCCTTGACTGTGTTCTTAACTGCAGTAATAAAAGCAGATGAAATGTACACTTCCATGAGTCCTACAGTACCAAGCTTACATGTTCCAGCTTTATCTACTAAAAATTCAAAAATAAGAAGAAAGGTAGATTAATTTTGCCTGGCTGGAGGATGTCTTGAGTAAAATGCTCACTTTCAGATAACCTGTCCTAACTTTCCCTTTTTCTTCTCAAAACTAATTTTTTGCAGGAAAAAAATGGAAGAAAATACAGTTCCATACCATTATGCCCAAATCTTGGTGTCCCAAAAATTATTAGAAAAGTTTGGTTTGATTGAGTCTAACTATCAGATGTTCTACGATATTACCGTAGCATATAATATTTCAATGGAATCAATGGTTTCTTAGATTCCAACTACAGCTTCTCCTTACATCTTTTCCCCACCTAATTGTTACTGTTCACCTTCATGTCATTCAGTAAAGAAATTGTGTGAAGTTTCTGGGTTGTGCTGTGCTTCTCTGGAATGAGATAAAAATCTAATCTTCAAAGAGGAAACAGTGTCAGTCACTGATTAAAGTGCAGCTTTAACATGCTACTTCAACACAACTGTTTGCATCTCACAGGGCAACACCTGAGTTGAAGCATGTCAAAATTCAAAGGTTTCCAAACCAGCAAGTTAATCATCAGAATGCTGAAAGCTTAATAGCTTGTTATTTAAAGTACAAAATGCAATTGAAATATATGCAGTAAATCTAACTATTTACCTGGACTTTGTCATTTTATTATTTTATTGAGTTTTAATATATTATTTGGTCCTGTTAAAACCGACATTGATTTCCTCCAAGAGGTAGAAGAGAAACAAATATGAAGTGAGCTGACCACCATGTCTGTCATTTTAAAACAAACACCTTAAAAACTCTGGTAACAATCGTTTCCTCTCCTGGTCAGTAATTGAAAGGCAACATTGAAACATGAGGAGGTCTTGACCCAAAGCAGGAACAGCTGGAACTAAATGCACCCCAGATCCAAAGAGCAAAACACATGCAAATTCCTGCCCCCATAACTAATAGGAACGGTCAGGGAATTATTCCTATTCCAGAAAGGCACACCTACACCTTCCAAGTTGTAATTGTACAGGGATAGCAGCATTACAGAACAATGACAAGGCAGCCTGAATATTATAAATGTTATGCATGCACATTCCCCTCCAGAAAAATGCCCTCCTCTGCAGATTGAGCAGGGGGGAAGCAAAGAGACTAATGGCTACTACTTGCTCTGCACACTCTCCCCCCAAAGAGCACTCTGTGTTTAATAAGTTGATGGGTCTTTGTCAGCAAGTCCATCCAAGCTAATATTCTGTGTTTGCCAATGAATAGTTCGGGTCAATGGCATTTTCAATGACCTGCATACCTATCACAGCTAATGCAGTTTCATGTTAGCAAAAGGGTAAGCTCAGGTGAGGGAATTTGCGGGGAGTACTCAAAACTTTTGTTAGTTAGTCAATATATCAAACTAATGGGGTCATTCTCCCAAGCAGAATTTTACTGCATCGTAATTTTTGTGTTGAGTATGTCTTGTATATGCCTCTTTAATTTTTACTTGAGATTTTGTGTATATCCTATTCTGAACTCTTTATTTTAACATCTCATAATACATCTGCAAAATGAATGTATAGATGGGAAAAGCCTCAAATCTGTTGCTGTACTGGGTCTCCAAAGTCCACCAAACTGCCCCTGATTGTATGCTAGTGAAATGAGAATAGGACTGGCTCTAGATTATGCTTTTAGACACGCCCTATTGGCTGTGCCTTGGAGAGAACCAGTCATTTTACTTCTACTGTATTTTAAGTGTAGGTAAGAGAAATAGAATTATTTTCAGATCACACTTTCAGGACTGTCAAATTGCCCCCAAATGTAAATTTCACTAACTTTGTACTCCCATGGTGCTGAGTTAATTAAATGCCTAGCTTTTCAAGATATGATGGAGAGCGGATCTCACTAAAGCTTCATATTGACTTTTTAATGCATATTGTATTGCTAGGTACAATAATATCACTGTTAGAAAGAAGGCAGCTTACATACATTAGAACATCTATGAGCAATTTTCTGTAGATGTATTTACAAATGGAGAAACTAAGGAAGTCAAGCAATAGTTTTTCTGGAACGGTTAATCAATGTCCATGTTGGTGGTCATTAATCAATGTGTTGTTTATTGCCAAGTCTTCAAGTGCTGTAGTTTTTGTTGTTGTTATTTGATAATCCTATTTTACTTTCACTTTCTTTACTGAGTACCTCAAACTAACAAAACTACCAACATTGGCCATCACTAGAAGTTCAAAAGAGAATTGATCTCAAGTTACTAAGGAGATGAGAAGGAATGATGGCATCAAGAATATTTTATTCACAACGCAATCAATACAGTTTAACACAAATAGTTCTTGAATTCTCTGAGCTCCTCTTTCCTTTCCCAAAGAAAAATAATAATACCATCTCCCTTCTCTCATCCTTGAATAGCTTCATATACATTTGTTCCTGTTTCACAACTTATGAGGGGGCACAATTAAGTACAATATCGTGACAATATCCTGAACCTACTGTTTCTTATATCCAGAGACCAGCTTGGTGAATTATTTTTCATTGATACATTACTGTCTGAATACCATCCCATTTTCTTACATTGAAGAAATGTATTCTTCTATGTCTTTAAAAATAGATATTTAATGGAAAAATGTAGTCTACAGTTAGAATTAGCAACCTACTTTTTAATAATCTATTTATTCATACCTAAGGGGACTCTGTTCTGTGATGTGACTTAGCTTAATTATATTTCGGTATTTCACATTCACATCAAGGCAGATCAGAATAGAAGAAACAGATTGCTGAAATTCATAACAAAGACTAATCCATTTTTCCTTAAACCCTTTTCCAATAAGACCAAAAGAGGTAGAAAGCACTCAGATAATTTTTGTAGGAAGTATAAACACATAATTGAAACTCAGGTTGTGACATATGACCTATCTGTAGCATACTAAGGTCAGTTTTCATCTGTTAAAGCTTATTACAGCATGTTTTTAATAGACGTATAATTATAGTCCATTATTATTGTACTACTCAGTACACCATGCGCTACTAAGTACTGCACATTATTGTAACATATGGCTCTTTCAAAACACCACAGGAGTATTTCTATTAGGAAAGAAATAAAGTGGTTAGTAAAAAGGGTTTCCATGTACTCCAAGTAGTTCTTATAAGGCACTGTTTTGAATGGACTGCCTCTTTTTAATGTCTATAAACACTGAGAATACATTAACACTCCATACATGCATATATCACCTTATACAAAATATAAACTGACAAATCTAGTATCTAATAACATTTTAGAAGTATACAGTAATCTGGTCAAATTCAGGACTCTCTAAAACTATTTAAATTAGAAAAAAATGGAATGGTTTGGGTGATCTTGCAGGGCTTTATAAACAATAGATTGATTTTGAGCAGCAATTCGTTTTTCTCTAAGTGCTTATGGATTAGTTATTTGCTTTGTTATATGAACTTCAGAAGTACCGAAATCAAACAGGCCTGGGGTTTATATATTGGTGATTCACCCATTATATCTGGTAAATGAATCCACATAAGCCTCAGTCAGAGTGAAATCTTTTGTGTTTTAGAATCCCTTTTAAAGTGTGAAATCCATGTATTAGATCTATAAAATAAGATAGCATTGCTGCCCTCCGTCTCTATTTAACCATTTGTTAAAAATCTAGCTCCTATAGACAGAAGGAAATTTTTGGTCCCCAAAGGCCTCATAATAGCACCGCGGGGTCATAAACTAATTGGTAACTTGACATGGAGACAGGTAGTGAACATTGTCTATGGAATTAAATGGCTCCCATTTTTATGCATCTTCACGAGAAGCGATTTGTAAGAACTAAGCTAGTTTGTTCCATTTCTGAACGCATCACAAATAACCTTGAAAATCCCTAGGAAAGCACCAAACAAGCATTATGAGGAAGCCATTTTTGAGAGAGTAAAAGTTGTTGCATTTTGGTGAATAGGATTTGACAAAATATCCGAGTAGCTAATAAATTAAGTGCCATATTTTTATACAGACTACACAGTATCTTCCATGTCTGTAACTTCTGTATTTCTGCATAAAAGGGAGATTAACAGCTACATTTATTCTTACCATTGTGTTTTCCTTTGAAATATGTCTTCGGCTGTCTTCTAGGTAGAGGTAAAAACTCTACTCATTTGAAAAATGGCAACTTTTCTTAAAGACTGACAGAATAGTTAATATGAATCTATTCAAGTATGCTTTGAAAATATATTTTATTTAAAACTGAATCTTTCACAAAAGAATCTTATAAAGATGTAGCACAGTTTTATTTAGTATTTGTTAAGTTGTAAATTGTGCAGTGAACAATTTATCAAATTGGGTGTGATGTTTCATTTAGCTACTTAAAAGATTACAAATGATTAGTTTGCCATCAGGAATAGTCTCTCCTTCTATGCCTCCGCCATGTTCTTGCACGGAACATGTACTATGCAAAGGAACCATATAGAAATAAAGTTGGCTAAAATTCAAGACTACCTAATATTCTTTTGAACATAATGGTATAATTTAAAAAATGAAAGAATTCACACAGGTCGCTTATACAGAATTATGTTGTGGTTACTGAGTACTGTACAATCAAAAACACTGAGATGTGGGTTCTCTCCCCTATGCCTTCATGCCTCTCCTCAAAATATCACATCTCTCTTTCTATCTCAAATGTTTTCTCTAAGGCTTCAAGGTGTAAAGGCTTTCCACTATAATAATGCAAAGTATAAAATCAGAAATTCTCAAATATTAGTTTGAAGACCCTGAGGAATTTCAGCAATGATAAAATTGCTTGAAAATAGAGTGAAGAAACAAGCAAGAGATCACTAGCCTCACCTATCTTGCTGAAACTTGCAAGATCATAATAAACATTTTTA
Organism: Natrix helvetica; assembly: GCF_964273705.1. Classification (NCBI taxonomy): domain Eukaryota; kingdom Metazoa; phylum Chordata; class Lepidosauria; order Squamata; family Natricidae; genus Natrix; species Natrix helvetica. The sequence goes on along the minus strand of NC_138558.1, from coordinate 45,984,648 downwards.
TACAAATTATTGGACAAAAGGCATTATTTGAGAGACCTGCATAAAAGTCTATTCTGTGTTTCACACAGATATTTTTTAAATCAATCAGAGGTGGTATTCAGCAGGTTCTGACCAGACCAGGTTCTGGGGAACCGGTAAATACTACCTCTGACTGACACCGCCCCATCTCTTCTCTGCCTCCCGAGTCCTAGCTGATCTGGAGGGAATGGAGATTTTACAGTATCCTTCCCCTACCACGCTCACCAAGCCACGCCCACAGAACAGGTAGTAAAAAAAACTGAATCCCACCACTGACATCAATGCTTTGCTTCTAGAAAGTATGCCATGTGGCCAACATCTATTCATTTAAATCTTAATTAAATATAATACTACGTAGCATGCCTATTATCACAATACTTCTCTTAATTGTATGAAATTTCTCATATAGAGACATTTCTGAATGATTGCAACAATTGCCTTCTGAGATGTCTTCTATATCTTCTTCTATGCACCATTATTCTCCATAATGGATCATCCTTCCCTTTCAAGTGTCTTCAGATTATATAATGTTCTATCACACAATTTTTCATATAAAAGAAACAAGTTTCTTTCTATAAAAGAAACAAGTTTCTTTCTATAAAAGAAACAAGGCAGAGATCCCTACTTGTTAAATCAGTGATGCCGCCAACCTAGCATTGTAAGTTGCTAGTTCCTTGACCTACTCACTCATTTCATATCAAACAATCATTTTACTGAACAGAAATGCATAGCTTGATTGTGTATAAATTATACAGGCTTGATATACAAGTCTGAACACACACACACACACACACACACACAGAGAGAGAGAGAGAGAGAGAGAGAGAGAGAGAGAGAGAGAGAAATTGGCATCAAATAATAAGTTTTGTTATAGTCACACTCTCAGCCCAGCTTCCAGATCTTGTCCTTAAAGCAATTAGGAACCCCCTAATGCACCTTGGGAGCTGCAAATGAACTTTTTAGGCTAGGCTCCAAGCAGAAGCTGAGGGAAGCTGTAGATGTTTCTAGCCTTCATTTTCTCTCCCAACAATTGCTTTAATGGGTTGGAATTCCTGGGAGACGATTTGACTTTTGCTCAGACTCATGCCACACTTTTTAAAATGCTGATTGTGCAAAAGCATAACGCTGTCAACAACCTATATTCAGTAGTATTTCAAGTCAGGAAATAAAGGGCCATCTGATCTGTCAAGGGGAAGGTGGAGATTTTGTTTGGAAAATAAAAAGCAAAAATGTTCTTGCAGAATCAATAGTCAAATCAATACCAGGCTGTCCTGCCGAAAGCTCAGTTCAACGGTGGGCTTCTTTCCACTTCCCCGCTCCCTCATTACAGCAATCATCCATTAAAGGGAATGGATGATACATGCATTGCCAGGACCGCATCTTTGGTAAGTGTTTCTGTAACAATAGAGTAATGATTATTTAGCAGTATTGCATTTTAATAATTAAAATAAAGCACTGAACATTATGCCTGCTACTCTGTGGGAAATGTTTCCCAGTAACTAGGGCCCTAAGAAAGCATAATTTACATTAGCAAAGAGATGCTTCCACAGAATAAAAGCCTAAGGTGAAAATGTAAAGGTGACCCTGACTTATTCACCCTCTTTCTCAAGTAGAATCAACAATCAATGCTTTAAAACATGTCCCCCCCCCCTCAAGGAATTACTGTATTTCCACAGCTGCATTATGTGCCTAGAAAGAATATTATCCTAAAACATCAGTGAGGTTACAAGCGAGAACAGATCTCGCTCCCCAAGGAAGGATATAGAAGAGTTTTATAAAGTGCAGTTTTAAAGGTGAAAGATTTCTTTTTTAACAGACCGTAGCCAATGAAGAAGTCACAAGCCACGGTCCTCTTTCAACTTTTTTTTGCTTTGTGTGTCATCTGTGAAATGTTATTCTATTGTGAAATGTATTTTCTATGATATGCCCACCATTGATTTCTCTAGCTTTAACACTTAAAAGTGATTATTTCACAATTCACTTATTATGACCAGACATATGAGAGGATAGGTCACTGATCTAAACCATTAACAGTTATCTAGAAAATAAATTTTAAACAAGTGTTATTGGTCATGCTAAAAATGCTGAATACTCTCTTTTAGAGAACTACTACTTCACTTACATCTAATACCAACTTCAGTCATTATTAATACTAGAGTTGCCATATTTCAAATTTCCTGCTTTTTTATGATAATGACCACAATCATTGTCTTTCTACAGGATGTAAAAGTAATTTCTAAAACTAAACAGAAGTGGATGTGGTCATTGCTTGAATTAGAGACCACCTGAGAAGCTTACACATCATCTTGACTTCCATTATCAGATTAATCATTATGACATCCAACATTACACAAAATTCTGTTCTAGAGGATTAATTTCCACAAAGATTGTGAGCAATTAAGAAACATTAAGCATTCCTTCAAAACAGCAGGAAAATCTCCAATTGCTTCTTGCCTTCCCTGATTCCCACACAAATGAAAGAAGCAGCTTATTTCACAAAGCCCTTGACCAAATTAATGGGAGAAAGAGTTAATAATGAATACATACAATAGCTGGCAATTAAGTGAAGTTACTATTTTGGGCCTTTTTCAAATGACTGGATTTTTTAAATATTATGGTGAAGCTAATACATTGAGAAACAATTCAGCATAATTTCTCCTCTTGAAAAGAGCGTGAATGTTCTTCTGGACCATAATACTACTTCAGGATACCTTTTTAAAAAATAATTCCATTAACATTACAATTGTTAAAGTAAAAACTAATTCAAAATACAAAAAGTATGTGTGTATGGGTGTGCATTTATATGCATATATAAAATAAAAAATATGAGGTGCAAGAAAAATGGAAAAAAGGAAGTAAAAAATAGAAAAAAGTAACTTTCCCCTTTTGAGATACCTTCCTAACTACATTTTTTTTAAAAAATTAACAACATATTTTAAGATGCAACCAATGTATTCTTCTTCTCATTATTTATTTCTTGACTATTAACAAAATCTTAAAGCTTCATCACTTATTCCTTCTCAGCATGTCCATTAAGGGCTACAAGAAATAACCACATGACCACTTTAACCTTAATCAAATCAGCCAATGCTATATTCCTTCCCCACACTTTTAACAATCTTAGGTTTTAATCGGTTAAAATAAAATCCTTGGGATTGATTTCTTTTGATCATCTTTTTGTCTTCTCTCAGCAAATCATTTAAAGTTTAAAGAGATCTTTTTTGTAAAACCAATAAAAATTATTTTGAATAAATATGTATATATCCTTTCTAAATACCATGACCACTCAGTTTCACTTGCATATTCAGTGTATCTTTTAGCATATCATTCTTATTGCTTGTCATATTTATATTCCAAATTTTCTGCCATAGACAGTGTCACATTCAAAAAGGGACATCTAGCTGACCATGAATCTTCTCCAGAAGTCCCAGGATTTGAGGGTCTTCAAGGTCAAAGGTTTGAGGAAATGGCAAGGCTTTCTCCTGATGTTAATTTCACCAGAATCTGGGAGAGAAGAGAGGAAATTGCTACAGTTAAAAATGGACAAAACTTTGCTTTTGTCAGTTTTATTAAGTATCTTGAATCAGACATTTTTTCAAATTCCAATGTCTAGGCTATATAACTACTGGAGCACAGCATTGTTTATTTTGATATAGAGACAGAGAGATGATAGATGATAGATAGATAGATAGATAGATAGATAGATAGATAGATAGATAGATAGATAGATAGATAGATAGATGATAGATAGATAGATAGATAGAGGAGACAGAGAGAGAGAGAGAGATACTGAGAGAGAGAGAATCATTATCATATTGCCATTAACTAGATCTTAATGAATTGCACTTCAAACATGTTATACAGCTGTGCTGATCCATTACTAAGTAGATGCGTGCTGGAAGGAGTTTCATGGGAACTTCAAGAACTATGGTATAATTTCAAGAAGGAGGAATATAATTTGTGAATAAACTTGTGTAAGCTGATAATGTGTATTAAAGCGAAGAAGGAAGGATTATTATAGCAGATGAAAATGCATATGCAATCAGCTTTAGAAATATTAATGCAATATAAGGACAGCATCATTGGTAAAGATAAACATATACATTTTTATACCAGCCATATCTCTAATGAATTACTTTTCATAATGTATCCTGAATCTATCTATCTATCTATCTATCTATCTATCTATCTATCTATCTATCTATCTATCTATCTATCTATCTATCTATCTATCTATCTATCATCTATCTATCTATCTATCTATCTCTTCCTCTCTCTCTCTCTTTCTTTCTCTCTCTCTCTCTCTCTCTCTCGCACACACACACACACACACACACACACATCTATCTACTTCTCATATTTTTATCCTACGACAGTCATGTGACTCTTGGTAGTAAATATATATATATATATAAAATTCCATAATACATATAATAGCTAATATATAATAATGTAAAGCAATAAAAACAATAATACTTTTAAACCTAAGCTTTATAAATCCTTAATAAGTACTTAATTTTAATTTTATTAAGTAAACTTTATTGAGAAATGCTCTCTTAACTTGCTTTTAGAAGGCTAAGGAGTGCCTGAGTTAATCTAATTTCCTAGGGGAGACTATTCCACAATACAAGCACATCTTCCTAGCCTGCTAATTTCATGGTAGTACAGAATTACAAGTAATTTTCCACAAAATGTTTATATTGGGGAGGGGGGGACAGTTCTAGTTGAAGAAGGCAGTCCTGGTGATGCCTTTTCCTCAAACCATTTAACACTCCATAGGGTACAACCTACACTTGAAATTGCACCTGGAAATCTCTTGGTAATAATTCAGAGCCCACAATATTGATATAATGTATTTTTATTAGTTTTAGTAGAAAAATCTATGCTTGAAACACTAGAGAAAACTAGAGTACATCCCAGTCTATCTGAATAGGCATTAGACAGCCCTGTTAAAGGAGCTAGGATCCTCCAGCTGTGGTATTTGAAGAATTCTTCCAGGATATTGTAATAGAGTGTTCTTTATTTCATCATGCACAAATAAATACATTCCTTTTTCATTGCAAATATATTTTGCAAATGAATACATACATTTCCCAAAACATATTGATATAATGCAATTTGATATCAATTTTTGAAACTTCTCAAGAACTTCTTTCCTGTAACCCCTCTACCTTCCAGAAATAGGAAATTCAATTTTGCATGCTCCACATTGAATTGTTTCTGAATTTCGTACAATTGCATTCTACATTGCAAATGGCTATTCAGTTGGCATAAATTGAAATAAGTAAGATAAAGGACGTTGTTTTAATCTAGGAAACTACTCAATGAAGTGCTTGCCATGTTTTTATGTGCAGGTTTCATTAAAAAGCCCAGGTATTATTAGGTTCTGTATTATCAGTAGCAGACTTATTAATGCGTCACAAACAAATGAAAAAAGCCATTGAATGTCTATTAAAGTGTAACAAAATTATCCCAACAAGGAAATGGTTCCATAGCAAAGGTATAACAATTAGTAGCTATTTAGATCAAATATTTTACATCGGTCTCAACAATGAATTATTTCCAGATCTGCTTCCATTTAGGTTTTTATGCATGTTACTAACTGAGATTGAAAATAAATTTTCTTGTCCTGTTTTCTCTAAACCCAGCACTGCAACAACCAGCAAAATGGGGAATGGGAAAAAATCTGTATATATAAGTGTGTGTGTGTGTGTGTTTGTGTGTGTGTGTGTGAATGATGTGTATGTGTATATGTATATGGGACGCAGCTCAGTGGCTAAGACATTGAGCTTGTTGATCAGAAAGGTCAGCAGTTTGGTGGTTCGAATCCCTAGTGCTGCTTAACCAGTGGTGGGTTCAGACCAGTTCAATGGAACTGGTTGTAATTTGGTGGCCTGGGTCGCTGGAACTGACAGCGACCCAGGCCTTCCACGCCCCCAAATTGGTTCTCCCAGCGGCAGTGTAGGTGGCGCCATCTTGTTTTTTGCTTCTGTGCTTGCATAGAGCAATTTTTAGTGCCCTGCGCATGCAGCACGCATCAAGCACGTGGGCGTGCGCTGAGCAAACCAGCAGTAGAGGCTGCTGGAACCCACCCCTGCATGTAACGGAGTGAGCTCCCGTTACTTGTCCCAGCTTCTGCCAACCTAGCAGTTCGAAAGCACGTAAAAATGCAAATAGAAAAATAGGAACAAACTTGGTGGGAAGGTAACAGTGTTCCATGCGCCTTTGGCATTTAGTCATGCCGGCCACATGACCACAGAGACGTCTTTGGACAGCACTGGCTCTTCAGCTTTGAAACAGAGATGAGCACCACCCCCTAGAGTCGGGAATGACTAGCACATATGTGCAAGGGAAACCTTTACCTTTTACCTATGTATGTGTATGTGTATGTGTATATGTTTATGTGTAAGTATATGTATATATATACATATATGTATATGTATATGTATACATACATTGGTATTCTCCAGGGAAATTAGAATCATTTGCAATCATTTAAAATTGCACTAATTAGTGATGGATATTCATGTCCAATTGTAAGCCACCTTTTAGAGAGAAGGTTTCTTTTGGACAACTTTATTTAGAATAGACTGGCTCTGGAAGTACTGTAGATGTCCAAAGTACGTTTGCTAGGGTGGTTAAGGCTACATAAGAGGCAACTTTTCCAGCCTATTACTCCTCATATGGTGACTATATCAGCAAGTCACAACAGATATTTTTCTTCTGTTTGTTGTGTTATTGTTTTTTAATGGATTGAAGAATTTTGGAATGCTTCTTTCTCATCATCTTTCCCCTCCCTCTCTTTTTTCTTTGCTGGATAACAAATAGCACTGAATTCAACAAATGCATACAAATGCCCTCCATTACAATTTTAATGTCCTCATGGAATTGGAATGAAAGAAAAGCTTAATATAAATCTTCTTTAAATAACCAGAACATTAATTCAGACAGGGACCTCACCACCAAGGCTGAGCTGGAGAGTTCACCATCTGCTGTCCTTCTCATAAATTAATTGAGGTTGCTTGGTGAACAGCGAATCCTGGAAGGAGCATATCTGTCAAGATTGCAGATTGCTTTTTTTTTTCCTTCTGAGTTTGCAAAAAGTCACAACTTACAATACCTTCATTATGTCAATAAGAATGGCTTTCCAGTTGGAAAGAAATGTGTGTTTTATTCCGTGAGGCCCAAGATTTATAGAAAAAGCAATTTCCTTTCACAGCCAAGTCACAACAATTCCCGTCCCCACAGAAAAAATGTCATTTCACGTCTCTCATTGTCACCTTTTTCTGACAAACGTATATTCTTTCAGCTTCATGTGTACTGAAGAATTGTGACATTTAATGGCCAAGTAAGGTTAATCATAGGTGAGTGCATATACTGGATGGATATTGCTAGGAGAGAGGTATCCTCTGGTTTCAGAGAAATTGAATGATCTGGGTATGTGATCTGATGTCTCACACAATTCTGCAAACACGGGGAGCTAATATTTCAATTCCATCTTGGGAGGCTGAAAATCCACCTCAAAATGTTACAATACCCAAGGACTGTGACCTAAAAGATGAGGAAGGAAAGAGATACATATCACGCCCTCAAGTCCTCATGGGCTGCTGCTTCGCTTCCCGACTTTCACCACCACTGTGCACTTTCAGGCAAGTGTAGAACAGCTTCTGGGGTAGCTTTAATTTATTAGTTTCTGTCACAATCCTGAACATTATGTGCACTGACCTTGTACTTGGATACGTGGATGCAAATAGGCAGTTTTCTCAGGGCAAAGTGCTCTATTAGTATTCATTAATGCTAATGTTACTCCTCAATATAACATAAAACTCTTAATGCCAAGTTATTTGCTGAGGAGCAATATAAAAATTGCTACTCCACAGCGAGTCTAAGCCACCTGCTGATCCAAATCAGCAAGGAGATAATGAAGTGCATGTCTGCTTCCTTTCATTACATGGTGACTCTCTGAAAAGAACTGCAGTTCCAAGGCTGTCTCCTGAGGCTTTATGAGAGGCCTGAGACAAATGAGTTTCCTGCCTGTCTTCCGGCAGGCCAGAATTGTTTGATCTCACTATCCAGTTCTCAGAATGGCTAGTTTAATTATTTTTTTACTTCTGTATTATTTTATTCCTTTTTCCACTGCTTTCTTACAGAACAACCACATTCAAATAAAAGCTCTTGTTTTCTTTGCCCGTGGCTTCTTTCTGGTCGATCTGAGTACTTTCTCTATAACTCCCAGGGAAATGCCCTTTTCTGTAAATTACTCTGAACCCTGTTTTAGTCAAGTGTGGATCAAGTTATTATCACAGGCACATAAGCAAGATGAAGGCACTGGTTTTAGAACTTAGCAACGGACTTCTTTCTTTCTTTCTTTCTTTCTTTCTTTCTTTCTTTCTTTCTTTCTTTCTTTCTTTCTTTCTTTCTTTCTTTCATAGTATGTAAAATTTATTTTGATTCTTCCTCCAACTAGCACTGACCCAAAAGGCAGAAATAAAGAAGGAACTCAAATCAAACTTGTATTTCCTCTGTTTGTTGTTTATGTTTTAAGGCTTATGAGATCAAGTCATTATACTTAGTGCATACTGCTAAGTTCACAGAGATAGACAAGGACAGGCAAGAGAGAAATTTGTGACAGAGTGGAAATTTCAATCTGGATCTTCTCAAATACACAACCACGGGAGTAGTTGTCCCAAAGGTGCTTTTTTCAAGAGGCAACTGGACTTTCTTGTTTTTCTTGAAGAGGTTTTGTCTCTCATCCATTCAGCTCTTTTTTCCAGAGCTGAAAAAACTTCTTGGATGAGAAACGTCTTCAAAGAAAAACAAGAAAGTCTTGCTGCCTCTTGAAAAAAGCACCTTTGGGACAACCATGACATGGATGACTGAGAATCTCCATGGGGACTTGAGTAGTTATTCTGAACTAAATTTGCTTTGGAATTTCAGAAAGAGCACTTTTGCTTCTACAATTTTTGCCTTAGCAGTAACCAAAGCAAAGATATATTGCATTTCTTCATAAGTTGCTGCAAACTATAGTCCCCTTTTGTCCAAAGTTCATTGCTGCATAAACCCGATTTCTATATACTTCCCCCCAATATGAATTTCATACTTTTTGACTTATTACATTTCCATATCCCTGCATCTCTACCCAAGAGTTATCTATTATAGAAGCATGCCTCAATTTTAAGATAGATGGAGACTTCAACTCCCAGAATATAAGAAAAACCTGCAGTCAACAGGCTTTTTATCCCAATCCTGGCAAACTTAGCTTGTTACCTAGGCTTTTTAAAATTCTCCTTTCCTGTTTTGTGCTATAAATTCTGAGTTACCTTATCTGCTCTGGCAGGAGAGAGATGCTTCACAGGTGCTGTTGGCAAAGGCATGTCTGCTGGCAGGGTCTTAGGAGGACCACCCTTTCTGCCATGGTGCCTGATCCTGCTGGGCTTTCACACTTTGAAAACTTGATTTTGTGCCTGGGCTTCACTTTGTTGAGTGTCATTTTATGACGCTTGAATGCCATGTATTTTTATTTTTACATTGTGTATTTTATGTGCTTTGTCTATTTTATTACAAACCACCTGGAGCAGTGGTTCCCACGCCCCACGGGGGGGGGGGGGGCAATTTGAATCTTGTTTAAACCAAGTTAATGGCCTTTTTGGCTTCCTCCATGTGAGTAGAGTTCACTTTTTGAGTAAAGTAAGAATTATATGTCACAGTGGAGGGGTGGCATCAGGGTTTTAGAGATGCTTAGGTGGGGCATGGCCAAAAAAGGTTGGGAACCACTGACCTAAAGTCATGTATGTGAAATTGGCAGCTATATTACTCAAGTAAATAAATACAAACACACACACACACCAGAATATCTCTGTATGTTCAGTGACTTGCAAAAACCACAGAATATTGAGTGTCAGTGGAAAAATAGATACAAAGGACGAAGAGAAAATTGGGGTTTCACTGGGTTGCTATATTCCTGTACTGACCTGGCTGACTGGCTGTAACATACAGTAGTTGGAATAGGATTCTTACTGGATTGGGCTATCTTACAACATTACATTTCTTCTTGTTGTAGAATTCTTATAATATTTAATTCCTAACAATAACATAAAAAACAGAATGGCAAAATACTACAGGTGGATACCAATTTATGGAGGGCTGCTATAAACTGACATACTCTTTGTGGTTTGATATTGCGTAGTATTGGTTTTAGTTAGTTTGTAGAATTACATAACTTTGTAGAGCAGAAGTTCAGGATTCAAATATATGAATATTTTCATATATAGCAAAAGATGTAAATCATTCATTTGGAAGGTGTTTTGAACATTCTTAAGCTTACTGTGTGTGAACAACTGATGTTATTGCTATTACAAGAAGACAGAGTATGCTAACAACTCTGTTGTTTCCTGTTTACTGTAGTGCCTTCTGTCACCATGAAATAGTGGAGTATAGCAGCTATGCGTGATGTGAACAATATTGCCAAGTTACTGCTAAATACAAGTGACAGAGTTCCTTAAGTTAACAGTACATTGGAGATAGCCAATTGATTTAGACTACTACTTCTTATTTTAATTGCTTACAAAACACTAACAAGCTCTGATAAGATTCAACCCCAACTGTGATGCTTTGTAGCTTCTCATCATGATGCTGCATTTTCTCACCATGATTCTGCATCATCATGCCATGAAAGTAATTACAATACTATTTATTTATTTTATTGCAAGCACTAGTATTATTCCCAGTACAATATTTAACAGTTTGAACAGTGCTTGTGTTTTTAAATGCAGATCATCATGTCTTCAGAGTGAGCATCAAATAAACATGATAGTGAGAGCAAACAAATTTTATTCAGAAGTCGTGTGGTTGCTGAGTTTGGAACAGTTTTCACTGACCTTGTTGATTTGAATTTATATTGCTTTGGGTTTTCATTATGCTGTTTGAATATGTGCTTATGTATTTTACTTTATCACGTTTGTAAGTCACTGTAAGACGCCTTTGGATTAGTCAGCATGATATTAAATATTAGAAGTACAAATATAAATACTGTTTTACTTGCAATGGATTTAGCACAGCAGCCAAATTGTTGGCGAATATGCCTAAAAGCTGAGTGCATGTTTTCTGCAATCAGTTTTCATATCTGAAATATGAAATGTAAACAAACATAATATGGTATCTAAATCAAGGCACGAACATATTTTCAATAATATTGGCAATTAGGCTTAGCACAATTGCTAGTAAATATAGAAAGAACATTAAATCTTTTTTAAAGGACGTTAGGTTTCTGAACCACGAGGGGTATTAAATAAAACCTTCCTAGGTAAAAAGCCTTTGGCTGGATGCAGCTAAAGAATTTCAGATCCACATTTCTAAACTTATTTAGCTAACAATTACAGCACTATAGAAGAATAAATGTGAATCCATTTATTTAGTAAAACTATATGAACACATAATATTAATGGGTTTATTATAATTAGGGAACATCATAAAGTTTATTTGCTAGAGATGTGACATTAGCCTTATCGAAGAAAAACTTCAAAATAATCATGGAAAAAATTAAAGTACATAGAAAGACACTGAGCTAATAATTGGAGTTAATAAATTAAAATGTATGGATTTAAATATGGAATCAAAAGAAGCTGGATGATCAAACAGAATGTATTGTATGAAATAAAAATTTAAAATACTTTTCATTCTTTCATATCACCAAATTATTAAAATTAATTTCAACCCTTTTATAAATCAAATCATTAAAAATAAAGTATATACAAACAACTATGAAAGATTTCAGCCATAAATATTAAATTATTTCCCAAATATTTATTTTAAACTCTTCCTGTGCATATTTCCACGTTATAATTGGCAGTCAGGTAAAATATTACAAATGCTAGATTAAATAAAGCTATATATATATAGCAATTTAGAAATCAAAAGGTATCTCAAATATTAGTGAAATATCCTGTTGAAACAATTCCTTATATTAATAAACGATGATAAAGAGAAAAAATAAATATGGAGCTAAAATAAGACAGCACAAATTACCGTATGTGGCCTTCCTTTTCAAGTATATCAGTTAAAGAATATACTTTGTAGCATGTATGTATTTAAGTAACATATCCTTAAACTATTGCTGAAGATTCAAGGAAAAACCATTCACTTACCCTGTGCTAATAATGTTATCTAGTGGGTATAATAGTTAACCCAATAACTAATCTCAGACAATGTAACATTGCAACATTGCCCAAATGTTTAAAACTTTGTAGGAGTTTCTTTCCAACTACGGTAGTTGTCAATGCAAATATAATTTTATGATTTTATTTACAGATTCTAAAACGCTGAGGCTAAGGAATTGCTTGTATTGCTTTCTTTTAAGCATAATATCTTACATTAGATTATGAATCAGAAGATTTGGACTTCAGCTTCAAGCTGAAACATTGGCCAAACAATTAAGAACCTGAACACTGAAAACAATGCAGTAGTTTAATATTAGGAAGAGTGGTAAGTGAAGGTTTCTGCAGGATCCAGAATGTTGTTATAATGCAAAGTCTGTTCTTTTTGTACATAGCAACACACAGAGCTTGTATAATACCCGTGCAACATTGCTTTCATAAGTTGTACCTCATTGACCTTCCCAATGGAAGCACATTGTAGAGTTTTATATATTGGATGATTTGATTGAGACATGCAAGTTTATCATTAAACATTTCAACTTTTTTGAAGTGATGTTAAGCCCAAATTGTAAGACTCAGTCAACAATGTAATGCCTCTTTTGAAAATTCTATGTTGCTCATTTGTTCAACATTTACTTTGTAAAGTCTTCAGGAGCCTCCGGAGGGAGAAAAATGGCCCTACGGACAAACCGGAAGTCACCGTTCCCGAGCTTTTGAGTTGCTTGTACGGCCAGGTTTTGCCCTCCGGAGCCTTCAGGAGGCTTCCCTGAAGCCCCAGGAGAGTGAAAAATGGCTTTTCGCCCTCTGAAGGCTTCTGGGAAGCCTCCTGAAGACTCTGGATGGCAAAAAAACAGCCCAATGCGCAAACTGGAAGTCACTGTTCCTGAACTTTTGAGTTGCTCGCACAGCCGTTTTTCGCCCTCTGGAGCCTTCAGGCGGCATCAGGGAAGCCTCCAGAGGATGAAAAATGGCTTAAAAAGAAGGCTGGAGTCAGCTGGCGCATGTGCGCTGGAGCTGACATGGCAACGTATGGCGTGCCCTAACAAACGGCTCTGCGTGCCACCACATTATTATACTATAGAAGTTATTATATTTTGAGAATCATAATGTGCTTAACAGATTTGGCAAAATTACCAATAATTTTAAAAGTGTTAATGTCAATTGTCCAGATAGCGAATCCCTCCCTCGAAAAAAGAACTACTGGGACATTGTTCTTCCCAAAAAGTAAAACTAGAAACTTTAGATAGAAGTTTATTAGAATCACTCTTGACAGTTACATACATTTTTTCTCAATTGATAAGACGTAACCCACATTATGATGTCATTTTTTTCAGAGATTACAGCAAACATATTTCTATAGAAACACCTGTATGTTAGGGAATCATAATAAGGAAGGAGAAGGAAAGAGAAAAGGAGACTGGCCCTCTTGTATGCAGTGCTGTCTACATTACAAGGTTGTCAAGTTATTCCCAAAAAATTCAATAGGGTGGCCATGATGGTTTAATCAAAGTTCTGCTTGATCCTCATCAAGCAGTTGATCACTGCATCTAGCCATCACTGCCATAATGAATCAGCCGTAATGAACCAGCAAAATGATCTAGGGGAGAAAAAAACCCTAGAAGAACTAAACTTTAACTACAAGAACTAAAGTGTATTACTCACTGGGATACTCCTAGTGTTTTTGCAATGGACTCCTTCTCCATTGCATGCTGTTATAGGTAGTCCTCAACTTACAATTCATTTAGTTCATTCATTCAAAGTTACAATGGCACTGAAAAATGTGACTTATGACTGTTTTTCACTATTCCAACCTTTGCAGAATCCTCAGGATAATGTGATCAACTGGTTCATATGTATGACTGTTATTTTGCCCCAAGAACATGTGACCACCTTTTGCGACCTTCTCACAAACAAAGTCAATGGGAAGCAAGGTTCATTTAACAACCGGATCGCTAACTTATCAACTCCATTGATTCATTTAACAACTGTGGCAAGAAAAGTCATAAAGTGGGGCAAAACTCACTTAACAACAGAAATTTGGGGCTCAATTGTGGCTGTAAGTTGAGGACTACCTGTATTATTCTTATAGTGTTGGATGTTGACTTGGTACAACAGAACAAGTCTTATATTCTGTTTAAAAAATACACATCAGGCATCACTAAGCACAGATTAATTATGTTCCAACTTTTGGGATGACAGTTAACATGTGTACTTATGTTCTACAGATTCAAAGCACATTAATAGACCATCTCAAAAAGATATCAGAGTACTTGGTTTAATTTAAATAGTCCATAGCCTTCTCTTCAGAGTAATGGCTCCTATCTAATGCCAAAATAGTATTTTGGGGATGCTGCCAAATTAGCTAATTGACCTATGGTTATGCTTTTCAATGCAGACACTATTTTATATTTATAGAAAGCCAAGGAACAGAGCTTTGAGCCTTTGCTTCGTACTACAATGAGCAAAGCTTAAGAGGGAAGTATTTTTTTAAAAAAGTTATAGCATTCATCAAGAAACTACAAAACATAAGCATAAAGATGCTCAATCAAATTGAGCAGAATAAGTTTTAAATATTTCAGGACTCCTCCCTCCCCCCCTAATGTTTTAGCTCTTTAGGTGATCCTTAATGTATTTATTGCCAAACATGGTAGCTATATTCTGGCTACATTGAAATTATTTAGAACTAATTAACTAGCCAGGTTTTATACAGATCTCAAATTGGTATTTATAAGGACTATCAACCTCTATGAGTTGTATTCAAAGCCAGCCTTTGTAAATGCTTTATTTAGGATGCCCCTTGAGTATTTTCACCACTCAATGGTGAAAAGAGTAAGGTTCAATGGTGAAAAGAGTAAGGTTCTACATTTAGGCAACAAAAACGGAATGCACAGGTACAGTATAGGTGGTACCGTGCTCAATAGTAGTAACTGTGAGAGGGATCTTGGAGTTCTAGTGGACAACCATTTAAATATGAGCCAGCAGTGTGCAGCAGCTGCCAAAAAAGCCAACACAGTTCTAGGCTGCATCAACAGAGGGATAGAATCAAGATCACGTGAAGTGTTAATACCACTTTATAATGCCTTGGTAAGGCCACACTTGGAATACTGCATTCAGTTCTGGTCGCCACGATGTAAAAAAGATGTGGAGACTCTAGAAAGAGTGCAGAGAAGAGCAACAAAGATGATTAGGGGACTGGAGACTAAAACATATGAAGAACGGTTGCAGGAACTGGGTATGTCTAGTTTAATGAAAAAAGGCCTAGGGGAGACATGATAGCAGTGTTCCAATATCTCAGGGGTTGCCACAAAGAAGAGGGAGTCAAACTATTCTCCAAGGCACCTGAGGGTAGAACAAGAAGCAATGGGTGGAAACTAATCAAGGAGAGAAGCAACTTAGAACTGAGAAGAAATTTCCTAACAGTTAGAACAATTAATCAGTGGAACAGCTTGCCTCCAGAAGTTGTGAATGCCCCAACACTGGAAGTCTTTAAGAAGATGTTGGATAGCCATTTGTCTGAAACGGTATAGGGTTTCCTGCCTAGGCAGGGGGTTGGACTAGAAGACCTCCAAGGTCCCTTCCAACTCTACTATTGTATTGTATTATTGTATTGTATTATTGTATTGTATTGTATTGTATTTTAAATATCACAATGCCTATAGAAACAGGACTAGTCTCAACGAAGTCAGAACTTTGCTCTACCATTTATACTTTTGGTTCTGACTACTTTCCCCATAAATCCATGCCATTACCATCTCTAATTAAGATAACTTTAAATCCTCAAGTAATGTTAATCAAGGTTAGTAAAAGTTATTCATGTATGAATGCAAGGGGGGGGAAACCACTATTGGTTTCTCGTCTATAGTAGTTTATTTTCTTTCTTTAGGAACATTTTTGAAAGTAAAGCCAGGTATTCAAAATATTGTTTCTATGAGCAAACTGTAAAAATTCATAGAAATGATTTAGATCACAAGTTTTGTTCCTTAGGTAGAGACAGACCAGAACTGTCTACAAAAATGAAAAATTCTATGCCACATCAATCCCCCCCCGCCCGCAAAGTCTCACTAGTCAGACCCGTAGTTCTCATATTGGCTCGTAACATTTTTTGCTACATTTTACTATTAATGATATTAATATTGTCATTATGGTTTTACTTTCTTCCTCTTGATTTTTATACTTGTCTCTTAGTAGCAGAATAAGAATTGTTTCTGAGTTCTTATTCTATTATTGTCAGAGTAATAAATAAATTGCAAATATCAATGTTTGACAAGTTTAGATGCTCTGTGGGTGTATGTGCATGTCCATAAATTCTTGAAATAATTTAAAAAATTTTTAATCTGCCATAATCTGTACTACTTGTGGTAGAGTGGAGTATAAATTTAATTAAAAGTGAATTAAAAGTACAGCTAGTATTAATTTGTATCATATTTCTAACAATTTTCATGCACCAGTAAGTTCACCGTTTTCAAATGAATGTCAGCAAAAATTGGTTTATAACAGGCGTTCCCCAAATACCATTTCTGATGGCCTTAGCTACTATTAATACTTATACATGCGGTTCTTATGGTATAGTTGATACTGAAATTATTTACACTAGATATCCCACAAGAGACATTTAGATAGCCAGAGAGAGATTGCTCCTGAGGCAGTAGAGCATGAATTTGTCATCTGAAAACAAAAGCTGTAACCATGAATGCCGCTGTCACTGTTGTTGTGTGCTGCTTTGTTAGCAATCAAACAAGCAAAAGGAAGCAAAAAACAAAAACAACCAAGCAGGATATCAGGAAAAACTGGACAAGAAGCACATCTGGGAAAACAAATCTTCCAGCCCTTGTCGGCTATTATTTGGAAGAAAGTGATGCGTTACACCTCAAAATGTGCTCATGAAGTCAGGAAGCGTGAGTTGTGGCTGCCCTTAACAATTTAGCAACTAAGAAAACAACATCTTACCTGGGCACTGGCTCTCCTAGAGTAATAATTTCACCCATTCAAATATTTTTATGAGGTAGTGACTGGTTTCCTTTTCTCTCTGCACAGATAATAAGTTCACATTGTCTCTCTTGGCGTGAATTCCTTTCGCCTTTGCTAGAAGGTGTTCGTCTATAAATCATTTCTAAAAACCTATCTATTTTTTAACCATTGCTATAAATCTACATATAGTTATATGAAAAGAATGTTATCTTTTGCATTTGTACACACGCTAATAAAATCTAAAAGACACAGAGACCATCCAATGTATCTATGGGTTTTAATGTTTGATTTGCAAATAAAGAAAAAGGACAATACTGAGTTAATTAAATTTACCCACCTTCACATTGGTTCATTCGATTCGTTCTCTCTAATGTTAAGAAAGGAAGTTATCCCTAAGCCATATACGATAGATATGATAGGTAAATCCTTAGCAAAGTTTGTCTCTGAGCAACTACTAGAAAACTTGGAATCTGTTGCTAATTAATTTTTTTCAGTCTCTGGCTACAATATCATGGTTATTTTTGTGTCCATTTTTTTTTCAAACGCTGTCCACAAAGCTAAAGAAGCCTCTTCTGTTCAACCCAACTGCTACCCACCTCTGCTAACGTCAATTTCAAATGTACCAGAAAACTATTCAACTATTTCCAGATCAGTTCAGATTTCAGGATTATAAACATGGATGTGTATTCTGACCCCTCCCACTCCACGCTTGTGAATAAGCCAGAACACAGGCTTGGCTGTTTGCCACTGTTTAATTACTGAGATAACGAATCCTTTGGCTGAGGGCCCAGACAACTCACGTTCAATAGAGCAACCCAGATAATTCAAATGAAGCAACGCAGAGAGTCCAAACGAACAGACACGGCTAGAATACACAGATAGATTTTCTTAACTACTAATTCGAACGGTTGTTTCCTGCAAATGTCCCCTCCCAATGCCTCACCTATAATCTCTCTTGGGAGAGGCCAATCCACAATCATCTTCTGTGAGTCTGCCTACGGAGTTGCTGCTTCCTTTCTCAGCCCTTCTCAATCTAGCATCAGGGACAAACTGCCTTTGATCCTCCCCACTGCGCCATGCCTCAGGCGCCTCCTGGTGGCCAACCAGCCTCTCTGGTCCCTGCTCTGAGTCTGAAACATGCACAGGGTCCTCCACATCCTCCAGGGCAGACTCATATGGTTCCTCGCTATCCGAGTCCATCAGCAGCTCAACTGGATCCTGCTGGGCCACAACAGATGTGTTTCTTTGTTTATGAGGCTAGAACTTGCAGAGAAGCACCAGTTGATCAGTGCTTGTCCTTTTGGCCACTTGCTGAGCATAAAAATTGCCAGCTGATCGATATGTGATTCACCATCCAGTATTTATAAAAGTAAGTGTCAGTTTTCTCTTTGTGCTTCTTTGCTTTCATGGTGACAAAATGCTATTACCTTACAAAGTCCTAATGCCACCAGTTTTGCAGTTGGATTCCTTTATTTGATTATCCTAGCTACTGAGATTAATTGTTACAGTGGAATCTTGGCAGCCAGAAGCAAGGAACTAGGGTGAGCCAAGAATCACCTACAATGGGAGCATGGAAACATTCCCATTTCTGAAGTATATGGATATTATGTCTCCAACATGAAGATATGTAACAATTGCAAACCATCATTATGATGCTATTTTAACAAAGGGAAATTCATTGGCTCCCACTCCTGGGACTACATTTGCCTATAGTATATCTTGACTTCCATGAATTTCTTTGTGGCTGCACAAAATATTTTCATACCATATTATTTATCCTCGTTTTCTTTTGCATCAGTTACCAGCCTTTTAATTACTACCTCCCTGTACCAGGAGCTCCAATTAACATTGCTTATTACTTCTACGTCAGTAATACTCTATTGTGAGGTTTTCTGGGCATTCTTATGCCTTTGCCACTTCTCTAAGTCCCTATCTTTAGTAGTTAGCTTTGCATTTATCTCAGGGTTTTGTTTCCATCCTCCATATGATTTGATTAAAAGCTCCCTTGATTAGGATTGCCATACTTTTGCTAAATGCAATTTTCCCAGTCCTTGAGAAGTATAGCTTTTGCCAGAAGTAAATTATTGAAAGCTCTTTGACCAGAGTCCAAAAATTGAAGCTTTTATGTTGGCAACATCTGTCTAGAAAACCACAGACTTGTAGTGACTCATATCTACCAAAGGCTTACTGCAGCACATACGGGTATATTTATCATTCATCCATTTCTTCGACAGAGCTCAAATACTTGCCAAATGCTTTCTAAGACCAGATATGCCTAATCAGAGTTATATTCTTCAAAAGTATATCCTTCTTTTAAGGTTCAAGAATGAGCTGTGTGGGGATTGGAGACAAAAAACCGGAAATATAGATCATTTTAAATACAACCATTGGGATCTAGTCCTATGATCTAACAGAACTGCAATGGATTTAAATATAAAATATTCAGTCTTGCAAAAGGACATCTGCAACAATTTCAGATTTATTGCTCAAAATGATTGTTAGGCAATATCCTATATCTTTGAAATGCACTACAATAAATTAAAATCTATCTTATTTTTCTGAAAGAAAATTTCTGGTACAAAATAAAGCATATACAGGTAATCCCTGGTTATGAGTGTCCTCTTAGCAAATGAACTTACGTGATCAGCGCTCCCTAGTGTTTACAAACAAGTCCCAAAACTACAAATCTTGCAGCACCACAGCAGTTTTTCACCTTTATGAACAACCGCAGAGGCTCTGCAACATTCATCCTGCACTTTGCCAGCTAAACTGGAGCTCCGTTTTGGTGTCCCTAGGCCTTGCCCGGCACTATGCAGGCCAAAATGGAGGTTCGCTCCATTTAGGCCTGTGCAGGGCCACCACTCTGAACCTCCATTTTGGCTTCCAAAGTGCCAGGCAAGGCCTAAGCACACAAAAACGGAGCTGTACAGGGGCGAGCGCAGCTGAGAGTCTGGAGAGGAGACAGCTTGCTAGATCTTCACATGGGAAGTGACCCAGCATGGCAGGTTGGGGTGGGGGGAAGCAATTTTGGGGAGCATGGGGTATTTCAGTGGGTCAGGGAAGCCTTGGGTGATCTTAAGCAGGTGGCCTGTTCCATCACTATCCCCCCCCCCATGCCTTCCCCACCCTGAAATACCTCATGCACTTAACAAACTGTACATTTGATTAGCGAATGCGTGGGCGAAAGGAGGGAGTGATCCCATTCAAGGTACGAGATTCACTCCCACAAATCCTCGGGTTATGAATGGAGTGGGCAGGCTCCATTACATTCGTAACTTCAGGACTAAGAGCGGTGAGTACTTATTTGTGTATTTGTCACATTTATTCATCTCCCATCTCACTACTGACTCTGGCCAGTTTACAAATAAAAAAAACTATAAAAACCATACAAAAGATAAAAAGACAAAGTTCAAAAGACAGAATTTTAAAAGCATGCTAATTTTGAAACTTCTTTAATTTAATTTCAATTAATAATCACTCCCTCCATTATTAGCATGCCCGCACGGCTCTATATTGTTGGGGGAAGTAGCCAACCTTCTCCATATTATGCTCACTTTGAACTAGACTGGAGGCAACAGGGCACTGAGGAAGAGCATTCAAGTGAAAGCAGATGGCTGTTTAGAAAGTTTTACAAGATAGCTTTTGCAAAAAAATTAGCACATCTAAGGAGTCAAATTGAAAGAAGACTATATCTTTAGTCAAATTATTTTTTCTTATCTTTCAGACAAGTCTAGATGTTGACTGGGTACCAGTCATGCTTCACTTTAAAGAAAAACAAAATTCCCTGTAAAATCCCAAAGTTTCTGGACATAATTTCCATGCTGGCATACAGGTAAAACTCGGAAAATTAGAATATCGTGCAAAAGTTCATTTATTTCAGTAATGAAACTAATATATATGAGATAGACTCATTACACACAAAGCAAGATAGTTCAAGCCGTGATTTGTCATAATTGTGATGATTATGGCGTACAGCTCATGAAAACCCCAAATCCACAATCTCAGAAAATTAGAATATTGTGAAAAGGTGCAATATTCTAGGCTCAAAGTGTCCCACTCTAATCAGCTAATTAAGCCATAACATAGCAAAGGGTTCCCGGGCCTTTAAATAGTCTCTCAGTCTGGTTCAGCAGGAATCACAATAATGGGAAAGACTGCTGACTTGACAGTTATGCAGAAAACCATCATTGACACCCTCCATAAGGAGGGAAAGCCTCAAAAGGTAATTGCAAAAGAAGTTGGATGTTCCCAAAATGCTGTATCAAAGCACATTAATAGAAAGTTATGTGGAAGGGAAAAGTGTGGAAGAAAAAGGTGCACAAGCAGCAGGGATGACCGCAACCTGGAGAGGATTGTCAGGAAAAGGCCATTCAAAAGTGTTGGGGACTTTCACAAGGAGTGGACTGAGGCTGGAGTCAGTGCATCAAGAGCCACCACACACAGACGGATCCTGGACATGGGCGTATTCATCTTATCAAGCTGTTCCTGAACAACAAACGTCAGAAGCGTCTTACCTGGGCTAAAGAAAAACAGACCTGGTCTGTTGCTCAGTGGTTCAAAGTCCTCTTTTCTGATGAGAGCAACTTTTGCATTTCATTTGGAAACCAAGGACTGAGTATAGAGGAAGAATGAAGAGGCACACACTGCAAGATGCTTGAAGTTGAGTGTGACGTTTCCACAGTTTGTGTTGATTTGGGGAGCCATGTCATCTGCTGGGGTTGGTCCACTATGCTTCATTAAGTCCAGGGTCAACGCAGCCATGTACCAGGAGATTTTAGAGCACTTCATGCTTCCTTCTGCAGACGAGCTTTATGGGGATGCTGACTTCATTTTCCAGCAAGACTTGGCACCCGCCCACACTGCCAAAAGCACCAAAACCTGGTTCAATGACCGTGGGATTACTGTGCTTGATGGGCCAGCAAACTCACTTGACCTGAACCCCACAGAGAATCTATAGGGCATTGCCAAGAGAAAGATGAGAGACATGAGACTGAACAATGCAGAAGAGTTGAAGGCTGCTATTGAAGCATCCTGGTCTTCCATAACACCTCAGGCTGATAGCTTCCATGCCACACCACATTGAGGCAGTAATTGCTGCAAAAGGGGCAGTAATTGCTGCAAGAGAGCCTGCAAACCAAGTACTGAGTATATATGCATGCTTATACTTTTCAGATGTCCGATATTGTTCTATTTACAATCCTTGTTTTATTGACTGCATGTAATATTCTAATTTTCTGAGATTGTGGATTTGGAGTTTTCATGAGCTGTAAGCCATAATCATCACAATTATGACAAATCACGGCTTGAACTATCTTGCTTTGCATGTATCTCATATATTAGTTTCACCTTTTAAGTTGCATTACTGAAATAAAGGAACTTTTGCACGAGTTTCACCTGTATGTTGGGTTAATACAGTAACATTATTATATTTGTCTTCTGGGTATTTATCAATTATTTCAATTGTTAAGATTTTGTTTCTCACT
Source organism: Natrix helvetica (assembly GCF_964273705.1). Classification (NCBI taxonomy): domain Eukaryota; kingdom Metazoa; phylum Chordata; class Lepidosauria; order Squamata; family Natricidae; genus Natrix; species Natrix helvetica. The sequence continues at coordinate 45,962,027 of NC_138558.1, read as the reverse complement.
GTTGTAAATTTAGAACAAAAATTAGTAAACATTTTAGGTATTTGTTTTCTCTTCTGTTATTTATTGAAGGAAAACAATTAGTCATCCTTAGTATTTTTGCTATTTAAAACACAATTGCATATTATTTGATGAACAATTCAGAGTGTGTATTATGAGAAGAATACTTTAGAGTATCCTGCTTGGCACACATTCCTCATTAAAAGTCCTTTATTCTGTCCAGGTCCATTCAATTATTAGGCATGTGTTTGTATTTTTATCATGTATTATGCATATGCTTTTTAAGCATAGCCATTAGTCTTAATTTTAAAGCTTAAACTGCTATTTAATTAACATTCATTTTGGCTGCAATCCTAAATTATTTTTCATGAAATAATTCTACTACATCTATTATACACAGAATACAACAAAGGAGTCTTCTGTAATGATTCAGCTCAAACATATTCCTTTCTTTTTCTTTCCCATCCATCCATCCACCTGTTGGCAATAAACTCCAGATCTTTACCTTGTTATTGGGTGGTTATGAACATGCAGACGTGGTGCATATTATTAAAACCTGGAAGGGTGAAGTGACACTGATATTTAAGATAGCACAGTAGTGTACAAGAATTCCGCCTCTAAAGCAGACCCTTATGGATCAAAGGGATAGGATAGGGATACTGATAGCACTGTGCTAAGCAGGATCCCTCAGATGTTGGAGTCCCATTTATGTTACTGTTCAATAACTTCACAATCCATGCTGTAGGGCTGGGCCAAGAAAAGCCTGGAGGTTCATGCAGGGTGGGCTTCAAAAATTTTAGCAAGTGGTTCTCTACCTGGTTGCTGGATGGACATGGTGGGCGTGGCCTAGTCGGCCTCCTGCACCATGGCGGGGGGGGGGGGGGGCGTTTTTGCCTTCCCTGGGCTCCACAGGTTTTGCTTGAGCCTCCGGGCGAAAATGGCCTCCCCAGTGTCCGGAGGCCTTCTGGAGCCTGGAAACGGGCTTTTTCCGGTCTTCCTGAACTTCAGATAGGTCTGTTTTTCACCCTCCTCAAGCCTCCACCCTGCACTTCCTTCCATCCAAAACAGGCCACGTGGGGACTCCTGGGAATGGCGGGGCAGGATGGGTGGGGGAGTGGGATTTGGGGGTTCTCTGAACTGCACAGAATCTTAGCTAGAGGTTCTCCCGAACCCCTGCACACCCCCAGCAGACCACCCCTGGGTTCATGATCCTTAATAGCCACCATTACCTTATCTGAAGTAATCTTAGGCCTGATATGAAAGAGCAAAAAGCCTCCTAATTGATAGTTATCCATGACTGTATGAAGTAAAAGGGATGATTTGGAGAGTTCACTCTTAGCACATTATGCATTGAAATGATTTCTGGCAAATATCTGGGAAGGTTTCCAGTGTTGTCACCAATAGTTCTTTTGAATGCTTGGTTGCCTATTGGCATCTAAGAATGACTTGGGCATTTGGCACATAGTTCTTTTTTCTTTTTCTTTTTTCAAAAAGTTTTATTGGTTTTTTAAAACATTTATAAGGAAAAGGGTAGGTGGAATGGTATACAAATTTTGGCAGTTGCAAGTATGGCAGACGCCCCCTCCCTCCAAACTCATAAGATACATCTATGTATAAAACATTGTCACCAATAGTTCTTTTGAATGCTTGGTTGCCTATTGGCATCTAAGAATGACTTGGGCATTTGGCACATAGTTCTTGAGCAACCTGTCTTGTGTACTGAACTCTGATGGTCCCTTGGTATACTGAGGAATCCCAGGAGAAAAAGTGGCAGAATTAACAACTAGCAAATAGTAGAAAAAAAGGAGAAACTGGCCCAATTTGCGCCTAAATCAAGACAATAAGGAAGGTGAAATGCTTTATTGTGTTGGACTATTGGACAGCTGATAGTACCATGTTTACGATAGCCTTTTTAGGGAGGAATATCAAACAGCGTTCCTGCCTGGCCACTAGTAACAGAATGAAAATATTTGGTTGATAAAATCATTCAGATTTACAAGTTTCTTGACTCTTCAAAGGAAGAGTCCAATGTGATTACGGGGGCAGCATCTTGGCCAATCTTTGATATTTTTGGGGGGTCTCTAAGGATGTAGATAAGATGTTTTCTAGTATGTTCTCATCCAGCAATAGTTTGGATCCATGCCCTTATGGCTCTTTCGGGTGCAGAATGGTGTGGCATTGGATACTTCTATGTTATTGTTTAAATCCGTTTTTGGATTTCTGAAACTTTTGAATTTATTCCAATGGATCTAAGATTAAGATGTCCAGTCTGACTAATTTATGGATATTTGTTTTAGCTTTTATTTATTTCAACCATGGATTTGTAACTGTTTTTTAACTGCAAATCAAGGTCTAATGATAGCAGCAGGTATCAATAGACAGATATAATTTCTGTGCTCCATTGTGATCTTTCAACTACAAACATTGGCGCTATTGAGCTCAGGTGGAAGATGGGGTTATATCTGGCTCCTTCTTTGTCCAAGAGAGATATTAAAAACTTACTTTTCTTTCATTTATGGGTCACCTAAGTTAGACATAGGAGATTGTTGTACATCTGAGACCTAATATGAATTGAATATTGCATTTAAACCTACAGCTGTGATTTTCTCACAAGGTGCCATCTGGTCATAGCTGCATTGCTGTCATTTTATCATTATGTTCAAATACATTCATACTAACATAAAACCTCACTACGCAAAATAATATATGGTGTTAAATTGTTACTAAAGGACTAGTAATCTTCCTATATATGTCAAGATACAGGATTCTACCAATGAGTAGAGCATAAAAATTGCAATTGAATTTGAAAATCTGATAACTCCAAGAAAATATGGCCATCAGATATACTGCATCTAGATCATCAGACACAGATTAAATTCTGAATTTATAAATATACTTTTTCTATATTCATATCAAAGTAGTTACCAAATCTATGACAATGAAGGAAATTAATTTTCCTTCACTTGTGTTGTTTCTGTAAACTAAACAATGATTGCACACAAGTTTTTATCCTGCATTTCTTCAGTATAGTTATATCAGAATGATGAAAAGGTTAACTTCATTTCCCATGCTAATTGAAACCTTCTTTCCAGATTCTGGAAAAATCAGACATGTTTTAATGAATATTGCTCCTGGCTTTTCAGAAAAAGGCTCCACACTCCCTCTCCACAACCTGTCTGTCTCCTGTGCAGCAGTCATTGAGGGTTTTTTTCCTCCCCCAAATCAAAACAGACAGCCCATACAGGTAGACATATTCTTGCATTGCTTACTCCTCACATCTCTACATGCCCAGCTGAGATGCCTGCAGTCCTAGATGGATGGAATACAGCATAGAAAAAGGCATTTGCCTGATATGTGTACAAGAACACATCTTCAACAAAGCTTGTTTCTCCAGAGAATGCAATAAAAGCTCAAGGACTGTAGGACTTGTAGTGTTCTCTTTAAAGTGAGAAGAAAAACATTTCCCAAAGCATTTTGGTGTGTGTGTGTGCATTTAATGCAAAAGCCTAAGACATGCATGCGTTTGTACTAGTACCGAAGTTCTGATATAAGAATTAAGATTATGTAGTTTTGTTTCTTTGGATCAATATTTTTCAGACTTGATAACTTTAAGATGTATGGACTTCAGCTCCCCAAATTCTCTAGCACGGGAATTCTGGAAGCTGCTCCACACTTAATATTGACAAGTTTAAACACTGCTTTAGGTGGTTGTTCTCTTCCTTCTTTCTTTTTCTGTTTGCACCAATCTCCTTCAATAGAATCAGAATTTTGGAATCTACAGATGAGAAAGAAAAATTGGACAGTACAGTAACAGGACTGATATTTTAAAATGGTTTATAAGTATTGTTCTAGATATAGAACTTCTGTCAAAATCACACATCTCCACTATTCATTAACCGTCTATGTCTTCTTTCAGGGTCTTCCATGTGGACCTGTAAAAAAGATGCTACTGCTTTAAGAATCACGTTAATGAATCTCTAATGTGGAAAAGTGGGGAAAATGTTGTTGCTGTATGGTAATAGAAAGTTATTATAGTCATACTTACAGGGATTTTTCCTTCCCATATTCAAAGTATGCACGGTCCTAGCAGTTGTTTTATTTCCTTCTAAAATATAACAAAAATAAAATTAGTTACTGCGTTATAAAAGTTAAATACTTCAGAGTAGAAATCAAGGCAAAACCACGAAGGGGTTGTTATGTTAGGTTGTCATTGTTCATTAGCTAATTCTGATTCATAGGAAATATTTATTTTTCATTTGATTTCCAATCAAAGCCATACCTGAGATTGCCTTGAACTTCTCCTTTTCCTTCTGTCACAAGTGCAGGGTTCTTTTTTGGGATTGCTTGAAAGTTGATTCATTGGTTTTGACAAGAATTGACCAACTGGCTTCCTATTTTGTTGATCTATATCTTCCATTTGCCTTCTAATATGCTCTGATTGCATTGAGATAGATGATTGGTTTCACTTTTCAGTTCATATTGTAATTTAGGTTTAAATTCAAGTTTCTTAACTGAATAACTCACCTCAGCAATATGTTTGGAACAAAAGCTGCTTATTTTTCTGAACAGAATTGTAACCCATGCCTACCTTTAATTGAAGGTGCAAGTACTTTGTATTCCTTCTAATTAAAGGCATAATGGCAAGAGTATAAAGACTGTGCCCGTAATTAATTAAATGCCACGTACATGTATTTTACTCTTTAGTCTTTATTTGGGGTAGTATACACTTACTTGTTGGACATAAACAAATGCCAAAAGTAGCCTATTTCAAACCTGAAAAAAGTTGTTCAATTTTCCTCCTTATAACATAGCATCTTTGAAGATCAACATAGGAATATTATAGTCACACTGGGATTCAAGCTTTTTGTTGCCTGTTTCTCCTTTGAATGTAGCAAGCCTATTGAAGAGTACAAACCTTTTGTGTTATCTATTGGTAATGATAATCAGCAACATTCCTCTTTGTTTCATGTCATGATGCTATAATTGTTAATTAATGTCTTAGAAACCGGACCTTGTATATATGGAATGTTTCCTTCAATAGGTAGCCACTTACAAGCACACTATCAACAGAAATTGCTCTGATTCCCAGTTTGGGAAAACCCCAATTTGACTCATCCTCCAGATCAGAAGAACAACAGAGCAATCAGACATTTAATGTGTACAGGCTTTGATTAACCTTAGCCTTCTTGACTCATAATGATAGTTATAGTTAGAACTCTTAAAAAGGCAAAGGCAATCTGCTATCTTGCATTTTAAAACATGGTAGACTTCTTAATGGAAGTGTGTACTTTAAATATTTATTTGTTCTAGATATAAAGAATGTAAAGAGCATTCTTCTCACGCTATTATTAAATCTATAATCCTTTGATAGTACAACTGTCCGAAGTGAGAGACCAAAGCATCTGGAAATGCTGAATTGTTTGATGCACTGGTAATACTTGGCATGGAAATTGCCATATATTGATTGGCTTTGAAGAACAAAATTTATTTATAACAAATTTTCCAACAATTGCTATACATATCATTTAGATTATGAAACAGGCAAACAATACCTCTTCAGGTAAATTGAACTAAAACTCCCAGAAATCTTAATTATTGGCTATGATATATTGAATTCAAAAAACTATCACTCCAAAATGTAAATTGCTTTGCTAATTCCCTTGTTGCAGAATTTTAAAATCTTGTGAAATATATTGGCTTACTATTCAGAGAAAGCTAACAGAAATGCTTATTTCAGTGCTCAGGTTTGGATCACTAAGTCCTTTCTATTTCACATTTTAAATTAAAAGTGCGTTTGTTGAAAGCCATTTTAAGAATGTAATCTATTTTCTGACTACATTAGCAATTCGTTTCCTATTTTCAAATTAATGAAAAGGTCCTTAGTTGTACATAGAATCATGAAAAAGTTGATAATATTCATACATTTTCCACTATGACCATAAGATCTTTCTCACAATATTTTGGCCAATTACACTTATTGCTGTGAAAAAGGGTATGACAATAATAGGAGATTATGTGACTTACATTTACATTTGCCTAACCAATAGTAATTTATGGATAAGCAAAATACCACCAATCTCAGTACAGTCCTATTTTTTACCTACATTGGATATACTTCCACAAAACAAGACAGAAGAAGGCTAGAGGAAGTTTAATGAAAAAACAAAATCCAAAGAAAACATTTAACTGCTCGTATATTGTACAGTATATATAATCTAGTATTTCTTTACTGACAAAATGCATTGACTAGATCTTTTCTCTTTCAGTTTAGGAACAATACTCCAGAACTACACAGTATTTACATTTCTTTAATGAAATTAGCCCTCTATTCCAAGAATGGTTCTCCAAATGTAACTGGATTCTACTAAATATGACTAGTATGATCAATGATTAAAGGTATTGCCTTATTTAATTATATCACAAATATTATAATGGGAAGTAAATATATTAGGTTTTTGACTTATGATTCAGCATTCAATCGGGGTTGATTTTTTCTTATGTTTAATGTTAGATGTATTTCTTACTTGATTTTTTTTTGCCATATGGTTTTTTGTTGTTAGTGTTGGATGTTTGTTAGTTTCTTTTTTCTCCCCCCCTCCTTTTTTCGCATTTCATCTTTAGTGATAAAAGAATAAACATGCATTTTTAAAAAAAAACAAATTTTAAAATATACTTTTTGTATGACCAAAGAAATACCATGATTTAGAACCAGGCACAGTGAGTAATATAATAATAATAAATTATATTTCACAAAGATTTTAATAGACATTTTATAATTCTGGTGTCGTGCCATATTAAAAATACTCAACATACAGAATTTCAATACAAATATACATACAAAACATGTTTTAAAATGAAATAATTTGGGTATCTAAATATATATTTGTTGTCAAAATCAAATAAAAGAACCTATACTGAAATCTTGTGAAAGTTTTAATCAAGGTTTCTTAAACTTAATGCTAATTTTAACAAACCAAAGCAAGCTAAAATCACGATCCATTTGGCATATGTAGCCTCAATATGGATTAAGCCTGTTCATTTCCCTTAGAAGAAAATACTGACAAACTTAGAGGCTAGTTTTAACATTGCAAATTATTAGATTGTCTCCCAGAATTTTAGATCAATGGATAAATTACTTTTTAGGGTATAAAAATCATCTCCAAAGAAATTCTTATTGGTTCTGATGATTTATTCACATTCTCTAAGAAAAGTAAGATGTTTGGGGGCAGAGAGGCATAGGGGGATGAAAGGTACTGTAAAATTTTATCCAATGCAAAGCATTTTCAAATGTAATGCAAGAAGCAATAAAGTAGTTGAAGATTTCAAAGTGTTAAAGTACTAGTTATATAACTGTCTAGCCAGTCTAAACTAAATTAAGCTAGGACATGTGTTCCCACAGTTGTATGCTGCTGAAGTGATTCTTTAACTGTTCTTTTACAGTCAATATTCACAGACTATGAATTGTAATTTTATTTCCCCTCAAGTCAGATGAGTTCTTGGCTAATTGACACAATATATTGAATGCCTTTTGCATTGTTTACCTACTAATACTAAACTCACAGTTTCATTCACAGAAAATTTAGTAAAATCCTGGAAGTCAAAGTTTAAATGTATAGCAGAGAAAGCACAAATGTTCAAGTTCTGACACATTCCTTAGATGTCTGCTTAAACTGTAGTGGTTATTAAAAAGTTATGCCTAACTTCAAGATGAAAGGCATTAGCAGCTTCTAAGAAAAGGATAATCACACTCTTCTGGAGATTTAATTAGATGTAACTCACAGAGGCTTTTGACTTGGTTTGCTGTTAATTGAATCAAAATCAATGATGATCTTGCTGCACTTTGGTTTGAATTTTCTAAAAACAACAAAGAGAGAGGAATATTAGCTAGTGAAGTAGTTAAACATTTTGTTTGCTTTGGCTCCCAACTAAATTTTAAGAAGGAAAAAGCATATCCTTGGATTCATTCTATGTTTTATCTCTATAGGAGCCAATTATAGTGCACCATACTGAGAGATACCCGGACAAAAAAGACTAAGACAAAAAGACACATGGGGTTGCTTAGTCTGTATGTTCTTCAGCTATTGGAGTTCATAAATTAGACAGGAGTTAGAAGGATTTCTAACAACTTAGCTACAGGGGGTAGCATCTCTGTAACATTTTATATGTTCTTTCCATGCCAAATTTTAATAGGAAACTTCCAAAGTTTGCTTTTTGTAGTCTTAAAGGAAAGGCAGAAAACACTGCATTATGCAAGGGGGATAAAATACAAACTACTGAAGCCAGAATCATTTTAGAACTGTAAAATTAATACCATCACCATAGCTCATGCTTTTACATCATTAGAGCATCTGCTGTAGCGATTAGCAAGAGATGTATTTGGGGACTTTGTATATATTTTACAATCTACTAGTAAACAGAAGAATATGCAAATAATGTGGATTTAGTGTCTCATTAAGCTTGACAATTCAGTACTAGAGATTCATTAAACCTAGCCAAACCCTCACAAATCATTACAAAAAGCAGAAATAGTCAATAATGAAGGATATGCTTGGGAGAATGACTATACACAAACGTTATCCAACCAATTGGTCAGAAATACTTGGAGGCATGCCAGCCATAGATAAATTTTAGAAAGATTTCATAACAGAATGAAGTGCCCCTGCTGTAATAAATGTCTCTCTCACACACATGCCACATTCATACGTTTTATCACTTCATGTTTTCTACTTCAGTAAATTAGGGTAAAATTGTCTGTCAGAACTGTTGAACATACAAAATTCTCTAATTTTCAAATTCTGAAGACTGAAAAATTAGATTTCTATCATATTAGCAATTCGCCTCCCAGTGTCTTTGAAAGTCTACCTTCATTTCGTAACACTGTAGCTTTAAAGAAAGACATTTACAAGAAATGGTTTCAGAGATTGCTTTAATCTCAGTTTATTTTTGAGATAAAACTGTTTCCATTTGGAATTGTTTTACTTAAATCTATTTTTATTTAATAAAAGTATTTTGTAGATAAAATGAGTTTTGAAGCATATAAAACAGATAAGCTTATCCTTACGTGGACATTATTGAGATGTTATAAACATCAGAACAGAGGCTATTGTTTCTACAATAATTCCTTGTATTTTTGCTCATTAAGTGCCAATCATAAGCCACTTTTCTCTGCAGACAAGTTTGCTATATTTTTCAAAGAAAATAAATCTAACCTACAATTTTCTGCATGCTTTGGTTGCATCAAAACCATAGCAGCGTGTCCAATACAAGAAAATCAGTCCATGATAAACAGCTCATCTGTGCTTGTTCAGTATAATAAGAATACTCTGGAAAAAGTTCCCAACAATCGATCACTTTCTCGTTATTGTCCCAACCCTACTTTTAGTATTAATAACATTACAATCTCAAGTTACACCGTTCTGTATATAAAAGGGAAAAGAGAAATTATTGAAGTGAGGCAACAGATTCCTTCACAAATTTAAGACAAAGCAATAGCAACCCAATGTATATAAAAGGAAGATTGGGGATAGGGGGTTGGGTGGGTTGGGTTAAGGATGTATATCCCCATGTGTTGACTCACGTATATAAAATTCCAGCTAGATCAAACAAGCGCCGTGCAGCTATCATTTCCGGAGTATCGTGATATTTATCAGACATAAAAATGACTTCTTTTATCCCTAGAACAGTGGGGGAAAAACAGAACTGAAAACAAAAGCATCAAGTACAAGCCAAGAATACAGTAGCTCATTTGGACATGCAGACAAAAAAAAATCCTGTTAAGAGATGTTCAATAAAATTTCCATGCAGCTAAAGAAAAGGTGGGGGGGGGAAGACTCTTGCACAAATCTCTATGTGCCAGAGGCAGCAATATGAGTTCCGTTGATCACTGACATATTTTAATTACTGAAAAGGGAACAGTTACAGATTTATTTGTATAAACCCCTAGTATGTTTGACTCCATAGTCAAGCTTTTATAAAAATGGACTGAAATGTTTGCCCAGAAGTAATTACGTGCTCAGAGATTCAGAGATTTTGTAGGCATGGAGAATATTCCCCATGTTAGAAACATCACTTGTACCCCTTACATTGCCTATGTATCCCATTTACTTTAAACTCAACTACTGAATTCAACCAGTTAAAATGTAGCATGCTGATCCTGCACATTATAAACAAGCTAAAATAGGTCATCTAACATGATAGCAACAACTACAATCAGCATGACAGATCTGGATCATGTATTCTGTAATTTAGATGTTGCTATAAATAAAAATATTTTTGGAAAGGAGCAGTGTTGTTAATGAGGCAAAAAATTGTACTTGTAGCCTCAAGGCTATAGGGCTTTAAAAAGGGGGGAAATGTAGTATTAGGATTTCAAGGACTGTAATACAAATAAATTATTATTTGTCTTTACTTAAGCAACTGTTGAAGGATATATAAAAAAAACTCTAGACAGATGCCATGCATTCAGCAACGAACTGTAAATATAAAACTGGTGCTACCAAAACATATTGAACTTGGTTTGCATTTCTGTATGCAGATCAGTAAGCTACTTCTGTCCATCTGTGAGCACCGAACCACAACTTTTCTCTGAAGAACATAGTTTTGCACATCTCCCATACAAATTCAAAATCCTTCTATCTGCTGCTTCCAACTCTCTATATCTCACCACTAACAATCAGAGCCAAACTTAATTCTGCTCATATCTTACTCTGTCAAAAGGTTATATTAACCTAAAAAGGTAAAGGTTTATTTCCCCTGTCTAGTCGTGTCCAACACTAGGGAGCGGTGCTCATCTCCATTTCTTAATCAAGGGAGCCAGCCAAAGACACTTCTATGGTCATATGGCCAGCATAATTATACCCCAAGGTTCGGGGAACACTGTTACCTTCCCACTGAAGTGATACCTATTTATCTACTTGCATTTGCATGCTTTCGAACTGCTAAGTGGGCAGGAGCTGAGGAGAATAATGGGACCTCACTCCACTGTGTGGTAATAATATCCTGCAAAAAGCAATCATAGAGATAAATGCTATGTCTGCAAAGGTATCTTCAAATCAGTGTTTTTCAAATTTAGCAACTTTGTAAAAAAAAAAAACTAGTTTAAATAATAATAATAATAATAATAATAATAATAATAATAATAATAATAATAATAAATTTTATTTCTAGACCGCACCCTTTCCTTGGCAGGACTCGGGGCAGTGTACAGTCATGTTAAAACCATATACAAATACATAGACAGAAACATAGACGTAGACATAGACGTAGACGGAGGAGGTAAAAATATACTGTACAATTCTTAATTAAAATACAAATACTATTAAAATTCCCTTAAAAAATTCCCCAATAAAATGTTTAAAATGTTTGCCAGGAGGTGGAGGATGGAACTATCAATCGGCTAAGCCAGCTAGTCGGAACAGGTGAGTCTTGAGCTTCTGTCGGAAGGAGCGGAGGTCATTAGTAGTTCTAATATCGGGAGGGAGGTCATTCCAGAGGGTTGGGCCCATCACAGAGAAGGCTCTACTCCTAGGCGCCACCCGCTGGCACTGCTTGGCGGATGGCACCTGGAGGAGTCCCTCTCTGTGAGAGCGGATAGGTCGTAGAGATGTATGAGGTGAGATGCGGTCCCGCAGGTAACTAGGTCCCATGCCATGTTGGCTGATTTAACTGTTACCATTTACACACGGTGACAAATGAGCACCAATTGATGTGGAGTATTTTGGAATCCCCCCCCAAAAAAATAACTGTCGTTATTCTATAACTCAACAGTGAAGATATCAGTACAATTACCTTACAGACTTTATAGATGGTAATTAAAGAATTCATCAAGCTGAACTCAAATCTTGGCGACTACATGGGCACTTCAGTACATTCTTTGTGAAACCCAAAGTGGTTTCTCATTGACTATTGTTTTCACTTGAATGCAGGAGGGGCCATGCTACGGTACATAGGGTAGTGAAGACTAGGAGCCCCAAGCCCCCCTTTGGTCTCTCATGCTTTACACTTGATTCTGCTCCAACTGTAAATGAATGAAATCCATTTAGAGCTGTTGCCCAGCGGTCCAAATTACCTGAATCAGTACGATGTCATGGCAGGAGAGGAAATCAACAAAACGGGGAAGCGAATCATCCAGCCACATTCCAGATTAGAAGGATGACGTTGTGGTGATCACATGGATATCAAACAAATGTGCTGGGAGGATAATTTTTGTAGTAGCTTCTCCCTTTGAGATCCTATTCTTCCCATTTTGCCACCTTTTTGTCTACCGAGCTTCCCTTCTTTTGAAGGGGCAGCGGAGCATATTCTGGCAAAGAGACCGCAGAATCCAAGCAGCCTGGGCAGCAAACGTGGGTTACTGGTGAGCACTAGAAACCCATGCTGCTTTGATTCCAACTCTTTAGCAAGGGAACATCCTTTGCCTTATCCATTGAGAGAAAAATAGGGAGAGAGCTGTTTATCCTGAGTCCGGTTTCTGCGAGGCCAGGATAGTTTGGAAGCAGATGAGGGTATGCCTCTAGGTTGCGTTTTTGGAGAGCTTGGCTGAAATTTGTTTTGCTTGTGGGGCAGTTCCTTCTGGGTATTTTTTTTTTTAATATAGATGAAGTGGAGCTTCGGAGGAGTCACTATCAATGTCATTATCACTGTTACTGGTGAAAAAGTTACAGTAGTCTGCTGACAGTTTTCTACCTATCTGAGTCAAAGAAAAGGCAGCAGTGTGAGATGATTTGAGAATCTCAATAGGGCAGATGTGTAAAGTTGGTGCTGGACTTCCATATCATTACCAGTGAGGCGGGGGAGGGAGATGTCAGGATTGTTGTTTTGATTGTCTGCTAGTTTCTTCCTCAGATTAATAACTTCTGTGTTTATATTCTCGTTCTTGACAAGTCTGTCAGAATTACTTTTGGAGCCTACATTTTTTATGGCTCTTATCTGCAGGGTTCTGACCATTTGTCACTTTTCTAGTGATGAGATCATGGACTAACTCATCCTTAAAGGCTGACAATTTGGATGTGGCGAGTCTGCCACAGAAACTCACTCATTTGTATAAGTCTAGAGTGGAGATATTATTGTTTGAAATCCAGGAATAACTGCTTAGCATTTCTTGAGCTGGGTAAGTAAGGAAAGCCTTTCAAATCAGTTTCTCTATTTTGGCAGTTTAGGAGCTAAGATAGGAAAGTCACAAAAGTCTTACGGCAGTTCCAGCTATAAGCATTCCGATATATTATTAGGAGTTGCTTTTTCTGTATGAAGGTAGTTGGATGCTTCTGGATGCACAGCTGACATGGGACAGGCTGCTGTAGTGTCAGCACAACCAGCTTCTGCTGCAAATTTAACTCCCTGATTGCCATGGAGGATTTGCAGATCAAGCACTTGTTGCCATTTATCCATTGCCGTTTATCCAATCCATTTGTTCTGCAGACAAAAAGCAAACCTTATGGTACAAGGGGAATAGTATAGCTGTAGGGGGCGAGGGGTGCAGGAGATTTTCTCCAGAAAACTATTCTCACTACTTCCCTGCTCTGGGGAGTGACTTGCACTGAAGCTTTGGAGGATTGGTGTAGGCAGATGCTCTTATTTCTGGCTTTTGTTTGTGAAATTCTTTGGAGATGAAGGGGGTTCTGAGGTTGTAGATCTGCTACTCACATTTTTTATTGCCTCTGCAGTGGGGAGATAGGAGTCAATCCTCATCTGTTTTTTTCTGCTTTGTTGGATTTATGGGGTCCATTATCATTACTGGGGATTGCCCAGCTTCTTTCCTTACCATTTTTAGGTTGAAGGACTGCACCAGAGTGATGAGAGGATGTAAACTCATTTCAGGAGCTGCTAGTTTCTTTCCATCTTGTATCCTCCCTCCCATGTTTTAAATACGAGCAGGAAACAAAACAACGAATGGGGCTATGCAGACATGAGCAATTCATTTGTTCTCCATTCCAATGATGCATACTTTTTTTTTCTTTTAAGTGAAGTTAAGTAAAGGATTCACTCTTAGAAAAGATGATCGCATGGGACATTTGCTAAAAGTGTCAGACCTGTAGTCTACCAAGCTTACTGCTGTGCATATTGACTGACAGTGATTCTTTTGTAGTCAGGCAGACTTATTTTCCCCAGAACTAATTGGAAATGTCAGGAATTTAACTAGAGATCATTTTTATACTATGCATGATCTCTATCAATGATCTACAAAATCTCTCCAGGTAAAGAACTGGAGACAATGGAGTCATAAGGGCAAAGAACGACTACCACTGATGACAGGAGATGGTCTGACTCTCATTGCCAAGGAACCTGTAGAGATGTACAATAAGCACAACTCCAGATGGCTAAGAAACATACACGACTTTTCTCTGAACACTGTCACAAGGATGGGCATTTTACCAGTATCTAATAATCTGATGAAAGGCCCAACTGTCACACTTGCACAACTGTAGCGATGGCAAAAATGTGTAACTATTGTAATGAAAAACATAATTATAAGAGAGATCCTGGAAGTCTTATGACATTTATGACAAAAGAGATAAAAATCTTCAAGTGCTAACCATGTCTGATATTCAAATTAAAATGTAACATATATATTCCCAGGAGATCTTATGTCACACAAAGTTTATTCTTCCATCTCCTCCCCTTACATTTTTTGCACAGTGTGTCAGCAATGTAAACCGACAGTAATGATATGCAATGTCTGCACAGTTTCTTGGCAGCTGTTGGTCTAGAAAGTTAAAAACTTAAATTAAAAACAAGTAAGAATCACAGAGGATGCAATTAGTATGGGAAAACCTGGCACCAGTCAAGGATAAAAAAAGTAAAAGGAGTAACTTAAAGATTGATAGTGCAATTAATTTAGATCTAAACAGCGGCACTTGTAATGATGTGTCCACCAAACAGGCAGCATTCTAATACCAAAAATAAAGCTGGCCCCTTTTCTTACCTGCCTGGATGATGAGCTTTGCACATTCATTACATGGAAACAGAGCAACATATATGCTGCAGCCTTTCACATCAGCAGAATTCTTGTTCATTATCGCATTCAGTTCAGCATGACATACTGATTAAAGAAAAAAAAATTCAACAAATATTATTATGTGTGTTCATTAAAGAAGATCATCAATCTAAAACTTAACTAAGTGTTAACTGCAAATGCCCAATTCCTTCTAGAAGCAAACACCAATACAATTTGTCACACAAGAGAAATTTAGCAGAGGAGACAGAAGAGAAATTCTTCAGAAACCCAAGATCAATGGAGGTCAAGTGGTCTGGCCAGACTAGTAATGAGGAATGAAATAATTAAGAACATTAAAAGGACCATTCACCAACACCTACAGGACAAGTCAAGGCCATAGGCTGAACGCTAAGTAATTTCAGCCATCCTAAGTGTGCCAATATGTCATAGCACTACTGCTCCCAAAGAGTATCTAATTACCTACATAAAGGAGCTCATTTAGGGGCTTACATGCATGGATACATTCTTTTGATGAGGCACAAAAGAAGAGTTATGACAAAAAAGCAAGCAGTCCTGTCCTCCAAATAAGATAACTGGCAACTAGAGCACAGAAAAGATAACTAGCACAAAGAATACCAGTTAGAAATTATTCTGCCCTGTTACTATTATTAATGCCCAGTAAGAACTCTGAAACACAATTAAAAGAATCACCGTATTTTTCAGAGTATAAGATGCACCTATCCTCCCCCTAAAAGTGGGTGAAAATTTAGGTGCGTCTTATAGACTGAATACTGGCGTTTTTGGGATCCCAAGCCCTCCGTGCATTGCATTTTTGCCCTCTCCAGCCCCCAGAAGCACTCTTCTGTGCTCTGCATGGCTTGTTTTAGTCAAAAATAGGCATGTTTTCATCAAAAAAGGCTCGTTTTTGGGCTCCCAGCCCTTTGCGCTTCACATTTTCACCCTCTCTGACCCCCTGAAGCACTCTGGAAGCCAAAAACAGGCGCATTTTTTGTGAAAACGGTTGTACGGAGTACTGCAGTGTGCTTCTGGGGGACGGGAAGGGCAAAAACGCAACGCATGGAGGCCAAAAACTATTTTTTTCTTGTTTTCCTCCTATAAATTTAGGTGCGTCTTATAGTCCAGCGTGTCTTATAGTCCACAAAATATGGTATTTGATAACCAGACCGTCATAAACAATCTGAAAATGAATATTTATAAATTCCAGGAGGCATAAGCCTTTATAAAGAAACTATAAATTTATCAGGAGAAAATGTATTATTTTGGCAGTATATGTGTTAAACAAATTAGCAATGATTTGCCTATTTGTGATCACTGTCTGCAAGCAAATCTTCGCTATCTAAAAGCCAAAGCTGGCAAGTTCAATTATCTGCAGCATGCTCAGTGGGACTGGAAATCACTTTAGTTTCACATTGCTTGATACATTGGCAGCAGGAGCTGCTCCCTCTGATGTACAAACCAGTTCTGTGATTCTTTGGGTGTTGGTCTATGTAGTCAAATTCTTTAGAAAGATTTTTCTCAAGACCACTGAGAACCATGAACCCCGTGGAGCAAATATTTATTATGCTGCTATGATAATGCCGTGCAAAGCAAATTCTATGTCCGTGGATTTTAAGATATTCCTTGTATAATCTAGCTCAGTTTGTCACTATGATTTTCCCTTGCACACACCCCCGCCATTCCACCCACTAACTGAACTGATAATTCCCACATTTCCTAGTCAGAAGAGTAATTGCCAGCTGAGAGTTTCAGAAGCTGCTGTCCAAAAATATTCACTTAATTATATCTGTAAAATATCTGACTGGGGAAACTTTGGCTAGTAAACTGCAGTTAATATTTTAAAAATCCATCTATTGCCATTTTGAATATTTACAATTTTATGGGAACATACATTAATAAAGATTGTTACTTCTAAAGTACCATTAAACAATCCATGATCTGTTGGGTCATCCTTTCAGATATACCTCCTTACCTAAACAGAGAAGCAAGATGACTGTGGGTAAACAAAACAACTGGGAGCGGAGGATGACTCCCAACCAGCTTCTCCATTGACTTTGTTTGTGGGAAGCTGGCAGGAAGCATTGAAAATCACCACCATGTGATTGAAGTGAACTGCAGTGATGCTACAGTGGCTGCAACTTTGCAAATATAACTGGTGTGAACATCCTCGAAATTTCAATTACACATGTGTAATGGATCCCAGATTTGGTATAAATTCTTTAAGCTAATGGATTTGAGGTACACTGATTCAAAAAACCTTGCACTATCATGCAACATTTGGGCTACTTGAAGGTTTCAGACAGATGAGTTTTAGTAGTATATAGACCAGAGGTGTCAAACTCGCGTCGGCACGTTGTCATGTGACATATTGCGACTTTTTCCCCTTCACTAAACTGGGGGTGAGGTGGCCAGCCCCTGACACATCCAGCCTGCGGGTTTGACACCCTTGATATAGATATTTGATTAGTATACCCATACAATCAGTAAAATTTACTTTCATTGCACTGGTTCTATACAATGCTTTAGAGATTCATTTTAGGAAATTCATATTATAACCATTCTAAATTCACATTCTGTAAAAATTGAAGTTTTATGAGTTTGCTGGTCTACAGCACTGAGGTATGTGTAATGGCAAAAAGGAATGGTCTTAGAGAAGCTTAGATTGTTGTTGCCCATCAATCTGGAGAAGGCTATAAGGCCAATTCCAAACAATTTAAAGTCCATCATTTTTCAATAAGGAAGATTATTTACAAGTAGAAAACATTCAAGATAGTTGCCAATCTTCCCAGGAATGGATGTCCCAGCAAATTCACCCCAAGGTCAGCCTATGTAATATATCAAAGAAATTGAAAAAAGTCCAAGAGTTACATTTCAGATGCTACAGACCTCAATTAGCTTGTTAAATATTGAAGTTCATGACAGTACAATTAGAAAAGACTGAAAAAGTATGGTTTGTTTGGAAGGGTTGCCAGGAGAAAGCCTCTTCTCTCTAAAAAGAACATGGCAGCATGTCTTAGATTTGCAAAATTTCATCTGAATGAATCACAAGACTTCTGGAACATTGTCCTTTGGACAGATGAGACTAAAGTAGAGATATTTGGCCAATATGCACAGTGCCTAGTTTGGCTAAACCGAACACAGCATATCAGCACAAACATCTCATACCAACCGTGAAGCAGGGTGATGGAGGAATGATGGTTTGGGCTTGTTTTGTAGCCACAGCATGTGGACACCTTGCAGTCATTGAGTCGACCATGAACTGCTCTGTATACCAAAGTATTCTAGAGTCAAATGTGAAGCCATCTGTCCAATGGCTAAAACTTGGCTGACATTGGATCATGCAACAAGACAATGATCCCAAGCACACCAGCATAATGGCTGAAAAAGAAAAACATTAAGGTATTGCAATGGCCCAGTGAAAGTCCAGACCTCAACCTGATTGAAACACTGTGGCTGGACGTCAAGAGAGCTGTGAATAAACAATTGCCCAGAAACCTCATTGAATTGAAACAATGTTGTAAAGAAGAGTGGGTAAAAAATTGTCCACAACAACGTGAGAGACTGATAAAGTCAGACAGAAAATGATTACTTCAAGTTAGTGCTGCCAAAGGTAGTTCTATAAGCTATTGAATCATAAGGTGTACTTAGTTTTTCACACATGGCTTCTCCATTTTGGCTTTCTTTTTGTAAAATAAATGATGACATGGTATAATATGTGTTGTTGTTCACCTGAGGTTATATTTTCTTACTTTTAAGAACTACTAGGGAGCAGATGATTTTTACTATGGCCTTGTGCATAAAACTATAGAACTTTTTCATATGACAGTATAAAGATAATTTCAAAATTTATGTTGGAAATATGGTTAATTTTATCATGCTTGGTGGGCTTGTAAAAAAACCCCAGAAAATTCAAATACCAATACCAGGGGTCCTCAAATTTTTTAAACAGGGGGCCAATTCACAGTCCCTCAGACTGGGGAAGAGGGCGGCAAACTATAGTTTGATCTGCCCAGTGACGGCTGGGTGGGTGTGGCTAGGTGATCATGTGACTGGGTAGGCATGGCCAATTTAGCAGTCATTTTGCCTTTGTCCTTCCTAAGCTGTACTTGCTCAACCTAAAGCAGAGGTGTCAAACTCAATTTTGACACAGTCAAAATTTAACTATTTATCAAAACATCTGTGCCTGATTTGGATTATATACTAGTTCCGCAGCTAAAAATGCCTGTGCATGGTGACTGCCCTATGCTGAGCCATAAGGCCAGATTGATTGCGGGGGAAGGTCACTTTTCAGAGACCCACAGAGATGAGGGAGCGCTGAACATGGAAGGGGAAAGTTCAGTGAGAAAACTTGTCACCTACATCTACATTAGTCCAGTTTGAAGTGGCCATGTCAATCAAAAAGAACATTAATTATGTCCTAATCCACAGGTCCCTTGGCTGCTTGAAGATAGCCCCATAATTCCACTTCCTGAATAGGTATCAAAAATGGTCCTTTGGACAAGAAAGAAAAAACCACCTGCGTGAATACTTATTCTAGTAAAGTGATTGTCAAAAAAACCAGGCATAAGAATGATAGCACCAACTATCTTAGACTTCTGCTCTGTCCAGGGAAAGTCCTATAGGAAGAAAAAGAATCAAGAGAAATTGAGAAAGTAGAAAGCTTAATTTAGAGGTTTTGTAGCAGTCTGCTTACAAACAGACAAGAAATGTTTGGGAGGTTACTCTCATTCCTGCCATGGAGCAACTATGAAATAAAATATTTTGATCCTGCCTAAAAGATGACAGGCACATCTGATAATATTGCCTTCTGTTTCCATCAGGAAAAATAAAGATGTAATTTAATTATTTCATTCCTTACCATAGGGATATTTTGTGTTGAGCTTATTATCTGCTGTTCTTGTCCAAGGCAAAAGATCATCACTGCATCCATTAGGCATCCCATTGTATCCAATTCCAACAATCTTGTTTTCTGAATTCACAATGCAAGCACCAACCTAAAGCAGAGCATCTAGTTTACTGTTTTACTCCTGTCATCTATTCACCTGTAGACTATGGGTCAGAAGGGTAAGACTAACGCAGGAATGTTAATTGATATATCAAAATTTGAGGATTTTGAGACTGCCCTATTCCATGATGTCTTGCTCAACATTAGTCCAAATGATATTGCATTTATTTATGGGTGCTGACAACCAACCTGAAGAACTACAGACCAACTATAAATATATGAGGTTCCATAATCACCTATCTCAAAGCCCGGAGAACAACCAACCAGATCTTTAACTATTTCCAAAACATTGGGAGTCACATGAATCTTGTAGGACCGGGGGGGGGGGGGGGGGGGGGGGGGGGAGGAGGAGAGAAAGTGCTACAACACAGTTCCTAGATTCCCTAAGATGACATGGTTTACTCAATGGAACCTGGAGCACACCTAACTGCATGCATGCACCTCTAGCATTAGAGGCTCAGGTTATCTCAATGTGCCTTAAAAATTGGTACTTTAACTGCAGACCTTCCTAGACAGAAACAACCTATTTGATTGTTATCCATGTATGCGATGCAAATGCTTTCAAGCCTGCCAAGAAGTTGCAATTGCAAACACAACTGCAAAATTTTAGCAGGTACTAAATCAAACTATTAAACACACATCTGATCGATACTTCCAAAATCGTGCCAGTTTCTGGAGAAAAAACATAGTTATTGCTAATCTTAAACAGTCACAGAAATTAAGACCTTATTATATTTCAGCAAGAATTGGAATGGAGCTGCTGCCGTGAGGCAGGTGTCAGAACATGGATGGCCTGGCTGGGTGGGTGGGTCCCTGAGGTAAGCTGGTGCGGGGCACATGGGAAAGCTCCATCCCCTCACCTCGTGGCCACAGCACTGACAACCAAATGGAATGGGCAGGCAACCTGCTGTGCAGGCTCTTAAGTAGGACTTATTTTGGGGTACGGCTTATATTAGGCACACACAAGCTAGGGCTTATTTTCAGGATAGGTCTTTTAAGTTTTGGAGATAGATCTGGTCCTGTCTATGCAGAAATAAACCCAAATGAACTCAATTCAATGTGATTATTCCAAGGGTAGTTTGCCTAACACTTCAGCTTTGTTCCCTTATCTTAGTCTGCCCAAATATCATCTTCCTACCTGAGAATTTGGATCCTTGCTTCTTTGTGCTGACAAGAATGCTACAGCCATGAAATATTCCGGCCACTCCAAGTAATCATCTCGTTTTTTACAGGTCATCTCACAAGCATACCTACAGAAATTACACACTGGCAATAAATGGTTATGGTTTGCATGAACTAAGATTTTTTAAAAAGAAAATTAAAATCTGTACAAGATGCACTTTGACCTCAGTGTTTGAGTCTGCAGAAATAAATCAATTATTACCATACAGAAAAATGACACCAGAGTTTAATTAAATACAACTAAGAGGAAAATCTGACCTTGAAGGTTACAGACTCAAATCAAAACTTTTAATAGTTGGAAATATTGGTGTTTTATATCTGCCTAGTGGTTTATGAACATTACTTTTCAGACCAAAGGCCAAAAGGAGACTGAATTATCTCATTTAAAACTGCAATTTATAGTGTTTAAGTCATGCAATGTTAACTATTATCTAACCCTCAATATTATCTTGTTTGGAAAAATATGGAAAAGGTTACCTTACTTGCTCCAACATTACTGATATCGTTTGCAAAAAAGATACCCTATTCTAGCTATTCTTACAGCAAGCATTGATGCAGTTTCATTTTCAGTTTCAGGCTAAAAATAAACACTGAACGTGAAATATCTTTTTGCTGAATATTCTTGGAGTGTCAATGCTTGCTAATAATGATTTTCAATTATACTGCTCATAAGCCATGTTGATAACATATAATCCAATGTCAGAAGTCAAGTGTTCCATTTTTACTGCTTTTGTGGTAGAGTCTAATAGCAGCCCTTTTTTTACTTTGCATTTTAGCAAACATGAATAAGCAGGTAGAACAATGACCCCAAAAAGTAGCATTTAAATAAACTCAATTTTTCAAAACATTATATTCTTCCAAATAGAATAACCCATGTGCACTATTTTCTAATTCTCTAGATAAATACAGGTTTCCTGAGAGTTGAAAGTGGGTTATGATTTGTGAAATATTTTGCTATTCATGCTCTACAGACATAATAACCCAGGAAAATATTTATACTCATTCAAATTCTGCCTGCACTCTACAATGTGAGCAGCTGTATTCTTCCAACTCTCTAAAAAACCCATCATTTAATGGAAGCTCTCAGAAAGCCAACCTCATTTTGTGCCATTCACCCTAGTATCTAAAATTCAGTTTGCAGGTTTTATATTCATCAACATTTATATCCATTGTTCCATGTCTATATTAATACCTCTTTCATTTACTGATCCTTAGAAAACATCAACATAGATTTTACACTTTAGAAAGCAGACACGCATGTAAAAATCCTACAGAACTGAATTGCAAGCATCGTGGAGTGCACTCTTTTATTTCACCTAAGGTATTTGTAATATTTTGTCTATGCCTAAAGACTAAACTAAAAATAGATTAACATGGTGAGCATTTGTCCTCACACTAACCAGAAGTTGAACCTGATATGAGAGCACCAAAGTCACTGAAGTTTTTTAAGAACATGATAGGTAATTTTTACAATTAAATTGAAAGATGATACAAACATAACAATGGATTTTTCCTGCTGCACGGTGAGCTCTGCTTTCCCTAAACATAAGCTTTGGTCTCCAAACAAAAACTTATTTACTAGAAATTTCTATACTGGAAAATGTATGTGATCATTCATATTACATAAAAAACACTGGGAGCTAATTAGCAAATATGCAAATAATAAAATATACAAGATTTTTTAAAAAAAACAAAATTATATACCACCAAATGGCCTAAGAGTATCCTCTCAAAAACACAAGTGGTGTCACTTCCCATTCTGGCTCAACTCCTAAGGGAAGTGCCTTCTGATTAAATGGCTGAGTACATTAATCTGTTCTTTATGTGGTACATCTGCCCTCGGATTTAGTTAGTTTTTCTAAAATCTCTGCATACAGAAAGCATTCCAAACATTTCCGAAACACTTTCTGCTTGGCATTGTCAGTTACTTTATAAAAATTACTTGACAACCAAAAGGAAGTTTAACTTCATACAGACAAGTTTGATGCAGAGGATCTCCAATATGTACTGTACAAATGCCTCCTTCTAAAAATTATCCCCAAATTTGCTCCAGAAAAAGAAGCTGTATAGCTGTGTTCATATAACATGATAGATTAAGCTACAATTGTGTTGGCCAGTATGTGGTCCAGCACCTGTAAAACCAAGTCACTATCTTGGTATATTGTGTAAATCGGACCATCATACTAACTTCTATTACATACTAACTTCTGTTTGTATGTTATGTAGGCATAACATACACTCAGGTGAGCCTAATCTTGATATTAAATCAGTCATTGCTGTAATATGAGTTTAATATTTCAGGTTTTACACTGGTTGGATTCAAAAGACTTATTTCCTCACCCAAATATATTTAAGTACCGTATAAGACGCACCTTTTTTCCTCAAAAAAGAGGCTGAAAATCTGGGTGCGTCTTATACACCAAATACATCACTTTTTGCCTCCCGAAGCCCCGCCCCTTCACCAAAATGGCCGTGCAGAGCCTTATGGAGGCTTTCAGAGAGCTCCTGGGGGCTGGGAAGGGCAGAAATGAGCAAAAAATTGGCTGTTTTTTGCCCCCCCCCCCCGCAGCACTCTATAAGCCTCCATAAGGCTATGCACGCAATTTTTTAAACAAAAAACAATCCTGTTTTTGCAAAAAATGGACCGTGTTTTGCTCGTTTTTGCCCCCCCAGGAGCACTCTGCAAGCCCCCCCCAGGGCTATTTATGCCTTTTGGGGGGGGGGGAAACAGGCCCGCTTTCATGAAAAACGGGCTGTTTTTTGGAGGTTTGCAGAGTGCAAAAACTTTTTTTTCCTTTCCGAAAGTTCTTTAACTGATTGATGAGAATTAAATTGATCAAGTGCTGTGTCAGCAGAAACACCTACCTATCTACTGTATTTCTCTCTCTCTCTATCCCTCTACCTACCTACCTACCTACCTACCTACACTCTCTCCCTATCTACTGTATCTCTCTCTCTCTATTTCTCTCTCTATCCCTCTACCTACCAACCTACCTACTCTTTCTCTCCCTACCTACTGTATTTCTCTCTTTCTCTCTCTCTCTATCCCTCTACCTACCTACCTACCGACTCCCTCTCTATTTCTCTTTCTCTCTCTATCCCTTTATCTACCTACCTACCTAACTACTCTCTCTCTCTCTTTCCCTACCTACCTACTGTATTTCTCTCTTTCTCTCCCTCTCTATTCATCTATCTACCTACCTACTTTTTTAAATTTGCCTCTTCAAAACCTTGGTGCGTCTTATACTAATTTAAAATCTTCATGAGATTACTTTTTAGGATCAAATCTGATTTACAGAATTCGTAAAATCTATCCTTTTTTAAATCAACTTGCTTTCCTTTTTAAATTTTAAGCATAGGATACAAATGTTTCATAAAATAAACATTCAGCAATGTAATTTCAGGTTAAATTACTTTAGATTATGTATCTATTTGTAGCAGTGGTGGGTTACGACCGGTACGCCCCGGTCTGGGTGTACAGGTGCCTGCCAGGAGCACCAGGTACCGTTCCAGTATGGTGGTCCAGAGGGCCCACCCGCCCGCACTCCTTACTGGTATTTGAGGTTTTCGGGGCTTCTGTGCATGTGCACGGAGCATATGGTGCCTGTGCGACGCTCCACTGAGCAGCTAGAGCGTTGCGGACGGTAAGTACACATGCATGTGTGCTGCGCGCTTTCATGTGGTGGACTCCTGGCTCCGTTGCACTGTACCGGTTGCAACGGGATCTGGAACCCCCCACTGATTTGTAGCCTACCTTTATTGTTTTTACAAACAACTCAAGAACATATCTTAACATACCTTCTTCCTCCTATTTTCCCCACAATTATAATCCTGTACATTATGAAGTGTGATGGACAGAAAGTGACTAGTCTAAAATCACCCAAGCCTGGCTTTTATGGCCAAAGCAGGACTTGAACCCACAATCTCCCGCTTTAACTCGTGCCTTAACCACTAGTGATTAGACCAAAGATGCCAAACTCACATCATCACAGCGTCGTCACATGACATATTGTGACTTTTCCCCTTCGCTAAACCGGATGTGGGTGTGGCCAGAGCATGACGCATCCAGCCTGTGGGCCGCAAGTTTGACAGCCCTGCACTAGACCAAACTCCACCTGAAAGTGATTCTGAGAGTAAAACAATATGAATACATTTAAAGCTGTTAGGTTAAATTATGAGGTTGCATATGTGGAAGAAGAGCTCGAATCTCATTTTTAGGACTGTCATCCCACTTTCTCATTGTTCTGTTTGTTTAGATCAGAGCAAATCAGAACTAGCATTTTCTCATAATCGTGAAAATTGTGTTTGAGATCCACAAAGGTACCGAAAGAAAGCATTCAATATAGACTTTACTCAACGTTGTTTAGTTAAATGCATGTATCTCATAACCTATGTAAATTTCAACTGAGTCTTTAACTACTGTACTACACCTAAATGAAGCTGACTCTACATGTGTAAAGGATGCTTTAAATTTTATTACTCTAATTTTAAAGAACAGGGAATTCTGAAAAGTTATTGAACAAGAAAATTTCAGAAATCAAAGACCTCCAGCAATATAATATTTAACACTAATCTCATATCTAATCCCTAGCAATTTAACCAGCTGAAGGAAATGCCTTTCCTCCAAGTTGCAAACAACCACAATTCTTTAGATTTGACAACAGCAGGCTGCATAAAGTATTGCTTTTGGTCAGGGTTTCCTGCCAGGCAGAGCAACAAAAGTGTCTGTGCTCTGCATTCACAATCAGACACAAGCAGGATAAGTGATTTTCCTGCAGACCTAGTCATAGTCACCTGTATTTTACCTCTGGGTGTTAAAATGTCATTGTGTGCTCTAATAGTGAACTGATTTTTCAGGCTTGTCATATTATGTTGGCGTAGTAGATACTCCCATTCTAACTTCCAATTCTAAATTCTAATTCTAAATGATTGTACATTTTTCCATCATTCAATTTTCAGTAAAAAATAAAGACATTACACACTACTTTATAATCTGTGAACTCTATAACCATATAATAAAGGTCACGCTGCTCACAACAATCAACGTTAGGCCACCAAATACATTCAGCAATTGCTTAAAATTTGTGTTTGAATTTCAACCTGAGTTCTGCAATGAAATGTTACTGTTAAACAAAAGGATTTGTTTCAGCCAGCCATCAAGCCAGGCCAGCTCCAGCATATGCCATTCAATTCTTTCTTCTTCCAGGCCCACCAATTAATAAGCTTACTTCTCACAGGACTGGTTTTCTTTTCTTTGCTCCTACCATTTCTTTCTCCTGATATTTCTTTTACTCACAAGGGTGGGATTCAGCGGGGTTTGTTCATTCTTAACTCGAATAATTAAAAAACGGGAGCCTACAAAATAGGTTACACTGGGATCAGCATGTACCCTTCCCTCATGGTGTTTACGAATGCACCCTTCTGGTTCTTTCCTGTCTCCTGCATTGTGGGCATCTCAAATCAAAAGGGACCTGTATAAAATAGATATAGTGAAGAGCCTGCTTTGGCTCAATTCATTAAAAATAGTGAGACGAGAGACGGAGAAAATTAAAAAGAAAGCTTCAGAGAAAGAAAGAAATGGTTTCACGGGGGGTGGGGGGTGTATGTTAAGTAGGCTTTTGAGGGACCCGATTCAATTGCCCAAGCAAATACAAGTGTGTATACAAGGGTGGAGGGGATTGCGGGAAAAGGCATAGGTCTAAGCAGCCATGGTAGATGCACAAGTGAGTGGAAACAGAGAGAACAGCGTTATGCGAATGCACAACCCATCCGTGCCCCTACCCATTGAGGGAGCTGGTCTGCAGCTGACCGTCAGCGTTCATCGCGTCTTATCCACGTCGGGAACAAATTACGGTCCCACCGGCGTCCGCCTCCCAACAGAGAAATCCGCCTTCCAGCTTGGCGCCAAAACTGGAGTCAGAGTTGGCGGGAAAGGAAGGCGGAGTTCAACTGGAAAGCCCCGCCTCCTTCGGATACTCAAACTGCAAACATGCTGGAGGCATGCCTTAAGCGTCCTCGGGGACTACATTTTCCAGAATGCATTGCTCCTCCGACCTTGTCCGGCCATCTCGGCAGGAAAGTTGTCGCGCGATGGAAGTTTGTGCGGTGCCGACGGGAAGGCGATTTAAGATTTTTACCCATTAAAATCTAATTTAATGGAGGAGTACAATGGAGCCATTTGTCATTTCAGTAGCCTTTACATCTTGTTCTCCAATGAATATTCTTCATTTAACCTCAGTCAGACTCTACCACATAATTCCTCGTGGTTTTAGCTAACATTATAGTGTCTGGAAATTGTAGGAATTGTCATGTGACTTCCCTAATTTTTAAGGCTACATTGAGTAGACAAACAGCTTGGTCCCTTATTTCAGGATTTTGTGTTCTTGTGGGCCATATAAGTTATTTGCAAGCATATTGCACTTGATTGTACCCTATTCCCCTCCTGGCCATTCCTTAGTACAAGTATGCAACAGATTTAAATCTGTATACAATTGCAAGCATTAGAAAAAGAGAATCACTTTATCACATGGTGACAGAATTGGGCTAAAACTCTTGTTGCTTAGGCAAGGGGAAAAATTGGTTGACCCTATTGTTTAGAAACTGACAGTGAAGTCTTAGGTATAGTTGGGCTACCATATATGAGCAGCAAAGATAAAGTTTTGGGGTATCATCTAGTGGTGGCATAATTTTTTACAGAGTAGATAGTATGACTAAATATTTGGGAAATGGAGAAAGGCTTTTGTTATGTATCATAGTTTTCCCTCAAGCTGAACCCTTCTGTAAAAGGCAAATCTGCGCGTTGTGCGGGACAGCGCTGGGGCGTAATGATTTTTTAACTTGGACATTAAAACGTCCCAGGTCACATCGTGGATGGAGTGCGGGGCAACTAGGGTCTCCGCAAGATTAAACATCTCCGTACTGCATAAATTTAGGAAACATGCCTTTTTCTGCTGTTCAGTTAGGTCTGTAAAGCCGTTGGCTTCTAAAAAACACTCAAAACTGGAAATATAGGAGCCCCAAGTCTCTGCGGTCGCGTTAAAAGTGGCTAGTGTGTTCATTGAGGCCATCTCTGAGGTAACTTCTTTCTTCGTCGATTAACCAGAGGCAGTCTTCGTAGGCAAGTGACTTACTCGACCTCTCGTCGAGTGATTCCCTGAGGGAATTCAGCTCTCAGTGACTTAGCTCGTAGGTTAGTGACTTTTCACAGCTCTGCCTGGGCTCCACCTGTTAATCCCACCTTCATCGCCAATGTTCTAGCTGGGAGAACACGGGTGGACAAACGGAGGTGAGCCAGGACTTAACAAATGCTAACAGTTTATTGCTAACAGGTTGCCAAACGTGGCACTTCACATTTCGTGTGTCTCAGCTAGCTGGCAACAGCTGAGTCCTGTTTGACAGCCCTTTATATAGGCCGGCTGTCAAACAGTCAACCAATCAGCGTCGAGCACAGCGCCCCCTAGCGAAACGGACCAGAGGGAAAACTATGATACATAACAGCTTTTCTCCGCTATTGATTTATAGTGCGATCCACCATTTCTGCAATCAGTGAATTACTGCAGTTTTTAAGTTGGTGATCTGGTTTTTGTACTTCATCCACTCTGTGGCTTCTGTTGCATCTTTGGTGCTGAAATGGGTTACACTGCCTTCACTATTCAGTGTGTAAATACTACACCTTCTGAAGTTATCTTTTTCCAGATGTTTCTGCACAAATCAATGAGTTCTAAGAAGAATGGGTCTCCTGTGTTATTCTGATATCATTTCTGATTTGAACAGACCAGTTTTATATCGATTTACCTTTAACTTTGCAGGCAACTCTAATTGAGAGGGCAAATGCTAGAAGAGAAATGCCAGCAAATGCTGTGCGCACTGTAGCTGGGCTTCAGAAAGCTGGATGATGATTTGATAGTAGAAAATATGATGAAACCTTTTGCACCCACGTAGTGATCTTCTGGATTTTGCAACCTAAATATAGCGAATATTTACTGAATACTGATTATGAACAGAAGGAAGAAGTCTTGGCTACACTTGAGATGTCCACATCTGTGGCAACATTCAGAAGCAGGACCTAACTGTTTCAAAAAGAGAATGCAAGAAAAAATAGATTATGCATCCCCAGTTGCTGTAATGGGACCCTCTTGAGTTAATCAAGAAAAAATGCTTATTCTGTATTATATACCATACAGAATGTTGATAAAAGACTGAATAGCAGCACTTGAGATCACATTGCTTACATCCAGTGAATAATGGAAAAGGCAAAGGAACTCTGAAATATATTTATTTTGATTTATTGATAATCTAAATGCTTTTGATTACATAGATCACAAGAAAGTGTGGGCTGTCCTTAAAAATATAGGTGCAGCAGGCTATTTCACCTGTTTATCAGATTATAGTTAAAATAGAATATGTAACAATTCAGATTATTTAACTTATATCTATCATATATTGTGAGAAATGGTAGATTAGAAAAAATAGGATTTGGAATTAAAATATCTATAAGAAATATCAACTCTGTGGATAATACACTTTGATGGATGGATGCAAGGAAGACTTTAGGAATATCTTTCAGAAAGTGCAGCTCAAAATTGGGGAGCTGGAAGAATTTTTGACCTTAGAAAGGTACTGTCTGCTTTTATTTCTTGTCTATTTGCATGAAGCAGGCATTGCTTGTCAATAGAAGAAATAAAGGCAGACATCATTCTAGAGTCAAAAATTTACAAGTAGACTGTAGATGTGAAATAAACAAACATTACTTGGGAGGAAGACTGCAACAGATGTAGACAATATTAAAGTGTTATTATAGATTATAACAAAGATTCTTATAGTCAAGGTTTTCTCCATTATAACATGTAGCTTTGAAAACTGAATGAAGAAAAAATGTGCCTTTGAAAAAGTGAAAGCTGAAAAAATATGGAGAATACCTCTAGCTGCAAGAACAATTTCATTCTGTACTAGATAAAGAAAAGAGAGTTCTCACTGGAGGTGCTAATAATGAAGCTAAAGCTCAGCTATTTTGGACATATAATGTGAAGGCAATCAAAGAAGAGGCTGACAGAAGATAAGATGGCTAGATATTATCACTGATTACACAAGTATCAGCGTACAAGGAGCAAAGACCATCCTGGTGAAATGATGTCCATCAAGACATAAATAGTTGGAACAACTGAACAACAGATAAGATTAGCACTGGGTAATCATAGAAAAGTATTAGGATTGCAGAAACATAATGCTGCTGATTTAAATTATGAGTACAGCTGGCCAGATTAGGGAGTACAGATCTGGCTGAGTAGTATACACCGCACTCTTGTTCAAGAGAACAGCTGAATGACTCAAGAGGAGCATCAAGGGAGCTGTTTTTGCCCCCATAAAAACACCAACATCTAAGACAGTGACCAGTATGCCTAATGGCAAACAACTCATGATGGGGGTTTACTAGATTTTACAACAAACTACTCTTATATGAGTCGATTTGCTGTTAGGTTCATATAATATAGGAACCAAGCATTTGAAACATAATAAAGACAGGGTGCCTCTTTTTTGCACCTATTACTGTCTAAAATGAGTCATTCAGTTATTTGTTTTAAATCAATTTGGCATAACCCACTGTGTAATGTTATGTATTGTATACTTGGCTAATGCAAGTAGTAATTCATCTGCAATGATGCGGTTTTGTTGTGTATTAATATGATATTTTTCATACATGAGCAGGTTTTGGTACAGCATATACATCTACTGCCATAATTACAAATTTCAGAAGACATTGAGTGAATACACTTATATGTAACAATAATGGAATGTGTTGATGACCTTGGGGGCAAGAAAAAGAGACGCTGTCTAGGAAACAATCAGACAAGAGAAGAGGGAGCCCCCAAGGGCTTCTTAATGATTGAGAAATAAATTTAGGAAGGACTTGTCCTAATTCATCCGATGTTTAAAAGTGAGGGCAGGAAGTTTGTACCTTCAGAGTTGTAGGATTCTGTTAATGCAGCCTTACAATAAAATAGATTTAGCTGATCTAGTTGTGATTACTATTTGATATACCCAGAGTGCTGATAATAACTGTATTAAATATGATTACTTGAAATGGAATGTTTGACCTGAATGCCTGAGAAACATTGTGTTTTAAGAAATGCATCTTAAGAATTCTTAAGGCAATACCTGTAGAGATGAATTTTTGCTAAACAATCATAAATGCAAGCTATCTCTGTGCTTCATCTTCAAAAGATATGTAAATCTATTATCAATTGAGCCACTATGCTAGATAAGGAAATATGTAATAGTACTTCTCAAAATGGCTGTAGCCATTCATTGCTAGTTTTCCTTCCTCCCCGAAGGCACACATTTTTATAAGTCAGGGAATGTACAATCCGGGTTGCATTCTTAGGAACATGGCATCCAAAAACTCCATGTAGCACTCTTATAGCCTTGTGAGAACTCAGTCCCATGCTGTGTGGATGAGGTGGCAGGGCAACCCCATCCTGACAGCTGTCTCATTCTGCCTGTGTCAAGGAGATTAAAAATGGGATGAAGGCCTCACTCCATGATAAATTGGAAGCTTGCCCACTCACTACTATCAAAGAGAAGCTCATTCTTTATTTTTTTAAAAATCATACAAATCCATTTATCATTTTAAGGGGTCACAGTATCACAATGTTTAAGAACCCCTGCCATAACCTTTACAGAGTGAGAAAAGGAGGATGTTAATCTCTAACTGAGACTGTGACAACGTTACTAAAACATGCCTCTTTAAAGCCACCTTTATACTAAGGCTGTGTTTTGAAGTATAGGTGAAGGCAACATAAATCTCAGATAATTTCTTTGCCCTTTTCTTTCCTTTTTTTAAAAAAAAGCTCTTTCATTGTTTGATTTATTCTTTGCTCTAGAAATAAAAGGTACTTGAAAGGAAAAGAAATACTTCATATCTGTGCAGTGGTGATTTCTATATGTGTAAAAAGTTTGAGCAGCAGCCATTTGCAAAGAAAGTTGCTTTATGTGAAGAGAATAATGATCTAATCTTAGTTATAATGTGCAATAAAGTCAGTTTCATCGCTTAGCAGCCACACTGGTAGGCCTTCTCCAGAATTATCTCTACCAACCTGGACCTTCAAGTCTTCCAATAGCAACACCCCTTGCCATGTAGCCAAGTCTATTTGCCTTGCTGCTGGTCATGTTTCTTCTACTTTTTCTAGCATTATAGGTTTTTTAAGAGATCTTTTCATAATGCGTGAAAAATATTATAAACATTTGCACCTCAAGTGAGAACTCTGGATTGATTTGTTCTGTGATCTAGTTTGTTGCTTTTCTTGGCTATTCATGATATCCCCAGGAGTTTTCTCCAACGCCCAAGTTCAAAAGCATCAATATTCTTTCTATCTTGCTTCTTCAAAGTCCAACTTCTACTTCTAATGTGCCACAGGGAAAAAAATACAATTTCCTGTGTGATTCTGATCTTTAAAGATATAAACAAGCCACAGCATTTGAATTTCTTTTAATGAAATGTCCATTGCTATACTATTATTAATCTGCGCTTATTTCATGATTGTGGGTTCTTTTACTGTAGATGGCGGATTCTAAAAAGCAGACACTGTCTAGCAGTTCAATATTATCAGCCGTTTGAGGTTGCCCAGATGAGGAAACAGACTCCATAAGTATACTATAACTATACTTCATTGAGTTATACCATAGTATTAGAACCTTGCAAGTCTGATTACATTTTCCTTCCCCATTTCCTGCCACAGGGAGTCAGATGGAACCAATCTAAGTATTTTTCCAATTCTTCTTGTTTCTAAGGCTCAAGGCCTGCTTCTACACATTGTGTTTTTGCAATTTTCTTGAATAGTTTCATCATCTACATTACTTTCTACGATACCTTCAAGTGTCACTTCTGAGGCTGGATTGGTGGATCCATTGTTGTAGTTTCCTCTTCTTTATATTTAATCTCAGTTCCATATTTTTAATGTGTTCCTTGGCTTTCATTAGTAGAGCTACTGGATTACTTTCATGTTCAGCTACCCAGGTAGTGTCATTAGCCTAGTACAGGTTATTTGTGTTTCTTTCTCCTTTTAAAACCATGTGTATATTCTTCCATTCTAGACTTCATCTGTATATATTCAGCATATAGTTGAATGAGTAAGGGGAGTATAACTGTATAACAAATACAGTTTAATAAAGAGACCTATTGCAAGCAATAGTTCATTGCATTTTTTCTTATATATTACCCATTGTCCCCCAAAAATTAAATATTTCCATTTTATCTATAAAAATATGTATACCTCGGTTTTTTATTCCAGAACCCTTAAGGTAATTCACAATCATAAATAGAAATACATTAGCCTACCCAAAAAGAAGTCATAACTAAAACTGTTCTATTGAATTGCTTCTTTTTATAACAAGTGATTACAGAGAATCTGTAAATTATTGGTGTTTCTTCCCAACCTGTTTGAGACTTCACAATTATTAATTTCATGCTAACAGAGATTAAGTCTTAATTGTTCAATTTAGAAAAGTTGATTATATAGTGATTAGCTTTCAAGAACAAGAAGTCACTTTCTGTATAACATTTATGTACCATAATAGAGAGGTAGATGCTCTTATTAAGTACATTGATTGTGGATATTCTGGTGAGTTTACTATTGAATGCAAAAGTGATTATGCTGATGATGATAGTGATACAAAAGAGATTCTCATTTTAAACAAATATTTTTTTAAAAATAACATGTGAAGACAAGTAAAGTAAGGAGGTTTTGGTATGTACTGGATGACATAAAATTGATATGAGGAACACATGCTCAATTAAGGGCCCATCCACATACTGTTTCCTCTTTTTCAAGAGGGAAGATATTCCATTCACCATGCATGTCCGCTAATCACATTTATCTGATTTTCCACAGATGACAATTCAAAAGATTTTATGTATAAGTAATATTTCCATTTTATGCCAGCACAAGTCATTCCATGTGGACAATCCAGGCTTTAGATGACATAGTCAGGATTGGCAATCAGTTTGACTCCTTTTGATCCAGACGTTTGGGGATGAGATCTCCTCTTCGCTCCACTCATTAGGCTCTGCTTCAGTTCTGTAGCACTGGATTGTGAGGGAATCCTGATTTCATAGCCACTTTCTTTGCAGTTTACTTTTTTGTTCCTAATGAATAGATTTACGGTGCAACCCAAACCACTCAACTTAAGGATACTACAAAGATACAATTTCTTGTCTTGAATGCTCATTCCATTTGTGGCCTGCTGAGGAGTGGCCAGAGAAGCTTTCTGTGCACATTGGGTTAGAACATGGGCAGGTTCTTTCTATTATTATCATTACTCTGGCTACAAGACAAGCAGACCCAATGTTAGCTGCCACCTCATTCAGTATTAGCTGCCCTAAACTCTAAAGGGACTGGATGGGACTGGGGAAGCTTCAAGGAAATGAAACTTCACTGTATCTCTCTCAGATGGACTTCAAGGACAACTGGCTAGGAATGGAATGCAGATGCACACCAAACGTACACCTGAAGTGAAATAATCAAAAGGTAGCCTACAACAATTCAGTACATAGCAGCACTGATTTAGCCCCTTTCTGGGTTGCTACCAGCCTAGAAATTACAGCCATGTCAGAACTCCCACACAAATTGCCTCAATGCCTCTCACTAGCATAATGGCTAAAACAACTGCAAACTACACGGCCCGTAGTATGCAAAGCTTTGGATAAAGCTAGGGAGACATATAACAAATATGCTGATAAAAAGAGATTGCCATAGAAAAAATAATAAATCGGGGAGGAAGAGTACTTGTCCACTAAGTACGTGCAATTTAGATCACCTTAGAAAAAGCCAGGAGTGAAATTTATAGGTCCTTTCCCTATTATGACAATTGTCAACCCAGTACAGCCGAACTAAAATTACCAAAAATCCTGAAGGAAATACATCCTGTCTTCCATTGTAGTCTGCTGAAGCCAGCAAAAACCTCACCGTTACAGCTGCTGGCAGAAGCCTGTCCTCCTCCTGATCTCATTGAAGGTGGACAACACTTTTAAGTAAAAAAAAACTCTTAGAGTCACATCTCCACAGAGGCAAATAGCTAATTTCATGGAAACATTTTTCCTCATCTGAAGCTGAATGGGTGGCCACCCGGCATTTGCAAGTGCTGAAACTCTTGCATAAATTTCATGACCAATATCCAGACAAACCACACTCAATAATTAACATTTTTAACTTTTCCATGATCCCCAGCTTCAGCAGCCAATTTATTTGCTATATTTCGAAAGGTGAGCCAAATGATCCTCAATACATACACAGCAGAATCCCTTCCTCAGATTCCCATTTTGTATTTATCAGATGACCGCTAGATGGTAACCAACAGCGAGAGAGAAAAAAGCTTCTTTGAAATTTTTTTCCAGGAGTTGTAACCAATAAATCAATTGCATCTTATGGGAAAAAAACGATGTGGATGTACCCAAGAGCATGCCACAATTTAGTATGTTTCCCAGAGAACAAAACCTGAAGAGCACTTAAGTAGCAGCTGCATCTCACCAGCAGAAATCAGGGAGACTCCCATATTATAGTCAAGGGAGACAAATTCTCTGCTGCCACTTAGTTGGTAAGTTGCATGGTTACATACTGAGAGCAGAGCAGGATCCAATCTGGAAGTACAGTCAGAATGTGCAACAGATCCTCTTAGATGACTTAGAACTATAAGTATCTCTCTCAGTTCTGGAAGGAAAGCTTGGTTATCAAATAACTTCATACACGGACAGTGGAATCATCATAGTTAAAGTCTGACATACTTGA
Source organism: Natrix helvetica (assembly GCF_964273705.1). Lineage (NCBI taxonomy): Eukaryota > Metazoa > Chordata > Lepidosauria > Squamata > Natricidae > Natrix > Natrix helvetica. The sequence goes on along the minus strand of NC_138558.1, from coordinate 45,926,113 downwards.
AGACTTTCATGCTAGGAAAGGTTGCTTTACATTAGGTAGAATGATTAGATAGCTACACTAATTTTATCTTCTCAGTTGTGTATGAAAATCAAGAAGGTGCATTCTTTATATGGATCAATATTACCTAATTCCAGATCCTTTTGTAAGCATTTCTTTCTCAGATCTTATAAGATGAATTTTTTGCTCAAATCTTCCATCCTAGAACAGGGAATGCAAAACAAATAATACAAAACAAAGGATTCATGGCAGACTGACTTTTCCCTCAGCAGAATGTCTAAATAAGTACTTTATTCCTATTCATTGAATGCCCCATTAATTTAGCTGCCACATAAGAATATTTTCCTTCCTGTGAAGGACTCAGAGTAGGGAGTTGCCACTGTTATCTTTCAGTGATGATGTACAGTCATTGGGATGAGCTATAATGACTGCAGGAGGAATAAGAGGTCCCATATCTCTCAGTTATAGTCTTTCTATCTATTCCATGATCTGCTTTTTATTCATCCCTGATCTTCTGAGCTTTGCAGTACGGCTCATAAGTACATGAGTGAACAGAAAGGATGAACAGTTTTTCAAATCAATCTAATAAACGGAAGCAACTCAAAATGAGTCTCTTTTAAGCAACAGGATATCGTATGGCATCCTGTGGTACCTTTTTGTGGTGCAATTTAATGGCTCAATAATAGGTTGAAAAAATAATTTGAAGTGCTTGTTTCTGGCAATCTTTCCTCTCTGGTATTTCTCCCATTTTGGGGGCAAGGGAAATGCCTGATTCTTCTTGCTAATAGGAGAAAGAATGAGCCTTCAAACAAAAGTCATCTTGGGCACAGACAATTTTGGTTTGCAAATCTCATTCAGCTTTGTAGCACACCAGGTGTTTTCAAGATCAAGTCACTATCTCTGGCAAGTCTGAGAAGATGAAAAAGGATAGACAATATTTGCTACCATAAAGTCAGAGGAAGAGCTACAGAAACATGATCAATCAGTAAAATGTTTAGCATCACAATAAGAAAAAAAATGTAGCATATAGCACTGGAGATTACATGCTAATTTACAGGGACAGATAGAAGACAAAATACAGTAGATGAAATGCTGCCTTTGGAGAATTATTTCTACTTGTGAAAGAATAATTCCAAAGAATGACGGGTATTACATCCTAATATATTCCTAATTTCAAAAATGCAGATATTATTAAAACAACTGGGTGCAACTTCAATTATATCACTGTTTCTACCATTTAGACTTTCTTAACCATGTAGACATTCCTGATGTATATGTTGACATAGAATGTATCCCTGGTTTGAAAGTAAAATACACATATATTCTAATTTCCTGCACATTCAGTATAATAGATTGAGATATTCTTAATATGAATCTATTGAGTAGAAGTATTTTATGCAACACGCATAAACAGCCAGAACTTCTATTGACTCATTGTGGTTGCTATCTTTTTGATCCATGGAGATTCTCAAACATCCAGGTCATGGTTATCCCAAAGGTGCTTTTCAAAAGACTACTAGACTTTCTTGGTTTTTTCCTTGAAAACATTTCACTTCTCATCCAGGAAGCTTCCTCAGTTTGGACTGAATGGTGGGAAACGAAAGAATTTACATTCTTTACAGTCACTTGGTTGTTAGCTCTCTGAGAGTCATTGAGGTCATTTGGGGATTTATCTGTATCCTCAGGGTCACCAGAATGAGAGTGCAAATGGGTGGGGATCCTTATACACACTGATGGACCAACTTTTTGATATCTAGAATCTTGTTGTAGGCAAAACTAAAGGCTGCAGTTGGAATGATTATGCAAAACAGGGGATGTCAGCATTTTATGAATATATTTACTTAGAGTTTGGAGTTGTTTGTATTGTATACATTACCTTAAGCTCTTTTAGACCAAGCTTCATTTGTTTATCAGTTTTCGTCCCATCATGGCAAGAAATTATTGCCATTAATTATTGGTACCATAATTCAGAATAGTTTCTGTAACTTCAAAACAGAACTGCAATATGTGCTTATGGTCTCAGATTATCCACTTGTGATGTACAGAAGAGTGGATTTGGAACAAATTATGAAAAAAAAAACCCCTAGCTTCCATTCTCCAGGGCTTAAGAATCTATTGAGCCACAAATAAAGAAATTATATTAGGAAATTGATATCTAGGAACCTTGTACACTTGACTAGAGAAAGATATGAGTAGCATCAAATACATGGTGCCTAGGAAATGCTGGGAGCTGGAGTCAATGTATCTTAAAGTTGCCAAGATTAAGAAACACTGCGGTTTTCATAATAAACTTCAATAAAACAGAGAGAGAGGAAGGGAGGGAGGAAGGGAGGGAGGGAGGGAGGGAGGGAGGGAGAGAGAGAGAAAGAGAGAGAGAGAGAGAGAATAGACATGTCTTTTGTTTCTTGAAACAACTCCAACTATATGACGGGGGGGGGGGACGGGACAGATAGCAAACGTATGTGGTATTAATTCATTTTTAGAGGATAAAGCAGACATTAGGCTTAGGGTATAACAAATTATCACATGTGGTGGTCTGCTTCCTGGATATACATGAGCTGTAACACTCTTTCAAGAAATACATTATTATGTTTTTAGAAATAAATATCTTGTTCAATAAATAGTTTGGAATACATCAAGATTTAATTTCCCCTTTTAAAGTTGCCTTATTTATTATCTTTTTTTACGTTAATAATTAGTTATTCCATCATAAGAGTGCAAGCGCATGTATTTCATTTAGGAAGAATGTACAATGACTAGACTGATATCATTTTAACTATTTATTCCAAAAGCCAAGAAAGACTTTTTTTTTCAAAGCAGCAGTCATCCTTTAATTTTCGTTTTCTAATTTTCATATCATGAAGCATGTTAGAGATTAAAGCAAAAGAAATAGATTGGGTTTGCCTTCCATTTGCCCCAAATCATGTGGCTGTAGCCTCTCCCCATATGAAAGACTTCTATAAATGTCACATCATCTGTGATGTGCATAGTATGTATTATTGTGAACTATATAGTACAGCAATATCAAAAATTTGCACATTTCATGCAACTATTAACGAAAACTTAAGCAACAATATATATGTTAGTCTTTAAGATGCAATAGGACTTCTGGGCTGTTTTTTTTTAATTATTATTATTATTATTATTTTTGTATAGCATAAAATGCTCTCCTGCTACCATTTTATCCTCCAGCTGGGACTGGTAAAATTGCTGTTGGGAAAGGCAGTGCTTCTGGAAGAGTTTGCTTCTTTGTTCTTAAAAGATACTGACACATTTTTTTCTAAGCAAAACAAAGCTTTCAAATAAAGAATCAGATACAGTATTTTATCCAATACAGCAGCGGTGTCAAACTCGGGGCGTCACAGCAGCGTCATTTGATGGTTTGTGACTTTTCCTCCCTTCACTAAAGTGGGCGTGGGAATGGCCAGCCCGAGGCGCATTCAGCCTGTGGGCTGAGAGTTTGACAGCCCTGCAATACAGAATCTTTTCCTAGGAGGTGGCTTTAAAAAGACTGAGGTATATCAACGTAGGATGGACATCATTATATGCAGTGTAAAGTTTAAGGGCTGCAATTACAAAATACAATCCAGAACTTGATGTCTTTGGTAAATGATCTCACACATACATGGTTTCTGGATTGTATTTATATGTAATAAATGTCACCCAGACATTGGGCAGGCTTAAAGGGTTTTTCCGCAGCTTTATTATTCACAATTTCATTATCGATGTTGCTTGGCTGGAAGAAATGTACTCCTACAAATAATCAGGATTATTTTATTTTTATTATTTTCTAATTTCCCACCTTTATTATTTTTACAAATAAGTACTGTACATATTCAGCACAGTCTTCTTCCTATATAACAATATTGTGATGACCCGGGACAAGGCATGGAGGCAACACAGTCAGCTGACTGTGGAAAACTCCCCTTTATTGCCACAAACATTCCCAAGTTTATGGCAAGTCCCGGAGCAAAATGTTCACACACACACACACCTCCAGCAGACTCTGGCTGCAAGTAATCCAGAAATATGCTATTAGCAGAATGGCTTCCAGACAAGAAATCCAGTGAGGCAAAGGAACAAGGCAATGAGTCCACGAAGCAAAAGAACAAGACAAGAAATCTAGTGAATTCCAGACATCGGCAACAGCACACAAAACTCCATGAATTCAGTGTTTGTTCCTGACACGCACCCCTCTCCACAGTATCTCCTTAAGTCTCAGTCCCCAGGTGTGCCTCCTGAAGAGGGGCAGGGTGCTCTCCTTCTGAGTCGTTAGATTGGTCTGTGCTGTTCCCACCTCCTCTCCACTCTCCATGCTCGGGGATCAGGAGGGGCCAGTCCTTGCTCATCACCTAAGCTTCGTCACTCATTTTCTGCCTGCCCTCTTTTCCTCCCTCTCTTGGTTGTCCTGCCCATGTTCTTCCCTGCTGGCAAGCTGTCCCATGCTCGAGGAATCTGTGGCTTCCTCATCCAGCTCCTCACTATGTTCATCCCCCCTTGACCTCTGTTGGCCCCAGCTCCGGCTCATCCTCCTCTGCTGGCTCAGGCTCCAACGGGCCCATGACAAATATACTATTGCTAAGCATGAAGAAACTGCTTCTACCTACCTACCTTTGGAGAGATCCATTTCACAAAAAATGAATAACAATGTTTCTTTCGTTGTAGTCTTTACATATTTCTTTATAACAGCCAATTTAAAAACAAATGACATTCTAATTCTTAAGATCTATATCAAGATCTGAAAGTAATTTTCTTATGTCCATGGACTCCCATCCTTCTTTACAAAGAATCCTCTTCAGGCATTGGCTCAACGGAATTTAATCTAAAGTACACTTTTATCTATGCATCTGTCTTTCTGAGAGCAGTTTTGCATTGCAGCCTAAGCTGTTTGTATTCCATGTTGTTCCCAACTATTTCCTAAGCAAATTTCAGGATTACAATGCGTTGGCAATAGGCTGTGCTAGGCATCTTTTATGCAACTTAGACTAGAATGTATTTCCACCTATATTTTCAATTATTTGCTAATAGCCCGCTTTAAACTAAAAATAAAAAAGTGACAAAGTTCTCATTTACTGCATTACATGTTCCCTTCACACACTAATTCTATGAGTTTTCTGAAACTGTAAAAAGCTACCTAACATATTACGTTGAAGTATTTTATCGTTAATACTGAATAAATGTTTGGATTTTTTCTCTTAATTCATTAAATCGTTACCTGGGATCTTAAAAAATGGGCCAAGTGTAAGTAAAACTCATATTGTGTGTGTCTGTAGGTGGACATATAACTTTGCCTTATCTAATATTGACCAAGACATTATAGCTGTTTTGGAAATGTTCCTGATTAGATGTTATATCTGTAACTCCATAAAGTATACCACAACTATAATGCCAAGAAACTGTTCTTTGGTAGAAAATATTTTAGCTGGATTTTGTAAAGTGTTTTTTTTTAATGCTGTACTCTGTAATGTTTAAAGGTCTAAGGTTTAAAATGTAGTAGCACAATCAAACAATGAAGAACAGCTTTGTGGAAATCTGGATTTATCTAGTGCACTGGAATCAATATCAAGCAGTATTTCTCTCTGAAAGAAATTCAGTCTGACAGAAAGGAGTAGGAGCAATATTAGGAAAGTGAGACCATAACTAAAGAGCTGTATAGAGTGACAAAGTAAAATGTTATCTAGGTACTCTAATACTTTATTACCAGTGTTGCAGGTCACTAAACTTCATAAGCCATATCCAACCATTTTGATAGCAATTTATAAGCTAACAATGGTAACAGGGGAGTAAGGTGCTTTAATGTACTAGATATTTACAGAGACACTGGGTTCAAACATGGTTTAGGACATAAATGAAATAGGATTGTTTATCTCAGTCTGCTCTCTAGTGGACAGTGATACAAAAACTAAGACAGAAACAGGAATATCTAAATAGAAATAAACCTCATTTTTCCCTATATTATCACTGCACACATGCCTTCCTCTCCTGGTTTAAGTTAAGGAGAAAAACATGCCCTGCTAATTAAACTCATCATATAGTAATATCATCACTTGATAATGATTCTCTGATTGTCAAAACTTACTCAGCAAGTCACCATCAGTAAAATGTCGATTTTACTAACCCAAAACTGCAATGGTCTTAAGGGCTATCTTTAATAACAAGACAAGAAGTTCAATATATCATTTGAATGGTTTTATTGTCACAGTGAACCTTCCTGCAATCTCTTTGTTGAAAAAAAAAAATAACTGTCCCGATATGAGAAAAAAAATGCTGCTACTTTAAGAGTTGTTTCTTTTAATTAGCTGATATCTTAAATTAGCTGTGCCTTTTTTCTACCACCTGTGCAAGCTTGAAAAAACAAAAAGGAGCTGCTTTAATTTATAGTGGAGAGGTGCTGTGCTTATACTGTATGGGGCCTTAAGCACTTCTTAATTATTTTCTTCAAAGTATGCTTAGTATGCAAAGTCCTACTAGAAAATTCTGTAGAACAAGGATGTCAAGCACAATTAAAAGAAAATCAAGCAAAATCAAAACTTCCAAGCTGTTACCAGTTTTTTATACTAATGTGAATAATTTATTTTATAATGATATAAGTGAGCTAGGTGCAGATAGATAATAGAAAGCAATAATGAATTTTGTTTGAATATAACATAATATCAGAAACTTTGGAAGAGAGATGCCATTAAAAGTTATATTATGGTTGGAAAGTAAGGAGAAATGTAGAAAACATGACTAAATACATGACGTTAATTTTTCAGTCAATAGATCCCAGGCTCTAACATTTTTGCAGCAAGCAAACCATCAAGACAGATAAATTAAGTTACTGTGTCACAACTGTACAAACTTTGAAATCGTCGGGCAAACCTTCTGTCAGTCCTGCCCCAACCTGGTCCCTTAAGCAAGAATGACCCTAGACTCCATTCTGTGTGAAAGGTTTACTTTAATAAGGTCACAAATCCTGCTATAATTTTTTGAATGAGCTTGCTTCCATGCTGTGAATGCTAAAAATTGTGAAATTTCTTAGGGCTGCCAATTCCAGCTTCTCCTATTTAAAATACAACTTGAAAAGAAATTGAAATATCCATTTATATTTCAGCCTGTGATATAAACTGTGGCAATTTACCAAGAAATATCAACTTTTGCAGTTTGAGATTTCAAGTAAGGATTCATGGTGAACTAGATGTCCCCAAAGGAATGGAGATGGCATGAATGATGGAGATATTAGCAAATTCTGGCTGCCAAAATCTCTCCAGAAAAAGAAGAGAGTGTGAGATTGCCCACTTACACTCTGGATAATACTTTTGATACTTTTGCCGCTGGGTGGTCCAAACGGACCTAAACCGTCCCACAGAGATGGTGATCAAGAAGAATACGTCTTACTGATCTCAGGGACATCGCAAAGTCCCTGATTGATCCAAGGAAAGTTCTTCAAGCCGGCGACAAAAAATCCAGCCATTAGGCTGATGAAGTCGGGGTGACTCCAAAATGGAACGATACGGAAAGAGAAAGTGTTTCCAGCTGGTGAGGAATTTTTGCCGTTTTAAAAGAGACCGCCTATAAAAATCTTAAAATTAATTTAAATTGGAGAACAGAACAAATAAGCGGCGGAATTAAATTTGGAATGGTTTTGGACAGTGGGTTATCTTACTTTTTAAATGCTATCTTCATGGATGGAATTTATGCAAGCCTTTTTAAACGAATGGATTAAGTTTTCTTCTTCTATTTTTTTCTTTCATTATTCTTTGCAACCTATTGACTAAAATTCTCCTCTTTCATTACTGTGGGTGTTCTTCTAACTCATTCAAAAATTGGACTTTTTAAAACTTGAAATACAAAAAAGATACAAAAAGAAACAAAGAAAATTGCAACAATAACACTGCTACTCGGAGGCTGGAAATGAAACCTTCTTACTTTTCTCACTGATTATCCTGGCTTGGCACTCCAGGGTCTCACTGCTTGTTTATAGAGAGTGATAAATAGAAAAGCATACAAATGTCCCTTTGAAGTATATCTTTAACCAGAGAAAGGTGAAAATAAAACGTTATTGTGAATCTTGTTAAAACCTTCCAAGCTAGAGCAGCAGTGTTTGTTAGCTGGAGATAATGGCACAATTTCAACAGCAGAAAGAAATTTTTTAAGTCTGCAAAAGATATGCTCAGAAATACAGAAATTATCAAACACATATGAGAGGATAGAGAAGAAGTTGGAAGACTTAGAGCATCTAACAGCAAAATATGATGAAGAAGTTGGAGATGTTTATCAAGTGGAAAAAGTGGCGGTTAAAATCCTAAAAATTGAAGAGGAAAATGAATATAAAGAAATTTAAATTGCTGATATTTATGGTGATTGGTTTGTCTCTGAAAATGGAAAGAGTGGAATACTGAAAGAGGAATTAAATGGAGGGGAAATCTACCCCAGATGACAAGATACAGAAGAAGAAAAAACAAAAGAATTTATGGATTTAAAGAGAGAATGGTATGGGTACAACATAAGGAAACTGGATGTAAATTGTAAACAGTGATTTGGAAAGAAGGATTAGCAAACTTTGTTATTAAATATTATAGAAGTTTAGCTAGAATAGGACATAAGGATTCAGTGTTAAAGGAGGATTTTAGAAATAGTAAATGAAATGCCAGTATGTGGTTATGTATTAAATCTTGGTATATTTTATGATGAAGGACGTTTAAACAATTATAGTCAAATGAAAATGGAGGTATGATGATGGTAACGTGTATAAATATCTGAGTTAAAATATTTGAGTTAATATGAATTATGTTTGTTGACTGTGGAAGAGATGCACAAAAGCCTTTTTGTAACCAACTGATACACTTTCTACAGTATGTAAAGAAGGATGTGTTGTGTTTGTTTTGAAAATTAAAAATAAAATAAAAAATTACTAAAAACAATCTAAAAAGTGCAGCAAAAAAACTGAAAGAGATGGTACTGAACTAGGCACTACAGCAGTGGTGGGTTCCGGATCCCATTGCAACTGGTACGGTTGAAACGGGGCCATGCGTCCTCCACATGAACCTGCATAGCGCATGTGCACACAGACGAAGCACGCGCATGCGCCCTACCCTCCAGCGATGCCTCCGCGAGCTTCCGAGATGCTCCAGCTGCTTGGTGGAGCGTCGCGCAGTGGCTGTACCCGCCGTGCATGTGCGCAGAAGCGCTGAAGAGTTTAAAGATAGGTAAGGATGATGGGCAGGAGGGTAGGCCCTCCGGAGCACCGTACTGGAACGGTACCCGGTGCTACAGGCAGGCACCGGTACTCCTGTACCGGGGTGTACCGCCTGCAATCCACCACTGCACTACAGGTATCAATTTTTTTACATTTGAGGCTTGGTTATGGATGTCAAATGCTGAATGTGAAATATAAATGGAGCCTCAAAACAACTTTTGTAGACTGTTTCTAATGGGACAAAATGTTATATATCTAGAAATGTGATATAGATTATGTGAGCATAACTTGGGCTCCTGCGAGCTCAGGCTTTTAGCCATAAAGCTGAAAGAAATATTAATAAAGCCATGTGTCTTTTTGCTGATTATGCAATTTAAATTTTTTTGTTAATGTAAGGAAAGTTTTGATGGATGTCATGTTCTATTTCCAGCTGGCATTAACCATTATTCTTTTACGTTTTTTCCCACTTTTCTTTTGGAAAAGAAAAAAGTTGATGAGCTGCTAACAAAAATGAATAGAATAGATAGGTATTTGATTAAAGTCCTGCTGCTTTTATTCAGTATATTATTCAGCTTACATTGCTTTTAAAATCTAATTTGCAGGATAATACAAACAGTAATGCACAATGTATTGTATCTTTATTTCTATTATCTATAAAAGTTTACATTTAATAAAGCATCTTTAATTTAGCAAAATGGTGAAACAGAATTTTTTATGTTTTCTCTGTATTTGTAGTGTATGCAAATTTATATTCCCTGTAACAGATGTAAAGTAGCAGGGTTACTTGTTAATGTCATGATAGCTAATTACATTAAAACTACTTTAACCATTAAAAACAGCAACAACTTACTATGAGATCAGAGTGGAGTTGGAGGTGAATCAGCAAACCCAATCTTGCTAGTAGCTCCATGGTCAATTGTGACCAGTTAGGAAAATATGAAAACTAGATTATATGTAGAAGTTTCTGATTATCATTCAGTTCGTCTGTTATTCACAGAGATTGTAGTTCCAATGCAACGTTGTGAGAAGTTTACAAAATCAGTAATCTATATTTGTAACTGCAGGCTACAAAGTAATACCAAGTTTAAAAGCAAAGTGAGAAGGTTGCTAAGTAGTATAATTCTTGTTGTAGAATGGTAAATATGAAGAGAGATATGAAGGCAACTGAAAACTTGAGTTTTAGCAGAGAAACAAAATTTTCTGTTGTTAAAATATGCTATAATTCTGGGTATATGCATAAAATTCTTTCATACTACCCTATATTCTAGCCTTCCCATTTTCTGATTGCTGGTGAGAGCTTACATTTTTCAATGTTTCCCCATACAATATTGCTCATATTATTGCTAAATATAGTTACATGAAATAACCGAATAGAAAAAGGAAGATACTTCGGAAGTTTAATTCAGCCTACAAATCATCATAATCTTCACTTCACGATATATCAACAGTATCTCTGACAGACAGCTGTTCAGTCTCTATTTAAAATCTCTCCCTTCCCCCATCCATCTCTATTTGGACAGCAGTTGTGACTGACAGTTTATCGCCATTGCCGGTTGCCTAGTCACTAGAACAGCCACATGGCTATGCCTAGAGAATAAAAACAGATAATTTACCTCTCTTAATCCTCCCCTCACCATCAAAATGCATTCTTTGTTTTGCTCCATTCAAAGTACAGGTTTCCATGTTAAGTCACATGAATGCTCCTGTTCATTTGACATAGTGGATTTCAATTTATTGCAGCCTAACAGTAGCAGCTACTCTGCAGAGGAAGGAACACAACTGAGTCAATGCTTACAATGCTCTGTGATATCTCTTAAAGCTATATTTTATTGTTCATTCATGGATCACAATATTTTCAGTATGAATAGAGCACTGATGGTTCGAAAATCATTGAATGTCTATTGTATTTTCCATGAGCTTCCTGATTTTTCCAGTGATTTTTTTTAAAAAAGTCAAGTAGTGCAACTTTTCAGTTTTTCCAGTCTCCTGAAAAGCATTCCTATAGGTTTTGAACCAGCAGCTTTCTATTTATAGCCATTGTACTACCAATAATATTCTTGAGAATGGTAACTCTAAAAATTTTTAGAACAACAAGAAAGGGCTTTTTTAATAAAAAAAACACCAACCTGCTTATTGTACCTGGATATATTAATCCACAGTTGATGTTCTGGGACAAAAAGATGTTTTGGGGGGAGTGGGGAGAGGAGAAGAAGAACTGCAAATGTGAAAACATGCTAATCTGTAATCCAGACTGAGTACCTTGCAAGATGTTTCTAAAATGTCTTAAATCTCAACAGAATTTTCTTAAATTAGCTTAGAGTCAAGCTGACATGAGCACAAAGTTTGTTTCAGTGTTTGTAACATAGATGAACCAAATTTGAAATAGCATCTTTGAATATTTTTGTTTTTAGGAAGAAAAAGCAATACAAATGCAAACAAATTGCACTGTATGTGTGTATATAATGATGTAAATCTAGAAGCTGCTTAAGTATCCATTCTAGAAATCTAGGCAAAACTATGCATCAGTTTGCACTATTGTGCCCAAATAAAAATGTTTAATATATTATCTTCATGCTGTAGCAATTCATACTGAATTTTGAGAGAGTGGGATAGTTTCAGACTCTCAAGTTCCAATAGATATTTTCAGTGATATACTAGTGCATTTCACAGGCTGTTTTCTACTTTTTCCTGATTTTTAAAAAATGTTTCTTGTGTTTCTAGCAGAACTCATTGCCGCTGCCTTAGATTAGGGGTTAGTGCTGAAGAGAAATCAGTAAGCAAAGAATACTATTTAACTTTGAAATACAATTACTGCCACATACATTACAATCACTCCAAATCAGAATTTGTCTGTAAATCAGACACCTGACTATTTGGCTTAACAAGGTTTGATAGAAATGTTTCATACTCTTCACAGGGCATAGAATCATTATTGCAAGTTACAATGACATTAAGCAATTCCTTCTTGTATTCATGGCAGCATAATTCATTACTTTTCCTTTTGAACAGATTTGTGCTTCATAATCTGCATTCAGGAAGCTGCTGAAGATTGAGTTGTCCCAGAGAGCATTCTAACCAGATTGGGCCATCTTCTGTTTTACTTTTCTTACATTGGTATTTTATCATTAAATTTTGGATTTTATGCCCATTGTGGATGTTTCAAAGTGTTTGTTTATGCCACATAAGCTGCTAAAACTGAAATAGATTACAGTAGAGTAATGCAATAAAGAAATTGTTTTGAGACCAAGAAGTTACTTGTTGACCTAGCTGACATCACTTTGTTGAGAACCACTATACTCTGCTTACATCATTCACATACGTAAAGCGTTAATTGTTAATTTGGTCCATGGCTATGCAAACAGAGTCTCTAGATCAGTTTTGCTTAATTTGGCTGCCTTCAGTCCCCAGAATTTACAATATTCCTGATAGGTTCCCAAGTTAGGGGCAGCTCTGTTCAACCTATTCTAATTCACTATAGTTCCTGGAAATCCAATCACATTTTTTCAGAATTCCTTCAGATGACAACATCACAATGTTCCTGATGAGAACAAAGACTTAATTTAATTAAGCTATTTGTTCCTTATGCAACTAAATGGCATACGGCATAAATGAACACAGTAAATGCCCCGTTCTGTTGCACGTTATGTGACGTATTTGTATTTGACATGACAATTCGTCAAGACTCAGTATAGTGCGGTATAAGACGCGATTATGAGACACATGCGCTCCGCACGGGAGACCTTGAGAGAGAGAGCCACGTGCAAGTGGCTTTGTTTACTTCTTACCGAAACACAACACAGCACATACGCACGCAGTAGACTCACGGCACGTCAGCAATTGAATGACTCACGGTAATTATTTCTTTCTCAGTGAATATTCAATTATACAGAGGTAAGTACAATTCACGTTTTATTAAACAGTTTTTAATGGTGTTTTTTTTTACTTCATCGCAAGTATATTGAACAGATATTGAATCTTGTGTTGAATTTTTATCTAAAGAAATGCTAGACATTAAAATAGACGACAATTGTCTCTTTGAAGAAATTAGAAGACTGAATGTATATTTTAATTCTGAAAAATTAATACAATGGGAAAATCAACATGTTGAAATTGATAAAGATGGGTGGATATTTTCAGCCATTTCAAAAATGAACATATTCCATGTGAACATTTATTTATACTTGTTCAATTTACATTGTGCTGCCCTGGAACTAATGCAGCAGTTGAAAGAGTTTTTTTCAATTGCCAATGATTTTTCGACAAGTGAGAAATCGAGATTAAATGTTGATACTCTAGCTGCAGCACTTGCCGTAAAATTCAATATGAAGGATATTTCTTGTTCAGATATTTCCAATATATTGTTAGAAGATGATACATTGACAAAAAATATTAATTCAATGGAAAAGTAGTCATTTAAATAATAATTAACAGGCATGTAAGCATAATTACAATATAAAATGTTGCAAATGTTTTTATTATGCATATATCATATTTTAGTGTATTATTGTTGCAATGAATAAAATATTTCTTTTATTTACAATATATTTTTTCCAATTTATTTGTCCTCCTTTTCATTGTAAAAAAGTTGGTCACCTTAGGTTTATTGGTGGACAGGATCACATGGTTTGAGCTCCTGAACAGAAAAAGGGGAGTCGCATGCTTCCAGATGTTGGGTGAAGAAGAAAAGAGAACTTTCTTGCTGAGAGTTCCTGGGTTTTTTATACTCTCTGTTAGGCCCCACCTCTCTGTTTCCTGTTCCTGTGTAAGAAATGTATTCTGATTGGTTGTCAGACTCCTATGGGGCCATGCAGGGGCAACTCTCTAGGCTGTGTTTTGAGTCCAAGTGTGATTGAGCATTGCTTCTTTCCAGGTGCCCTGTGGCGAGATGGGTAAAGGGCTAATACTATCGTGTCTTAATCCCATCACCCTGCACCTGAAGTGGGAGGTCTTTGTTATGTAGAATAGACTGGCTCAGGCATTTTAAAGGCCCATTGACAAAGGTGGGTGCTATTAAGAGTTTCCCCATTTCTGATCTAGGGAAATATAATATTCTGCCTTTTCAATATTTCCTAGGATATTTCATTCTTCTAGGAGAGGGGTGGTGCTAACTTCCTACAACATAATGCAATGTCCATCAAAATTAGCAGCTATTGATAGTTTTATGTGCCATGAATGTATTCAATCTCGTTGGCCATTTCTAAATCCTTGATATGGTACATAACTTTTTTTTGTCTTCTGAATTTTTCTTGTTTTTAACTGAATGATCTCACCTTTTAGTATTATATAAGAAGGGAGGGAAAGAAAGACTTCTACCTATTCATATTGGTCACAAAAATGCCAATTTTTATACTGGTGCATCTCTTTTCTAAGCGAAAGCGGTACGGATATTAGATACCTTAAATGTAGATATTAATTGGTATGCCTTATTCTTTTTTTCATGATTATATTCTTTAATCTCTTTGGGGTTTCTATACATATCAGTCTACCTAAGAATGGAACTAGTGTCATTTCCTTTCTTTTTGGCTCCTATTCAAAATCAGTCCTTTGGATTAATTTGACTGCCACAGGAGGCCCAGTTACTAGAAGGCTGTTGATCTCCTTACTTTCTGTTCTTTCTCCTGTAGTTCCATTTTGGTAATTTTTACAGATAAATGATTGGGCTTATCTTGCAAGCGTAATACGTTTTATGACATTTTCAGTTCTGCTAATAGTAATTTCAAATTTAGTTCCTTCATAAATTCACTGCACCACAAATCTCAATGAAAAAGAATTCTCATCTCGTCCTCCAACGTGCTTAAGCAAATGAAACATACTTTGGTCTTAAATATGGTTCTATACATTTGGAAAAAATGTGTGTATGATTAAATAATTCCCATAAGTCTAGAATTACATTCAGTTTAAAGAATGCCTTCTTTTCCAAATAGTCTATCGTGTGTGTGTGTGTGTGTGTGTGTGTGTGTGTAGTCACCCATCTTACATAACATGACTCTGGGCAACATACAATAAAAAAAACTATAAAATGACAATTAAATCGTTAATATTATTATTAAAAGAATAAGAGGGACCATTAGATATTGCATACAATGTAACCACATCATTAAATCACAATTTCCTTGAGACTCCGGAGGCTGTTAACACAGTCAAGTTGTGAGGGACCAATTATTACTAGTGCCATCATAACTGTCTTCATATAAGCACTGCTAAAGACTTTTAATGTTATATACATATGGCATTTATCCTTTGGTTATCAGGTGTTTTTAACATTTGTCCCATCACACTCTACTTCCACGTTAGGAGTTCTAATGCACAGGAACAGAATGATGTTGCCCCATGTGACTAAAGATCTCTTGTTTGGTTTTAAAAGTATTCTTGGTGCTGAGCCACGATTGGCTTTGGGATCAGTGGAATCCTGTGGGTCTTTGGGCTGTGTTGGGATATAAGCATCTGGAAAAATGATCTGAGATACAGCAGTAACTTCAGTGGGAGTACTTAAAAGTTAAGCCACCTGTTTTTAACACTGATGAGCACTTCATATCAGCAGAAAGGAACTGCAACTCAAGCATAATTTTTCTGTTCGTGTAGGATTGCCAGGAGAAGAGAATTTAGGACTGCGGAAATCCTGTCTCCCTTGGATAGGTGCTAAGACACGGATATGGTTGTACTGCGTGATTAAAATTTTGCTGACATCACATTTTATGATTTTTTTTCTCCCCTCCCCTTGGCTTTTAATTAATTGGACATTTACATGAAAGTGGAATCTTTGTTTCTTAGGAGCTCATCTGCTTCTGAACTTGTCACAAGCAGAATGGTATATTTTCAGGTGAGCAATAAGGAGAAGGAACAGATGTGCTCTTAAGAAACAAAGATCTTTTTGAATGCAAATTTAGTTCTAATAAAAGCAGGTGAAGATAAAAACAGAAAATACATTCTACAGAAAGTAATGGCATTTTTAAAAGAGACAATGGTGTCTCACAAGAGCAATCTCAGTGCGGAGTGTTAAAATTTAAAACAGAGAATAAAACATAAAAGCACAGTATAATATCAAAGGCATATGAGACTCTGGAGAGGAATGAAGTAGGAAGGATTATGATTTTATTGGCCTCAGTCCCACTGGTGAAAATATTCCTTTTATTTATTTATTTATTTTTAAAATCAAAACCAGAACCCAAAGAATTCTATTAAGCTTACAAACAGATACAGATACCGGTTTAATAAAGTATCTTTTTGGGGATAAAGACTTGGGCAAAATACACTCAAACATATTCTAAATTATTAGAAAGGTACTGGTGGGTGGCAGATAGATCTTATCCATTTGGCAAGCTTTTCTGTTAGTCATAATTAGGCTATCATATTTTTTTGCTCCTCATTGTTTGTCATCCAAATATTTGTAACCCATTTATGAAAACCTTGGTCAAAGTTAACAGTAACAGAAAAGTTTGAATACTGGAAATACTTAGTGTTCCATGGTAGTGGTATATTTGTTCTCTGCAATAACCGTATTGTAGTATCACGCAGGGTACTGGAGGAAATTAAAACTACAACTCCATGGTGAGTTGCAGATAGCAGACTGCTTGTGACTCATGAGTCCTCTCCATTTTCCCTATGAAAGTCCTAGTAGAGTCATTTTCTTTTCTGAAAAACTTTTCTCTCTCTCCTAAACTCCCCATGGGCAAGTTATTATATCTGCAAAGATGATTGCATTATGTGTGTCTGTGTTTATCTATTATTCTGAATTAATAATAGCTACTATTGGCCACTTGTGTTTCATTTACAAACAAGAAAATAATAACAGGGAAAGAGACCAAGTCTTGACTCTTTGGGCACTGAAATTATTAAACCTCTGAATGCTGTCTAGGGAGAATAATTATCCCATTGTATCATAGTCATAAACCAAAGAATTGGGGAAGCTTAAATGAAGGCGCCTATTAGATTGCTTAAAACTCAAAAGCAGCAATAACAGCTTCTCCATTCATTCAACCTGACCCAAAGGGAACATGTCTCCTTTACTGCCAGTTCATTAATGCCACAAATGGAGTATTCCCTAACCTATGTGTTCTCCCCTTACTTGTGTTTTGGATAGAACACCTACTTCATTGTTAAGACAGAATAGGGGTTTAAAAATGCAAACTCCCTACTCCTACATTGGTCAGCAGCACTTTAATACTGATACGTAGAAAATCAAGGCAGCTGATTCAGATTGTACCATGTAAAAAGGCTTACTGCGTGTGTAAAGGAGATAGGGTTGGAGTGGAATTTAAAAAAATAATGGAGAGACCATTATTCTTTTGAGTACAGAAACATTCCAGAGAAAATAAAAATGATGGCTGCCAGATGGTGGATATTGCTACTGGCCATGACAAAAAAAAAAAAATATGAAGAAAAAGCTGGGGCGGGAGGGGGGGAGCATGAAATGGATTTCAAGTAGAAAACTAAAGCGGTCTTAACCAATAAGTAACAAACTAAATGTGATTTTAATGGAATAGTGCTATTAACACCTAATTATCGGCAGTAGAAAGATCTGAGAGTATCAATAACAAGTAATTGCATTTATCTCTGCAGAAATAATGGCCCCAGTGCTGCAAGATTGACATAATAGCCACGTAGAGGAGAAAGTACTGGCAAGTATGCAAACTTTGAGAAAGATCTAAACAAGCCTGGAGCTTATGGGGACTGGAATTTGGAATCAAATCCCTCTGAATGGAATGCCTGCAGGTTGGGAACATTCTGGCCAGTATTCTATTCATATCTTTCTAAGCGACATCCTTAAAGCCTTAACCAGCAGTTCACCTGATGGAACAGGAGCAGATTGAATATATAATTCAAAAAAAAAAAATCCTTCCACATTTATGAACTGAAAATATTAACATTAATAAAAAGGGAAAACAGGAGTCCCATTTGGCATGGCTTCATTCTGTAGAAAAGCAAACATTTGCACATGGCAAATCACAAATGGATAAAAGCTCCAATGAGAACTTCATAAACCATCTGCTAGTTGCCTAATGAGGCCAGTAACTACCATTGTTTACAGTGAAACACTGGGGGTCATGGATTTTTGCTATAATGAAAGAGTCAGTGCATCACTGCTGAAAGAAAGAGAGTATTTATCCTTGCAGAAGGCTAATTATAAATACAATAAAAGAACAAATTATTCTTCCCCAAATCTGCTCAGGTCTATAGAGAAATTGAATTTGGAAGGCAACATACAAATCATGTAAGCCTGTTGTTTTCTATTGATCCTATGTTCTGATGACACAAACTAAATAATGGCTTTTTTCTTCTTTCCATAATCTTCAATAATTATTTTCTTTTAAACCTTAGAAGCACCATGTTCTTTGCACAATGTTTTGAATGTAGATATTTTTTATACAGGTGCCAAGGTTTTTCCCTCTTCATTGCAACAAAAGGGCCAATTCTATTTGTGTTGACATGGTTAACCACAAAGCATAATATTATCTATTTATTTAATTTTAACATGTACAGTACACGTAGGAGCCAGAGATGGTTTACATAGTATTTCTCTCATTTCTGTGGTGGGTTGAACTGAGAGAGTGAATGAGCTTTTGTGTCTGACAATGGACTTAAATCTGCATCTTCCAAACCCTATTTATTTATTTCAATAAATCTTACAGAAAAAAATAAACACCTAAAGGGATAATGGACAGAAAACAAAAGTAAAGCATTCTTCAAGTTAAGATGAACTTGTGAATATTTTAAAAGGTTTTTTTTTTTAGCAACAATATGGAAGTAGTTTATCAATGTGATTTATCAGTACTTTCTTCCTGGATATTTTTCAACTTCTCAGTCTTGCCTGCAGCCCTGATTTCCAGATCTAAGTACTACTCTGTGGTGACCCAATTTAGCTTTTCAAAATATATATTACTTAAATATTCCATTTATGTAATGTCCACCAATACAAAATAGTGATTAAGATGTTGGACTAGAAACATCTTACTCAACCATAGAAACTCGCTAGATGATTTTGTGCTAATCATTCTCAGTCCAACTTACCTTACTTATTTATTTACTTATTTTATATGCTGCCTATCTCACTAATAAGGTTACTCTAATAGGGAAAATCAACTGGAAGAAAGATTAGATATAAATCTAAACTAATGCTATTATGGCATATTATTCAAACTGATAATGTAAAGACTGAATTTAAAGCTAAAAGGAAGCCAATATGTAATGTAGAAAAATATAGAAACAATTAGGTTTTTGATCAGTCTGATCTGTTTCAGGTGATCTTTAAGAACCAATCTGTAATCAAATCTTCAGTCTAAAAAAAATCCTGCAATTTACCTGTAGGGATTAAGCTGAATCATTTCTTAACGATTTAAAAAAATATATTCCATTATTAAAATGTTTCAAAATCATGAGAGTCATGATACAAAGATTCCTCAGGAGATTCTGTAAGACTACAGATGTAAATTTCCATTTTGACTGCCGGAGAACTGAAGGAATCAATGTTTCATATACTAACTGGAAAACTGTAGATGACTTGCATTCTGGGGGAAAAACCCATAAAGTACAATTATGGAATTCAGAACCAGATTGTGTGATCTTTCAGCATCTCTTCCAAGTTGGTGATTTTACCCTCTTCCTGTAAGCAAGTTTCCCTTTTCAGTATATTGTTTGAACATTCCTATTCAAAACCTTGAATTTGTTGGTAGTCTTTACAAAGCTGCTCTATTTTACAGAGTACAAATGATGGCTTTAGGAGCAACCAATTGCCATGATGATTTTAGAAGGAAAGAACTATAGCTTCTCTCATATCTCGGTAGGGAATCATAGCATTTGTTTATGTGTCCATGCCTGTACTCGGAACAATGACAGACATCCTTTTGTGGCTGGAAACGGCATTGTTTTTATTATTTTTAGCTGATATAAATGGCACAAGTCTTGGTAGTGATGTGGTAACATTACAAGGAGAGTAGGCCAGGAATATGGAAAATTTTGGCAGCTCCCATGCTAGTGGTAGAAATCCCCCCAAATCTCACAATTTTTACAATGTTAAAAACAACGTATAAAAGATAAGCATAAACAGAATCTTGTTTTACATTATATCAACCATATGTTCAATCATCTCTTTCTTTGTCACTTTCTAATATATCAACAATTATCATAGTATTTCAAATACATTTATTTTTGTGACCTGAGCCTTTTCGATATTGCTCCCTCCTCCCTGTCCCCAGATGGGGCCACAGTCCCCCACCTCCTTCATATCTTGCACATTACTACCTTTTTCACCACCTCCCCTATTTTCGTCCTCTAGAAGAGAACTATGTTTTTTAATCCACTGTATTAATTCTAATTCTGTTTCCCTCCCAAAAAATCAACATTCCCTCTGGCAATAACCATCTAAACCAAACTCCTTTGTTGTATAATTTCTTTGATAAGGACGAATACTTCCTCCTTTTTTCCCTTATTTTTTTCGGAATTTGCTTAAGGATGGTAATTTCTTTATCTTTATATTTTAATGGTCCCTCCCTTTGGGCCCATAGCACCTCATTCCTCGTAGTCCTCCAAAGAAACTTAACATGTACCTCCCTTGGAACATTATGTGTTCTGGCATATGCTGAATTAATCCTGTAAACCAGATCCATATCCCACCACAACCGTTCTTTATTTCTCTTAATATATTCTGCTAAAATTGTACTCATAATATCCTTAAGGTCTTCATTTTCTGTCTCTGGTAGGTTCTGGAATCTGAGAAAAAAGGACATTCTTTCAAGTTCTATTTTTGCCATAAAATTTTCCAGTTCTAAATTTCCCTTCTGGACTGCCTTAACCTCCTCCCCCAATCCAGCTGCGCCCTCCTCCAAAACCCCAATTCTTTGTTTATTTTCTGTTAAATGTTGTTGTACAGCTCTGAGTTCATCTTTAAGATCTGTCACCTCTTTTTTCAACTCATTTTGACCCCTCATAATTTCCTGAAACATTTGGTTAACAGATAGTACTTTTGAGCTCTCTCCAGTCCCTTCTTGTTGTAACAATGAAGTAATCTTCATCTGCTGCATGCTTGGACTGGAGGTGGCAGAGGCAGGAGCCGAGAATGATTTGCCCATTGGAGGTTTTTTGGGCCCCATTTATCTGCGTTCAGAGGTGATAAGTCTTTTACAAAGAGAATGGCGTCAGTGGAGCGCGCAGCTGTGTCGGTCCCAGGCGGCAGGCAAATCCAAAGGTAAAAAGTTAGTTCTCCTTCACAGTTCCAAGGCACGAAGGTACATCAGAAACAAAAAAAGTCAAATAGTCAGAATTAATCAGGAAAACCACGTAACGGGAGAGGTCCAGAGCGCCTTCAGAGGGGGTATTAAGACAATTACCAGAGATTTTTTTTCCCGGAGGTAGTTTTAAAAGGCAGGCTACATTTAAAGGTACAAAAACAAAGACAAGGGTCACCATCTTGGCTCCTCCTTTTGCAGGCAGAAGAACAAGGAGTTCCATAAAGTTTTTTTCCTTTTAAGAAAACAGCTCAGCAGTCACCTCTTGCAGCTGTGATATCAATCATTCTCAGATAGTTAGTACAAGTGGCAAGTCAGTCTTTATTCTCTCTCCATTCCAATATAGAGATAGTTCAAATGCCGCTTTGTCCGAGGGGGGGGGTAAATAGAAAGAAACACCCCCCTCTAATCTTCCAGTTTCAAATGGATTGAACAAAACCTTACAATAGTCTGCTGCTTATCCGTTAACGATGATTAAGGAGATTAGGGCGGATCTCTCCCCACTGGCATTTCAGCTGCTCTTCTTTCGCTTAACTCTTTCCTCCCAGAGCCCATTCGGTGAAAGGTCAGACAGCCCGCAGCTGCCTCATGCCCCCCCTCTGCTCCTCAGCTCCTGAGGCGAGGCTGAAAACACCCCCGCCGGTTGCCGCCGAGTCTGGGGGATTCCAGCAAGCTGCCCTGTGGCAGAAGACCCCTCCAGAGCCCCCTGTGCTCCTGAATGGAGCCCACCAGGGAGACGAGCAGTGGACAACACGTCCGTCACCTACAGGAACCGGAAGTGATCCAAACACCTCAATTTTATTATTTATTTTAAAAAGGGGGAGGAACCACTTCAATTTAGAAGTTTGCCATCAAATTTTGTAGCTAGAATGGTTTACAAATTGCTTAGATGTGGTTATGACAGACAAAATAGCAATTTTGGAGGCATGCTGCATTTAAAGACCATACAAACATTTTAAAGTACTGTCTGCTAAAAAAAAACAATGAGAACAGTAAATCTATGACAGCAGAATATGAAATTGTCTCAATCTATGCTTAATATATAAATACCTATTCTTCCAGAAAGAGAACTGATTCCAAAATATCACATTCCAAAAAGTTCTCATCTCTCTGCCTACTAGGAAGCCCATGGCAATATGCAACTTACATGATAGGATGGTTCAGAGTTGATTCCTGTTCAAGTAATTTCTCACAGTGTGTCTCCATAGGTTGTGTTATGGGACAACATATTCAGCCCTGAATTCTAAGAAAACAATAGCTTTATGCACGCTGGACAACTTGCACTAGCCTGCAGTGGTGAATATTTGTGCATTTTGGATGAATTGTTTATATTACGTGCATAAAAAAGAAACTATTGCAGTTATGAAAAAAATGACACGGTAAGATAATTAATAATGGTTCTCTATTTTTTCATTTTAAATGTGTTAGGAAATACCAAACCATATCTTTTAACTTCATACGCCCAATTTTACTAAATTAGAAACTGCTATCAAGCCACTAGAGAATTTGTTAGATTGTATTTTATAAAGAACATAAGATAAAGATCTTGCATTGTAATTAGATAATCAAAATATAAGCCACATTAGAATAATGACTTGGTCCTGGTCTCCCTTTTTCTCCTTGTGCCTATTTAATTGTTTTCTCTATAAAGTGCATGAGACAATACTTATTTACCTAAATTACAGGGAAATGTGTGGGGATGTACTTATCTAAATTATAGGAGTCCTTCAAGGATTAATTAGTTAATTAATGTTTGCAAACTACTTGAAATGGGGGAAATGTAGTCAGTGAATGTCAATTATTAAATCACAGGTTTATCTAGCTTTGCAACTGAACCCCTAATAAAGTAAGTTACATAATAGTCTCAGGTTTGAAAAGCCACTCTTACTGTCTAAAAGATATAAAGGTTTTAATTAGCAACAGTTCTGGAAAGTGCTTTTCAAGAGAAAAATACTACTAAATATTATTAAGGTTTTCCCTGAAGAAAACAATAACAAAATATAAACTCTCAAGATATAACTGCTATTCTGGGATCTATTACCTAAGGGTTTATTCAGTGGGAATATTAAGTGTATTTGACAAGTTTTTCCTGCAAATAATTATATTTATTGCATAAATGGTAAAAAGCAAAAACTGTGTGCAATATAAGTGCTATAATTTTAAACAATGTTCAAAAGCAGTAGATTAAAGAACCATTCCTATTGAAAAAAAACCTAATGTATCTTAAGGCACTGCTGCAAAGACACTTTTAACATATATTATTCTGACTCTGCAGTGCATAGTAATGCTGAATTCTTAATGCTACAGTGGAAATAAAAGGGAACAGCAGAGGATTTAATCCAGTCTCTTATGGTTGCAGCTTTACATATGAGACATTCCAGTATACTTAACAGAATTCCTTTTCTTGGCTATAAACACAGAGATGCCTAAGGTTCTCTTGAATGAGCAGGAAGTCTCACATCCCCATTATCTTCCACTTGCTTTGACTCAGAACGTGAGTTCCTTGCATTGAGGGGGGAAAAGGGGAGAGGGTGATGGACTTAGGTGCAAAAAGTCTCCCACTCAGTGCTTTTGCTGAAGCTCCCTTAACATGGCTTATATGATTGAAATTGACAATTGAAGAGAGAAGCCATAGACTTTATTAATCCTCTGTCCCTATCTTTAAGTTCCTGGTTTTTTTTTGGGGGGGGGGGAGGGTTGCAAAACTGATACTGTATTAAAAAGCAGTCTTCTTCAAGATGAACTTAACTTTTGCCAGTTTTATGGACATTTTCATTTAGCTATCTGGCTAATAGTATGGAAGGAGCTTGACATTGTTCCTGGAGACAGAGAAATTATTCTAGCCTAAAGCCATGATATTACCTGGAGATTTCCCTTTCAAGTATTAACTGATTCTGCTTAGCTTCTGAACTCAGTAAAATCCATCAAATAGTGATATCATGCATCTATATGATGCAAAGGATGGGTTTCTTATCATTTCCTCTTGAATGTAAGGGGACAGGTAATATGATAAATACTCTTATGAAAAGTTCATGACTGAAATTATGGCTTGTATGGTTCTGATTGATGCTTGAATAACTACAAATGCTGTAAAATAAATAGCTGAGCTGATATAAACTAAATAAACCTGAAAAAAAGTTCTAGTCTGCAAAACTTTAGTATTGATTCCAAGAAAACAATATGTGTCCATATACGGTAATTACTGAAAGTTTTACCTGGATATATACATTAAATGTCTACAGGAAATTTTTAAAAAATCAAATGAAAACTTCTATTTACATATTTAATGGTGCCTGTGTTATTAATCCATTCTCTTAATTCTTCCCCAGTACTTGAAAATTACAACTCAGTTGGACTCCAATACAGAGGATTGTTTTATAGAAAAACATACATTTTAGGTATTGAATTGATTCATAGAACATGTATGCCAGACCCTATCCGGACTTTCTGAAGCTAGTAGAGGAATTAATGTACAGTTTTTTCTTATTCAGATATGGAAATTGTACATCATATAATTGATTGCAAGAAAAGAAAATAGTAAATGAGATATCTGCATTGAGCCTGCATTATTTATTTTACAGATCGTATAATTACAAAGATTCTTTAGATTAGAGTGTGTATTACTTGCAGTGACGTGCGGTGAGGTTTATGGCTGGTGAGGCTGGTGACGTCATCAGGAAGGCGGGGAATGGGACCACGTGTGCTGGAAGCTCAGGCTGTCTCAGCCTCCAGCACACGTGATCCCATTCCCCACCTTCCTGAGCGTGCTCCGCCGGCTTGCGCTCCACAGTCCTCGAAAGCGACTGGGGAACGACGAGAACCTTCCTGCCTCTGCTGGACTTTGCGTGCTCCTCGCGACTGCATATTGCAGTCACGAGGAGCGGACGAAATCCAGCAGAGGCAGGAAGGTTCTCGTCGTTCCCCAGTCGCTTTCGTGCCTTTGTCATCCGGGAGTGCCGACAACATTTCTGCCTCCGCCCTCCGCAGCTCCCAGGCGTGCCCGGACGGAGGTAGCCAGAATGGCGCCGAGGCAGTCCGGCAGGTGAGCGACCGAGGATCAGGCTGCCTCGCTCGCTCTTTCGTCCACCCGGACCGCCTCGGCGTCGCTGTGGCTACATCCGTCCGGCCGCACCCAGGAGCTGGGGAGGGCGGAGGCAGAAATGTTGTCGGCGCTCCCGGATGACGAAGGCACGAAAGCGACTGTCGGGAGCGCCGACAACATTTCTGCCTCCGCCCTCCGCAGCTCCTGGGCGCGGCCGGACGGATGTAGCCACAGTGATGCCGAGGCGGTCCGGGCGGACGAAAGAGCGAGCGAGGCAGCCTGATCCTCGGTCGCTCGCCCGCCGGACTGCCTCGGCGCCATTCTGGCTACCTCCGTCCGGGCGTGCCCGGGAGCTGTGGAGGGCGGAGGCAGAAATGTTGTTGGTGCTCCCGGATGACGAAGGCACATGCCTTCGTCATCCGGGAGCGCAGACAACATTTCTGCCTCTGCAGCTCCCGGGCGCGGCTGGACAGATGTATATAATATACTATTATTTCATGAAGAGAAGTGAGGCTCTGCCTCCCCTCCCTTTCCTGACCGCACGTCCCTGATTACTTGGAGAAAAGGTTACTTTTTCATGCTATAATAAATTTATCTCTTTTTACATAGTAGGGCAAATTCAGTGTTTGAAAGCCAGAATCAGCTAATAGGAATTTTCCCTCTGCTTTTTCTATCATATATGGTAGGTAGTCTCATGAAAATGATAATTAAAATGTGGTTTATTGAATTAAACTGGTATGTTGTTGTATAAAATTTGTATGAAAAGCATATATGTAGTACCATTTAGATTTAGATTGCTTGACATTCTCTGGACAATATCCTTTAACATCCTTCACTTTCTATTATTCTTCACTTTTTGTTTTTCTACTGTACCATTAACAAGCAGATTCGTATGATCTTTCTGCACTGATTAAGTTATTTGTTGCACTGAACAAAGTATAGAGCCCATTTATTGATCCATCAGGTCCATTTCAAGCACTTCAGCTCTGACTGGAAGATTAGTGGATCCCTAGCAGACTTCAATAATGCATTGTGTATTCTATGATTGCGAAAAATGATCATAAAGATCTTGATCACAAAACTCCTGAGCAATATCTTTCTTTTTAAGAAAAGGAGAAATTACTTCATTGCACTATTTGAAGAAAAAGTGATAAAAATTATCTAAAGAACATAGCTATTCCTATGTTTTTGAGCTATACCTAATTTGTGCTTCATTAAGACAAAAAGTAAAAAGCATGGTGGTTCTCCTCGTTAGAACATTGGATTGCAGATTAGCAAGCCCGCATTTGACACCCTAGTGCTGCCGTGAGGAAAGGTGAGCTGTCATCCTTTGCTCCAGCTCTAGCCAGGGGCATGAAAAGAGCCCCCAACTGGACATCGCCTGGGCAACGGTGATGTCACCACCTAATCTTTTCAACCCAGAAGTGCCTCTGTGCTTCTGACACGAGTACAAAGGGCAAAAAGTAGAAATTGGGAACTTTTGATAAAATAAAATTGCAAAGATTATGGGAAACAACTTGTGCATAACTGATCATACTGAAGAAAAGAAAGAAAACTATATCCCCTGATTTCTTTCAGAAATAAGATGGAAGATGCTAATACATTATTGGAATACCTCAGTTAAATAAAAAAGCTTCAGTATATCATTATTTAATATATCTACTATTATCCATTGTTTCTTTTTTTGTATTTTTCTTTGTTTAATGTGGTGATGAAAATAAATAACAAGATATTGATTAATAGACTTATTAAAAATAGATGGACAAATTATCATATTGGTAGAAAGACAGTACATAGCTTGTACTCTAATGTGCATAGGCCTTGGGGGAGTGGCAAATGATGAAATATGGATTGTGATATCACAAAACATGAAATCATGACACAAGTATGAAAGATGCAAAACTTGTGCTGTAATAATTTAACATACATTTGATCATTTTGAGGTCATATTGATTAGGAAAATGTGCCAATGATTACTTGACAAGATATAATGTATATTGAAAGAAATGAAAATGTCTTTTGTTTGATTCTGCCCACTTTGTTACATAGAAATGAAAGTTGTGTATGATAGTATAAACAAAAAACTAACCTAAACACAGTAGAATGGGGTATATGTAGTAAAGAAATTAAGAAGTGCATTAATAAAGAAATAGGGTGGAGAATGATTGATGCACGAATGTAGATTTAATTCAAATGTGAGGTCAAAAGTCACACAGAATGAATGAGGACCAAATTCTAAAAAATGTATGAAGAAGTAATTCATAAAGAAGGGTAACCTAGTAGGAAGTCATACTCAGATGGAGCATAGAAAGAAATAAAAGTAAGACAGAGAAATGTACAAAACAGTTGTATGGGCAAGATGAAAGCGAACAAGGGCACTATTAATAAATCAAGAGTGGCCATAACCACATGACTGAAGTCCACATATATTTTCTACTTGCATTGTGAGATATATATATTCTATCCACAATTCTGGTTATGTATTTATGTATATCTGTTACAGTATAATGATACTATAACGGCATGATAAATTATCAATAAATATGGGAAATATCAGTATTATATTGTTTTTCTTTGCCATCTTTTGCTTACCTTTATCCCCAGTATTTCTTATTCATTTATATGTATATATTGCACTAAATCTGGGCAGTGTACAAATAGGTGTAAAATCTCTATATAAATATAATAGGAGAAGGCAGTTGAAAACAAGAATAAAATAATTAAAAATAAAAAGCTAGGGAGAGGCTTCAGGGCACTAACCAGCCCTATGGCTGAATGGTCCTCTGCAGGCCACAGGTGAGTAGGGGGTCTTCAGATATTTCCAAACCACCAGGAGACTGGGAGTCCTTTTCATATCTGTGGCGAAATGTTCCAAAGGACCGGAGCAACGGTGGCGAAGATTCTTTTCCTGGACCCCACCAATCAAAATCCTTTAGCTGACAGGGTCATGTTTAAATTATACCTACATTTGCTTTGTAAATGTTAATTTCAGTACTAGGAAGTGAAGGGGGTAAAAGCAAGATAAGGCAGGAATAGAATAGAATGACCAGTGTTGACTTGCAACATAAATGGCAACATTTTTTTTTTAAATTTGAGTAATGTAAAGAAAACAACCATATATATTGTTGCCATTAAAATAACTACTATCTTGCCACAAACCTATCTTTGCAGTATTGAGTACTAAGATTTGTAACTCCAAACTAGGCAGCTACTTTCCCTTGTTTCTTCTTATAGAAAGTGGAGCTTTGGGGTAACAGCAGGCATTTTAATTGTTGCAATCTGGCACGCAATAATCTCATTTATATGCCACATCAGTCTCTATCATTTGTGAATACAGACTTTGGGAAGAATTGTAGCCTAGATTACTATATTGAGAATGGGTAGATTTTGTCACAAGATATAATAAATTGATTAGCTTTTTGTATATTTGATTAACTTTTGGGATATACATAAGTGTGGGTGTTTGTACATTAAAATGGATAGCTTTTAAAGGGTTTTTTAAAATAAATTGAATGAGCCGATTGTATGGAAAATTCCAGAGCGCTAGGCTGTGGTATATTGTACTACCATAACTATTCTCAAATTTCCTAAGAAGGGACTAGATAGATGAATCATAATAGTGAATGAGCACACAAGCTTATGGAAATATTGAGTGTTTGTTCTCCTTAATTGGTCTCTGATTTTTTAAAGTAATTGCTATTTTTGAAATGAAATACTGTGGGATTTCTATTTGTTCACAGACAGGATTTCCCAGAACTGATGGCACTATTTTTTTCCCCTCTGCGCTTTCCATTATTCATATCAACCACTGAGCTACAACTTGTGATCTAGTAGAATTAACACTAGGCATATTGGCAGTATGTCAGCGTTAATTTAATACGGCTTATCCCAATATATGAATGTCTATTGCTCTCCTTCTACCAAAACTTCAGCAGAGGGGTAGAGGTCACAACTCCCAGATTAAAGTTCTGAAAATTGCACCTCAACACATCTGGGGAATACCAAACTGGATGATGCAGTCTATTAGTCTCCAGTACTGACTTCTTCCTGCTTGTTACAGGACTACTAACTTTGTCTTCCTATTAAAGCTAAGCTTTGTGTTGAAATACATCTCTTTGCTGAGAGCACATCTATAAATAATTCACTGCCCTGTCCGTAAACAAAAAAATAATATAAAGTAAAGACATTACGGTGAAGAAAAACAGTTTTCTCAGTTCTGGTTTCAGTGTGATCTGTGGGTATTTCACTATTCCGGCAGCAACTTGAGAAAACATGAAGTCTTCTGGAAAATAGAAGCTATCTCCTTAGGTACTGAATTGACAGGAAAGTTCTCACAGGTCTATAATCACAGGATTCTCTGTGTGTGGGATGGTGGTAATCGGAGCCGAGAATTATTAGATTTTCACGACCAAATCTACCGAAAAACTGTAGAATGGGAGAAATACGTTGTTTATTTGGGAAAAGTTGCGCACGTCTCACCTTTCCCCCCCTTTTGGGACGTACGGTCCTTCCTCCCTCCCCCCCCTTTTTTTTCCCAAGCAACTTTTTAAAAAGTCACTAGGAGAACTTGCGCTGCTCAGTTCTAGCCCCCCCCCCCCTTTCCGTCTCTTCCAATCTGCCCCACTCTTGGTTCTCCTCCCCTCCCTCCCCCCTCCCCCTACCCCCCCCCCCGGGATGTGCGTGCTCGCGCGTGCCTCTTCCTCCCCGCGCAGCACATTCTTTTGCAGGACGGGGGCTCTTCCAATCTTCCCTTCGAGTAGCGGGGTGGCACAGAGAGGGTTAACGCTCAGGAATGCACCCGCCAGGAATGTGCATGCAGATGAGATGGATGCTAATCTCATGCTAATGAGTGGCCGCCGCCGCTCGGGACTGAGCCGGTTCTCCCCCCCTCCCCCCCGGAACATAAGTAGCACCTCGTCTTAGCCTGGACCCCCTGACCCCCTTCTGCCAATACGGAATAAGGCCCGAAGGCGGAGGCTCTGTCCAGACATGGTGGGCTGAAACTCGGGAGAATTTCCTGGCCCATTGCACGGTTCTGCCTCCCTCCACCCGCCCAGATCTCCAGGGGAAGGAGGGGGGAGTCTTTTCCCGCTTCCCTCCTTTTCTTTCTTGTTTGCTGTCCCTATGGAGCAACTAAACCCCGATTTCGACCATGCCTAGAAAAATGGGGAATGGGCAATTGCCCTTACCCGACGGCTGGGAGGAGGCGAGGGATTACGATGGGAAAATCTTCTACATCGACCACAACACCAAGCAGACCAGCTGGATCGACCCTAGAGACAGGTGGGTGTAGATCGCCTCTCCAAATCCCAGTGCGCGAAGAGGAGGGGGTTGAACGGGGGGGGGGAGGAGGAGGAGAAGTGGGAAATTGGCGTCAAGCGCATTTGTCGTCCTAACTTTAGGAGGAGTTGAGTTTGTTCCCCCCCCCACCTCTCTAGTCCCCTCCCCGGTATAAAGGAGAGTCTCACATAGTTACATAATAAAGATAGTGACAATAACAACAACAACAACAACCTGCAAGGCAGAAAGGGGAAGTGTTCCCTTCCGCCCCAGCATTATCTTGGAAGGAGAAGAGGGTGGTAGCATGTAAGCTTGTGTATTTCTGGCATGCGTTGTCTGGCAAGGGTGTGTATTGGAGACAATGACTTGGAGGGAAAGTGACTCTGTAGGCTGCAAAGTGAGAAAGAGAGTCGTAAGAAAAGGCAAGGCAAGAACTCCGGTGAACACTCTCTTTCTTCTGACTGGAACCAAACACGGATCAATTGGTCAATCCAGATTTTATTTAATGAGCGTGTTGAAATGTTTCCCACCAGACTATGATTTGCCTATAGAACTGAAAATGAAGTTCTCTCCTTAAGTGAAATTATGGGATTTTAAAAAACAAGTTCTGATTTTTTTTTAAAAAAAATATTTAATTTTCATAGAAGTTCTGCAATGTCTCTCTGTGGCTATTAAAAGAATTGGGTCAAGTTAGAGGATTTTTGAACATGGTTTTCTCTTTACGTACTACAGCACAAAGAAAAAGGATGCTGGATCTCCAGAGATAGTGGTATTCTGGGTTTTGAAAATTTGGTTAGACTATAAACCATCTCCCTGATGAAAAGGTAAAATATATTTAACAAATCCTCTAGGTACGCAATTAAAAGGGTGAAATTAGTTAGGCCATTTGCTCATCTGCTTTTGGGACTGAAGATTTGGACTGTAATGGGTTTTAACGTTTTTATTTTTCTAAAAATCTGGCTTATTCCAGACAAAAGCATGTTGCCTTGTTCTGAGTCTCAGATTTGTACCATCTCATCCTTTTCAAGGTGAAGTCCTTGTAATGAAATTGAGAGAAGTCTAATCAGGCCTGGCACTTGAGTTTTTAGAAGTAGGCCTCAACAGAATCCTTTTCTCTCTCCTGATCTCTCCAGATTATAAAAAGAGAGATTTATTAAAATAAGAGAGGAAGTTTAAACATTTATTTAAAAATAGAGGGGAAAGTCTATATTAATTTTACAATAGAATGCCTCATGTTTAATACTTTTTATGAAAGTAATTTTCTTTTAATTGCGACCATCACAATTAAGTGATACTGAAATCTAAGATTACTTAAATTAAGGAAAATATTGCTCTAGTATATACTATAATATTCATTAACATACATAATTCTTCACTCACTTTTCAGACTTAGGTGCTGCTTATCTTTATTAAACGAATAAAATCCAGTATCACTTAACTAATAAAAGCCATTAGAAATTTATGTCACAAACTATGCTGAATGATTAATGAAGGACTTGTTTTAAATTTCCTGCTTGAAATAAGAAAGGGTAGCTGTGACATTTCTGATAGTATCAGAGTCATGTTGCTTCTATATGAAAGTTTGTTATATGCCTTGCTGCAATGTCAGAACTTCTTCCCTGATGAATGGGTTAATAAAATGGATTTATATTTAGAAATATTGATAGGACAATTTACATTACATTGTTTCTGAAAGCTTAGAAGAACTTCTTAAACAAAATAGGAGCAATCCTTGACATGATTGGGTATTCAAGTATACACATACTTAGTATTTTAACTTATTTGGCATTTTCAGTTGGTTCATTTTAGCTGATCTCACAACTTTTTATAGACTAAGCATATTTTTTTCTGAAAACAAATGCAGCATATGGTGCACATTCAGATTTCTTGATATTCAGACTAAAACCAAATACTGATTTGTTATGTTGACTCTCCTAAAAATGCAACTACAACTAATCCTACTTCTGGTTTTCTTTTCACCTAGAAGAACTACAAATACAACTCTATAATCATGTGTTTTTTTTTCAATAAAGGAAAGACATATAACATATTTTGTGATACTGAGGCTTGAAATAACTACTATTTCATTAATGTCCTTATTTCAGAAGGCTTGAGACATTTTCAGTCCTTAGCTTGACTGTATTTTCTTTCAGAAAAGCTAATGAAGTGAAGTCCTTGTTTAAATAGTGTAGGAGACAGTGTTTGGAGTAACTCTATTAATGCCTGTCAATCTCTTTACTCACTGTTACAAAACAAACAGAAAGAGGTTGTACTTGGTACTTGAGATAATCGATAACTAATGTATAGGTCTTGACTTCAGACAAAATTATATACAAAAAGAAGGAAAAGTAGGCAATTCATTCCCTTTTATCTGAATTTAATATATACATAGTTTGATACTCATTCTTCTATAATACACAGTCTATTTAACAGGCGAACTTCCTATTTTAATTCTATATGATTAAATTTGAAATTCAATCTTATGGTTATCATGCAATTTACCCCTAAGAAAATATACACAACTATATACCATTATGCAGGTTTGTTTTGTATGGTTACACAGAAGTAAAGAATCTACTCTCAACCCTTATACACAGGTATATTGGATCATATTTGTAGATGCAAACTTATTCGCACTAGTGTCATTGTGATTATTATAATCCATTCTATCTGAGGCTGCTTTATAGATGACATGGAAACACCACCATTGCAGCAGCTTGTATTATTATGAATCCATTGTGATTTTTTTTTAAACTACACTGATGCTGGAACTTCACTGATTATCAGTTTGCTTTGAAATAAATTCAAAGTGCTTGTTTCACTTTTAAAACCATGGCTATTGTAGTTTACGACCCAAAGCAATCTTTGGAATTGCTTTGATCCAACTATTTATGCCCATACAAAATACCAGGTTAAAAAAAGGCTTCCTTAGAATCCTATCACTTGGGTAAAGTAAGCTTTAGGGACTTGAAGGTGGGACATTTCAGGTGCTGCTCCTGTTCTTTGAAACATCATTTCTCCTAAGAATTGGACTTTGGGGTAGATGAATTGATTGTGCCTTTGGTTTGAATTGGGTTTGTTTATTGGGAATATGAATTGTCTGTTACTTATTTTATTTTTATGTATACTTCAAGCCTTATTGTATAGAATACAGCAGTGATGCTGAACCTTTTCGGCACTGAGTGCCGAAAAGGGAGCACTTCGCGTGTGCACATGTGCACACACTCATCTGGGCCATGACCAGGAAGAGGAGCTGCCCAGCTGGCATGCGCAGAATGGAAAAAGAACTTCTGTTCATTTTCCAGCAAGCAAGTCTTGCACTGATCAGCTGGCCGGTGCGCATGCTCACGGCAGAAAATGGAAGACCAAGTCTTTGCTGTTTTGGCACCGCTGCACGCAGAAAGGCCAGCTGATCATCACGTGCACATGCGCACCAGAAACCCAGAAGAGGAATGGGCGATGCCACACGTGCCAAGCGACATGGGTTCGCATGCCACTTTGGGCACGTGTGCCATAGGTTCACCGTCACGGGAATAGGGCATCTATGTCACTCAGAATTGATTATATTAGGCACAGAACCTGTAATTGGAATGTGTATAGTTAGTCCTCAGCTTACATCCATGCGTTTAATGATGGTTCAAAGTTGGGATAGCCTTGGAAAACGTGACTAATGACCTGTGCTTGCACTTTAAACAGTCAAACCAGCCCCAAGATCAAATGATTGCACTTGTGGTGCTTGGCCACTGACTTACATTTATGACAGATTGCAGCATTCTGTAGCCACAAAGTTTGCAACATTTTTGCCAGCTTTCAGCAAAAAAAATTGTTCATTTTTTGGATTCACTTAATGATCATGTGATTCATTTAACATGATTCACTTAACGATCACAATAAAAATTACCAGAAAATCAGCTCCAACTTGATTCATGATTCCAGTTATTTAGGATAAAAATTCCACTCCCAATTATGGTAATAAATTGAGGGCTACCTGTCTTGATGTCTGGAGCTACTATAATAAAGACCAGATCCATCCCAAATCTTCTTTTTAAAAGTAGTTGTTTTTGTTGCTAGAATTACTTTTATGATGGGGTGTTCAGGTTGCATTGAGGGCCCTATTGCCATATAATATTTGGCATAAATCTGAGCCATTTCTAATAGAAAGTTAAAATATTCTTCCCTTCATATAATATTGTGTTTCCCTGAAAATAAGACAGGGTCTTATTTTCTTTGACCCCTGAAATAAGCGCTTGGCCTTATTTTCGGGGAGGTCTTATTATTTTTGAGGTGCAGGAGTGGCGAGTGTGGTCACCTCATGGCTGCTGCTGTGTTGCAATATTTTGGGGGAGGGCTTATTTTAGCGCACGCACTCAAAAGCCCAATTGAGCTTATTATCCGGAGAGGTCTTATTTTCGGGGAAACAGGGTAGAAATGTAGTCAATTCCAATGCAACAAGTTCATAGTGGTTTCAATAAAATCAACTATTTCAGAAATACATGTATATTTTGACCCCCATATGTGCAATATTAAAAGTATGCCACTTGATTCAGTGTCTCTTGGTGGCTCACAACAATAAAAAATTACAATCAAATCACTGAAATGTAAGAGATAAAAGAAAAAAATATGGCACGCACAATAAAGTCTTATTTTCTCTTTCCAAAGGCCTGGGTGAACTGCCAGGTCCTCGTGGCTGTTCTAAATAACTTGTTTCAGAAGGCAAGTGCTGCTATAGACAAGGCAGATTTCTAGAGTCTGGATAAATGACATGTTTAACTGAAGAAACCCAGAGTACACCAACCCTGCAGAATCAAATTAGTCAAATTATGTGTTATCTTGTTCAGTGGTAGTAACTGTGAGAGGGATCTGGGAGTCCTAGTGGACAACCATTTAAATATGAGCCAGCAGTGTGCTGCAGCTGCCAAAAAAGCCAACTTAGTTCAACATAAACAGAGGGATACAATCAAGATCATGTGAAGTGTTAATACCAATTTATAATGCCTTGATAAGGCCACACTTGGAATACTGCATTCAGTTTTGGTCACCACGATGTAGAAAAGATGTGGAGACTCTAGAAAGAGTGCAGAGAAGAGGAACAAAGATGATTAGGGGACTGGAGACTAAAACATATGAAGAATGGTTGCAGCAACTGGGTATGTCTAGTTTAATGAAAAGGACTAGGGGAGACATGATAGCTGTGTTCCAATATCTCAGAGGTTGCCACGGAGAAGAGGGAGTCAGACTATTCTCCAAGGCACCCGAGGATAGGACAAGAAGCAATGGGTGGAAACTAGTCAAGAAGAGAAGCAACTTAGAACTAAGGAGAAATTTCCTGACAGTTAGAACTGCAAATTGTTCAGTGGAACAACTTGCCTCCAGAGATTGTGAATGCTCCAACACTGGAAGTTTTTAAGAAGATATTGCATAACCATTTGTCTGTAGTGTTTCCTGCCTAGGCAGGGGGTTGGACTAGAAGACCTCAAAGGTCCCTTCCAACTGTTATTCAATTTCTATTTCTATTTTTATACCATAAATAAGCACGCCATCCACATTTCTAGTCACGCCCTTCCAAATGCAATGTCTTCTATCTCTCAGTATCTCCCAATCTTTTAACCAAACTAAGCAGCAAACCAGAAAATACACTTAAATCTGATAAGGCTAAACTTCTTTCCTTGGCATAACGTGGAACTATATACTTAGCTCTTGGTTGTTGTTTTTTTACCTTACCAAACAAATTTAGATATCTCTTTCTGCCGTTTTTTTAATAAATAGTCAAAATACATGTTGTTTGTAAAGGAATAGCATTCTGAATATTCTAGAGCAAGGGTTGAACTCATGATTTATTATATCTGCTAAAAAACTGCCGTTTTGGGGAGTACCTTTGTTTTTTTTTCTATATTTTTTATTTTTTGCATATCTGTCTGCTATTTAGAATAGAATAGAATAGAATAACAGAATTGGAAGGGACCTTGGAGGTCTTCTAGTCCAACTCCCTGCCTAGGCAGGAAACCCTACACCACTTCAGGCAAATGGTTATCCAACATCTTCTTTAAAACTTCCAGTGTCACAACTTCTGGAGGCAAGTTGCTCCACTGATTAATTGTTCTAACTCTCAAGAAATTTCTCCTTAGTTCTAACTTTATTAGGTTCTACCCATTGCTGCTTGTTCTACCCTCAAGTGCTTTGGAGAATAGTTTGACTCCCTCTTCTTTTTAGCAGTCCTTGAGATATTGGAACACTGCTATCACGTCACCCCTAGAACCTTTTTTTTCATCAGACTAGACATACCCAGCTGCCACAATCGTTCTTCATATGTTTTAGCCTCCAGTCTCCTAATCACCTTTATTTATCTTCTCTGCATTCTTTCTAGAGTCTCAACATCTTTTTTACATTGTGGCGACCAAAATTGGATGCAGTATTCCAAGAGTGGGCTTACCAAGTCATTATAAAGTGGTATTAATATTTCACGTGATCTTGATTCTGTTCCTCTGTTTATGCAGCCTAGAACTGTTTTGGCTTTTTTGACAGCTGCTGCACACTGCTGGCTCATATTTAAATGGTTGTCCATTAGTACTCCAAGATCCCTCTCACAGTTACTACTATTGAGCAAGGTACCATATTCTGTACCTGTTGTACAGTTTGTTTTTCTTGCCTAAATGTAGAACCTTACTTTTTTCACCATTGAATTTCATTTTGTTAGATAGTGCCCAATGTTCAAGTTTGTCAAGATCCTTCTGTATCTTGAGCCTATCTTCTGGAGCGTTGGCTATTCCTGCCAGCTTGGTGTCATCTGCAAATTTGATGAGTTCCCCATCAATTATAATTATCTCTATATTCTGACTCTCTAGTCTCTTTCTTGACTGTTAGCTTTTGGTTAAGCTTTTTTTAAAATTGCTTTCAGAAACCTTAATAAAGTTATAAAAAATAAACAAACTATAGTATCAATTAAACCTGAAAATGAAGTAGTGTCAATAACAACATTCCAAGCTCTTTTGTGAAAATCTGTTCCTCAACCAGAATGACATAAATCATAAACTGATCCTTTATACTTGGGTAGGAAACTTGAGGTTGCAAAAAGAAATACTTTGCACATCTTAATTTAGCATCTGATTTTAAGGTTGAAATTATTGATCTATACCAATTTTTCTCAAATTTGGCAACTTTAAGATGGGTGGACGTCAACTCTCCGGCCTCCACCTTCTGGAAATTGAAATCTCTTCTTACAAGTTGCTAAATTTGAGAAACACTGATCTATACTTTTGGGTAATATAGTATAAGTAACTGGGCATAAGCAATTTTTTGTAGCTTTTGCCTGTAATCTTGGGAACTAGAAACTGAATGCAGTATTTCTGATAACCTGTACAAAAATCACCTAACATAATTGGGCATACTGTTATCTGTAAATAGCATCTCTTTTGCTTTGGGGATTGTCAATTTGGTTTCTTTCATGCAGTGTTCAAGGTTTCTTGTTTTTCTCAAAGCAGGAATCTGTTAGTGTTCAGGAAGAATAACTTGTAAGAGCTCTGAGTGATATATGAAATAGATTTTATCAGTGTTGAGAAAAAAGAGAAATAGTTTAATAATTCACAGTAACAATGGAGTGGAATTCTAAAAAGATGGTGTGCTGCTCCTTGTCACTTGAGTTACTTATAGTATAAAACTTCAGTTCTAAAGCGAACGTGTAGTATCGTGATTTATGGTCATGCACTTTTCTTAAAAGGGAAATCCATAATTCTGTTGCACGGTGTACATTATTCATTAGGATTTGGATAGTTCCCATTAAAGCTTTGTGAATGACATGATTAACTATTTGTTTAAAACCCTCCTGTAGTAGCACTTTGTAATTCAGCTGCTTTAGCTTCAAGAAAAACATGTCTTCTTGATATTGCTAGTATTTAACATTATAGGTATAAGTGTTGGTCATACTTAATTTAATAATTTTGACAAGAATTGAAGCCAGGTGCAGCACAGTTCTTTTGATTTACACATAAAAAGCCAAAGTAGTTATTTATTGGGCAGATAAGAATATCAAGGCAAATATATAGATAGATAGTCCTACAACTGCAACTGGAACTGGATTTCCAATTGTAAATTATTGCAGTTGTAAGTTAAGGCACTCATGTGAGCAAACCCAATATTATGACACTTTTTGGGACATGACAAATCTATAGAAAACTAGCTGGTCAGAATATAACATTTTTAGATGATAAAGCAAGAGATGTAAAGGAGTTATGAGAAGAGGTGCAAATGTATAATCCATGAGACATATGTGAAATGGGTAAGGTGTGTAGAGTGCAAGAGCTTTCAGTTCTATAGCTAGTTATTGTTTCCCGAGTCTTTTCTATAGCTAGTTATCTGTTTCCCGAGTCTTTTCCACATTAGAAAATCTTTCTAGAATCAAGGAGCTACAAGAACATTTTTGGTAATTATCTGTTCAGTAATTTAGACAATTTCTTTGCTTACAAATTTTGAGGACAAAATACATTAATCAACACTATGTACATCTAATTATTTGTGTGAAATTAAAATACTTTTTGTAAGGGGCAGCAGTATAAATATAATCTATATAAATAAAATTGTAATGTTTGCTTGTTCAAAATCTCAAATCTCCGAAAGTTCTTCACCGATTGCTTTGAGATTTTGACACAACGTTGCATTCGACTACGTGCATGTTTTTATGTATATATATTATATAGATGTCACACCTGTGACAGGTAAAAACATGTTTTTTTGTAAAAACATGCTTTTTTGAAAACCAGCGCCATCTGCTGGACGTAAAAGCAACACACACTATACCATAGCGTTCATTTCTTGAGTATAGTATATTCGGAACAGTTCGGCCTCTCTCCAGCTTCGTCCCGACGGTCCCTTTATATGTGTGGCTGGGCTGGAGCTGCACCCTTTTCCTCCCCTCTTCCGACAAGCTTCGCCATTTCCACCAAGGGGAGCCTAAGCCTTTTGGCCTCCCCTTCCCCTCTCTCTCCTCCCATCCCGCCAGGCCTTTGCTGTCTGCAGCGGGACGGCGCCTGCCCCATCCCTCAGCCGCCTCCTCCCACCCTTAAGCCGGCCTCCCTCCGCCAAGCCCAGTGGAGCTCCAGAGGAGGTGGAGGCGGAGCGTCTCCTCAGCCCGGCCAGCTGCGCGCGCTCTCCACCCCTCTCACAGGGAGCCAGCTACAGCCTCGCCAAGGCGGCTCCGATGGGGCGGCGGAGGTGTCAGCCTGAGACGCAGCGGGGCTGGGGCGGCCGCTGGGTGTCCCGTGAGGCGGCGACTGCAGCGACGACAGCGTCTCTGGATGGGACCGCGGCCAGCGGGGGCTGCCTTGTGTCAGTGTCACCAGGGGTGGCTCCTTCCTCCTCCTGCGGGGATGCCGGCCGCCTCCTCTCACCGCCACCGCTGAGGAAAGCCGGATCGGGAGCGGCGCCCACCTCCTTCTCCTCTCCTCCTCAGCTCGGCCAGGCTGGGGCCTGTGGGAGCGTCCTCCGTGGCAGCTCTTGCAGGGGCCACCATGGCTCACTTCCATGCAGGGGCCGCCTCAGCTAGGTGACTTGCGCTTTCTCTTTTCTTTCTTTTCCATTTAACCAGTCTGAGCCACACCAACCCGTGGCCGGGTACAGCTAGTAAATAATATAGAAAAGAATAACTGTATTCAAGCTTTGCACCTGTACTGTTTAAAATGTCTTGTGGTGATTGAGGACAAAGATCCTGCAAATCTAAAAAAAAAGTTTTCAATCTTAAAAAACAAGCTAAACCCAGTCATGGTCTGTTGCATGGTTGGCATGCATCCATAGAGTGGTGGGAAGCAGCAGCCACCCTCAGTACATACTGACTAGTATAAAGCAAATTGCATTGAAGGGATTCTGAAAACTTGCTGACAACTAATATTTATCTGGGTTTCTTGTAGATCTGGTAACTCTAATACTGATACAACTTGCTGGTGCTTTTTTGTCCCCGAGCTGCCTCTGCTGTAGTTTCTTCCCAAGAGCAACTTGTGTCTGAAAACATAAATACTTCAATTCTATGGGTTTAACTGTATTGTCCAATTTCTCCATTTCCTAAATGAACCAGCAACAATTTTTGGAGGGCAAGAATGGATGATGATGTTTCTTTGTGCTCACTCTTCCTATTGTAAATGCAATCTTGCAAATTCTTGCTTTGGTTTTGAACTATTCTTTTCCCTACACAGGTAGCCCTGGACTTAACAACCACAGTTATGATCAGAAATTTGGTTGTAAGTCAATGCAGTTGTAAGTCAAGGCACCACATAACCAGACTTTATTTTATGATAATTTTTATGACAGTCATTAACTAAATCTCCATGGTTATTAAGTCTACATTGTTTTAAGTGGGAACCCATTTTATCCAATGGAATTTTTTTGCCAGTTTTTGCTAGAAAATGACAAAAAACAGCAAAACTTTATCATGTGACCGCAGGACACTACAACATGTTGTAAATGTGAGCCACTTACCAAGGACCCAAAATGTGATTGTGTAGGGAATGGTGCAGTGCAGGTGAAACTTTAAGAACAGGGTACAAGTAACCCTTTAAAAGTCCATTGTAACTTCAAACAGTTGTTAACTCACTAGTTGTAAGTTACTGGTTACCTGTATGTTGTCTTGAGTGCTCCTATTTGCTTGGCTAGTGTTTGGTTTTTTTGTTACAGACTTGACCTCTGCATTTCATTGGCTACTTTGCATGGGTAGGAACATACATTAATTGAGTCAATTGGTTTCTAATGACTTTTAAAAACCCTGTAGAAAGATCTCTCTTTCTTGCTTTCTCACTTTCTCCTAGTTAATTTCCCTAATTATCTTATTTTAAAAAAAAATAACACCAGCAATATACTATTTCGTTTTTCTCAGTCACTTGAGATAATGTGTTAAGAGCTGAGGGTGCCATTTTGCAAAGAAAGGTTGAACAATTACCAAGTACATATATTTTCTTGCTTCATTCAACTATGTAATGCAGCAATCTACCTTGAAACAATTTCTAAAGCAGTTATATGCACATTGTAAATGAACAGCTGCTCTAACTGTTAAAAAATAAGAGCTTCAAAAGTGCCCACATGGTTAGATATACAAAAGGCATGTGTACACTGGTATTTTGTGCCACATACAGTAAAGCAAGCTAGACACCTAATATATATTTAGAACATAAACAGAAGCGTAACAGCTATTGCTCTCCAACAGTTAATATTTGAAAAAAATACACTTTATGATTCATTAAGCAATATAATTCATAGAACAGATATTAAGACTAATAATCATTGATAGGCTGTCCTCTATGAATTTGTTCAGCCCTCTGTTACATTTGTAAAAAAATAGTCATTGTTATATTTGATGGCAGTGGAAGACATTTAACTGTGGGATTGGAAAATATGACAATTCAGAAGTACTAGATTGTGCAAAAACATATGGCTAATATATCTTGATTTTCGTTCCCCTGTAAACAAGCCTGAGATTAAACTTTTGATGTAAGAATAATGAATTAACTTTTGATGTTCTTAAGTCATGGAAGGAGTTAATGGCTGATAAATGTTAAATGTGTAATTTCAGTCCTTCCAGTGCATATAATGACTATATTAAAAAGGATGGGCCCTCTATAATTGGTTTTAATTATTACTATATTTTTTGGACTATAAGATGCTCTGGACTATAAGATGCACATTAGCTTTAGAGGAGGAAAACAAGAAAAAAAATCTGCCTGTGCCTCTCAGCATCCATCTGGTATTCATCTGGCTAGCATCCTTGCAGCAAACATCAAACAGCCTGGTTAGCTTCAGCACATTATTGCAGCCCCAGCATGTGGCTCGTCAGGGCTCCGCTCCATTGTGCCGACCACTGGCCAACTGAGCTGAGCTGCTGCCGCTGCTGGGAAACACTGGAGTCTTTGCTGCCGAGCAGCTGATTGGCAGTTGGATTGGTGTCCCAGAATACAGCTGATCAGCTGTTCTAAGCAGCGCAGCCCATTCGCTGTGGCCTGTTCGCTGCCGCCGGTGTGGGGCATTCACCACCGCAGCCCTTTTGCTGCCGCAGCCCATTTGCCATGACCAGTTTGCTGTGGCCCATTCACAGCTGATCACTGCGATCTGTGGCGAATGGGTAACAGTGTTAGGCGGCGGTGATCCCTTCTACCTAGAACAGCTGATCGCCGCTGTACCAATCTCCCTCCCCACACCTCAATATTAGCTCTATAAGGCACAGACATTTCCACCCACTTTTTTGGGGGGAGGAAAGTGCATCTTATAATCTGAAAAATATGGTAGTTCTTTTCTTAGAGTCAACTGTTGCCAACAAAGATATCCCCTCCTCTGTATTAAGATCAATGCTGTACATAAAATGGTAAACATTTTAGAATGAACAAAGGAATACTGTGGAGATTAATAATAATCTGATTCATTTAATCAAACATTCCTAAAATATTATTCAGATGATTAGAGACTTCATTATGGACAACAAAAAGAAATAAAACTTTAACGCTTTTGGTGGACTTTAATATACCCGTATTTTTTTGAATATAAGACACACTGGAGTATAAGATGCACCAAGGTTTTAAAGAGGCAATTTTTTTAAAAAAAAAGTTGCACTCTGCAAACCTCCCCAAAACTGCCTGTTTTTCGCAAAAACGCCCCCCCTTTTTTTAAAAAAAGGGCATGGATAGCCCTTAGGAGGCTTGTAGAATGCTCCTGCGGGGGTGGGGGAGGCAGAAATGAGCAAAAACAGCCCGTTTTTTGTGAAAACGGGCCCATTCTTTGTCTTAAAAAAGGGCATGGATAGCTTTTAGGAAGCTTATAGAGTGCTCCTGGGGGCGGGGGGGAATTGAGCTCATTTCTGCCCCCACATCCCCAGGAGCTCTCTGAAAGCCTCCTACAAGCTGTGCACAGCCATTTTGGTGAAGGGGCGAGGTTTCGGGAGGGAAAAATGCTGGATTCAGTGTATAAGACGCACCCAGATTTTCATTCTCCTTTTTGAGGGAAAAAGGTGTGCCTCCAAAAAATACAGTAACTAAATTGCAGTTTAATTGTAGCTCATATAATATTTAGAGGTACTGACGGAGGATTTTATTATTATTTCATTACTATAAAGAGCTAATTATTATTATAAGTTGATGATAGCATGACTGCCAGCAATTTGGCAGTTCGAGTCTCACCGATTCAAGGTTGACTCAGCCTTTCATCCTTCCAAGGGTTGGTAAAATGAGGACCCAGATTGTTGGGGGCAATATGCTGACTCTGTAAACCACTTAGAGAGGGCTGCAGAGCACTATGAAGCAGTATATACCATAAGTCTAAGTGCTATTGCTATTATTACAATAGTTTTTTTCTTTATCATACACAGTATATTATTTATTTATAATATTAAATCATTTTTTAAAAATTGAAAACTAGAAAGTTCTAAAAATTTTGTGGTTACCATTAACAATATTTGGTATTTACATCACCTTTTCTTCATGGAATCCAGAGTGGTATATATTCTTTGTGCCTATTTTATTCTCAGAATAACCTTTTGATGTATGGTAGATTAAACTGAAAGATAGAGTTTGCCCTAGAATTATGCAAGGAACTTTCCAACTGAATATGGTTAAAAACAATCATCAGAAATTTCTATTTCTTACCAGGCATTTCCTAAAC
This sequence comes from Natrix helvetica, assembly GCF_964273705.1. Classification (NCBI taxonomy): domain Eukaryota; kingdom Metazoa; phylum Chordata; class Lepidosauria; order Squamata; family Natricidae; genus Natrix; species Natrix helvetica. The sequence continues at coordinate 45,881,772 of NC_138558.1, read as the reverse complement.
AAATGATTATTACATAGATAAGTAAATGAATGAATAATAAAACTTTTAACATTTGAGATTGATAGTTAAATGATAATTCATTAACTGGATAGAAATTATTATTGAACAAAATGAAGTCAGGTTGATTTTGATTTATAGTTTGCAATATTGTTTATATTTAATTTTATTAAAATTGCATTCTATTTGATACTTGGATATTTTTTCAATAGCTTTCCATTGACCTACATATCTGCCATCCTAAATTGCAGACTGGAAGGTCTACCTTGTGTTAGTTTTTTATACCATCCACACAATTTTTTTTATTTTAGTTATTTAGTTCAAGCCATCGTTCTTATTCAACTGTTAACTTTATTTATCATTTATATTTATTCAAAATTTACTGTTATGTAAAACAATATATTGTGTATGATTTTAGCCCCTGTGTAACCTAAAGCCTATAACCATAAAGACTACAAAGACATACATATATGTGAAAAGTTGAGTATATTAATTTCACCAAGTAATAACTGTCGTAGATCAGGACTAGAATGATTAAGGAAAGACTTGAAGGGTTTCATGTACAGTATATATGAAAGTCACCTAATTTAAACATTGTATTTTATATTATAAGCAAACTTTTTTTGTATCAAACTAGTAATTGTCTCAGTTTTCAAATATTTCATTTTGACAGACCTTTACATAATGAAGGCTAGAATTATGTATTGCCTCGTAAATCCATATTTCCAAACAAGAGTGGATAATATGTTTTGTTGAAATAAGACAGAAAGTAGTAGAAATTGCTGTGATTAAAAAGCAAAATATATGAATCCAGGGCTATGCCAAAGGAGAAAAAAAATCCTATTATATTGCTAAAACCCAGCTCTTAAGCAACAACCACATAAATGTAATCCCAAGACTGTAAATCTAGGTTTCCCTATCTTTCCAACACTGAAAAGTAATTCCCATGTTCCTCATTCCAATAATTCTTTATGTATTGATAAGATCTACATTTTACTACATATGTAATTAATATTACATTCCCATCTATAGTATGTTGATCTCTGTCTACATATTGTTTCATGACAATAACTTTCGACCCAAGATCAACGACAAAAATATAAAAACCGACCCATTTGGCATAGGAGAGTGAGAAGTTATAATTCCTGCAAATTCACCTGTTTAAATTACTTTTGGAAACAGCAGGGTAAAAATTCAGGCTTCTCATTTGAAAAGCTTTATGGGATCTGATCCAATTCACAGTACAACCATATCTCTTTGCCCCCCCACCTTTTTTTGTTTGTTTCTTAACTACCAGCAAAAAAAAGCAAGCTACGGATTTTGTTTTCAGGCTCTAATTTGTTATAGTACAGTGGTTTCTCCCAGCCATTCTGTAGCTGATAAGTAGCAATAAAACAGTAAAAAGAGGCTTGGCTTAAGGTATTGCTAGGCATTTTCAAGTGAGCTCATTCTCTTCTGACTATAGATGAAGCCTTGTGTAGACTAAACATAAGTATTGCTATTCCTAAATTTAAAAAAATAAGTCAAATATGATGACTGGCATTTTCTTATTAAGATGTGATTTCCGTCTCTTTTGTCTTCTTTATGTTGGATAAATTTGCCCAATAATGCTCACCTAATTCTTCAGAAATTTTGTCTCAGCGTTTTCTGCCCCATCTTCAAAAGACAACGCTGTCTAAAGTTCATTTTGGCTTGCCAGCCATTACAGCTTCAGTTCTCCTCCTACTTCTTCTCAGAATACTTTTCTAAGTCTTCAGCTTTCTCATTCTCTTTGCCTCACTGTGGTTTCTTATCATAGAAATCTTTTGTCTTTCTCTGTATTCTGTTTTTCTTGCTGTTGCTCATAAACCTATTTATTTTTATTGTAGTTCATTACATTTTTGGTGAAAAAATGTATTTCCTTAGATTGAGATCATACTTGAAAACAGTTTTTCTTTTCAGAATATAATTGGTGGGCTGTTTGATGCTGTGTTAATTGTGCAATAAATGGACTACGCTTGACCTCTGCCTTGCCAGCATTACTTGGGTCAGAACAAAGTATATAATATTTGTTTATTAAGCTGAGTATTGAATGATCACCACCAAAAATGGATACAATTCTTCAAAGTACATTTTACATTGCAAGTTAAAATCCTAGGATTTTGTGGGTGGGGGAAATTTGCTTATTTTTTAAATTCAGCAAAATGTGTCTTCTTCTTTTAAAGACTCAAGCATTGGTATTAATGTTAGTGTACACCAGGGGTGGGTTTCAGCTGGTATGCACCGGTACACGCGTACCCGATTGTGAAATTTAGTGTGCCTTTCCGTACCTGAGCTTCCGGAGGCCCTGTACCAGAACGCTCCCTCCCCAGTCCTGCCCCCCCTGCTCGCTCCCTGCACCCACCCAATCGCCGCTCACTCTCCCCGCCTGGCTGCACCAGGCTTGCCACGCCCATCCACTTCCTTTGCCAGAGTGGAGGATTGGGAGAAGCCCACGTGTCATGCACGCTCTCTTCTCTTTGACAGCCACCTGCCTGGGGGGAGAAACCAGCTGCCTGGTTTCCAATGGGGGGCGGGGAGAAATCCATGTGTTTTTCTTCCCTCTGCATAGATTTCTTCCCCGCCCCCATTGGAAACCAGGCAGCTGTCAAAGAGAAGGGAGCGGGCACTGCGTGGGCTTCTCCCAACAGCCGAAGAAGGAACAGGAGGGGAGGATTTGGCTGTTGGGGGATAGCCCACGCGGTGCACCCTCCCTTCTCTTAGACAGCCACCTGGTTTCCAATGGGGGGAGGAGAAATCCATGCATTAGAGAGGGAGGAAAAATGCATGGATTTCTCCCCCCCCCATTGGAAACCAGGTGGCTGTCTCTCTCTCTCACACACACACATCGCATGTGTAAGGGGGACTGGATCAGCTGGGAGGCTGGCAAAAAAGAAGCCTCTGTTTTTCCGTGGGCCGCAGGGGCAGCTTTGGTGAGTGGTAAGTGAAGAGAGTGCTGGCCAGTATCCCTGTCTCCTTCCTCCGCAAGTGCGGCTGGGGAGAAATCAGGGGGAGAGAGAGAGTAGAAGTCTGTCCCTAGCAGAAGCTCAGCTTAGCTGGGTAGCTGGCTGGGAAAGCAGCAAGGGGGTGAGTGCCAGCCATTATCCCTGCCTCCTTCTTTTGCGAGCTGTGGTAGCAGAGATACAGAGGCTTCTTTGCCAGCCTCTCAGCTGATCCAGTCCCCCTTACAAATGCGCCTTGCATTGCAGCAAGCGCAGTGTGTGTGTGTGTGTGTGTGTGTGAGAGAGAGAGAGAGAGAGAGAGAGAGAGAGAGGGAGAGGGAGAGAGAGAGAGACGTGCATGCCTTCTGTGGCGTGCCCAACACCTTCAGACACCCACCAGGTCACCCGAGTCGCAGAGAATCTGGCTTCAGCAAAAGGAAAAAAAGCCCTTTGAATTTAGCCCTCTTTGCCACTCTGCTAAAAAGGCGGGAACCAAGGCCAAGAGATAACAGGACAACTAACCATATTCGGATAACCCCCAGAGCGGTAAGAGGCAGAATTGGGAGCTCTGTGAGTTGGCTTGAAGGACACAGAATGCTGTGATCCAGTGACGTGCAGTCAGGTGAGGCAAGTGAGGCACAGCCTCACCACTCTCATCATGGAAAAAAAAAGTGAAAGGAAAAAGCTGAGCTAGTTGCTGCCTCACCGTGGATGACTCTGCTTAACCTCACTGGTGCTCTCCCTCCCCAAGTGTAGTGACTTCCTCCCCAGGCCCCCATTCATTTCTCTCTCACACACACACAGCTGGATAAAACTATATAAAAATCTAGCCCAGCTTCACTGATTACAAGTTTGAAAAGGCAACGTGGCTCCACCTGCAATCAAACTACACTTGGGGAGGGAGAGCACAAGTGAGCACTGAGGAGACCACAGGAGGAGGCAGGAAGCCAGGCAAAGAGCCATGCTGTAGTATACACACTTCCCCCCAGCCTCTTTCTTTTGGAAGGCTCGGCTTGGCTCCCCTCCGGCTTCTCTGCCTCTCCTCTCACCCCAGCCTGCCAGCAGGAGGTGGTGGGTGGGCTTTATTGTGTTCCAGGCATTTCCCACCCAGACAGCAGGCTGCATTTGCAATGGTGGAGGTGTTTGGGAAAGGCAGCAGGGGAATGGGGGGGGGGGGGGATGGCAGAGGAGCTGCTTTCAAGCCACTGGAAAAGATATCCAATCCAACTTTTGTGTGTGGGGGGGGGTTGTTTGAGAGTGAGTGAGAGAGGGAAGGGGTAGGAGAGATAGTCCAATCCAACTTCTGTGTGTGTGTGTGTGTGTGTGTTTGAGAGAGGGGGAGGAAGGGAGAGAGGGAGGAAGGAGGGGAAGGAGGGGAAGGAGAAGAAAAAGAAAAAGAAAGAAGGAGCAAAGGAGAAAAACAAATGCTGTCGCTTTAAATTGGAACTGAGCATGCCTGGCTGTGGAATTCTGGGAGTTGAAGTCCACAAGTCTAAAAATATTTGAAACCCAGCACTGTGTCAGTGCCTCACCAGTCATAAACCTCACCGCACGTCACTGCCGTGATCATAGGATTTATTGGGCACTGGTTTTAATTCATAGAACATATCTACAATATAATTGGAAGGGATGTGTGTATGAGAGAGACGGGGAAGAGAGAGAGAGAAAGAGAGAAAGGAAGAGAGAAAGGAAGGAAGGAAGAAAGGAGGGAAAGAAGAAAGAAAGAAAGAAAGAAAGAAAGAAAGAAAGAAAGAAAGAAAGAAAGAAAGAAGAGAACTTATGATCAAAATTGAGGCCAAAATTTTGGTTGCTAAGCAAGAGTGTTGTTAAGTGAGTTTCACCACATTTTCCAAATTGACCATGCCTACCCAGTTAGACAACCACCAAGCCACTCCCACCCAGTCACATGACCGCTGAGCACTCCCACAAAACAAGCCACACCTACAGAATAGGTTCAAAACTTTTTGAAACCCACCACTGGTTACACATTCTGAATGCTTCATATTTCCTCCTGTTTTCAAAGGAAAGAGAACAATATATGAAAGTGACAAATTGCAGTGATTAAAAAATCATAGTTAATTACAACTTGTACATATATATTAATAGTTGCTATTTTAAAATTTAACATTTATTCTGTGCTCATGCTATCTTTAAAATAGAACGAAAATGGATGCAAACCACAAAATAAATTATAAAATGGTGTACGTGTTAGGTATTTAAGTAACACAGTACTATAAATCTTATCTCCATGGTCAACACAAATTCCACAATCTGTATCAAGAAAACCAACAGTGAATAATCCTTCTGTTATACTGGCTAATTTAAGTTTTTACTAGTACAGGTGTAATCTACTTGCAATACACAAACTCCTGCTCCTCACTCTAAAGCTGATAATTCCCCAAATAAATTACTTTAGAGGTATAAATCATACGAAAATAGGATTTTGGTATAAAAGGAAAAATCAGTGGATCGTAGCCGGATTATTACCCTGTTTTCCCGAAAATAAGACCTTCCCAGATAATAAGCCCAATCGGGTTTTTGAGCGCATGGGCTAAAATAAGCCCTCCCTGAAAATATTGCAACACAGCAGCAGCCATGAGGTAACCACACCCGCTGCCTGCTACACCTCAAAAATAATAAGACGTCCCTGAAAATAAGGCCAAGTGCTTATTTTGGGGGGGGGGGGTCAAAAGAAAATGAGACCCTGTCTTATTTTCAGGGAAACACGGTAACATTGACATGAAATCTTCCTAAAATGGGGTATCCCTGTATATAAAGCAAATGCACCGAAAATGTTTGAGAAATTAAGAAACTTATTTAACTATTGGTTGGAAGAATTGTCGTGGGAACAAGTGAAAGTCCTCACTCCTTGTCATTTCCATGTTTAACCCATACTGGCAGGCAAAAAATTATTTGTAATAATACAAATTGTTATACAGCTTTTATTTTTAATTTTCAAAACAAACACAACACATCTTTCTTTACATACTGTAGAAAGTGTATCGGTTTGTTACAAAAAGGCTTTCGTGACCTCTTCCACAGTCAACAAACATAATTCATATTAACTCAAGTATTTTAACTCAGATATTTATACATGTTACCATCATCATACCTCCATTTTCATTTGACTATAATTGTTTAAATGTCCTTCATCATAAAATATACCAAGATTTAATACATAGCCACCTACTGGCATTTCATTTGCAATTTCTAAAATCCTCCAATAACGCTGAATCCTTATGGCCTATTCTAGCTAAACATCCATAATATTTATTTATTAATATCCCACTTTTATTGTTTTTACAAATAACTCAAGTCAGTGAACCTATCCAACACACCTCCCTCTTCCTATTTTCCCCACAACAACCCTATGAAGTGATTTGGGCTGAGTCAAGTGAATTGTCCAAGGTCATCCAGCTGGCTTTCATGGCTAAGGCAGGATTAGAACACCCAATCTTCTGTTTTCAAGCCTAATGCCTTAACCACCTGACTAAAGTGGCTCCAAACTTTACCAAGAGCATTATCCAAAGCGTTTTGTACTCTTATGAGGTTCAATTAATTTGCCTGTCTGAAGATCAGCAGGACTGCTTTACAGTCTGTTTGGAAGAGTTATTTCCCTTATCTTTTTCTTCCCTGTCTGAGGTACTTGCATGTTTGCAACTTGTTCCTGAAGACTATAGGACAAGCTAAACAACAACCAAAATCACTTGTGATGACTGTACTACTTCTATTCAATCAAATAAAACTTTCCTTAGCTATATCAAACAATATTTTATTTATTTAAAAATTTAAAAAACAAGGGTAGTTTCACTTCCTATGACAAGACTCAACAAGCAGATTGCAATACACACACGCATGCACACATACACACACATACATACACACACACACACACACACACACAGAGACAGAGCCCTGGAGGATTGACCCCTGGTTAAATACATTGGAGCAATATATTGATGTGAACTTTCACAGCCAGTATCTGTTGGTAATTACTGAATTTCCTGATGTTTCCTTGAAGATGCCAGCCTCTTGTTACTGGTGAACATCTATTGTATAGATCAGGGTCCCTAATCCCAGTCCGTGGACCAGTGCTGGGCCGGGGCATGCCAGCAACCGAAGTGCACAAACAAGCAAAGTCCCATCTTCAGCATGTGAAACCACACCTCCTCCAGTCTGCAGAAAAAACTCTCCACGGAACAGGTCCCTAGTGCCCAAAAGGTTGGGGGCCACTGCTCTAGATCACATTCAATAAACCCTGAAGCTCAATGCTGCCAAAATGACAGCAGGCTCCTCTTAAAGGATCTGTTAGTAACTCTGTGTGATGATGATTATTAAGGAATCAATTTGTGTTCACAAAATATTTGGAGAAATAGGCAAAATAAGATAAACACATGTAAAGTAGAAACTGGAAACCTGTAAACAGTGTAAAATGTTGCTTTATGCAAAATAAAGCTTAAAAAAAAAAAGCTCAGCTGCCCCAAGGATGCCTCCAGTCTCACTTTGCACAGAGAAGAGAAAAGGTCAGAGGCAATATAAGAAGGTTCACAAACTGCATGTCTAATTTCTTCCTAGGAGCCTAATGAGAGTATCTTGCCTGAGGACTTCCTCAGTCTTGAAGCAGGAGTTCTGGATCACTGTGACCCCAGGAAAGCCAACTTTTTGAACATTCTCAACTACTTTTACAAAATCTTGAGAAAAATTTTACTTTATGAAATAACTTGGTTTGGCCACTTCTCTGTTTCTTCACATAAAATCTGAAATGACTTTTTTAGCATGCATGCTTTGGCTAATAATAATAATAATAATAATAATTTTATTTTCAGTGCATACAAGCCAAGGTTTTGATATCCCTGGGAGATCTATTTTTGGTATGTATGAGCTTTTTAAGAAGCAGAAATAATACTACTGGTTAACTGCATCACATTAACCCTGCTCATTTTTAGCATGAATTGAGAGATTATACATATTTTTAAAAGGAATACATTTGTATTACAAAAGTATATCTCTAACCATTTTTTTCCTTTTCTTTTGAGAACTCTTCCTCCCAGCTAATAATTGTTCTTTCTTGTTCGTTTTAAATTGTTCATATTTTCTAAATCATGAAATATTGCATTTTCTGTAACTCCTAGTTATATTCCTTATAGTGACCTACCATGTCTACAATGCCTCCGTTTCAGCAGTACATCAATATTAAACAAAAGATTTACTTTGCCAATGGTTAGCTGTCAAGTATACATTTCCATTATCTTCAAATAACAGAGGAAGGAGTTCAGGGAAGAGGGACACTAGGGAGTTTCATGACTTGTTCAATTTGGGACCAATCAAGATCTAAGCTTTTATAAATTAAAGCATAGCTTCTGTGATGCATTTGTTTGAGTCAGATAACAAGCAAGAGGATGCATAATCATATTAAAATCTTAACTTCTTTTTTTCTTCATTTATAATTTTAACATACTGTACATTTTTCTACTGGCTAGAAACAAGTAATATTATAGGCATGGATGAAGAAACTTGTTATTTAAGTTTGATGACATAGAGTGATATTCTTCATATTCTTAATTTTGACTTGCCAGAGATTTATGCATTAATAATGCACTGGGGCACTTGGTCCAATATGTGATTCCTCCTATATCCCTCAAGGCAACTAGAGTTTGGGCCCTCTATGCTAAATTTTTGGCATATGTAAATCCTTACACTATATTAACTTGCAAGACTTAAAATATTTCTGCTTTTCTACAACTTTGGAAAACTGGGGAAGATTCTTTTAGAAACATGTCATTCCCTTTCTGTGGGTTGAAACATCTTTTATATGTGAAAATCTTCACAGCATACAAAGGAGAAACAATTTCCATTTCCATGTAAACCTAACAATTGGAATAATTTTTACAGGATGGGAAGATTAACAATTATCTCAAATATTAATTTTAAAACTGTGCATGTGATAGTGGATCAGAGGGGATTCAGATCTTTAGTAATTATTTTGTAACCTTTTCCAGATTGATAGACACCAATGACTTCTTTATTGAGTTATCCAGAAATTTATTTTGAGTGAAACATGATGTGCCTGGAATTTGTGTGGTAGGAACTTCACTATGATAACAGGAATCGGAGAGAATGTGAAATTTATATAGCTGCATAGAAAAGTTCAGGCATCACTGCTCAGTTGTTTGCTACAGTGAAACCCTAAGTGAACCAAAATTGACCCAGCTTGTACATAGAATAAAGTTAAACATGACATTTTTCTGCAAATTTCAATGCATACATACATTCAAGTGCATATAGATTCAAAATAAGAAAAGAATGAATATGACAGGTGCAAATTTTCTTATTTTAAACCTGTAAAAAACTGCACATAAATAATACAGGTAGTTCTTGACTTGCGACCGGTCACTTAGCATTTGAAGTTACAGTGAACCTCCCCGGAGTACTTAAGACCCAAGATTTGAATTTCTGACACTCCGTCCTCCCATGGCAGTGGTGGGTTTCTATTATTTTTACTACTGGTTTGCTCGTGTGCACGCTCGCAATGTTTCTGCGCATGTGCAGAAGCATCCGGGGGTGGGTGGGCGGAGCCTTCCGCCACTGCCACTACCAGTTCGCCCGATCTGGGCTGAACTGGGAGCAACCCACCTCTGTCCCATGGTCATTTCAGGCACTCAGCAACTGGGCTCCATTTATGGCCATTTGCCACATCTCATATGATTGCATGTTACAACAATTTTGTTGAAAACTGATATTTACGTTTGCTTTTTGGCAAAACTGATCCTTAGTGAACCATTAGTTCGCTTAACAACCATCACAAAAAAGATCATAACACTGGGTCAGTCATGTGGGTGACTCAATATAAAACTGTCATGAGGTACGACAGGCAGGCTCCATTATGGTCATAATGTGAGGACTACTTGTAAGCATTCAGATATGCAGAACATTTTCTTTTAGCTTTGTGTTATGTAGCCACCTTCTATTAGTTTACCAATTGTCTCATAATTTGCATGCAATTTTATTTGATTTTTTAAAAAAATGAATTAGCTGCCAACTCTAGTGGATTCTGGATGGCATATAAAATCAGAAAAACCCTAAAAACAGATGAAAGCATCAAACCCAAGAGACAGCCCAGGCTAAAAAACAACAACTTACAAATATCAAAACAGGCGCCCTACAAAAATAATACTCAACTCTAGGCCAGGTTTTCTGAGCTTTCTGGAACTCAAGGACAAGTCCACATCTCTGGGATGCGATAGACAAGGCTTTCTTGGTCTTATAAGTTGACAATGTTTAATAGATTTGGAGCACATCCACTCTGCCAACACACACTGGATGGGTAGAAACTATTGGAGGCAAATGTTCCTTCTGTTCAGATCCTATGCCATATAGGGCTTTATAGCAAAAGTGGGTTGCTCTCGGTTTGGCTTGGATCAGCACGGCAAACCGGTAGTAGTGGCAGCAGGACGCTCCGCCCACCCACTCAGACGCTTCTGTGCATGCGCCCAAACCAATAGCAAAACAATTGGTAACCCACCCCTGCTTTATAGTCAATAACCTGTATGGTGGAACTGGCCTAAATCATCCCTGATAAGAATATACACCACTGGCCCTAGATTCTTCTTTGAATGAGTTGATTGAAGAAGGTTTGCGGGGGAGGGGGGAGTGATTATCATTTCCTATGTTTACATTGTGTATTGCATGCTTTTTAAATTAGATAAATGAGACTGAGACTTTGTTGTCAGTTGATTACTCATGTTTCTACATCACAATGACCAACATGAAGATCTGATAATATTCATGGTAAAGATTTATCAAATTTCAAACAATCCTATATCCAATAACCTTTCTCCTATCCAAAGGGGAAAAAAATAATTCTCCATAGAACTGGAAGATGCTTAGTGGATTTATCTAACTCTCAGATATTACATTGTTTCTCTATGATTTATTGCACCACAACATTGCAAATGATAGTGATTCTAAAAATCAATTTTAATTAAGAAATCATACTAAAAACAAACATTAACAAAAACTGCATTTAAAAAAACACAGCACATTGGATATGCAATGATATTTAATTAAAATCTGTGGAATAGTTCATTATATAGTTTTGCAAATGCTCAAGAGTCAGTTGTTTCATATAATTATTTTAATACATCTATTATTGTTGCAAATAATACAAATAGCATGGCACTATATATTCAGTTAGTTAGAATACCTCTCAACATAATGGCTTCTATAATTCTGCTTCTTCAGAGGTTTCATCTGGAAAGCTCAAAGGTCACATCATTTAGTTTATGGCTATGGACTGATGCCTACATAGGGAAATTCCTAGCATTCCATTTGTTTAACCTTATATTCATCTCATATAGAGTATTGGGGTTTTTTTTCCAGGCATGCAGTAAAATTGGCAAGAACTAAAACAAATTAAAGCTCAGCAAAATATTTTCTCCACTTTGAACCAAGTGTTTGACATAAATGTCTTTTGTGGTCTGAAAATGTAAATTTCACATGCCTATACATGCCTAACTAACTTACTTATGGCAGTCTTCAGAAATGTGTAGCAAAAACTTTAGTAGGTTTTTCAGAACTATGTTTTTCTTATGGAAGATAATTACTGACTCAACTGAGAAAAAAACCAAAATTTGTCATACGTTGGTTTTTTTTAACGATTCCCTTGTATGCCAGGTTCTAGCACCTAATATTTAACCCTGCTTAGCAACTGCCTAAGATAAAAAAATAAATTTATGACTTTCTTTATTCTCTCCCTCTCAATCATTGTTTTTATTTATTAAAGCCTTAAAGATACAACTCCAAAATACAAATACATTGAACTCATTTGAAAAAAATAGGAATAAAGAAATACGATCATAAATATTATTTAAGTAAATGACTGAAACGCATGTTTATGGGAATATTTAAATACATTTAAAACTATTAAATGTAACTATAAATACAGATGTAAAAATAACTTTTAAACCAATTTTGCTACAGTTATCCAAAAATTAGGGGGACCCTAAATTAAAGATACTCCTTTTAAAAAAATTAAAATATTTATGAAGATCATCTCTTCTCTATTTTATAAACTAGGGTTGCCAACTTCTATTCAAACCATACTTGAAGATTTTTCTTCAGACAATTGTGTGTGAGTGTGTGGGTGTGTAAATGCACCTGAAAAGAAAAAAAGCTATTATAAAAACATTGAGTATTGAAGTTAATTGCCTGTAAAATAGTCATCGCATCTGCAAAATTACTTGGTCTCCTATCTACATGTATACACAAGAGCAGAATAGATACTCTAGTTTCCAGGGAAATATTCATTGGTGGCACAATTGATCTGTTTAACTCAATTTCTCTATTTAAACTGGTAAAGGCTGAAGAATAGATTCTTCTGCCTGCAACAAGGAAATGTCTTGATAGAGACCTTTGTGCTGGGCTAAGAAGCAGAATAAAGCAATGTATGCTTTATTTCACATCCAGGGGTGAAATTCAGCAGGTTCTGACAGGTTCTGGAGAACTGGTAGTGGAAATTTGTAGTAGTTCAGAGAACCGCCAAATACCACCTCTGGCTGGCCCCAGAGTGGGGTGGTAACGGAGATTTTGCAATATCCTTCCCTTGGTGTGGGGTAGGAATGGAGATTTTATAGTATCCTTCTCCTGCCACACCCACCAAGCCACGCCCACAGAACCGGTAGTAAAGAAATTTGAATTTCACCATTGTTTATTCTGTATTAACTTTCATTGAGTTCAGTGGTTCTTATTCCAGAAAATATAAACAGTAATCTCACAGGCTGCTTTCAGCCCTGTAGAATGGAGGCATTCTCCATCTACTGATATTTTCTACCAACTGAAGATTTTGATCTTAAATAGAGAGCATCCACTATAGACTTTCATTCTCTACAGTGCAGTACAATTAACAATTTCAAAAAGTGATTAAGAAGAAAAGGCTGCAGGCTTGTGTCCTTTTTAAAGGTTCTGAACTGAGGTTTGGGTTACGATAGCATTATCTCATCTCCCAGTGCTCCAAACATGCCAATGTTGCTATTTTGTGATCTCCTCAAAAGGAGATGCTGTCTGGAGCACTTGTGGACAATCCCAGTTTTCTTGTTGTCTAGAGAGGAATCGCAAAGTGTTGTTCTACTCATGGACTCTCCAATCTGATGTGGTCATTGGCTCCTCTTTCAGCAGAGAGCAGGTCATTGGTGGGCTATTTAGTTTTGCTTAGTCTGCTCACTTTTGAGATTATGCTTCTAGCAGAATGCCATTCAAAGCCGAAGGGTGGTTTTGTATTCCAAAATTGTACAAACTTGCTCATACAAGTGTAATAGAATAGATGTTTTATAGTTGCAAAACATATCAATAGAAAATAAATAATTAGGCAATTTTTAGAATTTTGGAATTCTATTAATTCAAACTATTAGCATATTCAAAATATAGCACAGAATTATTAAACAAAACATTTAAAATAAAAACAGCAGTATATGCAGGAATAAATTTCATCAGTTTAATAATGGCAACATCTTCCATTCTTTAAATGTCGAAAGGAAGTTTCAGTACGTGGTGACATTTCTCACACGGTTTAAATTCATATTTAAAAACTAAGCATTGATTTATTGCCATCACATGTATAACTGCAGCCAGAGAACAAATGTATTTTGCACTTTTTCTATTTTTCTTTCTTCAGCAACACTTTTCAAAATGTGTCAGCCAGTGTGGGATGTTTGCTTTGACAATTCTCTGCATAGGGCACAAATTTAAGCAGAATCAAAGTTTTGGTATTTTTCTAAATCATTTATTGATTATGTGCCATCAGGTTGGTATCAACTCCTAGAAACCAGATAGATAGATTTTTTTCCAGGATGATCTGTTCCATTCTAGTCTTCAGTTTTCCAACAGTGTACCCATTGACACTGTTTAATTAGTCTATCAATCTTGCTGCTGGTCTTCCTGTTCTTTTCTTCCCTTCCACCTTTCCCCGCATTAAAGATTTCTCAAGAGTGCTTGGTCTTTGCATAATGTATTCATAATATGATAATTTAAGCCTGGTCATTTGTGCCTGGAATGAGAATTCTGGACTTTATTTGTTCAGTTATCCATTTTGTTTGTTTTCTTAGTTACTCCATAGTATCCCCAAGAAACATCTCCAACCCCAACGTTCAAATATGGGGATTTTTTTTAACCTGCTTCTTGAACAGTCCAACTTTTTCTTCCATTGAATGTCACAGAAAAACAATTGCTTAATTCTGACAATGAGAATAGTCTGGGGTTCCCATTTTCTCTAATCACAATCCACAGCTTGATATGGTTGACATAATTGAAAGACTTTCTCTAACCAACAAATTATCATTTTAATTTTCAGTTATCTAGCATGCATGAGCAATAATGCCTTTTCTTCCTTAGGATTTTCTAAAGTCAGTTTGAAAATCTGCATTGAATGATTTTAAACATTATTTTGCTAGCATGTGAAATTAAGGATAATGTATTATAATTTGTACACTCTATTTAGTCTATTTCTTTGGTATTAATATAGTATGTAGAATAACTTCTTTCAATCTATTGGACACTGTGTCGTTTTCTGGACTTCCTGGCAAAGCTTGGATGGAATAGTTATGGATGCTACTTCCATTGCTTGTCATATTCTGTAGATACTGCATCAGTTCCTATAGACTTCTAAGATGATGGTGACTGGAGTTCTAGTCTTAGAGGAAATATCTTCTAAATATCTTGGATATTGACATCTGTATTCTATAGCTCAACTTTAAATCAGTTACCATCTGTCCATTGGTGTTCTTTAGCATACTGGCAGTCCTTATTTAGTGACTGACTTTGTATAAGTCATGGTGGATGCTTATCAGCATTGTAACCAATAATCTCTGTATATTATTGGTTACAATACTGATAAGCATCACCATCATTCAAAGCAACTTTGAGACCAATCCTTACATTTATGTCCTTTGCAGGCTTGTAAAACAAAGGGTAAAGCTAAAGTAAGATTAAAAACACAGCCTCAATTTCCCTTAACAACATCCCACCAAATGACCAGGTTACTGGTCCCAATTGTAGTTGCTAAATGAAAACTACCTGTACTGATAAATGGTTTGAAACCATCTCCTGAGTTTGGAGATCTTTTGGAGGATTTGTGTTGTTTTTCTATTTATAGATGTTCTTATAATACTACTTATCTCCTTTCATAATTCTCCTAAATTCTTTTCTGATATTTTTGTCTTTCTTGGCTTTGGCTTCTCTTCACAGCAATTTCCATGTTTTGTTCTTACCATGCTTTCTGTTGTTTCTTGATCTTTGGCTTTCATCTTTAGCTACTTTTTTGATTTCATCCCATAGTTCCTCTGGTTCTCTATCAAAAAGATTCAGGATTTCAAAACACTTCTTGAAGTTGTTCTTGAAAATGGTATGTGTTTTCTCAAGATCACGTCATAGAAATGAATTGGCTTTCTTCTTCCACTTTTGCTAGAGTGAAACTTGCAAAAAAGGTGCAGTTTGTGATCTGTTATATCGTCATCCCCCGGCAATGTCTTTGTTACTGTACCTGAATTTTTCTACCTTCTTGTACCAATAAGGTTTAATCTTTCTTCATTTTTGGCATTCCGAATTTCCAACAAGAAGTTGCACATTTTACAATAGCAATAGCACTTAAACTTATGTACTGCTTCATAGTGCTTTTACAGCCCTCTCTAAACGGTTTACAGAGTCAGCATATTGCCCCAACAATCTGGGTCCTCATTTTACCCACCTCAGAAGGATGGAAGGCTGAGTCAACCTTGAGCCTGGTGAGATTTGAATTGCCGAACTGCAGCTAGCAGTCAGCTGAAATAGCCTGAAGTACTGCACTCTAACCACTGAGCCACCTTGACACTTTTTACTTGCATATTCTGTTGATTTCAGATTAAACCTGATCAAAACTTGTCAGATTCTTATTAGTCCAAATAATATTATTTAGTCATTGACTGAATTGTACCCAAGTAGTGTCCTTGCTAAGTCACATTTTCAGCATTATCATAAATTTGGATGGTCTCTAAATGGATGGTTGTAATACAAGGATTACCTGTATGGATTTCAGACCATAAAGGTTTCTTTACCTGCAACAATTTTATTTTATTTAAAAAGTTAAAATACAAAACCCAAAAGAAAAAAAAATTAAGCAGAGACTAAACAAAACTAAACAAAAACATTGAAAAAATGTGAATTTTTAAAAACGGAGAAAAACACATATTACCCCTTCTAGTTGGACTCTGACAAATCTATTGCAATAATAATAGCTTCCCCCCTTGCAAAGCAGGTCCAATATTTATAAGCTTCTACATCTATTTGCAACCCAGTTGACCTGTCATATATTACACATAGGAAAGAAAAAATAGTGAACAGGTTAAACAAAAGTGCAGTTAAAAGTTCAAAGCACTCTGTTAACAGTGTATTGTAATTTATTTGTAGAAAGTCTACAAATGGGCTCCTATTGATTCGGACCAGTTTAGTTGAACCGGTAGTGGTTTGGCGACTTGGGTTGCTGGAACTGGCAGCGACCCAGGCCTGCCATGCCCCAGAACTGGTTCTCTGGGCGACGCAATAGGTGCCACCATCTTGTTTTTCATTTTTGCGCATGAGCAGAACAATTTTTATTGCACTGTGCATCAAGCACGCGCATAGTGCACCCACAAGCGAACCAGCAGTAGTGCCTGCCAGAACCCACCCTTGGTCTACACAGTTTCTTATTTACCACAAATAACCCAATTATTATCTCTGATCAAGTCCAGGATCAACTACCCTTAATAGTGAAATCTTTCTTTAGGTTTTAATTGGGAATTTTCTCAACTATCATAACTCCTTTTCAAAGTTCATAAGTCTCTGTTGTAAACATCTTTGCAACATACATTGTTGAACAATTTTCCCAGAATGTACAACATTCCTCTTCTCAAGAAAGTTCAGCCACTCTCCATTTTTCTATATCTTGGATTAGATTACCCTTAATTGCCTATAAATGGCAGTCCTCACTGTTCAACTTTCATTAAAATTCCCCTTAATCTATTATATAGAATAACAAGCGGTAAACATCTAACTTTATTCATCATCTTAAAACTTGTATATATGTCCATATTTCATATATTTTAACCCATGCTTAGTTGTCCTTCTATTGTCATATTCAATCAATTCGCAACTCAATTTAATTATCATGTATAAAAGTGAATCACAAACCTCTGCTTTACAATCTCCCCATATCAGTTTCATATTTATCCATATTCCATATATTTTAACCTTTGTTTAATTATCTTTCGTTTTTTATATATATATTATTTTTAAAAAAAATTCAAAACAGACACAACACAAAGAATTCTCCTTCTTTACATACTGCAGAAATTGTATCAGTTGGTTACAAAAGACTTTTGTGCATCTCTTCCACAGTCATCAACCATAATTCATATAACTCAAGTATTTTAACTCAGATATATTTATACATATTACCATCATCCTACCTCCATTTTCATTTGACTATAATTGTTAAAGCGTCCTTCATCATAAAATATATCAAGATTTAAAACATAACCACATACTGGCATTTCATTTGCTATTTCTAATATCCTCCAATAACACTCAATCCTTATGGCCTATTCTGGCTAAACATCCATAATATTTAGTAACAAAAATTTCCAATCCTCCTTTTCAAATCACTATTTACAATTTACATCTACTTTCCTTATGTTGTTCCCATGCATATATATATCATTATCCTTTATTTGACTCCTTTATTTATTTAACATTTTACCCCTAATAAACAAAATTATCTTTCCATTATTATATTCAACCAGTTAGCAACTCCATTTTATTGTCATATTTTGGAATAAACCCCTTAACTTTATATTTTCCCATATAACAGTTTCTAATTGTCTGATTTTTTCCTAGCAAGTCTTTTGTCCCACTTCTCTGTTCCTGTCTTCTCCCTTTTCTTTGTTTTGACACACCCACTCTCTTCAATTTTCCCCAGACCACTATCAAAAGGATATTTTATATTTCTCTTTGTGGAGCATAATTTCCTACTTCAATTTTCCATATGCCACTAACAACCTTAACCTCTTTTGTCTGCTTTTTATTCTCTTTTGTTGGGACACTTCCCCTTTTTACAGTTTTACCACTGCCAAGACCAATTGAGTTTTTTGTCTGCTTTTTATTTCCCTCCATTTCTATCCCTTCGTTGTCTTGCCCCCCTTCTTCTTTGAATTCTTATGAGATATCTGCTTTTCTGGGTTCAGAATTCTATTTAGGCTTGATTTTAATGATTTATGCAAATTTTTTATAATTTCATGTAGTTCTTAAAATTCCCAGTTTTCCATGATGTCCAGTTCCAAAGTTACAGTTAGTTATACAGTTCTTATTCCAGAGTTCTGATCCACCTTAAATTTATCTACTTCAGCTACTGTGGGGAAGAGCGATGGGAGCCTTCTTGGTCTTTTGTTTTTCCTTAATGTCCAGTTCCAAAATTGCAGTTAGTTATACAGATCTTATTTCAAGGTTCTGGTCCACCTTAAATTTAGTTAATTCAACTACTATGAAACCGGAAGAGAAGCTGGGGCCATCTTAACCTTTTGCAGAGAAAAAAAAGGACGAAAGTGGGAAACCCTATACCATTTCAGGCAAATGGCTATCCAACATCTTCTTAAAGACTTCTAGTGTTGGGGCATTCACAACTTCTGGAGGCAAGCTGTTCCACTGATTAATTGTTCTGTAAGGAAATTTCTCCTCAGTTCTAAGTTGCTTTTCTCCTTGATTAGTTTCCACCCATTGCTTCTTGTTCTACCCTCAGATGCCTTGGAGAATAGTTTGACTCCTTCTTTGTGGCAACCCCTGAGATATTGGAACGCTGCTATCATGTCTCCCCTAGTCCTTCTTTTCGTTAAACTAGAAATACCCAGTTCCTGCAACTGTTCTTCATATGTTATAGTCTCCAGTCCCCTAATTATCTTTGTTGCTCTTCTCTACACTCTTTCTAGAGTCTCCACATCTTTTCTACATCGAGGCGACCAAAACTGAATGCAGTATTCCAAGCGTGGCCTTACCAAGGCATTATAAAGTGGTATTAACATTTCATCTTGATTCTTGATTCTATCCTCTGTTTATGCAGCCTAGAACTGTGTTGGCTTTTTTGGCAGCTGCTGCACATTGCTGGCTCATATTTAAATGGTTGTTCACTAGGACTCCAAGATGCCTCTCACAGTTACTACTATTGAGCAAGGTACTACCTATACTGTACCTGTGCATTTCGTTTTTCTTGCCAAAATGTAGAACCTTAGTCTTTTCATCATTGTATTTCATTTTATTAGTTAGTGCCCAATGTTCAAGTTTGTCCAGATCCTTCTGTATCTTAAGCCTATCTTCTGGAGTGTTGGCTATTCCTGCCAGCTTGGTGTCATCTGCAAATTTGATGAGTTCCCCATTTATTCCCTCATCCAAATCATTGATGAAGATGTTGAAGAGTACTGGGCCTAAAACAGAGCCTTGGGGTACTCCACTGCATACTTCCCTCCATGTAGATGCAGTTCCATTGAGGACTACACATTGAGTGCGGTTGGTCAGCCAGTTACGAATCCATCTGGTGGTGATGCTGTCTAACCCACATTCTTCTACTTTATCTAGTAGTAGGTTATGGTCTACCTTATCAAATACCTTACTGAAATCCAAGTAAACTATATCGGCGGCATTCTTCAGGTCCACTAATTTTGTCACTTTGTCAAAGAATGCAATAAGATTAGTCTGACATGATCTGTTTTTCACAAACCCATGTTGGCTTTTGGCTATTACTTTGTTTACTTCTAGGTGTTCGCTAATTCATTGCTTGATTATCTTTTCCAGAATCTTTCCTGGTATTGAAGTCAGGCTGATAGGTCTGTAGTTTCCTGGATCTATTTTTTTTCCTTTTTTAAAGATGGGAACCACATCAGCTCTTTTCCAGTCCTCTGGCAGTTCCCCGGTGCTCCAGGATCTCTGAAAGATATAGTTCAGTGGTTCTGAGATCTCATCTGCCAGTTCCTTCAGAACCCTGGGGTGTAATCCATCCTGGTGATTTGAACTTGTCTAGGGTAGACAGGTGCTCACTTACCATTTTCTTCCTTATTTCAATTTGTGTTCCTAATCTGATTTTTGTGGTGCTGTTTTTGATAGGTTGGACGGTTTTATCCCTTTGTGTAAAGACAGATGCAAACCATGAGTTAAATAGTTCTGCTTTCTCCCTGTTGCTTGTCACCTTCTTGCCACTTTCTCCCAGCAATGGACCAATTGTTTCTTTAACCCTTTTCTTGTTTTTAACATATTGGAAGAAGCTTTTTTTTTTTTGTTATTTTTTACTTTTGTGGCAAGCCTTTCTTCATTGTGAAGAAGCTTTCCTTACTTCATCTTTATAGGCTCGGGCTATTTGCTGATATTCTGCCTTCTGATTTATAATTGTATAAAGATAATGATGAGAATAGCTGGGAATTGTAACTAGATCTACATCTTGGCCAAAATTTGGCTTGGGCGGGGGGGAGGGGTTTAAAAGCACAATGACTATATATGTATACTTTTTTGTTCTATTTTTTTTTAAAGGAGGAGAATACATGTTAAAATTAAATATGTATATTGAAAAGGAATTATAAATACCATCAACATAAAATGGAGCTTGCTCAGACGCTGAAATACATCAAGTAAATGAGATGAAGAGTGGGAAGTAGAGGAGAAAGGTAAGGGAAGAAGAGAGGGATAGGAGAGAAGGCAAGAGGGG
Source organism: Natrix helvetica (assembly GCF_964273705.1). Taxonomy (NCBI): domain Eukaryota; kingdom Metazoa; phylum Chordata; class Lepidosauria; order Squamata; family Natricidae; genus Natrix; species Natrix helvetica. The sequence continues at coordinate 45,861,069 of NC_138558.1, read as the reverse complement.
GAAGAGGAGAGAAATGAGAGAGGTAAGGGGAGGGAGGAGAAGGAGAGAGGAAGGGGAAGTTGAGAAGAGAAGGATGACAGAGGGAAGAAAGGAGGTAGGGAGGAGGAGAGAGGGACAAGAAAGTGATGGACAAAGTACAAATATGGTGTATGGAGAGCAGAAGAGCCAATAATTGGTTTTGGGAGTTCATGGTAAGATGAATTGATGTAAACATTTGATAATGAAATATGATGTTGGCTATGTAATAGTATACATGTGATTATATGATATAAAAATAAAAAAATAAAAAACTTTTATTATAATAATTAAAAAGATGTGACTTGCAAAAAAAACCAGAAAGTTCAGCCCATCCTTCATCATATTCATTATTTCAGCATTTCTTATATTTGTATTATTTTCAATCTTTTATGACAGGTTATATTTTTCAAACCAAACACTATTTTCTTCGGAACTGACAACAATATATCAGGTTCCAATTCCTCAAATTCCAAATCAGTTCCAGCTGTTATTTCCTGCTCATGGATATCATTTTATGTTTGCATGTCTGTTTTGAGCCATCCAATTTTTTGTTTACGTATTCAAATAAAACTTGTAAGTTGGAGGGCATTCTTTTTTCAGTTGCTGCCCAAAATATTTTATCTCTTTTTAGAGGCATGAGAAATGAATGAAAGGATGAAAGAAGCAGATAAGTGTAACTGCGTCCACAGGGAAAGGATTCCCCCCCCCCCCAGTGGTGGGATTCAAAAATTTTTACTACCGGTTCTGTGGGCGTAGCTTGATGGGCATGGTGTGGCTTTGTGGTCATGGTTTTGTGGGTGTGGCAAAGAAAGGATACTGCAAAATCCCCATTCCCTCCCCACCCCACTCCACTAACCTGCTTTCATTCTCCTGTTCAGGCAAGAAAAGAAGATCAGCTGGGAGGCTGGGAGGCAGCAGGGGCGGGGCCAGCCTATTTGCCAGTTCTCTGAACTACTCAAAATTCCCGCTACCATTTCTCCAGAGCCTGTCAGAACTGGCTGAATACCCCCTCTGATTCCCCCTCTGTCCCTCAGGCTTAAAGAAAGGGGAATTTTCCCATCAAAAATTAAGAGATAAAATATCAAGGCTCTTTTTTTTAAGAAAAGAAAAAAGCTAGAAAGGCCAAATTTATAGTATAATCCTGTCTAAATGTAAGTCCCATTACAACTTCATTACAGCTAAAAAATAATTAAGAACTTGATAATAAACAATGAAAAAACAGGGGAAAAAGTTGTAAAAGTCCAGCAAGGGCTTTTAAAACAGTCAGAAGTCAACTAGTCATAAATCAAAATATTATAAAGCTTCAAAAATGTGCAGTTAAAACCCAGGCATGCTTAAGAAAAATGAGCAGCTAAAGGGAAAAGGTGGCAAGAGACCAGACTTTCTGATTGCTTCTAACTGAAAATTGCAGGCATCTAGACTCGCGATCATCTGAAGGTTGTCTTGGGTCCTTCCTAGTCCCCTTCAAAGAATGGGCAGCAAAGCCACCAAATAGCCAGCTGTGATGGCAAAATCACTGTTTGTCAGTGGGAGAAAAAGAATCTTTGTCCATTCAACATAGGGGTGGGGATTATCATAGGGTTTTTAATCAATAATAATTAAGGTAATAAATTCATATATCATGGCATACTGTGATATCTTTTTGTTTCTGATTAACTATAAATCTTTTATCAGTGCAGTAAAATGTTTTAACGTGGTAGCTTTAGGCACTTGTGGTGATATGTATTTGAAATTTATACTCAACTGTATCCAAGTCGCTGAAGTAGTTTGATGCCTCAGTGAGAAAAACTCATATTGTTTCCAGCCCTGGCTATATATCTAAAGCAAATGTTGCAGGAGTCCTTTAACTGTATTGCTTTGCTCTAAAAGACTTTTATAACTTTTACAAGACTTTTAAAATGTTTTAAAATACCATTTGCACAAAACAATATATATTGAAACAGATTTAAGCTCAAAAATGATAAATAACCTGATGAAATAATCCAGTTCCCACTCATAATGCCCCTTGTATAATTGCAACATAAAGGCTTGTAAATAGAGAATATTTTTCCACCCCCACCTATCCACTGCGAAAATGCGCAAAATCCTAGCCATATGTAGCTGTCAGTTAAAGAATAATGATTTGATAGCATTAAGAGTAGCCATCTGGAGGCACCTTCTATGGTTCCATAGCCTTAGTATGACCTGCTAACCTTTGTATCTAATAGCTTCTACTAGGAATTAACCTTAAATGTGACTGAGTGGTGAATTCCAGACTGCTTCCTACATTGCATTCTTTGGACATAAAGTTGATCCTCTCCTTGATTTCCATCTCTTGTTCTGGGTCATCACAATAATATGTTTTTTACATTTCTGTTATGCAAATATGACAAATATATATGTGCTGTCGCTGACACATGATGAAAAATGAAACAATTTTTATACTCTTTTTACCTGAAAAAGCTTTGCTATAAAATGGGCAGTTGTGCAGTTCATCTGAAGTATTAACAATATAGTACATTGTGTGACTGTTGCCTAGCTAGTTCATTTTGGTTTGTGTAGACCAGTTACTAAATATTTTAATTCTTCTTCAGCCGCCTCATAGAATAAACAAATTGGAAGGTTTCTGAGTGCAGAATTCACTTGACATTTGATCCTATAGCCTCCAGTTGGAATTCTAGACGTGCTGGACTGTGAATGCACACATTATGGGAAGATCGTAGTGCCAGTAGGCACTGTCTTAATGCAGTGTGCTGAAGTAGAACATTATTTTTTAGCCTTTTATGCCGGTAGTCCTTGATTTACATCCACTTGTTTAATGACCATTTGAAGATACAATAGCACTGAAAAAAAGTGACTTATAGCCGGTTTTCACACTTAAGACCATTGTAATGTGGGAAGTCCCCCTCCAGAAGAATGAAATATTTTGGGAAATATTAAAAAAGGCAGAATAGAATATTTTCCCTAAATGAGAAATGGGAAAAACCTTAAGGGAGGAAGAAACCAGTCCCAGTTTCTCTGCTCCAATCAGAAACTGAGGAAGCCCCCTTTTAGAAATACAGATTTCAGAATCCATTCAGAAAGACAAAAACTCAGCTAAGCAACAACAAAAAAAGGTTGACAAAATTAGCTCAGACAAACACCTAGGATTTGCATTTCCCCTTTTGCCTATAGAGCCAGCCATGACCCATACATGGTTCCATAGCAGAGGTAGTATTCAACAGCTTCTGACCAGTTCTGGAGAACCGGTGGCAGAAATTTTGAATAGTTCGGAGAACTGGTAAACACCACCTTTGACTGGCCCCTCCCCCATCTTTTCTCTGCCTCCCGAATCCCAGCTGATCGGGAGAAAATGGGGATTTTGCAGTAAGCTTCTCCTGCAGTGGGGAGGGAATGGGGATTTTACAGTATCCTTCCCCTGCCATGCCCACCAAGCCATATCCACCAAGCAATGCCACGCCCACCAAGCTACGTCCACAGAACCACTAGTAAAAAAATTTGAATTCCACCACTACTCCATAGGGATCCAGAAGGTATAAAAACCCAGTCACTCTCAACTCCATTTTGTCAGCTGCCCCAGAGCCACAAACAATGATAGTTCTGTTCATCAATAAATGGGCTTTCTTTCCAATCAGCTTCCAGCCTCCATTTTGCTTCCAGCGCCTCTCTCCCGGCTTGGAACTGGACTTGGATATTTCTTCCAACAGTAACATTCCCATGATCAAAATTCAGGCACTTGAAAACTGGCATCTAATTATGACAGCTGCCCTGTCCTGGAGTCATGCGATCACCACTTGTAACCTTCGCAGTTTAGCTCCGACAAACAAAGTCAATGGAGAAAGCCAGATTCACTCAATGACCACATGATTCACTTAACAACTGTAGCAAAAAACATCATAAACGGGGACAAAATTCAATTAACAACTGTCTTGCTTAGCAGCGGAAATGTTGGGCTCAGTTATGGTGATAAGTTGAGGACCTGTATTGAATTGCTTTCCTATCTTCCAGAGATATAAAAGTTCTTGTTTTGTGTATGTTTGCCAGTTGAAACAACAGAGAATGGTAATGAACTAAATAAGCCCTAAACTATTGTTGCTTTTAATAACACCTTTATCCATGTGAAAGTCATAAATTGAAAATATTACTCTGTAATGAATTATGAAATTAATAGCCAATTCCATGGAATGTTAGGAAAAGAACATTAATGATAATAGCATGCTGACATACATAGTTAACCTTTTAAAAATGCAAGTCACAATATTTCTTCCCCATTCCACTGGTGGATGATTTCTGGATTTATGTGAGAATGATAGCAAAAAGTATGTTTATTAATGAGCTTGAAATAGTTTATCTTGCCTGAGTGTCCTCTTTATAAATTGGTCTATTGGGGCTAATTTGCTGCAAAATGTTTTGATCAATCGGTGCACATTTTTCTTACTAAGTCTAAAACAACGTTCTGCTGTTAATCACAACTGCCCTCTATGGTTTATAAACTCTGGGTAGGGAACTAAGGCCTTGCTCTGACTCCTGCTGCTCTACCCAGGAACTGATTCATTGCCATCCTTTGGCTTTTGCTGCCCAACTACAATTTATTTTTCAGTTTATTAATACCTGGATGTATAGCAGTGTTTTCATAGGTGGGAAAAGTAGCATTAAAAGGAGAAAAATGCCACCTTTGTATCCTGCTCCCTTATAGCAACTTCCTTTTATAAATTAATTTATGATTGTTCAAAATAAGGATTTACCAATATAAAACAAATATATATTTATGAATATATACAAGAACAAATATATATTTATGAGCATATAATATTGTATTACTATACATTTATTTATTGGAAAAAAATATGCCTGGCAGGGGATCAGAATTAGAAAATGCCTAACATGTGAGAGATGACCCAAAATATTCATTTTACAAAATGTGTGTTTTCTGTTTCCCATTAGCTACATCCAAACAAATGCAGACTTGTGTTACCTTCAGCAATTTGTTTAGAGGAAGAATCTAAATTACATGTGTACATCTGTGTTAAGATGAAGCCTTGTTGCACTATTGCCTTCCTATAATGGTTGCAAACCATTTTAGGATTCTGTTTAATTTGACTTTGTGGGAAGAAATATCTATCTGGTTCAGTTCCAAGCTGGGAGAAAGACACTGGAAACATGGAGACTGATTGGAAAGATGGTTTATTGATGAAGCAGAACCACATGGGTTTGTGGTTCTGGGCAGCTGACAAAATGGAGTCCGGGGGGTTATACCTTCTTTGGGCTTTGCACGTGAGCTTCCTGTTCCTGTGCAAGAACATGTATTCTATTGGCTGTTGTAAGATTCCTATGGGGTCATGTAGGGGTCATAGCTGGCTCTATAGGCAAAAGAGGAAATGCAAATCCTAGATGTTTGTCTGAGCTAATCTGGTCAGCCTTTGATTTATTGTTTATCTGAGCTCCCAGGTGAAGTTTGGACTTCTCTGGCATAGTGTAATGAAAGGGCTTGTGCTCTGAAAGGGGTGTTGGGCTATTCCTATTGTGACTTAATGGCTTTCGTCCTGTTTTGGATCTTGAGTGAGGGGGTTTCTTCTAATCCTAACATTCTGCCTTTGTTCAGACCGCTTCAGGGAGTTTCAAAATATCCTGTCCTGAACGGATTTCTGCCTGAGTATTTGCTTTACCTATGGGTTTAAAATTGTTTTAGAACTTCTTCTGTAGGTGTGGCCTGCTTTGTGGGAGTGGCTTGCCGGCCATGTGACCGGGTGGGAGTGGCTTGCCGGCCATGTGACTAGATGGGCATGGCCAACTTGTAAAATGTGGTGAAACTCACTTAACAACCCTCTTACTTAGCAACCAATGTTGACTCAGAAACTCTGGCATTTGAAGCACGCAAGTCTTAAAGCTGTCAAATTACAAGGCCCTTGCGCCCTAACCCTTTAGAACCCCCCCCCAGGGGTGTTCAAACTTCACAGCTTTAAAACTTGTGAACTTCAACTCCCAGAATTCCTCCTCTAGTCATGTTGGCTCAGGAACTCTGACATTGAAGTGAGCAAGTCTTAAAGCTGTCAAGTTCCGATTAGCTGGCCTGGCACATTCATAATTGCTACCTCTTGGCAGACATATTTTTAACTGGTATTTTAGGGGAACTGTTTTAAATTTAATTTATGGGATATTTTTAGGGGTTTTTAAAACTATATTTAGATACTTTACTCAGTTGTACAGTTCTTTTTAACCTTCTTTTTAACCTCCTCCATATCTATCTATCTATTTAACAATTTTAACTGTTTAATTATTTAATTATTCATATGATGTATTTCTTGTATGGACTGTACACCGCCCCGAGTCCCTTTTGGGAGAGGGGGCGGTCTACAAGCGCAAATAAAAGTAAAAAAGTAAAGTAAAGTAAAAGTTACAAGACCATTGCACCCCTAACCCTTTAGAAAAAAAAACCCCAGGGGCGTTCAAACTTGATAGCTTTAAGACTTGTGGACTTCAACTCCTAGAATTCCTCCTCTCGCTGTTCATCTTGATGTGCGGATGGGTGGGGGGAGGGAGCTGGAACCGGTTCTAAACGGCACTGTAGATTTGTGGAACCTCTTCTATAGAAGAGGTTAGAACTGGCGGGAACCCACCCCTGGAATGAAGATATCTAGATACTTGTTTTCCTCTTTCAATAAGCTCTTTATCTTTTAAGTGCTGACATCTGCTGTGGACTATTAAGGAAAGTGGGAGCTGTTTTCTGCCTCTAAAAAAACATGTTTCTCCACTTCTCCCATTTGGGAAATATAATATTCTGCCTTTTTTAATATTTACCAAAATATTTCATTTTTCTAGGAGATAGGCGCTGACTTTCTATAGCTTCTTATAGTTGCTAGTTGTGTAATACGCCCACTATCTCATTTAAGTTTCATTATACTAGCTGCTTGTTCCTACTATGAGATGGATGAGAGCCTCTTTCTTATACTTTACTGTGAATGTTTCATCTTTGCTAATTTCTATTTAATCCGATGAAGGATTGAGTTCAGAGGTGAGATTGTGCACTTTCCTGTCTTCCAAATAAATGTATAATAATTTCTTGACCCCCCCCCAAATCATTTCACTCTTTAATGGTTAGTTGTGTATATTTTAACAGTACACTAGTAAAACTGTATATATAAAATCATGTGTGCAATAATATATTCAACTCTCTATATACTAAGCCAAGATTGGATCTTGTTGTTTTGCCAACTGGTGCAAACTAGAGATTGAACAAAAATGAAGAAAAAAACGAGCATCCCTATCTAGTATCTTTTTCCTCCCCTAGATGAGATGAAAGAAGGTTGTTTGTAACTGGAAGGAAGTAGAGGTATAGGATAACAGCATAAGATTCAAAGCTTTAAAAGTGCTTTAGAATGCATTTTTAAATAATTTGTTTTCATTTTTAAAAAACAAACACTTTTATAATCAAAGTTACAGCACCTGGCTTTAATCATTTAGAGCTCTGAAATTTGTTGGCAACTAAATTGTTTGCAGTCTGATGCTAACAAATTAACCCAGCTTTACTGGAGTGGATAAGAGTTGCAATCACATCTTTTACTAAAACAGCCACTAGACTCTTTAAATCCCCATTAATAGGGAAGATTAGATGTTACTGTTCTGTAGGGAGACCGAGGCAGACAGGAACCGAGGCAAGGCAGGTTGAAGCTAACACAACCTTTATTAACAGTATAACATGGCAAAATTTAAGGCAAACCTCGACCCGGCAAACAGCAACATTTGACAGCTGACAGCCCTTTTTACACTAGAGCTGTCAGACACTGAACCAATAGAATGGCTGCATTCTCCCGCCAGCTGGCTGCTCGCGTCTCAACCAATCAGGGGCCGGCAATGATAGTCAATGGCGTTGTAGCCTCAAGGACTTAACATCCGTCTCCTCCCAGTTAGCACATGTGTAGTCAGCCAAATACGCCGGCCGGCATCAGTTCCACCCAAATCGCCTTAGTTCAGGGGCGGTGGTCAAAGGAGGAGCCGCTGGTGGAGTGTTCTGTGGAACATCAGGAGATTGCGCAGCTGAGTCAGCAGGAAACATGACCGCCACGGGACTGACCGATTCTCAGGTAAACCTGGTGACAAGAACGCATTGGTGGGGTGTGTGGTTCTGTCTGTGCTGGAGCAGCCTCTATCAATATTAGTTCCTGGGGCAGGATTGGGCCTGCACTGGGTGTTGGTCTGCTGCGCTGGTGGCTCGCCATCTGAGCTGGTTGATCTGTCGGCGCCACATTCGCCCATCACTGAGCTGGACCTTATAAGAGTAGGGTACAATTAGTTGCGTGATTTGTCCGGGAAGCCACCTTGGTTTGGCCCCATAGTTTTGGGCGTAGACTGGATCTCCCATATTAAAGGCCTGTGTGGAGTTGCCTGCAAGGGGACTTTTCTCTGCTGTATAATCGGGGTGTAGCCGGTCCAGGGTTGTCCGGAGCCAACAACCCATAAGCCATTCTGCGGGACTTTGCTTGGTGATTGGGCACAGGGTTGTATGCTGTGCCAGGAAGTATTGGGACAGTTTGTCGTGCCAATTCCCTGGCCCCAGGCGGCCCAATGCCTCCTTAGCCAACCGGACAGTTCGTTCTGTCAGGCCATTTCCGGCTGGGTGGAACAGGGCTTTCGGGGCGTGTCGTATGCCATGCTGGCCTAAAAACATCTGGAAGGGTGCCGACGTGAACTGGGGCCCATTGTCAGTCACCACCACGTCAGGCAACCCATGGGTCGTGAATAGCCTCTCCAGCACCCTAATTATGTCCTCCGAAGTGGTGGATGTCATGAGTGCCAGCTCTACCCACTTCGAGTAGACATCTACGAGGACCAAGAAGTTCTGCCCTAAGAACGGGCCAGCGAAATCCAAATGGACTTGTGCCCATGGAGCCCGGGGCATGTCCCATTCCCTGATGGGCACAGAAGGGGGAGCCGGTCTAGATTGCTGGCACTGCTGGCAAGTGGCTACCCAGTTTTCTATTTCCTTGTCAATCTTGAGCCACCACACGTAACTTCGGCCCAAAGCCTTTATGCGCACAATGACCGGGTGAGCAGTGTGCAGGCAACTTAAAATTGGCGACCTAAGCTTTGGGGGAGCTACCACCCTATTGCCCCATAACAGGCACCCATTAAGGACGGACAGCTCATGCTGCCGTATACAATAGGGGTGAAACTCAGGATCTACTAGCCTCTGTGGCCACCCTCTGCACACCCAGTCCAAAACTTGGGCTAATATGGGGTCTGTGGCAGAGAGCCTGGCAATATCCCGGGCGGATACTGGCATGGCCAACTCTTCAATTAAGAGGACTGAAACTGTAGGAGCAGGGTCCAAAACAGGTATTGGCAGAGGGCAGCGACTGAGGGTATCAGCGTGCCCCAAGTTTTTTCCTGGCCTATATTGTAGCTGATAATTATACACCGCTAGAAAAACTGTCCATCTGGACATTCTTTGAGACAAAATCTGAGGAGTCTGGCGATCCCCCGCCAGAAGACCCAAGAGGGGTTTATGGTCGGTCACTAAGTGAAAAAAACGACCATAAACGTAATCGTGAAACTGCTTTACCCCTGCTACAACAGCTAGGGCCTCCTTATCCAGCTGACTGTAATTTCTTTCAGCTGCTGAGACCGTGCGTGAATAATAGGCAATTGGGGCTTCTGAACCATTAGGTAGGATGTGACTCAGAACGGCCCCAATGCCATAAGGCGATGCATTGCACACCAAAGTTAATGGGAGGCGATCACTGTATTGCACTAATAAAGATTTGGATGTAAGGACATCCTTAACTGCCCTAAAGGCTTGGGCTTCCTTAGACCCCCAATGCCAGGGTGTCTTGGAGTCCAGGAGCCTATGAAGAGGCTCTGCCAAAGACGCCTTATGGGGTAAAAAAATGGAATAAATATTAAGCAGCCCCAGAAAGGCTTGCAGTTCAGCTTTAGAGGAGGGCGTGGGGGCTTTCTTAATTGCCTCTATCTTGGACCGAGTAGGGTGGATGCCTTTGGAATCAACTGGATACCCCAAAAATTCTACACTGGGACCTCTATCCTACACTTTTCTTGTTTGAGTTTCAGCCCCGCTTGGCGGAAACGGGTCAGGACTACTCTTAATTTATCGACGAGCTCAGGTTGATCCAAAACGGATATAAGCACGTCGTTGAAATAGGGTACCACCCCTGGCAGCCCCTGGAGCATCCGCTCCATTCGGCTCTGAAAATACCCGGGGCTGCACTGACCCCAAATTGCAAGCGTTTACATTTGAAAGCTCCCCAGTGCGTTACAATGGTTTGAGCCATGGCAGTGGCTTCGTCCACCGGGAGCTGTTGGTACGCTTGTGCCAAGTCTAACTTGGCAAAAATGTTTCCCTAGCCCAAGGAATGGAGCAGATGTTGAACCACTGGCACTGGGTAAGGGTTGGCTTGCAACTCTTTATTAAGGGTGCATTTAAAATCCCTGAAAATTCTAATACTACCATCCTGCTTAATAGGTATTACTATGGGAGGTCTCCCAGGGGGAGTGGTCTACTGCTTTGAGCACTCCTTGTGCTATTAATTTATTTAGCTCTAAATCTACTTTGGGCCGAAGAGCAAAAGGCACACTCCTGGGTTTTAGATGTATTGGCGCCACCCGGGGGTCCAAGTTAAAAGAAATGGGGGTGCCATTATATTTACCAAGCTTGTTGTCAAATACGTCCGCGAACTCGCTGGCCAGAGCAGTGAAGGAATCTGCAACAACGGAGTGGATACCGGAGAGGTTGAGCCCCAATGCGGAGAACCAGTCAAGCCCCAGGAGGCTGGGCAGATGGCCATCTACAATGATGAGGGGAAGAGGCCCCTGGAAGTTATTGCTGGCTATGGTAAATGTGCTGCAACCCACAATGGGTATTGGCTGTCCTTGATAGTCTCTGAGGCAAAGTGGGCACTGCCTGAGTTGAGCTTTGGTCAGGCTAGGCACTATCCGTTTGATAGTAGCCCAAGAGACCAGGGATTTGGAAGAGCCAGTGTCCACTTCCATCTTGCAGGGCTCTCCCTCTATGCGCACAGTCAGGTATATCTTATGGGTAGGCTTAGTCAGGGACGCATGGCTGATAGCGCAATCAGGGTGCTGCTGCTCACCTGCGATGGCAAAGCAGTCTTCGCGGTGTTTGGGAAATCTTTTTACGAATTGTCTAGACAAGGCGTGCTCCGGAGGTGGCTCAGCGATTGGCATGGCCACTCTGCAGACCTTGGCTAAATGTTCTTTCCTGTCATACCGACGGCATATTGCAACTTTGAACCTGCAGACTGACCTTGCATGGTTCCTGCCACAACTCAGGCAACCCGCCTGAGGTAAAAAATCAGCCTGAGTCAGTTTTTTCCTGGTGGCCAGTTTGAGGTGGCTAATCTCTTCTTCCTCGTCCAAGAAGTCTTCTTCGTCGTCTTCTTTGTGGTGGACAGCATAACTCCTGCTGGCATGGGTGGCCGGTGGCAGAAATGTCTGAATTTCTGTGGTGGATTTGTGGCTGACATTTCATATGCCATGGCTTCATCCACGACTACCTGAAGGCTCAGCTCTTTTCGTGCCAGCAAGCGTCGCTGAAGTCTGAAGTCTTTGATACCACAGACCAGCTTCTATTAATAATAATAATAATACTTTATTTACAGTCACAGACCAAAACACGAACAGTACAAAAGAGACACAGCAGCCAGTCACCAAAAGCCCAACTAAGGGAGGTTACAGCTCTCTCCTCTAATGGTCACAGCTCTCAAGAAAAACCTGGAAACCTGAGAGGTGATGTACGAGGAGACATCCCCAAGGCAATGCACAAACAAATCACAGCCATCAGGACCAGAAGGGACGATTTCAGGAAGAGACAGTAACCTAGATCTGTCCGCGCTATACATAGGGCAAAATAGAAGGACATGCTCCGCTGTCTCAACCTCGGCTCTGTCACAAGGGCACAGCCGCTTATTAATCGGGAGCCTCTTGTAACGACCATCCAGAAGTGCTGAGGGCAAGACATTGAAGCGAGCTAGGGAAAAAGCTCTTCTATACTTGGGAATGGTTAGGGTATAAAAATAGGAAGCCATCCTCAATCCATAGTTATTAACTTGGTTGAGAGTCAGGGGGGAGCAAGTTTTATTGGCTCTGGCTCGTAGATATTGTAAATCAATGTCCACGAGCCGTTGGACTATCCTAAATTGGGCATCCTTGAGGTCGTAGTTTCCCAAGGCATCCTCCATGAAACCTAGCAGATGAAGTTTCTTCAGCAGCTCTTTCTCCCAGCGAGAAATATGGGAGTCCGTGAACACCAGGGAGAGGTAGCTGCCAGGAACTGCCAGAAAGAGCACCCGAAACCACCATTTAAAGGTGTTTATCCAGGCCATACATTCCACGCACAGACCAGCTGTTCTAACAGGGCATCATCCAGCACAGGAAAGTCACAGTGCAGGTCTGCTGTTCTGAGGGAAGCCATGTAATCGCTCACAGATTCCCCTTCTCTCTGGGTCCTCTGCCTAAACGCATAACGTCTGGCTATGCCCGAGGGAGTTGGAGAGTAATGATTTTTAAGTTTCTCCAAAAGAGTCTCCCAAGGCATCGAATGGACAGATTGAGGGGCTGCTAAAGCCCTGGCTGTTCCAAACATCTCATGGCCACATGCGCTGAGAAAATATCCTCTTTTACAGCCACTGGACAAACCGGTGAAGTCGTTTGCCTCCAGGAAGCACTCGAACCGCTCGAGGTAGGCGTCCCATGTTTCAGTGGCCAGGCTGAATGCCGTGAATGCCGGTAGATTAGCCATCCTTAAAAGGACGGAACTTGAGGAATTAGCCTTGGAGCGACTTCTCATCGCCTGTGACTTGAGGCAGTTCTTATTAATGACTTTCTCTTTTCCTTTACCTCAGTCCTGATCCCACCTTCGTCGCCAGTGTTCTGTAGGGAGACCGAGGCAGGCAGGAACTGAGACAAGGCAGGTTGAAGCTAACACAATCTTTATTAACAGTATAACACGGCAAAATGTAAGGCAAACCTCGACCCGGCAAACAGCAACATTTGACAGCTGACAGCCCTTTTATACTAGAGCTGTCAGACACTGAACCAATAGAATGGCTGCATTCTCCCGCCAGCTGGCTGCTCGCGTCTCAACCAATCGGGCCGGCAATGATAGTCAATGGCATCCTAGCCTCGAGGACTTAACAGTTACTATAATTCAGGTTCTGCTATTACATTCGGCCAATAGAGGGATGACTATATTATGGGCATTGCAGATTGAGAGAGAGAGAGACTTAATGTGGTATGTTTCAAAGCATTCTGACACAGGGAAATAAAGTTGTGGGCTTACCTATGTTTTATACACTTCAGTGGGAAAGGAGGAGGAGTTTCCGGGAGGGAATGGCGGCTTGCCTCTAAGCTCCGCAGGACCGCCGGGGCTTTTTGAGGAGTAGGGATGTTGCCGGCCCTGTTTTCACCTCGAGGGTCGGGGGAGTCTGTTGGCGACCACCCCTGGCGTCGTCCTGGATCCAGGTTGGCGCATCGGGGGGGTCGGATAGCCGGATGGGAGTAGGAGAATGGCTGGCTGGAGCTGGCGTTTGGAGCGTTTTGAACGGCTTCGCGTGAGGTGGTGGGGGACGGAGGACGGCGCGAAATGGAGGAATGGCGGGGGAATAACAGCGTTGGGACGACCCTGATAACCCGAGCGGCCCTAAGGCGACGGCATGGAGGCAGCGGTGACGGAGGCGGTTGGAGATGCCGAGCACCGAACTCCTTAGTCGCCATAATTGCCAGACCAGCGGAGGCGGGCGCGCGAAAGGGAGTTTGAGGCCCGAGGCGCAGAATGGCACCGGAAGACCCTAGGAAGATTGTGGAGAAGATTGAGACAATCCTACGGACCTTGGAACACAGCTTTGGGTCTGATCTGTGCTTTGCTATTTTGACAACTTGCCCCTTGCCTCTTCCACTGGTTTACTCTGAGCCATTAACCAGACCATCCTGACTCTGGGCTCACTTCTACCGCCTACCATAAATTACATCTTGGCGCCATCTACTGACCAGCTGGCAATCCAACACCCCATCCTTTCCATCAGGGATGGTCAACTTCCCCCTTTTGTAGGAAATCCGGCTTTACAAACATCAGAAGAAACAACCACAGAAAACAACCTTAGCACCTGAAAACACATGCGGCCCTGTGTATAACAAGACAATATTTATTCGAGGTTAGATCTACTGCGGCTGCGAGAGTCCCCCCTTTTGCAGATATGGCCCTCTGCCCTTTCGAGGGCCCACCTTAATGACGGGTTTGTTAACCCAGAGAGGTGGAGGAAACGGAAGCTCAGGGGTTTTTTAATCAAAAGCTTTTTAATAGTTTTAAGGGGTTCTAAGGGGGAGGGGAGGGTTGAACCGACCAGGAATGGGATTAGTGCCAGGCGAACAGGTGTGGTCAAGAGGGGAGTGAGCGGAGCGAAGGAGAGGGGGGGAAATAACATTCCTACAGAGGTCTGTGTTATACCAACGGTCGTAGGGAGGGGTAGGTGCGAGGACAGACATAATACCTGCAGTCGGTTGGGAGACCGTGGTTGCTGGACACGCCCGGTCATTTGTACCAACCCCCGCATACTAGGTGGCCAGGATCGACAGAGCCCAGGCCTAAGGCTGATGCTGTGTAATGCGAGGTCTGTTGTTAATAAGGCCCCCCTCATAAAAGACCTGATTTCTGAGGGGGAGCCTGACCTCGCAGGAATAACGGAGACCTGGTTGGGCCACGAGGGTGGCTTGCCCCTTGTGGAAATGTGCCCACCAGGCTACCGTGTATTCCACCAGCCACGGGCCCAGGGGAGGGGTGGTGGGGTAGCGGTGATCATACGGGAGAGTCTGGAACCGAGAGAACTCACTGTGCCACAGACATCCGGGTGTGAGTCTCTGAGTGTGAGGTGGGGCCCAGGGAGACAGTTGGGCCTGCTGATTGTATACTTGGCTCCTCGCTATACATCAGCGGCCCTGCCCGAACTCCTCGAGCTGATCGCAGAGATGGCAGTTGAGACCCCCAGACTGTTAGTTATGGGGGATTTCAACTTGCCGTCGATGGGAGAAGCTTCCAAGGCGGTTTGGGAGTTCATGGCTTCCATGACAGCCATGGACCTGACTCAAGTAATTCAGAGCCCCACACACGAGGGAGGTCACACACTGGATCTTGTTTTTGTCTCTGGCCAGTGGGCGAGTGATTTGGGAATAGGGGATTTAGCCATCACACCCCTGTCATGGTCAGATCACTCACTTCTCCGGCTTGACTTCCCTGGTACTACCCCCCACCGCGGGGTGGCGGAACCAAAATGTCCGAGATGGTTCCGCCCCAGGCGCCTGATGGAACCAGAAAGGTTTCAGACGGAGCTTGGGTCACTTCCTGTCGACCTGACCCGCTCCCGGACGGAGGACCTGGTGGCCGCATGGAATAGTGCGGCCGCCGGGGCCCTAGACCGGGTTGCGCCTTTGCGGCCTCTCCTACGGCAAAGAACCACCCTGGCCCCTTGGTTTACTGAGGAGCTGAGGGTGATGAAACGCCATAAGAGACGCCTAGAGAGCAGATGGAGATCTTCTCATTCCGAATCTGACCGAACACAGGTAAGAGCCTACTTAAGGACATACCTTGTGGCATTGAGGGTGGCCAAACGTCAATATTGTGCCACTCTCATTGCATCCGCAGATAACCGCCCTGCCGCCCTGTTTCGGGTGACCCGCTCTCTTCTATCACAGAGGCCGCGGGAAGCCCCTCTGCAGGGCAGGGCAGAGGAATTTGGGGAATATCTGCAGGATAAAATCGCTCAGATCCGGAGGGAATGGATCTCCCTCAGTGTTCCAGGGGAGACGTCCGAGGCCAGTCTTGAGAGACCATTCTGGGAGGAGTTTGACTCTGTTGCCCCCGATGATTTGGACAGGTTGCGTGGGCAACTGCGAGCCACCACATGTTTATTGGACCCATGTCCCTCCTGGCTTGTACTGGCATCCTGGGAGGTCACACGAGGCTGGCTCTTGGGAATGGTGAACGCTTCGTTGAGTGAGGGGTTCCTACCAGCCGCCTTGAAAGAGGCGGTTGTGAGGCCCTTACTCAAGAAGCCTTCGCTGGACCCAACTGAGCTAGCTAATTATCGTCCGGTCTCCAACCTTCCCTTTTTAGCGAAGGTTGTAGAGAGTGTGGTGGCTTCGCAGTTCCCATGCCACCTGGAGGAAAATGACTATCTAGACCCGCGCCAGTCCGGTTTCCGACCCGGGCACAGCACGGAGACAGCCTTGGTCGCGTTGGTTGATGATCTCTGGAGAGCCAAGGATAGGGGTTGTTCCTCTATCCTGGTTCTGTTAGACCTCTCAGCGGCTTTCGATACCATCGACCATGGTATCCTATTGCGCCGGCTGGAGGGGCTGGGAGTAAGGGGCACCGTTTTACGGTGGTTCTGCTCCTACCTCTCCGACCAGATGCAATGTGTGTTGGCAGGGGAGCAGCGGTCGACCCTGAGGCCACTCACTTGTGGGGTGCCACAGGGGTCGGTCCTCTCGCCTCTCCTGTTCAACACATATATGAAACCGCTGGGCGAGATCATCCGTGGCTTTGGGGTGGGATACCATCTGTACGCTGACGATACTCAGCTGTACATTTCCACCCCGAACCACCCCAACGAGGCCGTTGACGTGATGTCCCGGTGTCTGGAAGCCGTACGGGTCTGGATGGGAGACAACAGACTTAAACTCAACCCCTCCAAGACGGAATGGCTGTGGCTACCGGCCTCTCGGTTCAACCAGCTGACCCCATCGCTGGCCATTGGGGGCAACCAACTGGCCCCTGTGGAACGGGCGGGCAACTTGGGCGTCCTCCTAGATGCCCGGCTGTCTATGGATGACCATGTGGCAGCCGTGGCAAGGGGGGCGTTCCACCAGGTTCTCCTGGTGCGCCAATTGCGCCCCCTATTGGACCAGGATGCCCTTCGCACAGTCACTCATGCGCTGGTGACGTCTCGTCTGGATTACTGCAATGCTCTTTATATGGGGCTTCCCTTGAGATGCACCCGAGGACTGCAGTTGGTCCAGAACGCGGCCGCGCGGGCAGTGATGGGGAGTACGAGGTACTCCCACGTGACACCTCCTGCGCGAGCTGCACTGGCTCCCTGTAGTCTTTCGGGTGCGTTTCAAGGTCTTGATTACTATCTTTAAAGCGCTCCATGGCACAGGACCTAGCTACTTGCGAGATCGTATCCTGCCCCATACATCCCTGCGACCAATTCGCTCTCACAGGGAGGGACTTCTCCGGGTGCTGTCCACCAAGCAATGCCAGAGGGCGGCGACGAGGGGCAGGGCCTTCTCTACGATGGGCCCAGCCCTCTGGAATGACCTCCCCCCCGACATTAGGACAACAACCGATCTCCGCTCCTTCCGCACGAAACTCAAGACCCACCTGTTCCAACTAGCCGGCCTGGCCTGAATTATAGCTATTCTAATCCCTCTGGATAAAATTTTAAATTAGGTTTGACTTTGGGTGTTTTAATTGTTTTTTAATTGCTTTTTGCTGTTTTTAATTAATTGATTATTTATTTATTATGTGTTGTATAATGCTTTTTGTATATCTCCTCCTTGTTATTTATTGTTGTGTAGTAAATTGTACGCCGCCTCGAGTCCCTTGGTGGAAAGGGTGCGGCATATAAGATGGATTAATAAATAATAATAAATAATAAAATAAATATATATATTACCAGATTTTCCATTCTTCATCATGTCAACCACTTCTTTTAATCTCATTTTCCTGTTAAGACTGCTAAATAAAATTTGTTTTTCCCAGGAGCCAACTGAGGTAGATCCAGAGAGGAAAGAACCAGGCATCTCCTGTTGTAATAGAACTTCTGCCTTGTACCTTAATGTGTGACGTTTCTACATACATAGTACAATGTTTATCTTCAAATAATGGAGCAAAAGTCTTGAATTATTGCATGCAGTGTCAAATAGCATACTTATTTTTTCATTTTGTTTTAAGTGTTTGTCTTGCAAATATATACGTGCAAATACTGTATATGCATGTGAACTCTGCCTTGGAAAAGCATAGACAAGGTTGTGGGAGGAGGAGGTTGCAAAGTGAGTAATTTCATAATTACTTTATTTTTTTTGAGGATAGCATAGGTATCAATGTTATTGTGATTAAAAACTTGACAGCTTTTACATGGTGTGACAATTGTTTGTCTTTCTGTTGTGAAGTCTTCTGTGCCTAACAAATCTTTGTTAGGATACTATCTTTTGAGAATATACTGTTGTAATACTTAGGTATTGCTAAGCAACTGTTCCCAGTATTTCTTATATTGGAATTGAGGATTATAGTTCAACAATCTCTTCCTCCCTCCCTCCCTCTCTCTTCCATATGCATATACATATGCTGTACATACATACATTTATGAGTAGTTGTATATTTGCTCTCAAAAAATTGATTAGGTATGTGCATTTGTGATGGCTCTCTGTAGGCGTGACAGTGTCTAATCATAGGGGCTGTATATATCGCCTCTGTGTATATATGAATGTTTCTGTTGTACCCTCAATGGTGTCTCAGTATTTGTATGTATGCAGTGTAAAACACAGGATAGGCTCTATATATTCTGTCCTGGGTCATGTAAACAGGGAGGTGGGGGTTTAGAAAGGAGCACACAGCATTAGGGGAATTTTAGAATGTTTCCTCTAAACCTCCAGCCTGATTTATATTCTATACCATTTTTAACCCAATTTTTGTTTCACTGCATGAAATTATCCTCCTGAAAGAAAGATTCCCAAACACCATTACATAATTTCTTTCCAACATTCTTTGTGAAATGAAGAGAGAGGGAAATAAAACAGAAGTGGATGAGGGGAAAGACAACCTTATAATCCTTCATGTGCTTATGGTTCTTAGAGGTTCTGCAAAATAGTTTGATATGGATCTTCACAAGCATGAGTTTTTCATTTGTAGCAAGATCTAAATAGGTCCATTTTTTTGCGAACTGCCTAGAAAGATTTTTTACTAGCAATCCAAGTTTGGTTTCCTAGTTTTGTATTTCTCTTTTTTAATCTGTTTTACTCTGTATTCCCATGCAGCAGTGTATGGATAACAGAAGTGATTGCTTGTAGAATTTGGAAAATTGAGCTGAGGGCTATAGTTTGCCCACTTCTGTTGTGATTTAAGAGTTGTCCAGTCAAAGTACAATTTGTAGATAAAAATCAGATGAGAGAATGCAGTCCTTGAAATTTCTCATCAGTAAATATGACGGGTACTATCTTCCCTGATGAAATACATTAGTCTCATCAGCACATAACTTCAACCTCTAATGTGGTTTGTTTGGTTTGGGATTAGTGTGATACATGATCAGATCCATTACAATTTAGCATTGTATTACACCTTAGTGTTATATGGATTGCATTCCCTCCAGAGTTATATTCAATTGGCACTCTTTATGCTTTTAGGGAAGGAATCAAGATCTTCTTCAGCCAGGGCTTTTCAATTAAGTTAGTTTTAACAGCAGTTTTAATTGTTTCAGTGACATCGTAATTGCTTATGATTTGTTGTTTAGTTTTAATTGCCATGGGTGCTGCTAGTAAATAAATAAAAACACCGACAAGTAGACATTACTTGTTCAATGAAACAAGATTTTAAAAAATCCTGGCTTAATATTATATATAAATAGAACCGGTATTTGACAGTATCATTTCTAGTGTATCTTGCTGTGTTTGCAGTGTTATCACGCAATGATTGCGTAAAAAAAAAACCCTGTCATGTAAATGGGTCTAAATTTTGTTATTAAAAGAATATACTGGATCCTTGCCTAAAATGTCAGCATATCTTTCCTGTTTAAATTGCAGCCTGTGCAAATCTAGTGTGTTTTGTGATTGGAGGATGACAATAACCATGTTTTTAATTCATTTTTTCTTCCAATTAATGAGTCCAAATCTCAGTCAAATAGACTTTTATCCTAGTTGGGCTATTAGACATACTGTTCCCTGACCTGTTTGGATGATGAGACATGCTGTTTCTTGACATCCTAACTGCAGCGATAATTGGAAACAAAGGAAGGATTTAATGTTTTATAGCTTCCTTGTGCAAAGCAAGATGAGAAAATGGCTGAAACTGATCATATGCCTTTCCTCAGTGTTCATCCTAATTAAAGTTACTTCACACTGTTATATGGAATCCTAGGAGATAAACAATATTACACTTGCTTCCTTTCATTCAGAAGAATTCTGAATATTAGAGACCCCTTTCTGACATGTTTATAGTATACATGTTGCTTTTTCATATTGAAGAACATAATCAAATGCGTCAAGTTTTAATTAAGTGATCTTGTATTCATACTTTATTGTTGGTTATGCTTTGATAATTAGTCTATTTAATTGCTGAATATATTTTTCCATATCACTGTTTTCTTTTATTTTTGTTTAAAAAAACTATAATTAATATGGTATTTTATAAATTAAACAAAAAAGCAGCCCAACAGACACACACATGCACACACACCCGCCAAGGGTAATTTCAATAAATGGATTACATTGTCTGAGCTTTGAAGCTAAGTAAGGTCAAATCTGATCAGTATTTGGATAAAAGACATCCAGCTGCATCCAGATTTTAGACTTGATTATGAAATGGGGAAAAGATTCAAGGAAGAAGATATGAAAACATATGCTGACATTTTAGGCTAAGTTCCAATATATTCTTTTAATTAGCGATAGTGGGGCAGCATCTGTATGCCCCCCCTCCCATTTTGAATATACAAATGACTGTTGCAAACATTATCATCAGAACAGGATGTTAAACATGAGAATCCCTTTAGATAGAGGGGCCATTCCCTTCCTTACTAGGTAGTCTACAAGCAGGAGAGACAGTGGATTAAAACTACAAGGTAATAGGTGGGAATCAGGATGACTGTACTAATTTTTATTTAGTAAAAAAGACTGCCCAATGAAGTGGTAAATTCTCCTTTGCTAAAGTCTGAGTGGTCATCTGTCAGAGATGGTAGTGGATTCTATATCGAATAGGGGCAGATTAATGTCTAAGATTTATTTCAGTTTTATGATTCTTTGGTTCCACTGTTTATAACATAATCTTATAATACATGTTAATTTCTGTCAATTGATCAATCTTTATTACGGTCACACAGTCCATCAAAATTAATCTCTGTATTTTAAGTCGCTTGTGCTATTTTGATAGCAATTAAAAATATTTTTTACAAAACCTGCTGTTTTCTTTCTTCAAAAGGACTAGATGAAATCTAATGTGAATTAGAAGTAACATAAAGTTGAATTAATTCTTCAATCAGTATCAGAAGAATATGCTTTGGCTTACAAAACACATAATGCCCTTCATTTTGGTTTAACCACATCATTGTTTAACACAATGAATGAACATTGTGGAGGAGCCCTGCCCAGGTAGCGTAGGAGCTGTGGTGTGGGTTAGAATGCTGTATTGTAGGCAAATTCTACCCATAGCCTGAAGTTCGATCCTGATGGGCTCAAAGTTGACTCAGACTTCCATCCTTCTGAGGTCAGTTGGGGGCAATATACTCACATTGTAAGCTACCCAGAGAATGCTGTAAAGCACTGTGGGGTGGTATATAAATCTAAGCGTTTTGCAGTGGTGGGATTCAAATAATTTAACAACTGGTTCTCTGCACGAATGTTTTCTTCCAATAACGAGTGAACCAAACTGCTCAGAAAGTTAACAACCAGTTCTCCTGAAGTGGTGTGAACTGGCTGTTATTGCTATAGTGTTAACATAACCTGCAGGATTGGAAAGAAGTTCAATTTAATTCAGAATTTCCAAAAGTAAACAGCCATAACCCTCTGAAAGTTTATAGTAAATGGCTCAGTCTAGCTCTTCTCTTAATTTATATCTCCCAACCTGAAATGCCTCAAATCTATTGGTATTTCATGTCCTGGAAGATGGGAACATAAAGATTCCATTTAACTACAGGAGCTAATTGACACAGCAGTTATTTTCTATAAAGATGTCTACAATATTGGTCATTACCAATTGCATCCTATTTTAGCTTTAATATATACTATGGTGTCCTTGAAAATTTTGATGATCTAGACAAGGCACAGAATGATTCAGCAATGATCTGAAGTATAAAAAGAGTTGACCACTATTATTATATCAACAGCATAGCTGAATTCTGAAGGAATTATCTAGAGTCTAAAAGCATACTGGGAAACTAAATGTTTGGATTTCACCTACTGGCACTAAATTTTTTGCAAGTGCCAGCAATGCGTACTTTCCTTAATTAAAGGAACACTGAATATTTTTTAAGTGTGTAGGTGTAAGTGAAGAGTTTCCCCTCTATATTCTTACAGTTGATTGTGTGGGTAAGGAATTTTAAGAAATCAGATTAGCTTTTGTTTATATATAGTACAATGAAATATTTTCTCAATAATCTTTGTAGCAGTCCCTGATCTGGCTTCAGCTTACTGATGAATTTGAAATATAACAATCCATCTTCTATCTTTATCATACACTTTAAAGTATGATTGAAAACTAGCACATTACATATTAATTGAGACTTAAATTGATTCTTTTCTGCAAGATCTGGTAACATGTATAAAAATAGAATTGAGAGAGATTGGAAACTGACTTCTGTGTCTGTCAATAAATGAATGCCTTTACAGCTCCCAGGTCAAGTACAGGTTATATATTAAACTCTAATCAAGCCCTCCTTTTTAGATGTGTGTATTTTTATGTGATCTCTGGTTAAAGTTTCCTTTACTCAATTGGAAGTCCTTAATTTTTTCCCCATAGCAATGGAATATCATCCCAGTTTTTTGGTCCCTAATTGATTCAGTGCTGTTTTTTTCACTCTGAACTTCACTTCATACAATATAAAATTCTTACATGAAAGCATCTGCATGAAATTTAAACCTTGGTGTATATATGTAAATTGAAATGCATGATATTCTCATAATTATATATATATATATATATATATATATATATATATATATATATATATATATATATATATATATATATATATATATATATATATATATATATATATATATATATATATATATATATATATATATATATTTGTGCTTACACAGGATGAAGTCTTTCTCAACTTTGCTGATCCTATATAATGATTTTACAATTTTCTAAACACCGCTTTTACATTTTTTTCAAGATCATTTGTTCAGAGCCCTATGTTTCAGGGCCATGACTCTTCTCTGGAAAACTTTTTCAGACCCTGTGACTCAGTTCCTAATGATATGAGTGCTTTATACCATAGCTACAAGGACAACCTCCTCCACCATTTTATTTTTTTCTTGGATAAAGCAGGGGGCAAAGTAACAATCTACTATTTCAGTCAGTGCATGTGATTAGTAATGCTCCTTTAGGATCAATTGTTTGCTCAGGTTTACCAGTAAAAAAATTCTCTGCTTTTAAAAAGTTTTCTCTCCCTTTCTTTAAAACATTTTTTTTTACTAAGGACTTTAAAGTATGCTGTTGAGCCAGTATAGTTCTTGAACTTTCTCCCTTTTCTGTTCATCTTGGAGAATAAGAGTTGAGAGGATTACTTAAAGTGAACATACTGAAATGTAATTATCTTGGGAGAATCTTTCCCATATATAAAATGATAAGTTATCAAGGCGTCAGATTTTTAAGCATCGCTACCAAGCCTCCTAGTTGGTTAGTAAGTCAAAACAGCCTTCTGTGAAGTACTGCCGTAGTTTGGAGATCATGACAGACTTTAGGCAGGCAACTGTACAAAAGAAATTTCTCTTTGGCCAGAATTTCTCTCCTATCTTTGGCTGGCTGGCTATTTGGAACAAACTCTTTATAGCTTTTTACTTCGCACCCATAAATTTTAAACTCACATTCAAGTTAGTTTGAAGCCTCTTCTGGTTCTCCTTACTCAGCTCTTTGTCTCATTCACCCACCATTCTTTGGTTCCACTTTGCCTCATTTCTTGTAGACTCCACATTATGTTCACTTCTCCAATCCATCTTTTTCTTCTATTTCCACTTCTGCCTTTATTCAAGATGCTTTTTTTTGTATTTTATCTATATCTGCTGAGTTGATTCTCTCCGTTTTTAAAAGAAGACCCTCTTTTCTTCTCCTTCTCTTTTATGTTCTCCACTTTCTTTTGAATTTTCCTCTATACAGTACCTGTACATTTACTCTCTCCTTCATTTCATTTATAACTTCATTTATACCAAAAACTCCTTGCTTTCTGAAAGGCTCTTTAATTCAAAAAACCTCTTGCAATAAACTATTTTCACAGCACTTTTTATTATGAGCTTGGACAAGGAAAAAGGGTTGAATTGAAGAGCAGAGAAGAGAAAATAATAGATTGCATAGTAGGAGCAGGTATAAGATTGTAAACTATAAATTTGCCAAATATTTGAGATCTCTCTGTCCCTCCCTCCCCTCCCTCTCCCTCTCCCTCTCCCTCTGTCCCTCCATCCCCCCTCTCTTTTCTTGGTCTGACCATCTTAAGAGATAAATTTGTCAATGTCTTTAAGGGTCTTGGAATTCTATTATGTCCTCAATGCAAGCAGCAAAAAATCAGCACATTTCTCTCAACAGACTCAAGTCTCATTCTCTACCACCACCACCACCATCACCACCATCTATTTCTTCCCACACCTGAGGAGAGGCTGGTATTCTTTCCCTTGCAAAGCCTGTGTAGCCATCTTATTCAGCTTTTGAGGTTTCCAGCAATTCATCCCAAAGCATATATGGAGGAAGCTCTGGAATCTGTTCTGAATCTCCAGGAAAAACAAAAGAACTGTTCTTAACAAGCATGGCCCTTTATATCACATTTCTTCATCTTTCCACCTGGTTTCTTCTGTCTTTTGAAAAGTTTTGTGCTGTTGTTGTTCTTTTGCAAATGTCTTATCCTATCCCATAATTCTTCATTTTCCCTGATAACAGAATAACAGAGCTGGAAGAGACCTTGGAAGTCTTGTAGTCCAACTCCTGCTCAAGCAGGAGACCCTATACCATTCCAGACAAATGACTATCTTAAAACCCTCCAGTGATGAAGTGCCCACAACTTCTGAAGGCAAGCTGTTCCTTGGTTTATTGTTGTCACTGTTAGGAAAGTTATCCTTAGTTCTAGTTAGTTCCTCCCCTTGATTAGTTTCCATCATTTTTTTCTTGGCTTGCCTTCTGCTGCTTTAGAAAATATGTTGATCCCTTCTTGTGGGAGCTTCTCAAATATTGGAATACTGCTATCATGTCACTCTAGTCCTTCTTTTACTGGACTAGACATACCTAATTCCTGCAACCATTGTTCATATATTTTAGCCTTCAGCCCTCTAATCATCTTTGTTGCTCTTTTTTGCACTCTTTCCAGAGTCTCAACATCTTTTTTATAATACGGTGACCAAAATGGATGCAGTATTCTAAATGTGATCTTACTAATGCTTTATGAAGTGATATTAGTACTTCATGTGATCTTGATTCTATCCTTCTGTTAATGCAGCCTAGGATTGTATTGGCTTTTTTGGCTGCTGCTGCACATTGCTAGCTGATATTTAAGTGATTGTCCTCTAGGACTCTTTTTCACAGTTACTACTATTGAGCCAGGTCACAAGCATCATTCTACATGCATGTTATTCAGATTAGAATA
The DNA here is from genome assembly GCF_964273705.1 of Natrix helvetica. Taxonomy (NCBI): domain Eukaryota; kingdom Metazoa; phylum Chordata; class Lepidosauria; order Squamata; family Natricidae; genus Natrix; species Natrix helvetica. The sequence continues at coordinate 45,835,483 of NC_138558.1, read as the reverse complement.
ATTAGGGGAATAAAAGGAAAAATGTTTTCCTATTGATGTCTACTACCACCTTCCATTTGTTCTCCCTGTACAAGATGTTGTGATTAGGGCAAGCAATAGATGGCTGTATATTGTATGATTAAAGGGGCAGACTTACCACTCATTGAATCTACTTCTCTATTTTCCATCAAAGGGCAAAATGTAGCATTAAAAAAAAACTCAGTTTGATGGCATGTGATGTCTTCTTTTCCCTGAAATGCTAAGCTCTGATTTATATATCAAAGGCAATTTATTTATACAAAGACCATGAAGAATTTTTAATCAGAGACAAGGTGAGTTAGAGACAATGGTTCCACCTTGAAGGAATTGAAAAACACCCTGAATTTTCCAATTGTGCATTGGCTTCAGGATTTGTATAGTTAGAGCACAGCCCAAGGGAGCTGTAATGAAAAAGAATTCAGTGCTGGTAATTATTAAGGAAAATATATGCAAAAATAAAACAGTTATGTTCATCTAAAAACATAATGCAGGAAAGAGCATGGGATGTCCTTACTGCATACTGATTTTTTTTTTAAAAAAAAATCATTTAGCCCTTGTCAATGTTTCTTAATCAACCTTTTCTCACTTATTCTTTAAAGTGGAGATATTGAACAGGGTAGTGCCTGAAGAGGCACTTCTGAATTAAGTTGCTTAATTTTCTCTATGTCTGTATCGAGGAAAAAATTCTATAATCTTAATTCAATTATTTTGTTATTTTGTTTTTAGGTTAACAAAGCCATTATCCTTTGCAGACTGTGTCGGAGATGAGCTACCATGGGGATGGGAAGCTGCATACGATCGTCAGATTGGTGTCTACTATATCGACCACATAAACCGTAAGTGTTTTCTGTAAGTGCTGTATTGATTATATAAGAAGGCTTATCCAGATTAGACTCTGCTGTTAGACTCTTAACAAGGACTTGAAAACAGAAGATTTCTTATGAGACAGTTGAAACTCCCCACAGCAATTCACTTGGTTTATTTTCTTAGGAAAAACATTATAGCTTCTATTGCTGCTGCTTTTCTTCCTGCTTCATTTTGTTAGTGCTGTTATATCCTATCAAGTGGATTTCAGAATTACTTAGAATTGTCTATTAACCTTAAACTTTCATGTTACCAATTAAAACATTGTGTTTTCTGTTTGTGCAAGGAACTCCCCAGATTTTGACAAAACATTCTAATTAATCCCGCAAATCTGCTTTTTTCTCAATAACAAAACTAGGAGACGTTGAAGAACCTTCTAAGAAATATATTCATACAACATTGCATTACAGTTATATCAAATTCCCTATGTTCTTGTTCTTTAGGCTGCCCGTATCATTGTAGAGATGGTCAAAATGGCACCAAACACATTAAAAAAAAGTTGTAAGGGCAAACTGATGGAAATCTCGAAAGTTTTCAGAGCAGTAGTAAATAATAATTTAGAAAATATTTAGGTGGGAAAGAAGCTATTACCGTATTTTTTGGACTGTAAGATGCACCAGAGTATAAGACGCACCGTGATTTTGAAGAGTACATTTTTTAAAAAAGTTTTTTTCATTCTGCATGCCTCCCAAACCCTCTGCATGCCTCGTTTTTTGCAAAAAACAAAAAGGGGCATGCAGAGCTTTGGGGGCTTGTAGAGTGCTCCTGGGGATTGGGGGGGGTCAAAAACGAGCAAAAAAGGGCCATTTTTCACAAAAAAAGGTCATGCAGAGGCTTTGGGAGTCTTGTAGAGTGCTCCTGGGGGCAGGGCAGGCAAAAACAGCCCATTTTTGCTCATTTTTGCCCTCCCCAGCTCCCAGGAGCACTTTGCAAGCCTCCCAAACCCTTTGCACTTCCATTTTTGCAAAGGGAGCGAGGTTTCAGGAGGCCAAAAATGCTATATTCAGTGTATAAGATGCACCCAGATTTTCTTCCTCTTTTTGGGGAGAAAAGGGTGCGTCTTATACTCCAAAAGTATGGTAGATTCAGAACTGGTCAACTATATCCTAAAGTAGTATAGGTAGTCCTTACTTACTATGATAATTGGGACCAACAACTCCATTGCTAAATGACACAGTTGTAAAGCATGATGTCACATGATCATGCCAACTTATGACAGGAATGAGGGTGGAAGAGGTTGAGAGTTGCCAGAAACCCGAGCAGAAGCCTTCAACAAACTAGCAACCCATTGCAGGTTCCACTTACATTAATATGTCTACTGATATAACTTTCCTCCTCCTCATTTGCATATTTACTATAAATGTGAGAAATATACAGTCCTATAGTGCTGAAATTCAATGTTGTTCTTGGATGAGTTCCAAGATTTCATGAGAGATCTAAGAGACGGTATGGAATGGTGATTAAAGTATTACTTTGGTGGGGAACCCAGGACCTAGTCTAATCTCAGCCATGGTAGCTTACTATGTTACATTGGCCCAATTAATTGCATTTAGCTCAAGTATCTGATTGACTCTTGTTGTTGGGGAGAAAAATTAGAGTAAGGAAATGCTTTGTATGCGTCTTGAACTCCTGTTACAAAAAATAAGATTTAAATGTAATAAAAAATAAATTACAAAGTCATTTGCAAAGACCCATAGAGGTAATTACTTAATTGATGTTATTAATTTTAATTTTAATTCATTATATTATTTTTAGAGCGCATGATGGCTCAACGGTTAAAGATACTGAGCTTTTTGCAGGCCAGGTTCCAGATCCAAGTTCCATGTGATGGGGTGAGCTCCCATTGCTTGCCCGAGCTCCTGCCAACCTAGAAGATTGAAAGCATGTAAATGCAAGTAGATAAATAGGTACCACTTTGGTGGGAAGGTAACAGTATTCCATGCACCTCAGTGTATAGTCATGCTGGCCACATGACTACAAAAGTGTCTGTAGACAATACTGACTCGGCTAAGAAACAGAGATGAACATTGCTCCCTAGGACATGACTGGCAGGCGAAATCTTTACCTTTATCTTTATATTATTTTTAACTACTTTGAATACTCATCAGAATAAAAAGACAGGGAATAATTTGAATGAATGGGTGAAAGAATAACATAACTTCTTCTACAGTGAATGACAGCAATTTCATTATTTAAAGAAAACACGTATAAGAATATGAGTTGTTAAAATATTTTAATGGAATTGGTTCAAAAAAATACTCAAAAGTTGACAAAAAATAATTATATACTTAGAGTTACAGATTAAAAAGGACAGCAAAAGACTAGCTGGGAGATATTGTTCCAGAATATTAGACTGACCTTAGATATAAAACATTAAATGTAAAATCAAATGTTTTCGAGATCTTACACCACATTCTTAAGGCTTAGAAGATGAGCAAACAGTAATAGTATGGATTACACATAGGTAAATGAAATAGCTAGATTGGAATTTGGTTACACTTTTCATAGACATAACCATTAGAACAGAATGCAAATATTTGTGGAGAATTATCTCCTCACCTGCTATAGGATTTTGGAAAAAAGAGGGACTTGAACTTTTAGTAAATGTATTTTGGGAGGGTGGTAGATTGGTGCGGGTTTCTTTCCGTTAAACTGGTTTTTCCTCATCCTTCCAGACTGAAGAATCAGATACTTAAAGCATTCTCAGTGATACATTAATCCATTTGATGTTGCAATTTGAGTGAAATTTTTCTGGAGTACAGTCTCCATTGGTATGTTGGCTCTAGGAGTGGTGCTCTGAAGAGAACACCCTTTGTTTGAGTTAGTGGAAGGTAAGCTGCCTGTGATAAGGGTCAGAGGCAGGTCACATGTCTTACATACTAAAATTGAGATTATAGCTTTTAATTCACCTGACTGGAATGCAATAGTCTGATAATTATGAACTGCACTGCTCAAGAGTTTACGAAATGTTTCATTAAAGTTTAACTGTAGAAATAGTGACTTAATGGAAGCTACATTTTTACCTGTGTAATAATATATGTTTGCATTGGCAGTTACTGCTGCAACTGTTGACGACTGTACTGTTTCAACTCCAGAAATATTTCCCTCTTGCTTTTTTTAGTCTATGAATGACTTGCTTTTTAAAAGAAATCTCTTAATCTTCCATAAGAAAATAATTCATACCAAACTTTTCTGTAGCCTACATTGTTTTGTGGCAGCTTATGAACTATAATATCATGGCTAAGATTGAAAGTTATGAAATGTTATTTCAGATACGATGTATAAATTACAATTTCACTTCGTTTAACCACTAATTACTGAAGAAACCATACAGCAATTAGTGGATTTGTTCAAAATGTTAATGTTGGAAAAAATGTAGAAGTTGAATTAGTTTCTGTTCACCTAAGGCAGTGGTTCTCAACCTTCCCAATGCCACGACCCTTTAATACAGTTCCTCATGTTATGGTGACCCCCAACCATAACATTGGTGTCTCGGTTCCTAAGACCATCGAAAATATGTGTTTTCCGATGGTCTTAGGCGACCCCGTGAAAGGATCGTTCGACCCCCAAAGGGGTCCTGACCCACAGGTTAAGAACCACTGACCTAAGGATTCATTGGAAAATATCATTTGTTTATGCTTAAACTTTTACATGCAATTATTAATGTTTCAGACTCACCAAAATAGACTAGAGGTATTATACAATATGGTTTATGGCCAAATTAACCACTTTTAACATACGTTAAAACATTCTTAGCATGTATTGCTTCTTGACGTTTATTGAAAAACAGCTGTCTTGTTCCAGATCTTCACATACTGTACATGTGAAAATATAAATAGCAATAGCACTTATATACCACCCCATAGCTTTACAGCACTATCTAAGCAGTTTACAGAGTCAACATATTGCCCTCAACAATTTGGGTCCCCAATTTACCAACCTCAGAAGGATGTAAGGCTGAGTCTACCTTGAGCCCCAACAGGATCAAATTCCAAGCGGTGGACAGAGTTAGACTGTACTGCATTTTAACCACTGTGCCACTACAGCACATAAGATTATACTGGAAGCAGGAAAATTTTAGCTTATGATCTTGGTATATAAATGGTGTTTTGTTTAAAATGTCTTCTCATCCAAATGGAAACACAGGTATTGAACTGTAAACACACATTTTATTTCTCTTCATCACATTGGTTATTTGTGTCCATTGTTATTCACTGCCCCTTCACAGGCTCCATTGAAGATGATCAAAAATAATAAATCAAGCAGGCCATTTTTCACAAATGGGCTATTGTTAACAAATACTATGATATGTGTAATAAGATCTTGTTTTTTGACTATTTGGTGTGGGGTGTGGGAGGGAATGATGTGACCTGACATGTGTAAACAATAACTTAATATAGGGAGAGGAATATTTATTTAAATGGTATAAATAAAAATAAAGTCCTATCTAAAATTTGTGAACAATGATTTTCGGTGTTTGAGCAGTAACAGCTCTGGGGAAGCAGAGTGATATTAATCCTGTATAATGCTTTGCTTGTGACCAGAGGTTTGCTCCTCAGGATCTGGATACAAGAGTACCTGGAAACCCCGGAGAATTTCAGTTTTTGTGTCCTGGCTATAGTAATCTGGGCTAGCTCTTTAATTCACAGATTCCATGGCTAGGTTGAACATGTCCCAATTGAAAACTGGCTGTATGCATAAGAGGTGATCACATATTGGAGCTAGTCTGATCTAATTCAGAATAGATATTTTATAAGCTGAATTTGGAGGGTATTCTTAGTCTATTTTTGTGGCAATATCTATCTCCTGGTCAGTATGTGTTTCATCAGTTAGGACACCATTTAGGATCATTTCACATGTTTTATGGATTCAGTTAGGTTATAACAGGTGTTTGAGGTTTTCCCAAATAGTTGGACAGCTCTATGAGTCTTGTTGATTTTGGGGAGTCAAGGACTATGAGGACATTGGATGTCATCATCACTCAGCAGTCTTTGTCTGTTGATCACATGGAATTCCAAGAATTCTGAAAGTTGAATTGCCAAAAGTGACAACTACAGTGCCAGTGGTGGAAGACAAGAACAGATATCACCAGGCATGGTACAAACCACAGACTATCAGTTCAGATGCTGAAGTATCAGTACCTCTCCACTCTTATTGATCTGCAGGATGCAGTCCAATGGTATTGAGATAGCCCACTTGCTGAGTGGGTACAATGAGTAAAATTGTTCTTTGATCTACTCTGAAATGTTTGCAAGTTATTTTGCTGGATAAAATTGCTCATATTAGCTCACATTCCACATGGGCAACATCAGATGAGATGACTTAGGCAATGTATTCTGAATTTTTCTGGGATTGCTTGATTTTGTGGACTGAGAAGTTGTAGATGTTTTCTGCAACACAAGTTCTGTCATTTTTGGTCTAGATTTTTCCCAAAAGTGCTTTTTCAAGAGGCAACTGGACTTTCTGGTTTTTCTTTGAAGACATTTCACTTCTCATTCAAGAAGCTTGTTCAGCTCTGACTGGATCATGGGGAATGGAAGGATTTATATTCCTTGCAGATAGCTGGTTCATTTGCATTCTTTTAGTGAGTCTTTAAGGCCATCTGGAGGTTGATCTGTGTTATCAGGATCACCTGACTGGTGCAAATGTGCCTGGAGCCTTCTGGGAACTGTTGAAAGGACTGTGTTGTAGACTGGAGATAGATGATGTCACATCCCTCCCCCCCCTGTTGAGAGAGACCTGCTCAATTTTGACATGGATGGGCTCTCTGATCCCTCTTTCAAATCAGCAGTCCTCTCTGTCCAAAATGTGGACTTTGTTATCTTCAAAAAAGTGGTCTTTGTCTTTTAAATGCAGACGGACTGCTGAATATAGTTCTGATGGGTTTGTTCTCCTATATTGTGCCATGCGTTTATGAAGTGGTTGTTTTGTATGGCATGACAAGGTGGAAATCAAAATGTAAATATTTCTGTAAACTTCAATGTTAAGGCTTGTCTTCCTTAATGAGTACACATTAAGGAATACAGAAGCCTTAACATTGAAGTTTAAGAAAAGCCTCCCCCCCGATCAATATTTATATTTTGATTCCCACCACCAACTGGAGCACAGAATGGGAATCATCAGAAGTCTACACCACCAAGCCGAAGGCTTGCCTACCAGCAAAGATAGGAAAGAAAAAGAGCTAAAACACATCAAGGAAGCCCCCAGAACGTCTGGCTATCCCAAATTGGGCTTCATAAAATCTCGAAAAAGACCCTACATGAGTTCCTCCATAACAAACAGCAAAAGAGGAAAAATAACGGAAGCAACGTTGTCATTCCATATGTTGCAGGAATATCGAAAAGCTCAGGAGGATCTTCAGCCAACACAACATAAGTGCACACTTCAAACCCAAGAATACATTAAGGCAGAAGCTTATCCACCCCAAGGATAAAACACCCAGACACAAACTGAGCAATGTGGTACATGCAGTACAATGCAGTGAGCCATGTGCTGATCTGTACATTGGGGGAACAAAACAACAACTTCATAAATGCATAGCATAACATACAAGAACAAACCCATCAGGGCTAGATTCAGCAGTCCATCTGCTGACAAAGGCCATTCTTTTGAACACAGCAAAATTCAGATTTTGGACAGAGAGGACCGCTGGTTTGAAAGAGGGGTCAAAGAGCCCATCTATATTCAAATTAAACAGCCCTATCTCAGCAGAGAGTGGGGGATACGATATCATCTATCTCTAGCCTACAACACATTCCTTTCAACAGTTCCAAGAAGGCTCCACCCCTTTGCACTTCTCAGGTGACCCTGGTGAAACAAATAAACCTTCAAGTGGCCTTAAAGACTCACTAAAAGAATTTAAATGACCAGATGTCTGCAAGGAGAGTAATCCTTCCATTCCCGTCATAAACTCAATACTGGTTTATTGCATTATTGTGGTGGAATGAACAAGTGAAGGAAGGAAGGAAGCCATGGTGGGTGAAGTTAAGAGATATGGCAGTCTGGATTTTATAGGTGGGAGGATCCATATGAAGTCAAATACTTGGGCCTATATCTGGTTTCCCAAGGAAAGCAGGCAGTTTAGTGACATTTTTGTATTACAGTGACATCAACAATAATGAACCTCTGAGTCCAGAGCCTCTTGATTGTTTGTGTCTGACAATTATGCATTATTTGGCGCTGCCATTGAAGACTCCCAAGAGAGTTTCCATAGGTGCAGATTATGGTAATCCATTTGCTGATGGGTGAGACTGCTTCAACAGAGCAACACATATTTTGTAGCCTCTGGATTGATTTCCAATATGTTTCTGATGCAATTCTAATTCTTGGTTTTGATTTATAATGTCCTTTGTGGCACTAGCCCATGTTATCCAATACCATTTTTTTTTTTGGCAGGTAGAATTCATTTGCCTGTGCAACTATCTTGAGAGAAAAAATGTTTTGGATTCTATCTCCTTGAGATGGGAGGAAGAGACAGTCCTTCTATCTGTTCAGACAGCTCATCCTTTGAGGGCCGGTAGAATGTGAAACATGCTGGCATTCAGGAAGACAATAGAAATCAACCCTCAAGCATTTGGGCTTAAAGGGTGTTTTTCATGGTGTCATTTTAGTTTTTCATTTGTTTGCTTTAATTTATTATTCTTAGCCTATTATAGTTTTAAGATTTCAAATGAGTTGCCCAGGAACTGGGCATGAGTGAGTGAGTAAGATACTGTATAAATTTCTCAAGTTCCATGACTACAATTTGCCAGAAACCACAAATTTCCTATGACTTAGTTTGGTCTAACATCTAGAGCAGGCATGTCCAAAGTGTGGCCCGGGGGCCAAATGTGGCCCTTTTTCAAATTTCAAGCGGCCCGCAGCCTCTTCTCCCTACTGGAGTTATTTGTTTAGTCTTTCATAAAATACCGTATTTTTCGAAGTATAAAGATGCATCTTTTTCCCCTCAAAAAGAGGCTAAAAATTTGGGTGCATCTTATACACTGAATACAGCATTTTTTGCCTCCCAAAACTCTGCCCCCTTCACCAAAATGGCTGTGCATAGCCTTTAGGAGGTTTTCAGAGTGCTCCTGGGGGCTGTGGAGGGCATAAATGAGCAAAAAACGGGCCATTTTTTGCTCAACTTTGCTCCCCCCTAGCCCCCAGGAGCACTCCAGAAGCCTCTTAAAGGCTATTCATGCCCTTAAAAAAAAAGGCCCATTTTCGTGGGAGAGTGCAAAAACTTTTTTTTTAATTTGCCTCTTCAGAATCTTGGTGCGTCTTATACTCCGAAAAATACGGTAGTTAATTCGCATTTAATGTTAAGGGTTCAAAGAATGTCAGGCTGAATGATCGGCCCCACACATTTTCACCTCACCAAATCTGGCCCTCCTCGCAAAAAGTTTGGACACCCCTGATCTAGAGATAGCACAGAACTCACTAAAATAGCTTAGCTAAAGAAAGTTTTTATTGCAAGCAAGATTGAAATGTGGCCCTAGGTTCTGCCTCGGTTTACCTTCCCAATAAGCAACCGAGTCGGAAGACCATTTCAAAGCCGTTTATTGGGGTACCTTGATAAAGTAGGATCTCTCAATGAAAAAGGGGAGAGAGAACTCCGAGCCTCATGTTACATTCCTTTCTAGAGTTAACACAACAAAGAAAACACAAGGGGAAAGTTGATTGGGCAGGATAAAAGTACCCTCCCCTTTGCATAGAAAATCAGCTACATGCAGTCAAACATGTTACATATTTGCATCCCATAATATCAGACACGTTCATTAAATGGAAGAGGTTTGACATCTGAAAGGGCATAAGGAAAAATGTTGTTTGGAGTTCACAAAAGAGATAAACCAGACTCCAATTTGTACCAACTATCTTTTTCTTATCTGGAGCTAGTCTCCAACCTGTTTTATCAGTTTGGGAATGTTAAAAGCTAATAAACCTGAACATCATTTTAAAAGAGAGAAAATAAATCAAATTAAAATACAAAAAAATTATCTTAGTTAGCAATTTACAAAATAGGTGTCATATGCCCCTCAAAACCATGTGGAGTGAAACTTTGTAGCCCTTACTATATCTTACATTTATCTTTTGTGAAGAAAGACAAAATGGCCACAGTCAATAAATGCTGGGGAAAGGTAGCGGGAGGGATTGGAGATCATGTAAAATCTGGACCTATTCTCTAGGAACATGAACTTGTTTGCTATTGTTGTCTTTTAGGATGTTTTTTTTCACCAATTTGACTTTATAGCAGTGGGATTTCCAAGTAGTATACTTATACCACTTATGGTTTAATATTCTAAATATTAACCAGATCTAATCCAGCATAATGTTAACCAAAGTCAGCTATATGGGCTGTTGTAACTTCAAAAACATAGCTTGGCTATGTGCCTCCTAGTATATGAGATTGCAGAAAGAAGAATTTGCAAGCTCTGCAGCAGATATCCTTTTTATGCAGTTGAAGTAACAGAGATTAGGCAATATTAACAATTTCCAATGGAATAATTTTATTTGCCCTTTGCAGTAGAATCCCCAAAGAATCTTGTAATGCCTTGAAATTAGCAAGTTTAATTTTGGTTGAGCACAATCTACTTCATCAGAAACACAATCTGCTTTATCAAGTGCCATTAAATCACTCATTCTGCCATCACTTAAACATGTTAATCAATAACATCTGAGTGTTTTCTTTGCTGTCTCTGGAACTATAAGGTAGACATCCTAATTTTAAAAAGCTTAATTCCATTGCTACTGTAAGCGTTAGTTTTTTACCTAGCACTATTATTCTTGTTTAAAACAAGTCTTTTATTTCTTTTATTTACAGGAAATGAAAGCTCACCACTCATTGCTTGCAATAAGCACCTAATAATTTTATTAGAATCAGAAGCTTAGGAAAGAAAATGGCTCTAACAGTTTAGATCTGTCTTCAAGAATAAGAATATTATTAATATTCCCCAGGAAAACTATATATTTTATTCAAAGCAGTTAGCTCAAAGAATTGTTATCAATTCAATGTGATAGTATTTCTATTTAGCTTAAGACAGCAAAGAGAAATACTCTTCATTACAGAGTACTTTTTGCTTTGAATTTTCTCCAGGTTGATTGCAGTTCCTTGCAGCAGAGTTGCCCAACCTTTCTGGGTTGGTGATCCAGAGTGAGGGGAGGGAGGAAAGAGGTTCTGTGGGAGGGGAGGGACACACCTGAGTGGGGCCAAGAGCATCCACTATGCTCACACGAGTTGGGCCACCAGCGTTTGTGTGAGTGGAGCCTCAAGTGCTCACACAAGTAGAGCCTCGAGTGCCCATGACACTTGTGCGAGTGGGGCCTCAAGCGGCCGCCATGTGCAAGTGTGACTGTGCACTCCAGCACACACACCAGCCAGCCACTCACACAGTCCGGTTGCAAATAGGCTGTGGCCTGGTAGTTGGCCATGGCTCACAGGTTACGGTGTTAGATTGCATTGATCATTGTTTGTACATGCTCAATTTTTTTAAGAAAAAGGATGGGTCATTTATAAATATGAGTGATAGCAATTGTTAAAAATGCCACAGAATAAGATATTTCTGTTATCACTGTTAGTCTTAAAGTGTTCCTAGTAATAGCAGTTCTGCTGTCCCATAACTGGAGTGCTAACTGCCCTGCTACCTAAGGGAACCTGAATTATGTCTGACCCATCTCAATTGCTTTTATCTGAAGGAAAGCAAGGTTGCGGGAAATGTTCTGCAGATGCTCACAGTATGTCATATTCAGCTTTGAGTTTACTATCTTGAAGTGGAAGTGAAACCTTTTTCTTTAATGCAGGCAGAACTGGCATTCATCCTGCTGCTTCATGGATATAGAAGTACATTAGCCTGCTGTTAGGAATGGATGGCCTGCAAAATCTCCACTAGGCTGAAATTCTTCCATATAGCCTTAATTCATATACCTGTTGGCCATGCTGTTTCTCTGAACAGCTGCAGAATGAAAATCATCTTTAGAAAACATGCTTTAGAAATAGTTCTTGTAAAGATCCTTTTTTCCCCCTAACCTAGTATATATTTATTTCAAAGAGTTCCTTGCCAGGTTTTCAAAATTTGGATGGCCATATCTGATTTTGTTTTCTTCACATTTGGAGACAAGTGTTGTGGCTGTATGAGCTCTCACAGAGAGGTGGAAATAAATATAATGCTTGATTTTGAGTCAGTTAGTACTGAATCCCCATCACTTGCCTTGAAAGTGCTTTGTCCTTGTCCAGCAATCACAAGGACAGTGTTGCTGTGGGCCACGTTTTAGGACTCTGCGGGCTATTCTTGCAGTTTGGGCCACATATTGAGCAATCTCAACTTAAACCTACTGGGCAATTACCTGAAATGTGTTCAGATATGGTTTTCTCTTGTAAGATTATTTTTCATTACAGTTAGTGCTGTTCCTAAAGTAGAATCACAGCAAATGCATCAGTTCCCTGACTTTAGTCTCTTTGACTATTGATTTGTTATAAATCTTAATTGCTGCTTTGTGTTTGCTTGTATTAAACAAACGTATTTTGCATATATAGGCACAATTAGCTTGAAAAGATACAGGAACAAGATATATCCTGTTTTGTTTAGAATTCTTCTAACATTCTGGGTTTGCATTTCCTTCGCAGACTGTTCAGGGGATAGACACAAGGTGCCCCACTTTTACCATTCCAGCTGAAATTCGAGAGGCACAATTTAGTATCTTTAATGCACAAGGAGAAATCAAATGAAATCAATCATAAATTTAGTTAACCAACTCAAACCAGGAAAGGTGCCTGGTAATGATTACCTAATATCCATAACTTAGATTGGTGGACTCTAGTACTAGTCGTCCTTTTCTGTTTCATTGATTAGACTACAATGGTTCCTAAAGGTTGTGGGCACATTAACTCTTATGATCCCTATTTATAAAGAGGGGGAAAGAGACATCAGCTAATTATCAATTTATTAAGAATCATCAGCAAACTGTACAGTAAATGTAAATGCAAAATGGATGGTTTGTTTGAAAACAACACATCCTCGCAGAGGAACAGATTGGCTTTAGAGCTCATCATTTCCTGTATATCCTGCTGTCATCCTATAACATCTGGGAGAGGAGTATACAGCTCAAGCAAGATCTGTTTTATATGTTGCTTTTATTAACTTTAGATTCGCCTTTGATTCAATATTGAGAATTAGGCTATGGGACAAATTGGTCAATTCCATGATAGATAATTCCCTATTATTCCTGATATACTAATATATATATATATATTAAAATTAATTTTATTCCACAAGGGCATTTAACTAAAACATATTGCTATAATAAGGGGAGTGAGCCGGGGTTGCATACTGGCACCTTTATTATTTAATGTTTATATTAATTCTTTGGTTGACCAATAGAACAGCCCTGACCTTTCCCCAATGTTAGCTCGAGGGCATGTGTACCAGTGATGTCATTCTTCTGTATCAGACCTCAGCTGGGCTAAAATGCATTTTGAGATCCCTTATCATTTATTGCAAGGGCAGAAAATTAGTAATTATGAAAAACAAAAGTCTTAGTATTTGCTAAACATCCCAGAATCCACCAGCCATTAAGCAGTCACAAAAATGAGCAAACAAAGATTTTTAAATATAATAGAATTGCTTTTCAGGCCTTTGGTGAGGGAAGTGCTTGTTCAAACTATGTAATCTATAATGTGCCAAAATCAAAACTTTCTACTATGTTGAAGAAGTTCCTAATCCATTCCTGCTGCTTTAAATTTATTCTTTACCAAAATGTGCTGTCAGTTCCTGTAGCTCAGCTGAGCTCCATAGTAACTACTCAGAATTAGACTTGACACCTTTGACAATAGCAAATAATTTCAGTACTAAATGGAGGAGATATCTCGTTGAGAAATGATACTTCTATGGATACTCCAGAGAAGCTCTTCTCTTCCTAGGGCACAAATAAGTTAAAAAGATACATGTACGTACACTGTGTTAGACACAGAAAAACAACTAGAACTTTCTGAACTACAGTACTCAAAAATATTTTCTGAAATAGTTTATCTTCTTCACTCAGACCAGTGGGTTATTTAAATTCTATCACAGTTTTCAAGCTAAGAAAGGCTCTAATTTAATGCTCTGCCATCTACTATGCTAGAAAGCATATGCTGTGTAAAAATAGTCTATACTAACCAGATGTGTCCTTATGGCACAGGCGGTGTGGAATCTACTGCTTGTGGTGGTTGTTTTTTTTTTTTTGGTTTTTTTTTTTTACATTGCAGCTACTATCAGGAATTCAGGTTTGTTTCATTTACCTTCATATATCAAAATACTCCAGGTATATTAAACATGCAGATCCTCCTTCCAGACCAATAAGACTACTTCATGGATATTGCTAAATTGTATCCTACAGCTATTAAAGCTAGACAAAGCTGGCCTCATCTGAGTATGTTTTGCCATGTAACTTTGGTTACTGACAATGTCACTGTTTTAAACAACTCCATAATTTTATTCTCATCTTGTAGGTTATTCTAAGCAAAATTTCTAGGTCCCTTTTGTTTAATAATAGTATGTTATGTCTATATATTATATAGATATATGCACTATATTTGTACCTTCAAATCAGTGTTGATTCCTAGTGAGCGCCTGGATAAATTGCTTCAGTTTTCAGGGTAAGATTTTTCAGAAGTGCTTCACCATTGCTTGCTTCTTAGGTCTTTGTGAGAGTGACTGGTCACCCTTTCTTCAAGGTCACTCAGGTGGCTTTGTGCCTCAGGCAGGACTAGAAGTCACAGCTTCCCACTTTCTAAACTAATGCCTTAACTATCTCACCAAACTCTCTATATATCATACCCACAAATAGAAAGTAATCAAAATTGATGCTGTCTGTCTGGTGGGACTCCTAGATTGTTTCTGTTATGATTTGCTTTTATGCTGAAATAAAGAATTGATAGATTGACCTGGTAGCCCAAGTTCTAACTTGACATTTGAGATTTAACTGCTTAATCAGAAGAGTCTAAGGGAGCAGCTAAAAATTTCAAGAATATATAACAAAATTCTATTTTCCATAGAACCCATCTTTCAAAGTTTAACTCCCATCATTTCTTTCTGCAATATCAGAATAATTCTACTAAGACTCTGACAGGAATGAATTGCAGTGGGAGAATAATATTTCTGTTTATCTTTATTCCAGAATGCTTAAGGCCACTTACGTAGGCATTGGTGCATGAATTGATTTTTATTCTTATTGCAGCATGTTCCAAATATTTCTTATGAATCTTGTGAAGCTGAGATTTTCCAACTGTAGTTGAATACTCTCTAACCACTACAGTACGCCCATTCTCGATAAATTTAAAGTTAGGATTAAAAGGGCTGGAATCTTATGAGAAAGTGCGGTAGGAGAATGCACTTGCAATCTTTTTATTTTAATTTTATTATCAGTCTTGGGCAGTCAGGTTTCATCCTTAAACTAGATCTGACAAGAGATATGTAGAACTGTTTTTTTTTTTAAAGTTATAAAATCCTGCTTGTGGAAGATGGGATCCAAAACAGACCTTGGAATGCCAATCAATCTTCTCTGCTGTTCTTCCTCAAAATCTCTTTCCTTATTGAAACTGGGATGGGCTTTTCTTGTTTGGTTTTTTCTTCTTTTGAAAAATAACCCTTGCAGCAAGAAGGAAAGACAATTTTCAGCAGGATGAGTTAAACCGTATTAGGCTCTGATACTAATTCAGACTTGCCATCTGGATTCATTGTTATTTCAAGAGCGGTAAAGAGACCAGAGAACTGTTCGTGTATCTCAATTTGAATAATCAGGAGATGAATTTCGGGGCACTTATTTATGTAGAGCATGGGTGTCAAACTCTCATGTGATGTCACATGCCATATCGCAATGTTTTTTTGCCTTTGGGAGCTGGGGTGGGCGTGGCCTGCACATGATGCAACTGGCCTGCGGACTACCTGTTTGACACCCCTGGTATAGAGGAAATGTTTATTATTATGACATGCTTTTGTTATGTGGAGGTTTCATTGTGAGTTTCATTAAGTAACCCAAGTGTTTTATGTTTGCTATTACACTATTTTACATATTGGTCAAAGACCTTAATAAAAGTTTACCAATCTTTCATGTGAAAATGAAAGTACATCCTCTTTGAGTTCTTTGGTTTTACGTATCAGGACATTGTAAAAATTATCTCGTCTTTAGCAGTTTTCAAAAGTAGGTAAATGCAATCTTATATGAGCAACAACACGTGACATATTATACCATATCATCATTATTTTACAAAAAGAAAACCAAAATGGAAAAGCCATATGTGAAAAACTAAATACATCTTTACTCTTCAATAGATATGAAGAGGCTAAGTGGCAGCCAGGTTCTGCTAATCAAGTACCTTTGATCAATTGATTATCAGCAAGTGTGACTACATCTATAAAAGTTGAGGTTTTAAGAGTTAGCTGGTCTCTAACATTGAGATGTGTGTTAACACAATACCAAGTGTTGTGGCCCAGCAGGAGCCGTTGGAGCTGCCACCAGACTCCGACAGCGAGGGTCCCTATGAGTCGGCTCTGGAGAATGAGGAGGACCCTGGGCAGGGTTCTGACTCTGAGCAGGGATCGGAGAGTCTGGTCGGCCACCAGGAGGCGCCTGAAGCATGGAGCAGCAGTGAGAGCCAAAGGAGGGGGGCTCCTGATGCCATGCCTTGGAGCAGTGGGGAGGAGTCACGGGACAGTGACTCAGACATCAGGGAGTTCTTAGATGCTCTTTATCGCCGCGCCCACAGGTGCAAGGAGCAAGGGCGCAGTTACCGGCGGTAAGGGCTCTCAGCTGCTGATAAGTAGACTCCTCTTCAGTCTATAAAAGGACTGATTGTGCATACGCCCTGTTGGATCTGGGCAACGAGAGACAGACTGCGGACACGAAGTAACTCAACAGCTCATTTTATTAGTAGTAGTAGTGATCCAGCTTAACCTGTGGTCGGAGGGTTCCCCTTTTATAGGGATGAGGCACGCCCATTGACCAATCAGATGAATACCTGTTTCCCGCTGTAGGAGCGGACCTGAGGGAAGACTTATCTCGATATATGCTAATATCTAACACCCCTCCCCTCCTAGATGGGACGTTGCGGTAGGTGACATAGTCCTTTAGGTAGGTGGGTGTTTGTCTTGCTCGGGAGGAACGTCGGAGTTCAGGTTGCGTTGAAGTACTTGCAGGACTGGTTTCCTGTTGGTTTGAAGTGGTTGCAGGATCGGGTGCTTTTTCTGTTTCTGGAGGTCTTGCGTTTTCGATGCTCTTTTCCCTGGTATCTTGTTCGGCTGCGATGACGGGGGGTTGCTCAGCGGCTGTGATGACGGGGGGTTGCTCAGCTGCGTGCGTGATGTCCTGTCCCCCGCTTAGCTCGCCGGTGTCGTCGTTTCCTGGGATGAAGTTTCCCTGCGGTTGTCTTTCTGTGGACAGGAAACTTTCGCCCTCATCCCGTAAGTTGGATTGTGCTAGGCGACCTCGAAGCTGATCGATGTGCCTTCTCCAATTCCGCCCATCTTCAAGCTCTAACAAATACGATCGAGGGCCCATGATGCCAATGACCCTCGCCGGTATCCACAATGTCCCCCCTGTGTAATTTTGAGCATAAACAGTGTCTCCTTCTCTAAAAGATCTGACCTTACTTGTAGAGTCTGGGGGAGCCGAGGTAGAATAATTCGGGTGGAGCCTGTCCAGGTGAGACCGTAGGCGGCGACCCATTAGTAGTTCAGCGGGGCTTCTACCCGTCGTTGCGCTCGGGGTAATGTGTTGAATGAGGAGGTAATGGTCAATGCGTGTTTGCCAATCCCCCGGGCCCATCCTGGCGAGGGCCTCTTTCGCGAATCGCACCATTCTTTCTGCCTGACCATTGGACGCTGGATGGAATGGCGCGATGAGGGCGTGTCTGATTCCCAACCCTGCTAAAAATGTTTCGAACTGCATGGCCGTGAATTGGGGCCCGTTGTCCGATACTAACAGATCTGGTAGACCATGGGTGGCGAAAAGCCGCCTAAGAACCTTTATAACTGCCTCTGCCGTGGTTGATGTCATTAGGACTACATCTAACCATTTAGAATAAGCATCTACAACTATGAGGAAGGTTTGACCCTGGAATGGTCCTGCAAAATCAATATGAATGCGTGACCAGGGTGCCTTGGGTTTCTCCCATTCTGTGGCGGGCGCTTCCGGGGGTGCTGGTCTCGACTCCTGGCATGGGTCGCAAGTGGCCACCCACTCCTCTATTTCTTTGTCCATATTGGGCCACCACACATAACTTCTCGCTAACGCTTTCATTCTCACGATCCCCGGATGACCCATATGTAAAGCATTCAATACCTTTTTTCGTAGAGCAAAAGGAATAACAACTCGATCCCCCCACAACAAACATCCCTGTAACACGGAGAGTTCGTCCCGTTTAGACCAAAACATTTTGAATTCCGGGCCCACATTTCCCTTCGGCCACCCCCTCCATACCCAAGTTTGCACTTGTTTTATTAAATTGTCCTTCGAGGAGAACCTTGCGACATCGTAAGAAGAAACCGGTCCCGAATCCAAACAGTCAATGAGCAATACCGGTACTTCTGGAGTGGGGTCTGGCAAAATGTCTGGTAATGGGCAACGGCTGAGCGCATCTGCGTGCCCTAGAGTGGAGCCCGGTCGATGAATTAACTTGTAAGAGTACGCAGCCAGGAAAACAGTCCACCTGGTCATACGTGGAGAAAGGGAGACCGGAGTGGGGCGATTTCCCGCCAAAAGTCCTAACAGCGGTTTGTGATCAGTAATGAGTTCAAAATCGCGGCCGTAGAGGTATTCATGGAAACGTTTCACACCTGCAACGGCAGCCAATGCTTCTCTGTCCATTTGGCTGTAGTTCCTTTCGGCCGATGAAAGAGTTCTGGAGTAGAAAGCAATGGGTGCTTCTTTCCCGTCGGGCATCCTGTGGCTGAGGACTGCTCCAACCCCGAAAGGCGATGCGTCGCAGGTCAATACCAGCGGGAGGGTTTGACTGTATTGCACAAGTAGTGAGTCAGTGGTGAGCAGGCGCTTTACCCCGGCGAATGCTGCAGCTTCGGCTCGTCCCCATCTCCATGGTGCGTTCCTCTGGAGTAGACGGTGTAGTGGCTCAGCAACGGTCGCCTTCTGTCTCAGAAAAACGCTGTAGAAATTAAGTAGTCCGAGGAAGGCCTGCAACTCGGTTTGATTTCGTGGTGTGGGGGCGTCCTGGATTGCCTTAATTTTCTTTTCAGTGGGGTGAATTCCCTGACCATCAATTCTATAACCCAGGAATTCTACACTAGGCACGTTAATTTGGCATTTTTCTTTTTTAAGGCGGAGGCCCTTCTCTCTGATTCTGGCCAAAACAGATCTGACTCTTTTGTTTAGTTGCTCCTCGTTTGCAGCGGACACCAAGATATCGTCAAAATATGGGACGACTCCCGGTATCCCTTGCAACAGTCGTTCCATGACGCTCTGGAACAATCCTGGAGCAATACTTACGCCGAATTGTAGCCGGTTGCATTTAAACGCTCCTCTGTGCGTCACTATAGTCTGGGCCTCCGCTGTGGCGCTATCTACTGGCAGTTGCTGGTAAGCTTGTGCCATATCTAACTTAGCGAAAACCTTTCCTGGCCCCAATGAGTGCAATAGGTGCTGTACTACGGGCACCGGATATGCGCTCTGTTGTAGCGCGACATTAATTGTGCATTTATAGTCTGCGCACAAGCGGACTGATCCGTCTGACTTAACTGGGGTCACGATAGGTGTCTCCCAACGCGCGTGATCTACCGGCTCAAGGATTCCTTGTTCCACTAACTTATCTATCTCTTTATCTATTTTTGGGCGGAGTGCAAAAGGCACTCGTCTCGGTTTAAGTCGGATTGGCGCCACATTTGGATCTAAATTGAACGATATTGGTTTGCCCACATACTTACCAAGACCGGAGCTGAACACATCCTCGAACTCCTTAAAGATCTTTTCAGCGCTGCTGTTTCTCACGGCGTTGATTCCGGTGACTTCTAATCCCAGGGCTTCAAACCAATCAAGCCCCAGGAGGTTCTGCAATGGCGCGCTGGAGATGGTCACGGGCAGCTGGGCTTCGATGTCCTTAAACTGGATGTGGAATGTGCCTTGGCCCACGATGGGGACTTGGTTCCCCTGGTAGTCTCGTAGCAGGACGTCAGGAGCGCGCAGTTGGCTCTTTCTGAGGCCGGGAATGGCCTGTTTCATGGATGCCCATGAAATGATCGTCAGGGTTGATCCTGTGTCAACCTCCAGCTCGCAGGGTGAGCCCTCCAAGAGGACTGTGACTTTCAGCCTTTTGGGCCGCTTAGGGCGGACCTGATGTATCGTGGTGAGATACGTTCGCAACTCCTCTCTCTGGGTCAACTCTATCTCATCGTCTATATCCTGAAAATACTCTCGTTGAGCGTCTTGGTAGAACGCTCTTTCGGCTCTCTGTGTGAATTCTCTCTGGGGATACGCTCGCTCACTTTCTTGTGAGTAATCTCTCTGGGAATACGCTCGTTCAGCTCTTTGGGGAGTTTCTCTCTGGGTAAACACTTGTGGATTTCTCTCTGGGCGCCCTTTTTGATTTCGCCAAGCCCCTGGGTTGGGCTTCTGTTGGCGGTACATGGGTGGCTGCCGTGAGGCAGGGACTCCGCTCCGGCACACTCGTGCGATGTGCCCAAGTTTGTTGCAGTGCGAACAAACAGCGTTCCTGAACCTGCAAGTAGACCTGGGGTGATTCCCTCCGCAGCTTGCGCAGGGCGGCAAGCGGGATCCGGGTTTCCCCCCAGGCCTCCAGTGACTGCTCTGCATTAGGTGACTGTCCTCGAACTCGGGATCCACGTAGTCGGGGCTTGCGTCTTCGTAGTGGACTCTGGTTTGTCTCGGTGCCGGCTGGGTTTCGTTGACCCTTCTTTGTATGGTCACTGCTGATTTCTCCGCTGATTCCGACGCTCTTGCTTTGTTCAATGCTGACTGTAGGGTTAGATTCGGGTTGGCTAACAGTTTCTTTTGCAACGAAATGTCTCTTACCCCACAGATGAATTGCTCTAAGATATGCTCTTCCAAATCCCTGTATTCACAGTGGGCTGCTATTCTTCGTAGAGCTGCAACAAATTGGTTAATGGATTCTCCCGCCATTTGAGTCCTCGTGTTGAATTCTTTGCGGCTGACATGGCGGGACGGTTTTGGCGCGTAATGTGTTTCCAAGGCTTGTTTCAGCGTCGCCCACGGTACTGCTTGTATTGGAGTAGGCGCGGTGAGGTCTCTGGCCGTATTGAAGACTTCCTTTCCGCAGTAGCCGAGGAAGATATTTTTCTTTCTTGCATCGGTGATCCCCGTGTACTCATTTGCTTCGAGGAAACACTCGAAGCGAATCATGAAGGCTTCCCATTCGTCGGTTGCTGGGTCGAAAGGAGCGGGGGGAGCATGCATCGCCATTTTCTCAGTTTGAATTTGCCGCGCTGCGGTGATCTGAGATGGCTGCCGGAATTTCTGCCGAATTCCTGGGCTGGATCAAATCCGGAGATTCTTGAAGTGCGCTCTTCGTCCTATCTGTCTCTCAATCCCACCTTCGTCGCCAATGTTGGATCTGGGCAACGAGAGACAGACTGCGGACACGAAGTAACTCAACAGCTCATTTTATTAGTAGTAGTAGTGATCCAGCTTAACCTGTGGTCGGAGGGTTCCCCTTTTATAGGGATGAGGCACGCCCATTGACCAATCAGATGAATACCTGTTTCCCGCTGTAGGAGCGGACCTGAGGGAAGACTTATCTCGATATATGCTAATATCTAACACGCCCTTTGCAGAAGTCAACAAAGGAACTATTCGGAAAGTTCTGTCTTGGAAGCTTGGCATGCTGGACAGCTGCTATTGTGTCTCTGAGAGTCTTGTGGTGGTGGATTGCTGCCAAGGATCTGTCTGTCTGTCTGTGCAATAAATCCTGTTGAAGTAGTTTTGGTCCGGAGTGTGTTCTGTGTTGGCGAGGGAAGAAGGGGGGTCAGAACATCAAGAGTAAATAAATTATCAATGATCTTAGAGAAGCAACTGCTGCTGCCCATCAATCTGGGAAGAGTACAATGGTGGGTTCCGGATCCCGTTGCAACCGGTACGGTTGCAACAGGGCCCGGCGTCCTCCACACGATGCGTCTTACCCTCCAGCGACTCCGCGAGCTTCCGTGACTGTCCAGCTGCTTACCGGAGCGTCACGCAGGCACTGTGCGCAGGCACAGAAGCACTGAAGAGTTTAAAAACAGGTAAGGAGCTCAGGTGGGTGGGTGGGCCCTCCATAGCACCGTAGTGGAATGGTACCAGGTGCTCTGGGCGCACCACTTGCAATCCACCACTGGAAGAGTTGTAAGCCCATTTACAACTTATTTAAAGTCATTATTCTACAGCAGGGGTGTCAAACTTGCGGGCCATGGGCTGGATATGTCACATGCTAGGTCCGCCCCCCCCCACCCGGTTTAGCAAGGGAGAAAAAAGTCCTGATACATCACATGATGCTGCTATGACGCCGCACGTTTGACACCCCTGTTCTACAGTGAGGATGATTATTCACAAGTGCAAAACATTCAAGACTGCTGCAAGACTGACTCTTCCCAGGAAGGGATGTCCCATCAAATTCACCCCAAGGTTGGATCATGCAATGCTCAGAGAAATTGCAAAAAATCCAAGAGTTACATCTCAGACTCTTCATGCCTCAGTTAGCTTGTTGAAGTACATGAAAGTACAATTAGAAAAAGACTGAAAAAATATGGTTTGTTTGGAAGGGTTGCCAGGAAAAAGCCTCTTCTCTCTAAAGAGAACATGGCAGCATGGATTACATTTGCAAAGTTGCATCTGAACAATCCACAAGACTTCTGGAACACTATCTTTTGGATAGATGAGACCAAAGAGGAGATGTTTGGCCATAATGCACATAGTATCACATCCTTTGTGAAAACCCAATACAACATATCAACACAAGCATCTACCAATTGTCAAGCACGGTAGTGGAGGAATGATGATTTGGTCTTGTTTTGCAGCTACAGAACCTGGGCACCTTGCAGTCATTGAGTTGACCAGGAACTCCTAGAGTCAAATGTGAGGCCATCTGTCTGACAGCTAAAGCATGATATTGGGTCATACAACAAGACAATGATTCCAAGCACACCAGCAAATCTACAACAGAGTGGCTGAAAAAGAAAAGCATCAAGATGTTGCAGTGGCCCAGTTAAAGTCCAGATCTCAACCTTATTGAAATGCTGTGAAAGAGAGAGCTGTGCATAAACAAACGCCCACAAACCTCAATAAATTGAAGCAACACTATAAAGAAGGACCAAAATTCCTCCACAATGATGTGAGAGACTGATAAAATCATACAGAAAATGATTACTCCAAGTTAGTGCTGCCAAAAGTAATTCTATTGAATCATAAGATGTACTTAGTTTTTCACATATGGATTTCCATTTTGGCTTTTTTGGGGAAAAATATATGATGACATGGTGTAATATGTCACTTCTTGTTGTTCCCCTGAGATTATATTTACCTGCTTTTAAGAACTGCTAAGGACCAGATGATTTTTACTATGTTCTGACATGTAAAACCATAGAACTCAAAGAGAAAGTACTTTCATTTTCACATGACTGTGTACACACACACACACACACACACACACACACCTACCTACATTATTTATATAGAGAAGAACACTTGATTTCACTCAGGAGTCAACATTAGAAAGTTGAGTGGGCTTACTTTTCTTTTATGAACCTGTAAAAATGCAAGTGCTTTTGTTCTCTATTTCTTTGAATTTTGTAAGAACTTTTCCACAGAAATGTGCATGCCTAAAATATATTTTATTAGCATTGACAAAGAAAAGACTGATTATTACTCTCGGTCTCTTTAGAGCTACTGTCTTATTTTCATTTGCCTCTTGAATTCACATCAAAATGGAACACTAGAAAGATTAAGTGTGTGGAACTATCAAGCATTATTGGCAGTTTTTACCACCAGGGACCTCTCTCTGCTACAGCAGAAGCTAACCAAACATATGTTTAAAGACTATTGTAGCTATTTAAATTACTGTTTGCTCTGGATAATTTAAGTAGTCAAAAGTAGAGAAAAGTGTCTTAGTGGGGGATGTGTAACTAATGTTATTGGGGTGAGAAGAACTTAAATCAGTAGCTTAAATTAATGCCTTCTTGAGAGTTGTGAAGATGTAAAATATCTCCTAAGAGCTATATGCTGTAATGCTTTTCATCAGCTGAAATTGAACTTATTGACTGAAATCTGTTAGAAATCTGAATCTTTCTCTGAAATTCCCCAAGTGTTAAAGCTTTAAAAAAAAGATCAGTAGGGGAACCTACTGAAACACTGTGTATTTCTTATAATTTACTGATAAAGACAAAATCCGTATTGTATAGGTCTTTGTGTGTTACTTGGGAATCTAAGTTTACATTGAACAAGTTGGCATTAATTTTTAATCTAAGAATGCAATGCTTATAGTGCATTGTTTAAAGTTTACTAAAAGTTTTCTTCAGTGATGAATATCTAAAAACATGGTATTTTAATCTTGAAATTTTTAGTGAAGTTTCAGAATGTTTTCCTCAGTTGTTATTTTATTCAACAATAAGGGAGGCAACATTTTGATTTCCATGTATTTTCATTTCCAATGGCAGAGATAGGAAGCAAATGAAGTGCACGCACATACTAGATTTCCTGCAGTTTTGATCTTATTACAAAATAAAAGTTGCTGGATTGATTATGGAGTTGTCCCTTCTTTCTGATCCTTTCAAACTGCTTGGGCAAACATAACAAGCTTATGCCAGTGCTTAAAATGCATTTTGGATTGATACAGATGTGACTTACATAGCTCCAGTCTGAATGAACTCTTGAGAAAGAAGAATAGAATATACCTTTATTATGGTCATACACCAGCAATAGACATTACTTTTTACAATATATTAAAAATAAAAATAAAAAAGAGTACTGTCATTAATAGTGGATAATAACATCTTGAGAAATAGTTTTGCAAAAGGTAAACAGACAATTTATCTACATAAATTCACACATTCTCCAGTACAGTTGAATGACGGCACTTTTATTTTCTCCATTAATGTCTGCTTTCATTTTCCTAAATAGTATTCTAATAAAAGAAACAAAGAAAAGAAATAGGGAACAAGAAATAAAGCTATTTACAAATAATCAGAAACAAAATCTCAAAAAAGCATTAGTTATTGCCTGGTCTGAGTTGATATTGTACTCTTAGAATCAGCTTAAAATATGTGTCAAAACGTACAAGTAAAAATGATTATTTTCTCTTAGAAAAGTACAAATGTTTTCCTAAGGTATTTGATATAACTTAGTTTATTTATCACTTAATAACAATTTGTTCTTTATGCATGTACCAAAATAAAAGTGGGTAGTGGGTTTTTTCTTTTAGATTTAAATCTGACACTAACAGATTTAAGGGGTCTTAACTAAATGGAAGCTTTTCTTGTTATACCTTTGCAGAAACTACACAGATAGAAGATCCAAGAAAGCAATGGCGACAAGAACAAGAAAAAATGTTAAAAGATTATCTTACTGTAGCTCAAGATGCACTTAGCACAAAGAAAGAACTTTTCCATGTGAAAGAGCAGAGGCTGGCTCTTGCCTTGGGTGAATATGTACGGCTGAATGATGTTTACAAGGAAAAATCAAGCTCTTATACAAGTCGTATGTATCAAAGACATATGTATGATATGTGAAATATACTATCTCTCTCTTTTCATGTTTTTTAACTTGCATTTCTCGATTCAAAAGATCTGGGTGATCTTCAAGAAACAACTGTGGCCAGCTATCCCAGTCCTGGGAGCTGCAGCAACTGATTCTGCAAGGGTAAATCAGAGGCTTCTCATTTACTAACCAGTTCAATTTTATAGAGAATTTGAACATGTCTTTATCTGCGTCAAATGCATACAGGTAGTCCTCCAATTACAACCACAATTGGGCCCATAATATTAGTTGTTGAGCAAAATGGTCATTAAATGAGATGCTCTTCAAGAGTAGCCCCATATAGAGTGTATTGCAATAGTCCAACCGTGAGATGATTAGGATCTGAATGACTAAGGGCAGGGAATCCTGATCCAAGAAAAACTGCAACTGGTCTTGATAGAAATGCTGGTAGTCACTTGAGTTTTCTCCTCTGGATGGGTAAAATGTTGTCATTTGCCAGCATTTTTCTCTGCATGGAGGGCAGGGAAAATCCCTTGATTCAGTGGGGGAACGTATCTCAAATCCAACATTTCCTCCACTTCCCTATTTACCTTCGGGGAAAACCGGAAGAGAAGATTGCAAATAGTGATCACATGATTGCAAGGTCACTTGGCAACCAGTTGTAAATACAAGCAAATTGCCAAGCACACAAAATGTGGTCATGTGGTACAGAGGTAGGTTGCCAATATCTTTACTACTAAGTCAGTCCTGATTTAGCACCGTAATTCTAAACAAATGTCCATTCCTGTGCTATAAATGCATATCTTCTACTTGCAGAAGTAATTATTTGTGCTCCCGAGCTTGCGCAATGCTTCACATGCACAGAAGCTTCCAGGCAGGTGGGCGGAGCCTCCCACTATTACCGGTTTGGCTGATCTGGGCCGAACCAGCAGCAACCCACCTCTGATGTGATGGGAAAGTGCCTGGCACAAGGTTTTACCATAGCTAGAAGTGCTTTATGGACCATGAAGCACCTATTCCAAGTCTATCATGAGTAGGAATGGTCATTTAACCACCAGTTGTAATTTGAGGATTACCTGTACAAACAATTATTTCACCATGTAGGTGAAAGGTTGGAAGCACCCAGATCTGAGATCAGACATTGGGGCAGAAGTAATGCTGATTTAAAAGAAAAATGTTTTTGACGAGCTCTGGAAAACAGCCTCCAGAAACTAATCCTGAGATTGCAAACTAATGTAATGTCAAAGTCTACAATTTTATTAATGTTTGATTGGAGAAGCAGATATCCAGTGCAGGCCAGATTCAGGGTAATAGTGAATTAACAGGAGACATTATACAGTTGCAACCACAGTTGGGACTGGAGTTTCTTTCACAAAGTGATGCAGTTGTAAAGCAGGATGTCACATAATTGCCACAATGATTTATGATGACAATCCTGGCAATCCCTGTTGTAAGGCAGGGTAAGAGAGAGGCAGGTGGGGTATTGTAGTACCCCTGCAATTGTAAGTATGGGCAGGCTGCTCAGTGCCTGAAGTTTGATCATATGACTACAAGCACAGTATAACAGCTGTAACTTGGGCACAGGTCCCGAGTCCATTTTTTCAGCACTTTTGTAACTTTGAACAATAATGGATTGTATGATTGTAAGTCGAGGACTACTTGTATCAAAGGTTTGCTAAGGAAGTTTCCCAGAAGCCTTATACTATAAACACTATAGACACTGTTGGTTTTATATATTGAATTAGTAGACATTGCAGGGCATGTATAGAGACCCTCAGCCAAATATGAGTACAACACTCTCTGGTACAACTGTGGTCCTTAAATGAGATCCTTAAATGAGAATCTTCCAAATTCTTATCAGTCAGAATGCATGTTGAAAGTGCCCAAGCCAAAGGATCTTTAAGGGCAAATATATCTTAGCTACTCTGGGTCTTTTTAAAAGGAGAAAAGTGCCATGCAATTAAGTTTGCTATAGCCATAAATGCAAACACCTGTAGCTAGAACATGTATAAGCATGTGAGAAAATGCAAAGTGGCAGTGACAGGCAAAGCTGTACATTTAGGTGTGGTTCTTCATCTAGTTTACCCAGAAAGATTTCAGCAGTTTTGCACATTTTTCCAGAAGAATTTTGGAAGAATTCCATGTGACAAGTGGGAGCCCAGCACTTCTGACTTTATCCTACATGTTATCACACTTCATATGACAAGGAGAACTACTGTAGAGTGGGACAGTAATTTACTTTTGTCTCCTTGAAAAAAAAAAGAATGGGATCAGGAGGATGGATTTTGGCTCTTTGTGCCTAATTTCACTCAAGTTCATGAATATAATGAAGATTTAGAATCACACATAAGCTAGTCCTGATTTAGCACCGTAATTCTAAACAAATGTCCATTCCTGTGCTATAAATGCATATCTTCTACTTGCAGAAGTAATTATTTGTTCTGGTGTGCTGAATTTTTCTGTTAATGCCTTCCCATGAACAAACAAGCCTTCTGAAAATGAAGCTGGATGAAATGCATCAATGTATCAATGTGTATTGTTTTGGTTAATGCTAAATTTAGAAAATACACCTAAATTCAAGGCTTCCTTCAGCTGTAGTTGTCACTGAATGAATCTGAGCTTATCCGTTAGTTCATCTTACTTCAAGGGTTGCTTTATAGCAGCGGTTCTCAAATAGTGGGGCGCGCCCCCCTGGGGGGGCGCGAGGCTCCGTAAAGGGGGGCGCGAAGGCTCCCTTTCCATCTGGGTGCAACGGCGGCAAAGGCGTGGGCGAGGCATAATATATGCCGCCTGGAAGTGGCAGCACTTCGGACTGTGGATTTTCATTGGAGCCGCGGGCTGGAGCTGTGCAAGAAGCCTGCTCGGGCGGGGGTGGGAGGGAGGGAAGCATGGGACCGCCCGTCTTCGCCACCGCGTAGCTCGCCTCCCCGCTAGCAGCTCCACCGCCAGCATTCCGTCTGGAAGCTCCACCGCAACAGCCGCTGTTGGGGAAGGGACAAAGGGGCGGCGGTCGCCCGATCTTGCCACCGCCACCCCTTCGTCCCTGGTAACGGCGACTGTTGTGCTGCTGCTTCCAGCTGGGATGCTGGAGGAGCTGCTGGCAGGGAGGGAGGGAAGAAGGGCAGAAGGGAGGTGGAAGGAAGGAAAGAAAAGCAGACACGCCGGAGGGAAAGAGGAAAGAAGGCAAGCAGGCAGGAAGGAGGCAGAAGAAGGAGGGAAGAATGGAACTGGAAGGGAGGCAGGGAAGGAGGGAGGGAGAAAGGAAGGATAGGAGGATAGGGAAAGAGGAAAGAAGGCAGGCAGGCAGAAGGGAGGGAGGTGCAAGGAAGGAAGGAAGCATAGATAAGCAGGAGGGAAAGAAGGCAGGCAGGCAGGAGGAAAGAGGAAGGAGGGAACTGGAAGGGAGGCAGGGAAGGAGGGAGGGAGAAAGAAAGGATAGGAGGATAGGGAAAGAGGAAAGAAGGCAGGCAGGCAGAAGGGAGGGAGGTGCAAGGAAGGAAGGAAGCATAGATAAGCAGGAGGGAAAGAAGGCAGGCAGGCAGGAGGAAAGAGGAAGGAGGGAACTGGAAGGGAGGCAGGGAAGGAGGGAGGGAGAAAGGAAGGATAGGATAGGGAAAGAGGAAAGAAGGCAGGCAGGCAGAAGGGAGGGAGGTGCAAGGAAGGAAGGAAGCATAGATAAGCAGGAGGGAAAGAAGGCAGGCAGGCAGGAGGAAAGAGGAAGGAGGGAACTGGAAGGGAGGCAGGGAAGGAGGGAGGGAGAAAGGAAGGATAGGAGGATAGGGAAAGAGGAAAGAAGGCAGGCAGGCAGAAGGGAGGGAGGTGCAAGGAAGGAATGAAGCATAGATAAGCAGGAGGGAAAGAAGGCAGGCAGGCAGGGGGAAAGAGGAAGGAGGGAACTGGAAGGGAGGCAGGAAGGAAGGGAAGGAGGAAGGGAGGGTGGAAGGAAGGATAGACAAGTAAGAGGGAAAGAGGAAAGAAAGCATGTGACTACGGTGGGAGACGAGGAAAGACTGGTGTGCTATGTTATGCAGAGGTGTACTTATAACAATTTTATAGACAAATGATACTATTTACAGTCACGCGGGGGGGGGGGCGAAATGTTTTCTTCTTCCTAGGGGGGGCATGACAGAAAATAATTGAGAAGCACTGCTTTATAGGAATAAAAGTAGGTGCACACCCCACTAATAGCTCTTGGAGAAAATGAGTAAATAAAAGTAATAAACAAATAATGCTATCCAAATGATAAAAATGAAAATTCTTTGCTCCTTACATTTTGTAGTTTTCATTGCACTATAGTAACCAATCTTTTATTTCGCTTTTTATAACTGTGTTCCACTGCTGTTTTGAATATTTTAGGGAATTTAAACATAAAATGATCTTCCAAATGGTTCATTGTCTTTTTCCCCTTATTCCCCTAATAAGTTTTCTCAAGCTCCTCTTCAAGCACAAAGTATGATCCTGATATTCTGAAAGCAGAAATCTCCACTACAAGATTGAGGGTAAGGATGCTTTGAAATCTCCCAATTAACTCAACTAAATTGTTTTCTAATAGTCTACATCAGTGACGTGCGGTGACGTTTATGACTGGTGAGGCTGGTGACGTCATCAAACCACGTGGTTGCTCCGATCACAGGGGCACAGCCCAAACGGAGAAATTTCTTCAGCTCCAGCCTCTATCAGCGCAGCCGCGGTACCCTTCATCTTGCCTCAGGAAGGAGGGGAATGGGACCACGTGTGCAGGGGAAGGGGATTGCGGCTCTGCTAATCTGAGGCTGTGCGCTGAGGAGCCGCCTGCACACGTGGACCCATTCCCCTTGCAAGGATCCCGGGCTCGCCCAATGCAAAAAATGCCTGGGTACCGTGTTTCCCCGAAAATACAACCTGTCCTGCGCTCACTGACCTAGCGTTATCCCAAAAGCACCAAGTTACAGGAGCCGGGGGTGGGGGGAGCGCTCACGTTGCTTGCCGCCTTCGGTATACCGCTAGGTTGGGGAGTGGCGTTCTGTCCGGCCAGAGGGGAGAGTTGCTGGGAAACTCTCCAGCCGGGAAAAGCGCCATTCACTGACCTCAGCAGCCGCCCCGCAAATCCCCTCTCCAGCCAGGAAAAGCGCCATTCACTGACCTCAGCAGCCGCCCCGCAAATCCCCTCTCCAGCCGGGAAAAGCGCCATTCACTGACCTCAGCAGCCGCCCCGCAAATCCCCTCTCCAGCCGGGAAAAGCGCCATTCACTGACCTCAGCAGCCGCCCCGCAAATCCCCTCTCCAGCCGGGAAAAGCGCCATTCACTGACCTCAGCAGCCGCCCCGCAAATCCCCTCTCCTGCCGGGAAAAGCGCCATTCACTGACCTCAGCAGCTGCCCCGCAAATCCCCTCTCCAGCCGGGAAAAGCGCCATTCACCAAGCCCTTGCGCAGCTGTCCCAGGCGACCGCTGCTGGCTGCTGCTGCCCGCTGCCGCCCCGCTCCGCTCCGTGCATAACTTCCAAACTCCAAAACTTCCAGCATCGCCCGCTCTAGGTGTGCTCTCTATGGTGGGCCGGCTGCTGGACAGAGAGTTTTCCGGACAGTCTTCCAGCAGCCGGCCCACCATAGAGAGCACTCCTAGAGCGGGCGATGCTGGAAGTTTTGGAGTTTGGAAGTTATGCACGGAGCGGAGCGGCGGGGCGGGTGGCGGCGGGCAGCAGCAGCCAGCGGCGGTCGCCTGGGAGAGCTGCGCAAGGGCTTGGTGAATGGCGCTTTTCCCGGCTGGAGAGGGGATTTGCCGGGCGGCTGCTCAGGTCAGTGAATGGCGCTTTTCCCGGCTAGAGAGGGGATTTTCCGGGCGGCTGCTCGTGAGCATAGTTACCTCATAGCTACTTCGCCCCTGAGGCTGTGCCCGGCTCTTCGGGAGCCAGTTCACAAGAGAGCAGCCGCCCGGCAACTCTCCCCTCTGGCCGGACAGAACGCCACTCCCCAACCTAGCGGTATATTGAAGGCGGCAAGCAACATGAGCGCTACCCCCACCCCCAGCTCCTGTAACTTGGTACTTTCGGGATAACGCTAGGTCAGTGAGCGCAGGACAGGTTGTAGTTTCGGGGAAACATGGTACCTAGGCATTTTTTGCATTGGGCGAGCCTGTGATCCTTGCAAGGGAAATGGGACCACGTGTGCAGGAGGCTCCTCAGCACACAGCCTCAGATTAGCAGAGCCGCGATCCCCTTCCCCTGCACACGTGGTCCCATTCCCCTCCTTCCTGAGGCAAGATGAAGGGGACTGCGGCTGCGCTGATTGAGGCTGGAGCTGAGGAGCCTCCTGCACACATGGTCCCATTCCCCTTGCAAGGATCCTGGGCTCGCCCGATGTAAAAAATGGCGAGATCGGCACACTTGGGGCTGCTGCTGAGATGTCCAGGGAGGCTAAACCAAGCCGCGCGCCTCTCCCAGCCACTTTCACGGCTTCCTGGAGTAATTCTTTTTTATTTTCATGACGAGAGTGGTGAGGCTCCGCCTCCCCTGCCTCCCCTGACTGCACGTCACTGGTCTACATATACAAGCCTATATTTTTGTGGACATTTGTAGTGCTAATAGTTTTTAAAGTAACATTTGCTTTAGGATTTGTTCATGATCAACATATGGAGATAAGTATTAAACCAAAGATATCTGCTTAAGGGTTTATGTTTTGAAATGAACATTGTCTAGTGTGCCGGTTTGGAATTTTTGTTCTTTTTATAGGTTTTGTTTCCCTGCAAGCTCCTTTCCTCTCCTCTGATCTTATTTGTGTTCTTTTTCCCTTAAGCTATCTCCCTATACTACATTGATGATAAGTCCTCTTTCGAATAAGAATAGCTTCCTTAGACACACAGGCATTGACAAGTTAACTTAGCAAGCGAATATGAATTTCATGGTAAATGATGTTATCCAAATAAAGATACATCTTTTAATCCAGCATAACTCTCATACCAGATGCTTGTCATGAACACATTAGGACAATAGAATTCCTTGGCGTTCGGCAAATGCTAACAATGGTTTATTTACATGAGGTAGTGGTGCTGACTTTATTGAAACACAAGTTATGCCAGCGTTCAGAGCTGAACAGTGGTACACATATCTGAAGAATTATTTTCAGACTGTTTAATTATTTATGAATAGTTAATTTTCACAATAGTAGTAAGTATTAGCATATCCACAGTGGTAATAGTCTTTTTTTTCTGTAGAAATGAATTCTGACGCTTAATAGGCAAATCTAGAGACAGCGTTCATGTCCAATCTATGTATGTCTGCTGGAGAAAGCATTGACCTATAAAAGCATTTATTTTGACCTGCTCATCATGTTTATTAGAACTTAATAAGAACATTAGTTATATATGTAGCTATCTGGTTTGGAATTGCTGACTGCTGGCTGCTGGTATATGAATTAGAATGTGATTGAAAATAGTAATAAAAAAAATGCTGGACTACTGATTGACTAAATATTTAAATCTTTGAGATTACTAGTGTTTTAAGATACAATATGTTTAGTAGAATGTCTAAACCATAATGTACATATACAGTATGTGGGGCAGGATTCAAAATAGTTCCCTCACAATTTTAGCACATACATCCAATCACATGATATGCAGTTGTTGTTCTTCTTGGACCTCTTATTTTTTTTTCTCCATGTTGAAACACAATTTTTTGCTCCTATTTAAAGGATTTTCTCCTTTTTCTATTTAGAGTCAGTGGTTGCTGTCAGTCTTCTCTTATGTAAAAAAAATTCTGCAGAGAGAAGAATAGTCCTGAAGATTTAGTTAAGAAGGGTTTATTTATTCATTTGTATGATTTATAAGGCTAACTGTCTCACAACAGTGACTCTGTGCAGTGTACAAAGATTAAAGCCACCATTGCAGAATACAACCCTTCATTTCGTTTTTAAAACAACAACCCTCAAAACAACAACAACAACAAAACTGACATTACCAGGGGAGCTCACCTACCCTCTTGGCCCAAACATCTGGGGAAACAGGTCTTCAGAGTATTACAAAAAAAGAAGAGGATTTAGGCACCCGTTATCTTGGAAGGGAGGATGCTGTTCCACAGGGCAGATATAGTTACAGAAAAGGAGTTAAAGCAGAGGTGTCCAACGTTGGCAACTTTTAAGAGTTGTGAATTTCAGATCCCAGAATTCTAGGTTCACAAGTCTTAAAATTGCTAGGATTGGACACCTGAGTTAAAGGGAAAAGCTTTCCTGCTCTATGATACCATCTATAGCTGTGGATCATTTTAACATTATAAATCAAATGATGTTGAATCAAGTCAGCAGGAACTTGAAAGAAAAACATTTTTTCCACATAATATCATGTGGTAAAGTCAGTTTCGTATGGTCTTATGTCAGTGGTGGGTTGCTCCCGGTTCGGCCCGGATCAGGTGAACCCGGTATTGGCGGCGGCGGTAGGTTCCGCCCACCCGCCCGGACACTTCTGCACATGTGCAGAAGCGTTCGATACGTGTGCGTGCATGAGCGAACTGATAGTAAACAATATTGAAACCCACCGCTGTCTTACATGTATGGTGGCAGTATTTAAAAAGCAGGAACAAGGATAATTCGAGATACCAGGTATTATTTATTGTTCATGTTTAAAGGTGCTAATTATTCTAAACTGTTTTACACTATCTGAAAAGCAATGTCTCAAACTTTTATTTTTACATACAAGGTTAAAAAACTGAAGAGGGAACTCTTGCAGATGAAGCAAGAATTATTATATAAGGAGCAAGGCTATGAAACATTGCAACAGTGAGTATAAGAAAATAATTGAAATTGACTTAATTCATCCCATTGGTTAGAACTAAATCAAATGGAATAATTATTTCTCTTGAAATAGGTGAGAAAAATCTACAACAAATTGCCTATAGAAAATCTAAGCATCTTTAGAATGCCCTGTTATTAAGAAAGAAAAGCAGAAAGCTGTTTAAAAGGGGTAAAAAGTGAAAGAATTGAATAGGTCCCTGTCTGCCACTTGTGTGATGGAGAAAAGCAAAAAAGCAGCCAAAAAAAGACAAGAGAAGCAATATTGTAGTCTGGTTATTCGGCGCCATGCGCCCTTTAAGTATAATTAGACCTTTACTGAATATTTAACTGTCATGGAAAAGGACAAGCTTCAGTGAGAAGGTTGAAACAGAGGAAAGATGGGGCTGAAATAAATCAGAAATTGAAGAAATCCCATGTTCTTTTTGCTCCACTGATCTTTGCATTCCCTAAGTGCCTGCTCACTCTACTTGTGTTTGGCAAAGTTTAGACAAGCATAATATGAATATCTATTTGAAGGCTGCCCTGCCCAAAAGGAAAAGTCAATCATCTAAATTGGCTGGGTGGCAAATAAATAGCAGCTATATTAACTCCGATGGCATATTGCAGAATACCCAGTGCTAAATAAATGTACTTAAAAGAAAGTTGAGCAGATTTCTTGCAAGTGGTCCTTTTTTATTTTTAAAAAAATGGTTAAGAATTTAAATCTTCCTGTAATCCCCGTTACTATACCAAATGATATTAAAATGTGAAATTAAATAGAATTAAAGTTTAAACAATTCCCAACCACAGACTTTTAAGATTTAAATGAATGTTGGAGATAATAAAAAAAAATGCTGGTATTTTTTGTTCCCCATTTGCTTTTGCTTTCAAAGCAAAGGAAATATACCTAAAGCTTTGGAATTTCTGCTTCTATTAAAATTAAAGTTAGTCCAACACACTGGTTGTGTTACATTAATGTAAAATGAAATGTTGTTTGAAAACCAACTTGCTTGCTAGTAATTTCATTAGGAAACCAAAGCAAGTTTGGGAAACATTCAGCAGTGTACAACAAATAAACAATGAACATTTGTTATGAAAATTGTGGCTGTCAGTTTATGACTAGCACTAATTCTATTTATTGAAAGCAGGGAGTCAGACTACATTTTATATTGGAAAGACCCTTTATTCATTTCTGTTACAAAAATAGTCGCAACTTAAAATGTAATACTTGAAGCAATAAAAAGCAAAAACTCCAGCATGCTGAAAAAGCTCTGATTCATATCACTTGTTTTTATGTGCAGTTAAACCAGATTGGATGATAATGCAGCAAAAATCAAACATGATTAGGAAGTAAATACTCTGCTGTCAATAGCATATTTAAATAGAATCCAGGTGTAGATCATGCTTAACAAAATGTTAAATTCTGGTTTAGAGTTACAAGCGTTGGACTAGTGTCTTTTCCCTTCTTTTCTCTAGTTTGGGATAGGTAAACTAATCTCTACCATATATGTCATTTAACTGATGATGTTTTAATCTCCTGTTTACACAACAAATAGTCCTCTCTGTTTCCTGCATTACAGTGCAAAGGCTCTTTTCTTTAATGAAATTTAACACATCAAATTATGTGGATAATTTTGCTCTAAGCTAATTCTTGAGTAATTTTTTTTTAACTGGAAGCCCATAATAAAGTTAAAAAAAAGATTTTATATTCAGTGCAAAAATCCTTTGTAAGATTATATGTAAGCCCTTTCGAGTTTTAAACTATTTGTGAATCTTTTTCTTGGAAAATATAACTTGGTAAGTAAAAATGATAGATTATATTGGAAAAAATAAAATTATGGCATTCCTTCTTATAGAAGAAGGACTAGCAGACCCTGAGGGAAAAGAGGGATCGTCCTAAAATCACTACGTAGCCACAAATGAACTATGCCCAACTCCCGTTGGTTTACCCTCAGTCCACAGCTAAACAGCCATACTAGTTATACTGGATCTTTTCACAAAAATGGCTCACTTCATCCCTTGTAAAGGGTTGCTTACTGCCAAGGAAACAGCTCAGCTCTTTTTGAATGACATCTATTGATATAAAGACAAGGTCTCTAGAGTAGTCTTCACTAGAGGAAGTCAACTTGTTTCCAGATTTTTTGAGGGCACTGTTCCCACTTTTGAATGTTCAGGTTATCTTGTCTTCATCCCACCACTCTGGAATGAATGGCAAGGCAGAGAAAACAAGCCAGCTCTCCAGCAATGTTTAATATGTTACTGCAGCTATAGCCAAGATAACTGGTTCTCATTACTGCTGTTGCCAGAATTTTCATATAATAACTCTCTCCACATATCAATTGCTGTGACCCCCTTTCAAGCCTTGTATGGCACACATCCTAGAGTTCTACCAGAGAACTTAAGGTAGGAAGTGCCAATACCAGAGTTGTGGATTTTTGCAAGAGTATCTGGCTGCACAAACTCTGTTGAAACTGCAGCAAGAACAAGTTGAAGCAGGCATACAAGAAGCCTGCAGACATCCATTGACAGGAAGGGCCACTGAGAGCTGAAGAAGCCAAGTCTGACTATCTATCTGAACAAGACCATGTAAGAAACTGGATGCTAAATTTCTGAGACCCTTAAAGGTCATCCAGCAGATCAGTTCTGAAGCATTTAATTGGCAGATATCACCCTCCATGAAAGTGCATCCAGTTTTTCCACTGATCCTTGTTGGTCAAAGATAACCCCCCTAGCACCTTACTCTCCCAGCACCCGCTCTCATCGTTTGTAATTGTGAAAGGAGAAAATGAATACCAAGTATAAGAAATCCAGGATTCTAGGCAAAGTAGCAAAATCACACAGTATATGATCCATTGGAAAAGGTATTCAGAATCTCAATGAACTGGCACAATGCCAGGTATGTCTATGCCCCCCGATTTGATTCAGCATTTCCACCATTTTCTGACCAAGCTGCCGGCTCCCCCCACTTCACCATGTGAGGACTCTGTAGCTGAAAGGATTAACCAGCTTCAGTAGGCATATCCGGGGGGGGGGGGGGGAAGCAGAATGATGCCATGGAAAAAGGGGGATACTATTTTTGAAGGGGAGGCTGGTGTCGGAAAAGGAATGACAGAACCAGGGCGGGGGTAAAAAGAGGAACCCGCCTAGAAACCCTATGTAGCCACAAATGAATTAGTCTTAACCCCCCCCCCCCCCGCTTCACTACCATTGACCCTTATCTAACTCTAACCAAGTGCTGAACATTAGTTGAGAAGATTCCTGTGCATGGGCTTTCAGCAATAAATCAATTAAATTGAACATTCACATCTGAACCTGGTCTTTCACACCTAACATTCCTTTAGTAATGCTGTTTTCTTTTTATTGTTTATTTTATTGAAGCACATAATTTTATTTTCTATTGGACTGCTGTTTTTCTTGCTTAATTCCACTTTTTAGGATAGTTATTGAAATTAATTTTTATCAGATCCCTTTTGGTGATGAATAGAGATATTTATTGCAAATTTTAAAAATCAATCTTTTAAAATTCCAACTATTTTTGAAAATTGTGTCTCTGGGACACAATTTTAAAACATCTATGGTATAGATGCAGATGAATACTTGAAAATAATTGGTCAGTAATATGTAAAACACTTTTTGCTTTTATCCTTTGAAGAAGATATGTTACACTAGAGATCCTAAAGTCTAATCTACACAGTAATAGCATTTAATTTTGGGAGGAGATCTTAGTTTGATTTAGTATTTTGTGGGAAGCAGGCCAGGGAATGATAAGTTTAAAAAATAATAGATTACTGTATGTGTTATAGATTGGTCTAACAAATCAAAAATCACATTATGCAGGTTATAATCATTTCTAATTTCAAAAACTCCATTAACCTATCTTACAATGTAGAATATAT
This sequence comes from Natrix helvetica, assembly GCF_964273705.1. Lineage (NCBI taxonomy): Eukaryota > Metazoa > Chordata > Lepidosauria > Squamata > Natricidae > Natrix > Natrix helvetica. The sequence continues at coordinate 45,797,302 of NC_138558.1, read as the reverse complement.
TTTAGGCAGATGTAGATACAGGTGTATGTATGTATGCATGTATGTACCATATGTACATTGCTTCCTGTTTACCTGTAATATTTAAATGAAAATGGAATCTGATTCAGATGTATCACCAAGCTTTTTAGTCTACGGAAAAGTAAAAGTAGGAAAAGGAGATTAAACATTTACATTTGTTCATACTTCCCTGATAAATTTTGACTTCATAATATTGTTTTAATTTTAAAATATCAGGTAATTTAATACAAAGGAACCCTAAGAAGACAAATCTATGAATAATGACAAATATTTTCTTCCTTTAAAGGAAAGAAAGTCGATACTTTACTTATATTGCAGCATAGGCATTTGACCAACTTAGGTAGATACACACTATGAACTTTATTAAACTTGTGCAATGCTATGTTATTTCCTCAGAAGCAAAATTCACTGGATTAAAAAGGCTTTTTTCTTAGAGAGGTACATATAAGAATGTAACTTTAATTTCCGGGGGATTTGAAGCTTTGTGCTGTCAATTTGCCAAATATCTCTATTCCCACCTATCTATTAGTAGGGATAGAATTTGGAAATACGGTATTACTAAGATTAAAGTACTTTCTGATGCTCCTATATTTTGATTGAAAGCAGTCGCTATTTATGGAAGGTAATATTATTAGAATTGCCTGTTTCCCTTTCCCTCAATAGGATATTCTTCTAAATGCCAGGAACAACCCCTTTTTTAAGAGTTATTATCAATGTACTATTTTACAGAATTGACCAAAAAATGTCTGGAGGCCAGAATGGATATGAGTTAAGTGAAGCCAAAGCTATTATGAATGAATTGAAGTCTATCCAAAAAGCTATAAGCTCTGGTGAAAAAGAAAAGCAAGATTTAATGAAGGTATTTTGATATCATTTTTGTTCAGCATTTGTAGTGGTGGTCTTTGGGGAATAAGGGTACATTAGGCCCTAACAACCATCAAAATAAGTAAGAGAGGTAGTATCTAAGATCTTACTAAATTTGTAGAAAAGAAAAAAAGAGAGAGATTAAGTTACAGAACTGGACCTTGGAAATGGGATATGTGTATTTTAGTATCTCCCATACATTTGATAGGGTAGGGGTATTTTGACTGCGCTGCTTTATTGATTACAGAGTTATGAGCAGATCTTTTGGCCTTGTAAAATGTTTGCTAATTGCCATTTTCATTTTCAGGCTTTGGAAACCATTGCAAGTTAGTAATGACATAGCTAACTCAGTGGTGGGATCCTGCCAGTTTAACAACCGGTTTGGTGATTGTGTGCCACACACTCACACGCTCCATTCTGACACGCACTCTCCGCATGTGCGCAGTTTTAAGAAAACTTACCTTCCGCATTATGGCTGGGGAGTAACACAGCTGAGGCACGGCAATCTGTTCTGCCGCACAAATCAGCAGGGAAGATATAGGTCAGTAAAGCGCACGGGTGGGCGGGCCCATTTGATTGTTGGTTCGCTCCCAGCTGATCGTTGGAGCTACCAGTTCGCCTGATCCCACCGGTGGAATCCCACCCCTGCTTAAGTAAAGTTTCTCACCATGCCTTTTTAAATAACTTGTTTGAGAGAGAGAGTGGAGAATTCATGCACCAAATTGTCTTTCACAATAGATATGGTAAATGTTGATGAACAATTATAGGATATTCCTTTCCAAACTGTTCTGTCTCTCTCTTGCCTGTGCATTTCTTGCTGTGTGTTGTTGTTCTTTTGTAACAACAAAGCTGCAATGATGTGATGTTGTTGTTCTCAGAGCCTTGCAAAGTTGAGAGAAAGATTCCTTCTTGGTCAAACTATTGCCCAATCAGAATCAGACTTGAGATGCAGCCTGGCACGTTCCCAACAGTCTCTCTCCAAGCAAACTTTGGATGCAGGGTCTCAGACAGACATTTCTGGTGATGTATGTTTTTCCTATTACTTAAAGATGGGGATAAAAAAAATAACGATGGAACACTCTTGAAGAGATCTAAGTCAAATGTTAGTCAATATCTCAAGAACATTCTATAGAATGCCTCTCATATTTCACTCTCAAAAGGCACTCCTTTCTTTGCCCTGCAGAAATTCTACCAAGTGATAGGGATGGTGTCAGATTTTCTAGATGGGATATTTGGAATGTGGTTTATCTACAAATCGTACCTATGTCATTATCATTAATAAGCAGAACTAGAATAAAATTTTTGGGTTTGTAATTTTTTTTCCTTGTGTTTTCTCAGATATAAATTTTATTCTAGAATATTAATTGTAATCCAAGTTGGTTTTAATTTGGCAAAGTAGATACAACAGTCATATTAATAACTTGCATTTTTTTCTTATTCGCAAGGAACTAAACCTTTACTATACTATGGAACACGTCATCATCTATTATTTATTTTAAGTCAAGAATTTCATTGGACATCTTCCCTCCCCTTCAGTGCCTTCTTCTCCCCTCCCCTTCTTGGCTTCCTGATATCCTAAATGTAGATTAACAATGTGAGATTCATTCTAACCACATCTCCCTTTCCCTTCCACGTTTTGTTAGAGCTTATTGGTATCACATTCCAAAAACATTTTAATTTAATCTGAAGTCATTTTTGAAGTCATCTAAAACATTATGTCAAATAGGTATTATACAAAACGACATATATTCATTGAATATTGATGTATATAAATATAAGTGAACCTTATTTATTTTTTCTCCCCAAAATAATGATCAAACCCAAAAGTCCAATTTTAAAAAGTCCAATTTAGTCACTTTAAAATATTTCTCAGTGACTCGAATGATTGCCATAGGTTTATATTCACAAATGTTTTCCAAACTTTGGTCTATTTCTTAAGGTGGAGTCATAAAAGGCTCAGTGAATGATTGTACTAGGATTTTCTTAGAAGCAGCCCATACTTAAATGTGGTTTTTAACAATTTCAGTCTCATTGAAGTCCTCCTTTGAGCTTCATCGATCTCTTAAGTTCTGAGTTCAAAGTGCTAAGCAACAACTTGGGATTAAATGGAGGTTCAAAGTTGGCCTTAATAGAACTGTATCTTCTTCTATTAAAATATATCCTAAGATTATTTAGTAGTAATAAACATATATTCTTTTAGAAAACATTTCAATTAGCCGTTGAGCTGACAAAACAGCAATTAGTGTTTTGAAATGTGTTTCTATTTATTTAGCCAAATAAATCGAATTATTTCATGTATTCTTAATGATATATGCTGTGAGATGGTGATTCTTTCAACAGGTCAGTGTAAAGAACATGGCCAATTTAGCTGAAAAGGTCAGATTGAGTCTTCAGTATGAAGAAGCTAAAAGAAGGTAAAGAAAGAGTTTATTTCTTTGTTACATTTTGTATCTCAGTCTATAAAGCCATGTAGCCAATATAATGCTTGCAGTGACATCTACTGGATGCATCTCTTGAAAACATAGCTTAATACTCTTATCAGGATCATTTATTTGTGTATATTGGATCATTTGTTTTTGTATATTGGACTATTAGTGAATACTCGGAGCTATTTTGTTTCTACTAACAAAAGAATTGTAAGCAAAAGAATGTGAACCAAATTAAACAGCAAATTCAGGGAAACAGGTTATTACTAGCAGTTTCCTCACTTACAAAACAAACACTTTACACTTCGGAACTGCTTGTATGTTTAGGTGATAATAGGAAAATTAGGATATATAAACTAGTGGCTTTAAGAACATAATCTTAATTGTAATGACATAAAATGTAATCAGCAATCTCAAATTCAATACTGGAACCAAGATGCAAAATACATACTACATACTCAAAGGCAATGTCAGATCTGAATAAAGTGAGCTTTTCAACCTAAAAAGGAATAGCAATTGTTTATCAGATGACATGGGAAATCCTTTTTGACACCTACAGAAATTGCAAATGATGAAAAAAAACACTGCTATTTGAAATGTTAAAAAGCAACAAAAACGTTACTAGAACTCATAATCGAATAGGTAGTCCTAGATCTTCAATCATGCTTTCAGTGACTCTTTGAGGTTGCAATAGCACTGGACAAATGTGGTTACCCTGGTCCTTGGCCACCCCAGCACCCCTGCAGTTATGTGATCACAATCTGGGCATCTGGCAATCAGTTCGCACTTATAATCAATTGATGCACTCAATAAACACATGATTGCTATTTGCAACCTTCACTGCCATCCTCCTGAGAAAGTTAATTGGGGAGTTGGCAGGGAAGGTTGCAAATCACTAGGATAAATATCCCCTCCCACACACTCTGCTCTAGACACCCCCGTGTTCATGCCATACCCTTCTGGGCCCTCCCTAATTCACACTGCTTCCTCATACACCCTTGCCAATTCACTCTTGCTCAGTCTCCTCGACTCACTTTTGTAAATAACTCAAAGGGGTGAACATGCATAATTCTCCTTCCTCCTTCTATTTTCCTCACACAACAATCCCGTGAGGTGGGTTGGGCTCAGAGAGAGAGTGACTGGCCCAGAGTGACTGGCCCAGTTTACAGTCTCCTAGGATTTAGGCCAGCACCTCAACCATAATACCAAACTGAATGTCTACTGCCGCCTCCTCTGTTGATTCTGCTTGTCACAAACCAGTTGCAAAGCCCCCAAATGGCGATCATGTAAATGTGATCATGTGAATGTGTAAAATGCCTGCCAATTGCAAAGTGCCTGAATATCAATCACGTAACCACAAGGGTGCCACATGAATTTTCAATCCAAAGATTGGTTGTAAACTTGCTTTTTCAGTACTACCATAACTTTGAACATTCACTACACGAGGCGGTATCATTTACATTACAGTAACGTAAATGATACTGCGTAAATGATATTTTCAGTTCACCATCTTTTTTCTCATCACATTAATAAATTGAGAATATTGTTTCCAAAAGGCTTCAGGAAGCCTTCAACATCCTATTCAAAACATGTAAGTGGTTCAAATATACATAGAAATCTGCCAATTTGGAATTGACAAGCAGTGTCAGTGAAGAAGACTTGAAAACGTAATTCAGTGATCAAGTACAATATTAAAGGCAAGTCATCTAATATAAGATGCTAAGAAGCATGCTCTGGTAGCTGGAGAGATGGTCAATCAGTAACAATTACTGAGAAGTAACATTTTAAAGAAGAAAAAAACTCTTTGAGACACCATCCCACCTTGCATGTCACTGAATAGTAATCAGGGTTATTTCTAGCCAAGCTTGGCTAAATAGGAACCATTGATAAAATGAAATACACCTGATGCATTCCATCAGTATGGGCCTTTATTTAGCAAGCCAGAATGATTTTATTTCTTTCCATGTTAGTTGTACTTAGCTTTTAGAATTGCCGCTTAGCTATTTAAGAAATCAAAATAAGAAGGCTAAGCTGTAGATATCACTACTACGTTGCAGACACCAACTTAAATGACTTTAAAAGTGATTAGATAATCAATGGATTATAAATGCCTTAATGGTTACATTACAACATATATTTCCTGTAATATTATCATCCATGAGTAAGAATACTGGTGCATTCATGACCTTTTGTTAAATTTCACCACGGGGGGGTCACTATATAAATGGAATAGTAGATCAGATTTTTGGTTTAGTCTATGCGAACAACACATTTTGTATTTTTATGCTGGAAAAAAATTGAAACATTATCTCGTTAGGAGAACATTCCATAAAATGAATGTCGGAGAAGGCTGACAGCTGCTATTGTCATGTGGTAGTAATTATGAAATGAAACCCTTTGTTCATTAAAAGTTTTCATTGCCTTGCAATTAAAACCTTATCAATTGGTAAATCACTTTGCAATAAAACCAACCATCATGTGAATAATGCACTTCCCTCGACTCTCAGGAACTTATCAAGACTTCTTATTTTTCCTGTCCCTAATTGTTAACTAAGATAGTCCTGGATAGATCTAGTTTGGTGTAGTGGTTAAGGTGCCGGGAGTTCTAGTCAAGTTCTAGTCCCACTTTAGACATGAAACCTCACTGGATGACTTTGGGCCAGACACATTCTCTCAACCAACCCAACTCATAGCATTGTGGTGTTGTGTATTTTTATGTATAAAAATAATAAAGGTGATGTAAAATCAAATAAATAATAAATGATACAAATTTGATTCATTCACTTCATCCTCTGGACTTTAACGCCACCAACTCTGTACACTACAGTGAAAAACCTGATCAGAATTAAGGATGTTACATGATATGTTTATTTAAAATATTTTTATATATTGACTTGCTAGAAAAATGAGGTGTGATGGCGCAGTGGCTTAATGAAAATGTATATGGTCTCTACTCTGGTGGTTAGCACTGTATGGTGAGGTCAGCTCCCATCACTCACCTCAGCTTCTCCCCACCTAGCAGTTCATAAGCATGTTCTATGCAAATAGATAAATAGGTACCACTTTGGTGGGGAGACAAGCCAGCGCTTCATGCAGCAGTTAAAATCCTGCTGACACCGAACCTTCCAGGTTGCGACACCCATTCGCGAGGTGGAGGGAGAGGACCTTGGATGGTGCTGCAGGAAAAGCCACTTGTATTTCTTTCTGGTGCAAAGCTAGCTCACCCTCCTCTGGTTCACCTTGGGAAGCACACAAGTGTGTACCTAACAGAGCTGGTAAACATGCAGCCAAACTACTACTCTGCACTAGCATTGTAAAAATGCCATACGCTAAATAAATAAATAACCAGAAAAATAATTAGAAATGCTGTGCATGATTTCGGGCTCCATTTGTTAGACTTCATATAATATAGGTCCTACTATATTAGTGAGTTCCTGAAAGGAGGAGGCAAGACCTTCTGGCTTTTCCTTTGTTTTTGTCCTATTGAAGTCCTTGTTTATCTGTTCTTTGTGTTTGTCTGTCTCTTTTAGAATGGCAAACTTAAAAATAGAACTTTCTAAGTTAAAAGGTGAAGCTTGGCCTGGGGCACTGGAAATTGAGAAAGAAAAGTTGATGCTGATAAATGAAAAGGAAGAGCTTCTGAAAGAACTTCAATTTGTCACCTCATGTAAACACACGCAAGATGAATTGAAGCATTTAGAAGCAGAAAGGAAGAGACTGGAAGAGGAACTATCTATGAAAAGCACACCTAATGATGAACTTGCAGAGAGGTATAGAAGAAAAATCTTTTCCCTCTATCATTTATTTATTCCTTCATCTTAACCTTTATACTTACTGGAGAACCTGAGTTGTACCCTAATGGGCCATTGTCTTTCAATAGCTGTTCTATGTACATTTTAATTAAATTTAAAATTAGTCTAGTGGGCAGTAATACAGAAAGACCTTCACACTGTGACAGAATTCACAGAGTTCATATTATTTCAAGCTCTCTGTTGTTCTTCATTTGCAACCAGCATGAAAATAGCAAGTCCTGATGTTAAATAGCTGAAGGAAGTCAGCAGAGCGCAATATATCATTGGCAAATTTTGGGATAATAGCTGAGACCTTATGAACTTCTTACTGCACATATTATTCTCATTGCTTCTGCACTGGAGTCACTTATGGTTGATAGAGATGTTTTTCCACACACGTGCAAAGGAGTTAACTAAATTCAGAAGGTGTATACTGTGGCAGCTGGACTCTATTCATTTCTATCAAGGTCCATACCGAGATGGTTTAGCCTTCTAGAATACGGTATATATTTAAAAAGAAAATGGATTGGAAAACCATAGAATATTAAGAATTGCAGATTAGATTTATGTTAATTAAGAACATGTTTGTAAAACCTTAAGTACTGCATATAAATGTTTAACTTTTAATAAATGGGAGAGTGATGACTGTAGAAGCATCACCTTTTATCTGCTGTGCCATTTTTGCACACTGATCACGCTCTTACAGAATACGTCTTGGGTGTTTGCATTCCGTCTGTAAATGCAGCCTATTTCCTTCCAGTTTCTGTTAGTGAAGAAAAGACAAGGAGTGGTTAGTGTGAACTTTGTATAGTTACTGTGCACAAATAAGATAGATATTTTAAATGTTGATTTAAACACATTTCTGGCTTGTTTGGACACAATAAATGTAATCCTGGGCTTGGATGTTATACCAAGCTGTCTAGTTTGTTTACCCACTTATGTAAAGAGAAAGTTAATAAGCAACATGTAATTTGATCTCCTTGACTTGTTGGTATGTTAAGACCAGAGGTGAGTTCCTACCGGTTTGACCCAGTTCGACCGAGTAGATAGTAACTTGGCCGGCCACACCCCCGAACCGGTTCTATAGGCGGCGCCATCCTGTTTTTTGCTTCTGCTCACTTTTTCTGTGCAAAGAAGCAATTTTTTTACTACAGTGCATGCAGCGTAGCGCGCATCAAGTGTTGCAAACTGGCAAACTCGCAGTAACAGAAGCTGGAACGCACCCCTGGTTAAGACATTATCCTTGGCTTACTGTATTTTCATGAGTTAAAGCTGACCATGGTAATTATAATTAAATAATTGTAATTTAAAATTGTCATATAATTCTAAAAAAGGGGTGAAATATACTGGTGTAGGCTTCCATGGCTGGTATCTGCTACCCTGTGTTTCCCCAAAAATAAGACCCGGTTTTATATTTTTCTTAGGATCCAAAATAAGCACTAGGGCTTATATGGGGATGTCTTATTTTTTTCCATGTACAGGAGGTCCACTTCTTCTACTTGCTCATAGCCGCAATAGAGCAGGCAAGCTGAGAGACGGTAGGACAGAGTGGGTGGGTGGCCATGAAAGGCTAATCTTTATGCGGCAGCACTGGCAGCATATGGAGACAGAGGCACAGGGGGGGAGGCACATAATCTGGATGGGCCATAGGCAAGCTGAGAGATAGTGGAAGGGAGTGGGCAGCTGGCCATGGGAGACTTATCTTCGCATCTCTTGGCTTGCCCATGGCCAGCACGGAGTGTCAGGATCACCTGCCTCCCCCCCCCTTGTGTCTCTGCCTCCATCTGGTGCCAGTGCCACCATGTGAAGTTAAACCTCCCACAGCAGGCAGCCTGCTCTAGCCCACCTACTCTTGGCTTTCCTGTGGCATGGCCAGGTCGCCTGTCTTCCCCCGCCTCTGCTTGGGTAAATAATCAACTCACCTGTGCTGCTGCCGGACATCGTTGCACCCCGCATCCTCGCCGTCTCTGATGCTGCCACACCCATCCCCCAGGCTGATGATGTTCACTAGGGCTTATTTTGAGGGTAGGGCTTATATTAGGCGCATGCTTAAAAACCAGGCATGGGCTTATTTTTGTGATAGGTCTTATTTCGGGGAAACACGGTGGGAGTAGTATTGAGTTTTCTGACATTTCACTGTGACTGGGATCTTCAGAGGCAAGGTGGTCTGCTAGCAAAACAGGTAATTTTGCTTCTGAATGTGGAACTATGGCAGACTAGACATTCCTGAAAGAGTGAGATAGCATTGTGGTGGATAACAGTAATCAGGCAGTGAATTTCTTTTACCAGATAAGGAAAGAAAGTGAGATCTCCCACTTTCACTCTGGTAAACTCATGAATTGACCAGCTGTTAGCTGAAGCATTTCAGTCAAACTTGAAGCTCTAATGTATCTTTTATGGACAGAAGGTTAGCAGAAGCTTCAGTTTCTTAAACAGTTTCAGTTGTAATCAATTTACAGCTAACGAGATTTTCTAAGCAGTAGGCCAAGAAAAATTCACTTGCTGAATCAACATTTCTTCTGGATTAAAAGGAAAAACCAGGTTTCAAAGATTTAAAAATTTTGGCGAAAGGATCCAATCCAAGGATTGGATGTAAGAAAGTTTAAAATGGAAAAAAGAGGTTAGTCATTTTTGATTACTATAAAAGAGGTTACTTTTTGATGAAAATGCTTTTGAACAAATTGGAATTAAAACATACAAATAGATCAGACCTTTATGGAAATGCTTTTTTGTTTATTATTAAAAAGTACAAACAATTGATGGATTTTAGAAAACAGAAGACGAAGGTAATTTGAGCCAGAGGGGGATACTGACTATAACTATGGAATGCATTTGAGAGGAAAGTATTAAGAGCTGAGGAAGAGAAAAAAGGAAACTCATCTTTCTTTTGTAATAAGTCTTTTGCAAAAAAAGGGGGGGAGGGGGGATGATTGAGAGAGAACAGTGCACCACTCACTTTTGACTCAGTCTGACTCCTCTGCTTATTTCAGCTTTGCTTATCTTTCAGCTAATGAGATTCAAAACAGTTTGTGCATGAACACTTTCATTAGTGGAACAACTGGTTTCATGTGGTTTGTGCATAAAACGAAGCAACCATGCTTGGTCTGGATATGAATTGAAACAGTGGGAAGAATCTAATGTTTTTTGACACCATTGATAACAAAGAAAGGAGTGAAATATGAAATTGGGGAGGTTCCAACCATTCGCATTTATTTTGTTTAGCACGGACCCTTTTCATCACATAGTCACAGGTTGCAGTGGTTGAAGGGAAGCAGAGGAAGAAAGACACAAGAAAAGGATCAGGAAGGAGATGGGTTGGTGAGATGCGTTCAAGGACACTGTATTAATAGCTCTGCTGTGAAGTAAAGGAGGGACAGAAAGGAAGGCACTGGCCTAGTGGAATATGCCACAGTGAGAATTTTTGAGACCATCGAGGAACAAATTGTATAACATAAACCATATTTGCTCCATGTATCCTTCTTTCCTTCTTTATGAGCTGTGGTGGCACAGTGGTTAGAATGCAGTACTGCAGGCTACTTCTGCTGACTTCTGATTATCAGCAGTTTGGCAGTTCGAATCTCACCAAGCTCAAGGTTGACTCAGCCTTCCATCATTCCGAGGTTGGTAAATTGAGGACCCAGGTTGTTGGGGACAATATGCTACTATGTAAACCGCTTAGAGAAGGCTGTAAAGCACTGTGAAGCTGTATATAAGGCTAAGTTTTAAGTATAGAAAGAAGGGGTGATGTATTTCAGCATTGCCGACTCAGCATGAAATATTTTTTGAATCTTCAGGGTTTTGTTTAGACTGAAACTAGGAACAACAAAATTGTTCCAAGCTTTTACTTCTTCCAACCTGCAGCTGATCCAGAAGAATTTCATAGAACCTCCAGATTGAAATTTGTTTCTTTAACTTTCAAAATAAGACACATCTTCTGCTTCATACACATTCCATCTTCAGCTCTTAGCAGATTAGCCCTGACCAGGCTAGAAATCATGAAACCATGAGTTGTAGTCTCAAGACATAAAGCCATCTGGGTGACTTTGTGCTAGTTACTTTCAGCCATGATAAAAAGGAAACAGCAAAATACTCCTAAAATCTTGCCAAAACAACTGCAGGGACATGCCCAGGCAGTCACTAGGAGTCAAAGCTAACTTGAAGACACCAAAAAGCAAAAAACAACAACGCCCAACCTCAGCAAAAAGATAACAATCTGATGTGTGTGTGTTTATGTATGTGTACAATTGTACAAAAATGAACAAATCTTAAAGTTAACAAAAAAAATTTAACAAAAGTGTCACAAATGATTTGTAGCAGGTAAGAATGCCAAAGAGTAAACAATTGAAGAGCCTCTTGAAAAAGTAACATGTCTTCCCTAACTCTTATTTGCACATAATTCATATAGAACTTGATAACTTTAAATCTGTTGACATGGATTTTTCACTCAATGGCTAATAATTAAATATAGCTATTTGGTGGGGGGGGGGAGAGCAAATATTTGAGAAAAAGAATGATTGAAACGAAGTATTAGCTTAACATTCTTATGCCTGTTCTCATATACCAATTCTATGACAGTTGTTTTTGTGTTATTTCAGTCTTATTAAATTTGGCTTTCCAAGCATAGATGAAACATTACCCTGAGGAGAAAATAAACATGGGTGGGTGGGAGGGGCATTCATCTTTGCTTTTGTGGTTTTTTAATTGTTGCCCTTGAAATGCACTTAAAATATAATTTATGAATGTTTTTAAGAAAAATGATTTCATCTTTCTTTCAATCTCCTCTATATGGCATACTTTTGTTTATTGAACAGATTTTTATAGCTGTCCAACTCATACACAGTGGCTCCTGCTGGCATAAAACAATAAAAAGCCACAATTTGAATTCTCCCCAAACTCCACCCTCTCCCCTGTGGTGGTAACAAACACAAACAAGCCACTTGATTAGTTCTGTAGGAATATACAATACAATACAATACAATAGCAGAATTGGAAGGGACCTTGGAGGTCTTCTAGTCCAACCCACTGCCTAGGCAGGAAACCCTATACCATTTCAGACAAATGGCTATCCAACATCTTCTAAAAGACTTCCAGTGTTGGGGCATTCACAACTTCTGGAGGCAAGCTGTTCCACTGATTAATTGTTCTAACTGTCAGGAAATTTCTCCTCAGTTCTAAGTTGCTTCTCTCCTTGATTAGTTTCCACCCATTGCTTCTTGTTCTACCCTCAGGTGCCTTGGAAAATAGTTTGACTCCCTCTTCTTTGTGGCAACCCCTGAGATATTGGAACACTGCTATCATGTCTCCCCTAGTCCTTCTTTCTATTAAACTAGACATACCCAGTTCCTGTAACCGTTCTTCATATGTTTTAGTCTCCAGTCTAAAACATCTAGGATCTACAAGCTTGCTAACAAAACCATGTCTTTAGGCCTTTAAAAAAAATAACAAGGTAGGGGCCAGTCTTGGAAGAATGATGTTCCACGAGGATGAACCATTACAAAAAAGGCTCTTTTTCTTGGCCCCATTTATGTATTTCCTTAATGGATGGAACCCACGTCCTATTTTCCTGCTCTAGTGGGCCAAATAGATGTAATAGGGGAGAGGTGGTCCTTCAAATAACCTGGCCCAAGCCAAATAAGTTTTAAAGGTGATAGCCAATATCTTGAACTGCACCCAGAAGCAAATTGGCAACCAATGCAACTCCTGCAAAAGAAGCAACACATGCACAAATTAGCAGGTTGCTACATTTTGACCCAACTGAAGTATCTTCAAGGGCAGCCCCATGTAGAACACATTACAATAGTCCAAATGAGAGATGACCAGGGCATCAATGAAAGTGAGAAGGGCCTATTGGTGCAAGAATGGGCCTAACTGGCTCACACACAGTTGTGCAAAGGCCCACCTTGCCACAATTGCCACCTATTCCTCGAGCAAGAGTCATAAGTCCAAGAGAATTCTCAAATTATGCACTTTATCTGCCTGGAGCAGTGCGATCCCATCCATGGCCAAAGTTGATAATTCCCTAAGAGCCAAGGAGCCCTGTATCCAAAGTCTCTCCTGCCTGAGTTCAGTTTTAACCTATTGCTCCCCATCCAGACCTCAATAACCTCCAGGGCTGTCACAGCATTAATTAACTTGCCATGGTCTGTATTCACCAAACCATGAAAAGAAAACAACACAAGTAGCTGCATTGTTGTTTTTCTTGTCTTGTTTTTTTCCCTTATTGGAATTATTTGATATTACTATATATCAAGGGTGTCCAAACTTGGCAACTTTAATATTTGTGGACTTCAATTCCCAGAATTCCCCAGCCAGCCATTAAATCCACAAGTCTTAAAGTTGCCAAGTTTGAAGACCTCTGCACTGAGAATATAAACTGGCTGGGGAATTCTGGGAGTTGAAGTCCACAAGTCTTAAAGTTGCCAAGTTTGGACACCCCTGCTATATATGTTTACTGTAGTGTGTCCTTGTTCAAGAGCTCTCACTTACCTTTATGTTCTTTTACTATTAACATTATATATAGTATGTAATTTTCATTGCTCAAGTGTATTAAAATTTGTGTTTTGATGTCCAAGATATATTTTTGACTACATTCAGCTTTAGTTTTCCTAATGATCAGGATTTGTGAATTACCATAAATATTCATTTTCCCTCAGTGTCAGTGCTACTTTGACTTCCTTAAGTCTTCCATATTATTTAATATAAGGTAACTGATCGTTTAATATCTTCTCTAATTTTCAAGAAGGAAATCATCAGAAAAATAGGGTAGGAATTTTCTAAAAAGGACATGTATGAGAGATTTTCTTTCCAAACAGATGTTGATATAATTGAAGTCCTCCATCTCTACAATTCCATGTCTCTTTGAAGATCTACTTATTTTGAAAAGTAGCATCTTCATCTTCTCTTGATTGAATGAGCAACAATAGACCCTTATTATAATATATTTTAATCTACATATTCTCTATAGATATTGATATATCCTCCTTTTCTACTTCTTCAGTCCCTTTCAGACAAATTGTACCCTTCAATTGTATTCAGTTCAGTCTTGAATATTCCTTCATTTGGCATCTATTGTCGACCCAGCCTCTCAACTGTTGCAGAGTGCTTTTTGTGACATATAGACGTTAGAATGGAAAGTTAAAAGTGCTTGTTAAATTTAAGTTCAAAATGAAATCTATTCCTCTTCAGAGAAATGCTTCAAACCTTTGCAACATTGGCTTTTCTGAAATCCAGAAAGACTACTAAAATATTTTATATGAGAAAATATCACTTCAAATTTTACTAATTATATTGTTTAGGTTAATCTCTGGTTTGTTCATTTGTGGCAGAAAGAAAAGGAAGTGTGGAAATAAAATGAAAATAAGAGCTTCCACGCTCCTTCTGTGGCTTTGCTGAAAGAAAATGGGAAAGTGCTGCTAGTATTATTATCTGTTTACAAATATGTGATGTCACAGTTGCCAGTTCTTAGCTGGTGTTGGCATTCATACACATTGAGTTCTTCCCAAGAACCTAGGATGTTGTAATGTATTGGCATAGTATATGTGCAGATCCAAGCAATACGGCCTTTTGCCAATTTACAGATGGACATTTTGTCAATGTGCATATTTTCTATGTGCCATCCAATATTTTTTTGTATTGGCACCCTGTGTGTAAATATGGGACCACTATAGCTAATTTAGGCCATATTCTTTCAATTTCAGTTTTCTGATCTTGATATTTTGAGGCTTTTTCCCACCAATTCTTTGTTTTCTTTTCTACTAGCAATAACACTTAGATTTATATGCAATTCCATAATGCTGTACAGCACTCACCGAGCGGTTTATAACATCAGCATATTGCACCCAACAATCTGGGTCCTCATTTTATCGACCTTGGAAGGATGGAAGGCTGAGTCAACCTTGAGCTCATCAGAATCTAACTCCAGACCATGGGCAGTGTTTCCCTGCAAAACTGCATTCTAATCATTGTGCCACCATAACTCATACTATCCCCTGGTATTGCCATATCAATTATCTATACTTCCTTCCTTTCAGTCACTGTTAGATCTGAGTATTATGAGTCAGGACTGAATTCAGAAATCACACACTATTTCAACCTTCTCATTTTCAATTACTTTTCCAATTATATTATTCCAGTTTTTCACTACTGGTTCATGATGATCTTTACAGGTGTTCTAGTGAGTCATTTTGGTGACTGTGTTATGTCATTGTTTATAATCAGTCTATGTAATCTTTTTGCAAGAGCTAAATATATGGTCTACTATTTCTTCTGCTCCTTTGTACTACTTGTTCTTCGATTTTGATGGTTCTTCAGTTCTGGCCTTAATTACATCAGTTTGAATAGCTTACTCTCAAGCAGCCAAAATCCAGCCTTCAAGGTTTTTTTTTTTAATTGTTCCAGTTGAAAGCCATTACCAGGTTTTATCTTTATCCACTTTCAGTTTCTTGTAGAAATTGACCATGTAATGTGTTTCCTTGTCAGCTTTCTAAACATTATTTAGAGGTTCATGTTTCATTTCCTGTACATTCATGAAGTTCTAATTTTTAACTTACATCAATGCTTATTCTTGGTTGTCTTTGACATAATCAGCCTGTGCATGTTTTTCTTCTTTGACAGTTTGTTTGACTTGAAGTAAACTTCTGCTTCATTTCTCTGGGCAGGTATAATCTATCTATATCATTGCAGGAATGTAGCACATAGTGAAAAGTCATTATTATTATTATTTTCAGTGTAAACTACCTGGTTCATTTTGTGTATCATATCACATGTATGGCCCAGTCATACATGATTTTGATGGTGCTTCCGCCATTCCATTTTACCTTCAGCCCTTTGTTCAGTGTATTATAATTATTAACATCATCCAATACAATTTAATTATTGCATAAATTCCATGGTCAATTATTTATAAAAAGCAGAATTCCATGTACCAGGTATTTCAGATAGGTGTATGTAGTATTATATGTAGATGATGCTGTGATGGTGTCACTATTACATGTAAGACTAAATAGGACATTTCAACCCATGCTCCTTTTCTACAGGAAATACCAGCATGTGCAGCTGAGATGAACTACAAAAAAACCCCAAAGATCTTAGTGTTTGCAAAAAGACTCCAAACCCTAAAGTGTATTATTAATAGGCAGAGACTTGAACAACTGCCATATTTTAATTATTCAGCAATTATGTTCTCTTCAACTGGAAATTGGAAAGCTCATTTCTTTATAGGCAGAAGGTTGAAAGTTTTTTCTTTCTTTTTTTTTTATTCAAGGGCTGCCATTAAGCTTTTTCTAGTCAGATGCCTAGCATAACTCCTTCATTCAGTGCAGCTGGATTAGGAAATAAGACACCTGTATTTGAGAATATTTTCATCCAGGTTTCTGAACAAAGCGAAAGTATTTCAAGTGGGTGGTGTGTCACAGTATGTCACTGCAATTACAGACTGGCCTAATAAAGTTTGAAAAAAAGACTTGGATGCAATAATATATCTTAATTTTTGTAGAAAATTGAATTTCTCACCTCATAATATAGCCTCACTTAATGTTGGTATATTCTGATTGGGAGGGGGGGGCAGGGTGGACAATATCCAAATGGGAGTTTTCTATCCGTTTAGGATAGCTATAACCAGGGCCGGATTTAGATGAAAAGAGGCCCTAGGCTATTCCACTTTTAGGGCCCTTTCACCTCCCATTTTTAAGTTTGTAAATTACACGAGAGATAATAAAATACATCATTACTGTGATATATATCAATATATTAAATGAAACGTTGTAATTGGTACTAACCTTTATAAAAAATGTGGCACGGATAATAAATAAAAATAAAAGGCCCCTCTTGATCTTGAGGCCCTAGGCTGAAGCCTAGTTAGCCTATAGGAAAATCCGGCCCTGCCTATAACTGAGCTAGATAGATAGTGAAACAAAAACTTAGAGATAGGAGTACAATGACAGTACCTTTGAAAATATGGTTTTCAAGAATTGGCAGTATCCAGCTCACATCTTTAAAAATATTGCAAATTAATCTAGTAGCTCACCTGAAGCTCCTCCAGGATAAATAAGAGTATAATTGCAAACAGCCTTAGAGAGATTTTGCCTAAAACACAAGCATGATAGATGTAGAGTACCTTCAAATGATTATTAACTAATGGACTGCACAGTCCAACATTGATTAAATAGATTGTTCCTCACCTATAATTTTCATTTGATCAGTTAATTTTTAGCAGACTGAGAATTATTATATCCTTACCCATTAGCCAGGGCTAATACATTTCCAGAATCACTTCATGGTCAGAATCTGAGAAAGAGAACAAAAGGAAACTATTTTGAAAGATTTTCAGACACCCACCCACACCCCAAAAAAGAGAGAATACGTATTGTCCATTCACTAACACTAATCAATTAAACATATTAATGGTATAGTACGAATATAACTTCTGTACCATAATCTTTCAGTTGCCCTGAAAATTTCCATTTGACTTGTGATTTGGTTGAATTTAAATAAGTTGCCTTCAGCTGTTTGTCATTTTGCTTTTAAAGCAAGGTTCTCTTTGCAATGTATATGCATTTATATATTTAAAGACAAACTCTTTTATCTTCTAGGTTGAAATTAGAAGATAGAAAGAATAAATTGGTTAAAAACCTTGAAGAAACTAGTCATCTAACCACCCATTTACATTCACAGCTTAAAAGGTAAGATAACGTTGCTTGCACCAGATTTTTGACAAATGATGATAACAGTTTGTCCAAAACTGCTGTTGGCATACTGTATTTCTGAATTGTCTATTTTGATTTAGGCGGAATATTAACATGGAAGCCTGTCTTACAAAAATGTCTTCCTACTAAAAGCTTGGTTATCTATTGTCTAAGTCCTGAACTGCAATTTTTTTGCCCAGCAAAGAATATATATGACTGATCTGTTGTAGCCCTGTCTCTATATTATTCAAGCTACATGGGTGGAAAATTGGGAAATAAATAGGTTGGCTGATTCTACTGTGAGTAGCAATCAGTTTTGCACGTGGAAACATTGTCACAAAGAAAGATAATAAAATGAGGGAAAATTCACTTAATTATTTGCTTAGCAACAATTAGAAATTTTGGACTGAATTGTGGTCATAAGTCAAGGACTACCTAAACCATTTAGACAAAAATTAAAGATATAAATCATGAATATAATTAAATTGCATCTTACTTCAAATGCTCATTTTCTCAACACATCTGTGCAGAGATGCAAATAACAATCACTAAGGAATAGCTTGTATTAATGTTCTTTTTATTGATTTCATAGTGCCGTCTTTCTTTAAGGGCAACACTGCACTAATGTGATTCCATTTATTGAGAGAGCATTTACTATGATTAATAACCAGTGAACAAAGCAGTATTTCCTTAAACTAAGAAATGTCCATGTTATATGAAAATCCTTTTGTTTTCCTTTCACTTCAGGTAATATACTGTATATTATTGGATCATATGCTTGAATGGTCCTTGAATGGCTGGGTGGACTGTCACTGGATATTAACATTTGAACCAGTATAAATCCATATATTTGCCATACGCTAAATAAATAAATGTTCATATACTTACCCACCAACGGAGTAGAAAATACCAGAATGGGAAAAATAGGGTATCTCAAACAGTGATCTAAAGTCTAAATGTAGATGGGAGTTGTGCATTGCTAAATATAAAACTACTTTCTTATTGTTCTAATTGTACTTTCTAATGTGTCCTCATGAAACTGTTACAGTAATCAGCAATATGTTAAAGTGGCAGTGTTTGTCACACAATTTTGTGCAGTATTGCACAAAAATTAATATATTTAAAAATCAGGGACTTAAAAAAAGAATTATAATTAAAATGATGATTTTTTTATGTTTGCATATATGTTTTTTTAAAGGAGCCATCTAAGGAAGTCATGTTGCTGCTATAGTTAATACTCTGTCATCTGAAACTTCTTTTTGGTAGTATTCAGACATTGTGAAATGTGTTCCTTTTAAAAGATACCATTATACTTGTCAATTTCATGACTAACATGGATTAAATTATAAGTTTTATCTGTGATTTGAGATCATCTGAATATACTGCTGATAGAATAGAATGACAGTTTTTTACTTCTTTGTTGCAGCCTCTCTGCCAGTACGTTATCTGTGTCTTCAGGGAGCAGTTTGGGATCCTTAGCGTCTAGTCGAGGGTCCCTGAATACATCTAGTAGGGGGTCACTGAATTCTCTTAACTCTGCAGACCTCTACTACAATCAAGGTGATCAACCTGTAGATTTAGACTATCAATATAAATTGGATTTCATATTGCAAGAGAAATGTGGTTATATTCCTTCTGGCCCTATCACCACCATTCATGAAAATGAAGTGGTCAGCTCCCATGAGAAAACAGGATACAGTGACTCTTCCAGTTCTTTGGCAGCAAATCATGCACCCAAAATAACCGAACCTCCTAAATCTGTCACGTCACTCTCTTCAAGATCTTCCCTGTCATCATTATCTCCTCCTGAATCACCTTTGATTTTAGAAGGTGGCTTTTCAGTCCCTCCTCAAGATTCTCCGTTACATCATTTCACCACGGACTTTGACGACTGCGATTTATCCAGTGACTTTACAGGCATTACTACCTGTGAGAAACAAATTTTGCTGGATTCTGAAACTAGAATGTCTTCTCAATCACTTAATGATAAACATCGCAATGAAAGTGTTTCACAGAGCATATCACATTCAAGAAATGCAGGTAAATATGTCTTGCTATTCAAACTCAGCCAATTCTCCCTCTGGATTGAACTGAGTTTCTGAACCTTAGCAGCCAACATGTTCTCCGAAAATTGTGCATTTTTTCCTGATAAGCTGATAGGTCACTGTCAACAAATAAAATCATTAGCAACTCAGCACATTACTTCTGTACAAAGTAGGACTAGATAAGAAAGATCCAGCGAGATTAAACTTGAGAAACCACTATAAAGTGGGTGGAATTCTAAAAATTGTAGTGAAACAGCAAGAGCAAACAAGCAAACAAAAAAAACAGGTGGTAAATGTAGTAGAAAGGATATCACAGCAATACAAAGATATGAAATAGTGGTGAATATCTGTAGCTCGGGTGTAGGATGAAAGCGAAGGCTCAGAGAATGAACCTTCACTCTCATAGAAGTTATACTGACAATAGAGGCACTGAGACAGAGACACCGGATAACTTTATAACAGGAAGATGTTCACAAAACCACTGAGCTGCCATGGGCAGAGTAGAATCCCTTGAGGGCCAGTGCTATTGATAATATCTTCACTATTCTGTAGTTTCAAACAGCTCATTTAACAGCACAGGTAGGGAAGCTTGTGCCCCAAATCTGTATAAAGATCTGATCTTAAGCTGCACATCATTTCCCCCACCTTTTTTTACAATCTGTTTCTACCTATTAATTACTGAAGTTAAAATAATCAGGTATCTATGTGGGTTTAATAGTACTTCCCTGCTGCAGTGAAACTGAGAAAAAAGATAAATTCTTCCAGTCTGGCAGCCTATTCAGATATCTGCTGACTTATTTGCAAAAGGGAATTAAAAATAAGGAAGACATTTTTTTAAAAAAACAAATAACCCTTTTATTATAGCGTGATTTTTCTTCATTACTGTTCACTTCATTAAATGAATAAAGAATGATGCTGACAGGTGAGACCATACTATCCGTTGTTTCAAGGATTGGCCGAAGGCTGGGGGAGGAATTGGCATGTTGCAGAGAAAGGTATATATTGAAAGCAGTCATTCAAAAAAAAAAGTGTGAATCTGATGTAATCATTCTAGAAATCTTATAAATTTATTAGTATGATAAGTATTGTTTAGTGGATTAACAAAACCAATATTTTTAATTTAAACAACTATTTTAATGACGTTAGTCTTAGTAATTCTGCTGAAAAATACCCACTTTTAAGGCATTCACAATGTTCTGTGTTCCAAATATTCCTTCATTTTCCAGGGTATCACATGGTATGCTTGCATTTCAGGCTTCCAATTTTGTGACTGACGAAGGAGTTTCCATTTCTGTCTGCCATTTCTGTATTTCATTTCTCTCTGACTCTATTATTTACTTCGATCCAATGGTTATTTGTTTGTGTGAATTATTTGTATGCTACTTCTTAAAATAATTCTAGGCAGCCTACAAAAATGTATTAAAAATAGCCATAAAATCCAAGTATTACAAATCTTTTTTAAAATCTTCAAAAATCTACTGTAGTTCCATTTTAATCCCCCCCTCAATTCCTGAGGGTTTGATGTATTTCTTCCTCATATTAACATACAGGTGAAACTCAAAAAATTAGAATATCGTGCAAAAGTTCATTTATTTCAGTATTGCAACTTAAAAGGTGAAACGAATATATGAGATAAGACTCATTACATGCAAAGCAAGATAGTTCAAGCCGTGATTTGTCATAATTGTGATGATTATGGCGTACAGCTCATGAAAACCCCAAATCCACCATCTCAGAAAATTGGAATATTACTTATTTTGTACATAGAACAATATCGGACCTCTGAAAACTATAAGCATGCATATGTGCTCAGTACTTGGTTTGGGCCCCTTTTGCAGCAATTACTGCCTCAATGCAGCGTGGCATGGAAGCTATCAGCCTGTGGCATTGCTGAGGTGTTATGGAAGACCAGGATGCTTCAATAGCAGCCTTCAGCTCTTCTACATTGTTCGGTCTCATGTCTCTCATCTTTCTCTTGGCAATGCCCCATAGATTCTCTATGGGGTTCAGGTCAGACAGGTTTGCTGGCCAATCAAGCACAGTAATCCCACGGTTATTGAACCAGGTTTTGGTGCTTTTGGCAGTGTGGGCAGCTGGAAAATGAAGTCAGCATCCCCATAAAGCTCGTCTGCGGAAGGAAGCATGAAGTGCTCCAAAATCCCCTGGTAGACAGTTGCGTTGACCCTGGTCTTAATGAAGCACAGTGGTCCAAAGTCCTGTTGCTTAGTGGTCCAAAGTCCTCTTTTCTGATGAGAGCAACTTTTGCCAAAAGCACCAAAACCTGGTTCAATGACCGTGGGATTACTGTGCTTGATTGGCCTCTCCATTCTTCCTCCATACTCTGGGTCCTTGGTTTCCAAATGAGATGCAAAAGTTGCTCTCATCAGAAAAGAGGACTTTGGACCACTGAGCAACAGGACTTTGGACCACTGTTTCGCAGGCTTACCTGGCAGACAGATCAGGAGCACAGCACTTCAGGCAGGCAAGCTGCAGAGCAGAGACTGGGTGGGGTGAGTGAGCGGTGACCGGGGAACCGGTTTGGGGGCGTGGCCAGTCTCCCATTACTACCGGTTTGGAAAGGTACACCAGATTTTTACTACCTATTCAGCCGAACCGGACCGAATAGGTAGGAACCCACCTCTAGTATAGAAAGAAAGAAAAGATTGTTGTATCTTTGTATCTCAAAGGAAGTCATTGTGAATGAACTTATCGCATGGCTTATTTAAAATCAAGAAGGAGGAGCAGCCAGAGAAGCTGCTGCAGGGATGGAAATAGGAAACAGGAATAATAACAGCCATTTTTCCCACTGTAAAATGTGTCCAAAAAGTGAACATATGTTTAAGTATAAACCATTCTGGAAATGTCATAGAACAGAACTTTTTTAGAATGTGCTTGTTATACTTTTGGTTGAGATTAATACTTTATCAATAGCACTTAGACTTACATACCACTTCACAGTGCTTTACAGCCCTCTCTAAGTGGTTTAGAGTCAGCATATTGCCCCCAAAAATTTGGGTCCTCATTTTATGCACCTCGGAAGGATGGAAGGCTGAGTCAACCTTGAGTCTGGTGAGATTTGAACTGCCAAATTGCAGGCAGCTGGCAGACAGCAGAAGTATATAACATAATGAAATCTATAACAGAAATATTCTAAAAAATGCTAGATTAGTTTTAACAGTGGTAAATGATGCCCATGGCTGCCAGCAAGGACCATTTTCTTCTTGCACCAGCTGCTACCTCACTCTGTCCAGTACGCTTTTTGATAGCTGTGAATTACTGTTCTCCATAGGGGTGGAGGTAGCATCCAGACTGGGTTGACCTCATCTGCTCGCTGATAGGACTGAGTCTGATAAAGCTGTTAAGCCTCACCCTTGTTGCTAGGCAGACCCAGCTTTCGACTCTGTCCCTTAGTGAGGATGGGTGTGTCATCTATTAGCTCCATAGCAATTTATTAATACTTGAAAGATAAGTGATCCTTTTTTGATCTATTTGAGAATTGTTACTGGAGGGAGCTAACAAGGGCCTGAGCCTTGGCGAGGGGGCCCGTTAATGCCTGTAGCCCCTAGAGGGTGGCAATTTAACTTCCTGTGAAGTCTCCCTCCACAACCTACCTGACAAGATTGTATATCACCTGGTAGAACTCTGCACTTTGCCCAAGGCATCTGGGAGCTGCAACAGCACTACAAACCAGTGCGGCTCACAAGAAGGTCAGAGACTTCAAAGAACAAGCTGCAAAGGCAACACAAGCCGCAGAGGTTCCTGGCATGGCTGAAGCAAGCCGTGCGACAATCAGAACTTCAAAAAGTGAGCTGTGATAGCTAGAAAAGCCGTGAAGGCTTCCGGAAAGCTCAAGGCAAGCCATGCAGCAATTGGAGTGCTCCACCGTTCCTTTTTGAAGTTGAGTGGAGAACCACAGCTCAGAGAGCAGCCGTGGAGTGCCCACGCAACCAGCAGCAGCCCAAGCTTTGTTTTTCCACCACTTGCTCAAGTCAGTGCAGCCATTGCAAAAGGCGTGAAACGCCATTTTGCATCCTCCGACTGCAACATTCCAAAATGGTGGCCGCTGGCAATGCTGAGCTGGGGGAGACCTCTGTATGTATGCCAGGGGAACTGCTTAGCCCGCATCCTGAGGCAGGGCCCCCCAATCTCCATCAGGGCCCATCTCCATCCACATCCACTAAGATGGATATGGGCAGGGCGCATAAGAAGAGTGCTAAGGTGGCTGCCAGGTCATCCAAGACAAAAAAAAAGGCCTCAAAGTCCACCTCTAAATTCAAGAGACAGAAAGATAAAGCACTGGAGCAGTTATATAAGGGCAAGTAGTCAAAAGACTCCTGCCTCACTACCATCTGACAGAAGGCGGAGCTCGTTGTCAGGACAAGTGCTTCAGTTATCCCCCGAAGGCAGAGAAGATAAGGAGGCTTCTCTCGATCTCAGGTTCCCTATCGATACATCTGGCATTTGGGGGTCAGCACAAGATCTACAGACCCCGCCCCATCAATGGAACTATGCAATGCCTCTGGGATCAGAAAGGGGGGAAACAGCCTTCCCATCAACATCGCAGGGATTCCGCCCTGAACAACTGATCCCCATGTGCATGCCTAACATGCAGGACATAATAGTAAATGCCATCCAACAAGGCATTGCAGCTGGGTTGCAGCAGAGGTAGGAATGCCCCGGCAGGAGGCACCCATGTGCCCAGAGGCAGTGACGGACATCACCCCTGCAGCTGGCTCATTATCTCCTGCTCTTGCCCAAGATGACCAGGCATCTGTGTCAGAGGAGGGAGAGATCAGGGAGGCAGATCTCTCTGAAGATGAAGGTATGTTCCCAGATCTGCCATCCTTCTCGGGCCTCTTTCAGCCCTCACTTTTCACGTCTCTGCTGTTCAAAGCAAAGACGTTGGCCAGCTTTGGGTCTAAGGCAGCTGCCACCCCACTACGCACACAGGCCGTGTCAGCAGAGACACTTTTCTCGGACCAAACCATTGAGGCCAACACGACAGTGGTGGGTTCCGGATCCTGTTGCAACTGGTACGCTGTGACAGGGCCAGGTGTCCACCTTGTGCACACGCACTGTGTACGTATGAGTACCCACCACTCGTGATGCTTTAGCTGCTCGGTGGAGCATCACGCAGGTGCCATACAGTCCATGCGTGTGCGCGAATGGCCCAGTTGGGTCAAATACAGGTAGGGAGAGTGGGTGGGCCATCTGGAGCACCGTACCGGAATGGTACTTGGTGCTCCCAGCAGGCATCAGTATGCCCATACCGTGGCATAATGGCCGTAACCCAACACTGTAACACGATACCCACTCCCAAGATTTTTGTGGACTTGGTTCAGCGACAATGGGCATCCCCTACATCTGGTCCTATGTCGTCCTCGACAGACATTTTTTTAAAATATGGACAAGGATCTTGCACATATCCTGTTGACCTCGACGGTGGGTGCCCCGGTTTTGTTAGCTAACTTGCCAGGGGCCCCGGAGGAGGTGTTGAAACTGGAGGATAAGAGAGCAGATCTCACCTTGCAACGGGGTCACCAAGCTGCAGCATGGGCCATCTGAGCATCCACCACGGCATCATTCTTCACCCGATCTTACCTGCTATGGCTGCAAGACCTCCAGGAGTGTATTCCTATTGCAGATGTAAGGGCTCATCAGGATATTAACCAACTGGTGGCTGCAGTCCAATGCCATGCTTACCTCAGCCAGATTTGCATTTAGGGCCACATGAAGGCTGCTCTGGTTGCGCCAATGGCAGGCAGACATCCGCCATAAGTGGCGCCTAGCATCAGTCCCTTTCAAGGGTGGTTCACTGTTTGTGGAAATGCTTGAACCGTTCCTGATTAAGAACAAATAAAAGAGAAAGGTGTTACCTATCCCCTCCAGAAGGGGCTTTTCCCAGTCGGCCCCGTATCCTAAGCACCCTGCCTTTCGCAATCAAGACTTCAGCACTTCCTTTCAGAGCCAGGATTATGGTTCGTCCTTTCGGGGGTCCAATTACGGATCCTCAGGGTTTAGACAGCAGGAAGGGTACACTCCCAGACAGCACCAGCAGGCTGACCAAAACCAGCGAGGCAGACAATCCAAGCGACTCTTCCACGACAGCAGAGGTCACTTCTACCACTGGAACTAAATTCCTGGCAACCGACCCATCCATCGGAGGCCAGTTGGCCTTCTTTGCCGAACGGTGGGATTCCATCATATCTGATGAGTGGGTCAGATAGACAGTCAGATCAGGGCTCTTCCTCGAGTTCCTCTCCAAACCCCTGAAGTTTTTCCGGACTTGTCCGGTCTCCAGAAATCTGGCTAAACAAGGCCTCATGCAGGAGGCAGTTCAGCACTTGTTGGATATCTGCACTGTGCAATTGGTGCCTAAACAACAGCAGGGCCTAGGTTTTTATTCCATCCTGTTTGTGATTCCTAAAGCCTCGGGGGGCTAGAGAGCCATTCTCGACCTAAAGAGATTAAACTGTTACCTACATTATAGGACATTCAAGATGCACTCCTTACTGTCTATCCTAGGGGGCATTAGACAGGGAGACTTCCTCACATCCATAGACTTGACAGAGGCATACCTTCACATCCCTATTCTGCCTCTCTACAGACAATGCCTTAGATTTTGTTATCTCAGACATCACTTCAGTACAGCGCCTTGCCCTTCAGTCTTTCATCCGCCTCTAGGGTATTTACCAAGGTATTAGTGGCACTGGTTCCCCCTTTGAACCTTTATGCACTGTGTCTCTGCGATTCCTTACACTGAAGGTAGCCTTCCTGGTGGCCATAACGTCTGCCAGGCATATATCGGAGTTGCAGGCCCTTTCAACTAGAGAGGACCTCTATATATGTCACCAAGATGGTGTGGTGTTACGGCTAGACCCCTCCTTCATTCCCAAGTTGTGCTCCTGTTTTCACCTGGCTCAAGAACTTATTCTTCCCAATTTCTGCCCGGAACCATCACATCCCCTAAAGAGAAAGTGGCACACCTTGGACATGAGGAGGGCTCTAAAGATCTATCTAAAGAGAACTTTGCCATTCAGAAAATCAGAGATGCTCTTTCCAGCCGGCCTCACTAGGCCAGAAAGTAACTGCCTCCACAGTTGGTAGATGATTGAGGGCCTGCATTGCTACAACATATCAGTCACAGTCTATGCCAGCTCCGTGTATAACCGCCCACTCGACCAGGAGCGTGTCTACTTCTGCTGCCTGGGCAACTCAAGCCTTCTTGGCGGAGATCTGTAGGGTGGCCACATGGGCATCCCCATCTCCATTTTAAAATATATATAAATTGGACAGTTTCGCATTGGCTGATGCTGCCTTTGGCTGCAGGATCCTTCAAACCGTGCATACAGCAGGGTTGCTTTGGATCAGGCAAAGACCCTCCCAGGGGGACACCTACAGCTTTGGTACATCTCAGTCTGGATGCTACCTCCACCAGTATGGAGAAAGGCTGTTGGTTGTCACCTGAGATGCCTATTCTCATAGTGTGGAGGTAGCATCCATCCCCTCCCAAAGAAGGCGGGTCCACACGATTCTGGCTGCAATGTATTACTTGACTTTAACCGTAGACATTGCAACAGGCTTTCTACCAGGAGCACTACATCGAATATGGCCTCCTGTCATTTTTATCGGGAGGATGACACATCTAGTCTGACAGAATTCCTTCACCGAAAGCTGGGTCTGCCTAGTGACAAGGGCATGGCTTAACAGCTTTATCTATCAGTGAGTGGATGAGGTCAACCCAGTCTGGATGCTACCTCCACACTATGAGAATAGGCATCTCAGGTAAGAACCAATGCGCTTTCTGCATATTTCACCTGTGTTATTTACTAAAAAATTGATTTATCAGTATATTAATTTAAGCAGATCAAAGATGCATGTTCAAAATCTTTTTGTTCCTTCACCCCAAGTTTTTGAATAATGTATTGCCACATTTTGCTTGAATCCTTCAACCAAATATATATTTTTTCACATAGAATTCTTTTAGTTAGAAATCGCTGTTATTTAGTTACATGTGTAGAAATGAAAACATTATATAGTGGCGAAACTATATTTTATAGTGTCCTTCAATCAAATGGTGTTCCCAAAACAATAAGATTGAGTAATAACAATAATAATGAATGAGTAATAACACGTAACATCCAGTATTGCTCAAATTCTCTCTTGAACGAAGCTAGACCTCCTGGTGACTTAATGAACATGCCATCCTATTTGCTTGGTAAAATACAGGATAACTTTTTAATTTCCTAATGAAGTTTGCCACTCTGTGGTTTCCTGATGGTTCCCTTTAAGTACAGATCAGTCAGGACCCTTTTTAGCTTTCCCAAAATCAGTTGAGAATGGCTAGTTACTGCCACTTGCTTTATCAGTTAAATAATTAAAATATGTAAATTTAAAAGCATGGGGAAATAAGAAAGGAATGTTTGCCATAAAGACAGTATAATGGATGCCATGAGAGGGCAATTCTAGAAACCCTGGTCCAGCAGCAACCTGCCTCAGTTCAAATGGCAATAATACCCAGAACAGCAATGAACTCAAAGCCAAAAGAAGCAGATTGTAGGAACAGGTGTTCCCTCAAGTATTTCAACTCAAGCCATTGTACTTTGAAAGTAAGCACCAGTATCTTTAACTCTGCTCTTTGTGGCTGGAGTAAAGGATGGAAGTGTCACTGATATTGTTCCTTATACTTTGAAAGTAAGCACCAATATATTTAACTCTGCTCTTTGTGGCTAGAGTAAAGGATGGAAGTGACTTTGACATTGTTGCTTAATTATGTAGGTTGATGTTGGAAACTTTGGGATTAAAGTACATTGTTTAGCAAGCAAATATTTGTAGTGAAAGAAGCTGGTTTACACTTCTGACACTGTGTCACTTGCCAGCTTGTTAAAACTTGGCTCCTAGTATTGACAGTCTGCCATTTGCTCAGTTCCCTGAGTAAAATGAAGGGGCGGGGAAACTTTGCAATGCAGACAATAATATTTCAGTGCTTAGCTCCAGCTTAAGCTCCACCATACACTTGGTGAATGTAATAGATATGAAATGGCACATTCTGTAGCTTATCACAAAATTGCTAACAGTGTAGAATCTGCAGATGGTTGAGGACAGATACTTTTGGGATAGAAGTTTTTTTCATTTACTTTGCAAGGAAAGGGATGAGGAAGATTGTAGATGTCTACTTTTTACAGCATGAGACTTTAATTGGCAAACTTTAACCTGTAGTTCTCATTCAGCAATATTTCTCCAGCATGATAGACCATTTCTACCAGTGGTGAAATTCAAATTTTTTTCCTACTGATTCTGTGGGCGTGGCTTGGTGGTCATGAGATTGGGTGGACGTGGCTTGGTCATGTGACCAGGTGGGCGTGGCTGCACAACTGGCTCACACACAATGTAAAAGCAGCTGGACAACAACCAGGAACCTCACAATCAGGCACAGCTGATTGTCAAACAGCTGATCGTAGTAAAAAATGCTTTAAAAAAGTAAAAAAAGTTTTGACCATCACGCGGCATAGCTGATTGTTGCAGAACTTTTTAACTTTTTAAAGCATTTTTTTACTACCGGTTCGGGCGCACACCTTCTCTTTCAGCCATAGGAAGCAGGCAGGAGGAAAACCCATGAAATCTTGCAAAGAAAACTGCAGGGATTTGTCCAGGCAGTCAACAGGAGTCAATACTGACATGAAGGCACAATAAATAATTATTTTCCAACACCCTTGGCCAGATCAACCTTAATGTTTAATGATGTTTTGCCGATTCTTCCCTGATACACAAAATGTGGTCTCATTCTGAGGTTTTGAGGAGTTATCCCACTAGTGAATATTTGTTCAAAAATATAAAACATACATTTACAAATATAAATGATTTGTCATTTGATAACAATTATTGGTTTAGTTAATTATCACATGAGTTGGCAGCAGTTATAGTGGTCAACATTTAGGGTCAAGGGGCTTTGAGACCATGTTGACTCTTAGCCTCAATGAGTCCCTGCTGTTTTCTTGGCAATGATTTTAGATTTGGTTTGACATTGTCATCTTCTTTCTAGGCTAAGAGGGAGGGACTCACAAAGTCAGCCCATCTGGTTTCCTGTGGGTGGGACTAGAACTCATGGTGTCTTAATCTTTAGCTTGGTACCTTAAGCTAAGCAGGGCCAGCTGTGACCAATTCTTCAACATAGACCATCAGATAATTTTATTATAGGTTAGCCTAGATTGTAAAAAAAAACAAAAAACCACATGATCATTCATGAAAACTCCAAAATGGGATGTTGCTTGTCTTTAGTTTGAATTTTAACTGCAGGTTAACCAGAGAGGGAAAAGAAATTGAAGTGTCAGAGAACAATTTGGAACATAGCAGTACAATTGCATGTATATTCATTCAGAATTACCCATTACATTTAGAGGATACGATTGCATAAATAAGATGTATCTAATTCTTAAAATTACAAAGTCCCCATATCAGATAATATACTTTGGGATATTAAACATTATTTTTGCTTCTATATTAATGTTGAGGATTATTAAGAATTACATGAAGACTTTTATTTCTGTATTTATAATGTACATTCTCCATTATACAAACTCTAATTTCCTAAATTCGGTAAAAGTTCTTTTAACTGTCATTGGAAAAAAGTTATTCATTATACCATCTCCTCCAATTTAAAATTCCCAAACCTTCAAGGCTCTCACTCAATTACAGGCCTACTGATGGACTGAATATGCCAATGCAATGCAATGCAATGCAGTTTACTTAAGCCAGCTGCTTTCAAATTTGAGACATCACTTTGTGTGATTATTTGTACACCAGGCATTATTACAGGTCTACTGATGGACTGAATGTGCCAATGCAGGTAAAGAGCACCAGGTTAGGAAGGGTTATTATAGCCCCTGTCGCATAATCAATCAAATGCAATGAAAAGCTTCCTAAAAGTTATGTAAATATTTGGATTATGTCCAGTTTCAAATTTATATCTTGTAATTCTACTGATTCTGGTAAATCAATGAAACCTTAGTTGTAATCTTTAGTTTTGCTCACAATGAAATCAACCAGTCTTCTAGTCTTGGCTTGAACAGAGTTTTGATAATGCTGAACATGTTTGTATTTTCTCTGCATCTTCATTTCAGGCAGAGGAAACCTTGTCTCCTGCACACAGCTTTTTTTCTGTGCAGAGTATCTTTTGGAATAACAGATTTAGAATAACTGTAAAGTTCTTTCATAGATAGACTCTGTCATTGTCAAAGTCGATTCCAGACTGCTGTGCTTATTCCTGAGAGTAATCAATAAATCATGTCATCACCTTCACCTCTCTCAAAGTGGTGAAAGAAAAAGCACTTCATCATCAAGGAAAAAGCATCCCTACTGCTATAAATGAAAGGGAAAATGCAGCAATCAATCCTCTAATCTGAAGCCTTAAAATTTAAACATCTTAACAAGATGTAAAGTCATGACTCAGGAGGGAGGATGTAATGCATGCCAATACATTTGGTTCCTTGATAGATAAAGGGACTCCATGCACTTGCAAGTTATTACATTACAATGTGCTGCTTGCGTTGATTGTACTATGGTTTCTGCAGGGAAACTAGCAAGAATTGAATTTTGAAATCAGGAGAAAGAAGTTTGAATTTTCTCTTAAATTTTGTGGTAGAGTCCTAGATTCTGTCACTGGTGAATCCAAAACAACGATTTGTATCTTACCATATAGAAATTTCAGAAAGGATTTAAAAAAAAACTTAATTAAAGTATTTAGAATCTAATTTGCTTGATTTCAAAAGTCTTTAGTTTATTATAACACTCTGGCATTGCTTGTTGTCAAAAATCTTTTGTTTATTATGACACTTTGGCATTCCATTTGAAAGCACTCTCAAACTTTGTGCTTTGCAGTATTTCTCCAATATGAATGGCCACAATGAAACTGAGAAAGATTTCTGAATAAAGGTGAACTTAACTTTGGTAGCCATTTTAAGCCATAACTGTTTAAATCTCAGAAGTTCAACAATTTTGTATAGATGTTCTGATGAAATCATATGTTCCTATTTCCTATTATGCAGTAGATTGAGACTTGGGGGGCATTACAGCTTAAAATGCTTGTTGCTTGAGATAAAAAGGCATGTTGTATATTGTGTGTGCAAACATCAAGAACTTTTAATAGTAGCTATGGGGCAAAATTGCAACTATATGTCTGCGTAGCAGGTTAATGGTTGGAAGACAAGACAGAGTGCATAAAGATAGTTCTGTTGCCAAAAAATCCATTGAGCTCAGCACTGTTGGCTCTGAAAATAGTCCCTTACTCTGAAATTACCAACTTATTCTACCTAATGCTAGGACCTGTCTCAATTGGCACATTCATCTTTTGCTTTTTTGATTTTGAGAAGAGGAAAAATTGATGGATGAATGATAGAGATCCTTACTTTTAAGAGTTGCAGAAAAGTAATAGGTTGCTTTTTTCAGCCTTATAAAATGCACATAGTGGTAAAGAAGCCTCATTCTAAATCTGAAAATTTTGAATGCTATTTCAATACATGTAATGCTAGTGATGAAATTTAATTACAGTTTTGGAATGCAGAATCTTCCGTATCAAGTTTGACTAAGAGTTGAGTATACTTTTCTTATTCACAGCCTAAAATAAAGGTTCTTTCCCTTACCTAGATATTGACTTTTCAAGAAGAACAAGAACTCATTTGCTTGATGAGAAGACAGGCTATGTATCTGCTGCTGTATCTGATGAATCTGTGGCTGGAGACAGTGGTGTATATGAAGCTTCTGTAAAACAGTAGGTTTAAAGCCAGGAATATTCCTATTTGTCAGAAAACACAATTAACACTACATTCAAACATTTGGCTTCCAGCAATTTCAGAACAAATCAAACAGATAGGGCATGGAATAATTTAAAAAAAGATTCAGAAAAGTTACAATCAGGAGCATAAAGAATCAGTGGAACAGAATAATTCTCCTAGGTAAAAACAATAGCTTAAAATCTGTATAAATATATATTAATATCAACACTGGAAAACATTCTTCATAGATCTAATTTAAATGTTAAAATAGTACAATTGAAGAGTTTGAGAACTGATCAATCCTCATTATGGAACATTCTAATATGTTTAGAAAACAAGTACGCAGATAAATTTTTAACAAGACTTAATTATGCAGGCATTTAAAATGGAGAGTACATGCTTTAATTTATTGAAGGACGATAACATTTAAATAAGGCACAATAATTATTATTTTTTTAAATTGCCAACCATCTCATGTCCAACAACTCTGGGCGATTTACAGCATAAAACATTAAAGAAGAAAAGACATTAAATTTAACAGTCATGGCACACAACAGATAAAATCATTCACAATTGCAAACTGTTAAAAACAGATGTTTAAGGTGGGAGCATGACACACAAGAGGTGGGGAGATGGGATTAGATATTAATTAATCAACCACATCCAGTGTGAAGCTCCCCTATTGGGTCCCAAGCCACCTGGCAGAACCAGGTCTTGAGGCTTTTTCAAAATTACAGGAGGGTGGGATGTTCCAGAGGGCAGGAGCCACAACAGAGAAGGCTTTCCTTCTGGAGCCCATCAGCTGAAATTTCTTGGCTGACATGAACTGCAGCTTGCCCCCTCTGCCAGCGCAGGTGATATGGGCTACTCCCATCAGGATGAGACAGTACCTCAAGTAAGGTTAACGAACATATCAAAAGTAATTCATTAACTTAAGCAAAGAAATAGAAAACAGAAAAGTTGTTCCAATATTGACCTAAAATTCCAATGTAATCTTATATCCTAGTGTAGTAAATTATATCCCAGTGCAGTAATCTTATATCCCAGCGTAGTAATTTTAAATATATGAGATCATGTCTGTACAAACTATTACATTTTATTATGTCTGTTTTTCAAATTCCATTTGCTTGTAATCAAAGTATGTAAACTCGTTTCATTTTATATAGCCAAACAATATGCAGGTCATGTAAATTATTATGATCTTAAAGGATGGGACCTTCAAATAAATTGCTCTTAGTGAGATAATCTTTAGCATTGTTTCCTAAATATCACACTTCAACAGCTTCAGTATTCATGAAGAAAATTTCCCACCCAATTTATTTCCGTGTAGTAAAAATAAAATATATTAGCGTTCAAAAAATAAAATGTTGACCAGCATTTACCAATGATTTGCTCAAGTATGTTTGACCTCAATTCCCATTCAGCAAAAATATTTCTGTCATTGCCATTGATCTATCTTAAACTCTGTTCCCTAGACCCAATTGCAATGAAGAAGTCGCAGGTAGTGAAAATGATACCACAATGCTGGAAACCTCTCAAGTACAAATAGGGCTCCGGTGAGTCACTACATATATTAAGATATTAAGTTTCTACTGACCATTGTAAATATGTGATGTCTAATGCGGGAGTTTTCCTCTCATCTTCTTAACAGATATGATACAAAGAGCTCAAGTTTTGTGATCGTTATAATGCAGTTACAAAATCTTCAGGCTCTTTCAATATCCCCTGGTAACAAAATGTAAGTAAAATGCTTTTTTGACAATGGTACACTTTGAAGTCTAGGAATTCATTATTAAGCATTTACCTTTTCGGGAAATCAAAGTGCATTTATAACACGCAGGTTGCAGGGAGCATAGATATGTCAACTTGAATCTTCTTCCATCTTTTAAGTGCTGCAAGGGTTGGCTGCTAGAATGTGTATCCAACCAACCACCTTCATCCGAATTTCCAGTGCTTTCATGATCCTATTAGACACCTGCTGGATAATTGGAGCACAGGATATGATTCCTTCTTAGCTAGGACAGGAATGTCCCCTTTACCATTTTTATTTTATTCAGAAGATTAAAATACAAAATGCAAAAGAAAAATAATTAAAAAGAGACAAAACAAAACTGGATTTTAAAAAAATGTGGTTAAGAAAAACAAAAGACAAAAACACATATTCCCCCCACCCCAGTTGAACACTAACAATCTATTACAACAATAATAGCTTCCCCCTACCCTTGCAAAACAGGTCCAAATTTTATAACCTTCTACATCTATTTGCAACCCAACTGACCTGCAATACATTACAGATACGAAAAAAAGAATAGTTAACAGGTTAAACAGCAGTGAAGTTAAAGTTCAGAGCACTCTTTTAACAGTGATTTCTGTTAACAGTCTGCTATTGTATTTACTCATAGAAAGTCTGCACGGTTTCTTATTTACCACAAATAACCCGATTATTATCTCTGATCAGCCCAGGATCAGATACCCTTGTGTGGTTCTTAATAATGAAATATGTCCTTAAATTTGTAATTGGGAACTTTCCCAACAATTGCATTTCATTTCCAAAGTTCATGTCTCTGTTATAAATATCTCTGCAACATCCATTGTTGAATAATTCTTCTTGATAGGAATGAAAAGGATGGAAATTTGCCACATTAACATCAGATTTCCACTCCCAATTGCAGTCACAAGTTGAAGACTACTAGTTCTATTTCTTTATTTCCTCAAATAAATAACCTTGTCTGCTGTCTGTTGTGATAAGGTTTTTAAGTTTTGGGGATTTGTATTCCATGCCTCGCCACAGCAACTGTCAAAGGCAGATAGGAAGGTGTGCTTTTAATCTAGCTAAATTAAAACAGAGTGAAATGTGTAAAACACACCAGCTTTTTCAGCTTTTATGATCATTAAGTCTCGAGCATTTTGACTTTTTGGCTTTTAATAGACTCCAAGAAATACTCTTTAAATAAAATCCATTTGAAAATGAGGAGAAAGTGAGCAACAGTACTTCTCCAGAAGGAGTGTTCTTAAAGTGAACAAACTTCTGCGTTGGGTTTGAGATTTGTATGCTACCTTGAGACATTTTAAGCATTCATTGTCTGAATGTCTGAGTTGTATTTGCATTTCAAAGAAAACACAGTTTCATTTTCTCATTTGAAGAGCAAAGCATGAAATTCTGCTTTTACTGGGAGCACTTATTTCAGGCTAGATGGTTTAATCTCTACAAATATTGATATATTGTGAGAGCTACTTATGCAGCAATATGATACATGTCTGCTCCCCAACTTCATTTCGCATTGGAAAATGTTGCATGAGCTTGATAAAAGATAAGAAAGCCACGGATCTTCATTGACATGGTTTGATTTTGTTTTCACATTCCCTCTTCTGTTTTCAACAATACATGAAAAGTTCTCCCATATTGCTAAATTGTAATGTGGAAACAAGCAGCCATACCACGATATGATAATGAACAGCATACCTCTGTCATTTGGACAATAATTGGAAGTAAAACCGTACCTTGTCTCTCATAAAATAGACATGAATCAAATTTAATTACTCCAGCCAGATAGCTAGCTACCTAATCTCTATCTAAGAACATTCAACAAAGGGAAGCTCACCAATTCCATGAGTAATCAGTAGAGATGTTTTTCTTACTTGTTAGGAAGTTTTTCTAACATTAGTCAGAATGTGCCTTCATGTAATAATCAGTTCATTACTGTGTATCCTGTATCCTTTCAGTTGTCTTTTCTCAAATCCATTCCAACTCTCATGATAGAACTACCTCCCACTTGGAAATTTGAGAGTTCAGTCCTGAATAGCAGCAATTTTTTCTCTCATAGGACGCAATGAAAAAATATGTGTTGCAAACTGTGTGGCGTCAGGAAGGGCATCCAGGCAGTAAATGCTCAGCTCCATCCAGTCATCCTGACTCTACCCCAAATTAAGGGATTACGGGGTTGTAAAAAGGGAGGGTTTTTTTTTAATGCTTTGGAAACTATATTTCCACTGATGCAGCCCAAAATTGTATTTGTGTTTTTTATAGCTATATCACACTGCTGGATCATCTTCAGTTTTCAGTAAACTTTTTCAGAAATTATGTTAGTATCCTATAAACTTTGCATTTAATTTTTGCTTTCTAATTCCAATTAAAACATATATTTTATTTATTTATTTAGTCAATGATCAGCAACATAAAAAAGAAAGTAAAAGACAACAATTACAACCAGGATTGACTGGGAGAATTGGATGTAATTACTATAATCAAGTATAGTATATCTGAAAAGTCATATTACAATAATAACATACTTATTTACATAACACTAATAAGTCTAATCTAATAAAAGACATAATGGCTCAGTGGCTAAGATACTGAGGTTGTCAATCAGAAAGGTCCGCAGTTTGGCGGTTCGAATCCCTAGTGCCGCATAACTCACATTACTTCTCCCAGCTTCTGCCAACGTAGCAGTTCAAAAGCATGTAAAATTGCAAGTAGAAAAATAGGAACCACCTTTGGTGGGAATGTTGTTCCCAGCACATGCGCCTTTGGCATTTAGTCATGCCGGCCACATGACCACGGCCACATCTTCAGACAGTGCTGGCTCTTTGGCTTTGAAACAGAGATGAGCACTGCCCCCTAGAGTCAGGAATGACTAGCACATAACACGAGGGGAACCTTTACCTTTACTTTAATAAAAGTATGCATTAAAATATATGCCCTTTAAAATTATTTAGAATTTGGCTACTGTGTGAGTGGTGTTTGGATTTGGGTCCTGGGGAAGTTGGCATGCATAGAAATTATCTGCTCCTCCGAGAAATCTCTCTAATAGAGGGAGTATGTACATTGATCTGATGTCCCTGTAGAGCTCACAGCACAATAAGACGTGAGATATCTTCAACTTTTCCATTGTCACATGTGTATTCATGTGTTATTGAGGTTTTATCATACCTGCCCTGCAGGAGTGCTGAGAGGAGAAAACATAAAATTCCTTCATTTCCCTCAGTATTTACA
This sequence comes from Natrix helvetica, assembly GCF_964273705.1. NCBI lineage: Eukaryota > Metazoa > Chordata > Lepidosauria > Squamata > Natricidae > Natrix > Natrix helvetica. The sequence goes on along the minus strand of NC_138558.1, from coordinate 45,759,713 downwards.
GGATGCAGTGTCTTGTGCTTCTTGCAGAGATGTTCAAGTGACACAGAATACTGTTGTAGCAATTCTTTGCAGTATTGTTTATCCCGAGCAGTACTGGCAGGAAAGGATCGTTGTTAGTAGACTTGATAAGTCTTGGAAATCGTTCTGTCATTTTCCTAACATCATGTTTCTGGCAACTGACAGACAGAAGACTTTACAAGCCAATTGGTTGATTTGTCATACATTCATTTTAATTCCCTGTAGTGGTGAATCATTAAGCACTATGACTCTTCTGGAGATTTACCCATAAACCCCCAGGAATGTGCTTTCCTGCTGTTTTCAAGAAAGAGTAAAGTATGTTTTGAAAACTGATTCACAATGTACCTGTTATTGTGACTGGGAACAAAGCTGGTAGAGTTGCTACTCTCCCACAAGCGTTGTTCCTATTGCTGTTGATTATAGCAGCAATGCTTTTACCTGTCAATGACTAGAGCATTGTGGAAATGAGGCAGGAACTTTTCCTTCCTTTCTAGTTTAGTGGGAGAATTTATTAGGGACTGAACTTCTAAACTCCCCAACATGCTAAGCCTCCTGTTTGCTCACTTAGTGAGCTCATCTCCTTAAATCAAGCTGTTTTACATTCATTTTGCAGATTCTGCTTGTTTTGTAGGAAGCCACTTGTATCTGACAGGACCGAAATCTTGCAATCGGCATTTGTGAATGTTAAATAAATAGAAACTCAGATGTAGTATATCTATGGAGGAAGGAAGAAGTTTATATTTCCTGCCTGATGTCTCCCATCATTTTCTTATCCTTAAATGGGAAAATATGTTTATGTCATTTCTAAATAAGTATATTGCATAACACAATATGGAAAGGCACTTTATGGTGAATTTAAGTTATCTTTCTATTATTTTTCTTCTTACTTTTAGATATTTTAGGCTTGCACTTCTTCCACCTTCAACTGACATCAGCTGTCTATTCCGTACAAAGTTCCATCCTGCTACTGAACCTCTTTTATTTAGTGAGATGTTCAGAACAGTTCTTTCCCAGACAGTCTTGCAGAAAAAAACTTTGAGAGTGGATATCTGCTCTGCCAGTAAAAGTCACCAAGAAGAATGTCTAGTAAGTATTGTTACTTAATATGATAATTGGTTTATTTTGATCTTTTCTCCCTTTTTGGGATGTATAAGTGTCTTTTGAGCAATGTATTAATAATCTTTATAGGTCTGGGCATAGTCACCTTTGATCCTAAGTAATTCTTACTTCCACTTTCATGGGAACTATACTGCCTAAAGATTTAAATAGCAAGGACTTAATGTAAATATTTCAGCAGGGGGGTTTAAATGTGATTTCCCCCACTTGCACTTCATGTTTTATTTCCTATGCTATGTTTTGCACTGTTCCTAGTCTTGCACTGTGGGCTGGTCTAGAACAGTGATGGCGAATCTTTTTCTTATGGTGTTGCAAAATTGCATGTGCCCACTCAATTCCCCACCCACCTGCACATGTGCGTGCGACCCCCCCGTGCATGCTCACGCAACCCCTCCCCAGGCTCAGAAGGCTTTCCTGAAGCCTGGAGAGGGTGAAAAATCAGCTGGCCATTGTGCATATGCGTGCCGGAGCTGATGGCTAACAGCTGGAGTTTCACCAAATATGGATCCACATGCCACTTGTGGCACATGTGCCATAGGTTCGCCAGCACGGGTGTAGAAGCTATAACTAATCTAATATTTAACAGCTCAACTGCTGATTAGAATACTGTAGATACATCATACCTATACCAAAACATCTGCATTACCTGCCATTCTGCTATTAGCAGATTCAAGATGATGAAATTAGTATTAGTTCTAAAAAGGGAGCATGTTATCTTAGCATCCTCATGTATATAATATTCCTGGTACTTAATGTTCTCGAGGCGAGGTCTTGCATTCTGTACCGCACGCAGCATAAGTAAACCTTCTCAGCAATCCTCTGCAGAACTTCACTCCCCTGCAGCCATTTACTCCTTTAAAAATCCATTCTTCTTTTTAGGGGGGGCTTTTCACCAACCACCTCATTTTTATTAATATTTTAGTCCTTTTAATAACTAGTATTCTAGCATTGTTTTATAGCATTAACTCTTTCTGGTATTAATACAAATGAGAAATGGTATACAAATATTTAAATAAATAGAAGTAATTGAATTTACTTTCCTTGCCCCATTTACTTGAGAGACTAAATGCTTGAATAGTTTTCCCACTCAAGATAATGAAGGAAGCACTTCTGATGCCACTGCAGAGAAAAACTGCAATGCTTTGGTTGTTACAGGCTTCATTTAAATGAGGAAAGGAGGAAGATAAATATTTTCTCTGTGGGTTTTATGATGATGCAATTTCCTGGGTTAATATTTATTGTGGTGAACCTTTTCAAAGAGCAGTCAGGACATACAATTTGGCCAATTGAATGTCTATAACCTCCATCCATCCATAACCGTGCTTAATTTATTTGAAAGTGTTTTGCAGTGACTATGTTTACTATTTTTGAGAAGTGTTCTTTCACCCAAATATTAGCCAGGAAATTTAATAATCCCATGCTTGGGATTTTCCATGCGAGGGCATTGAACCTAGGACCTCACACATGCAAAACTTGTATCTGACTTCAGTGGCAAAGGTGCATCCAGCAAAAAATGTTCCATTTCTTGTATATAATGTTATCATAGTTAGAAACAGAGTTTTTATTTTTTTTTAATATTCTTCAAGTTATTATTCCCACCTGTAGTTGATTGTAAAATGGAAGTGTAATGATTAATAATTTCAGACATTGACAGAATATAAATTGATGGTGCCCAAGGCATTTGTATACAATAAAGCTATTAAAGACTCTAGATATGAGCTTAGATTTTCTTTTCTTGCATATAAGGCCATTATTTTTCCTCATGAATAAGATGGACTGGGGCCAATTGTATTTTGCCTCAGGCATTAACCTAGCCAGTGCTTTCTCCTGCATCGATCTATTGCACTGATCAGATTTATAGTGTACAACTCTGTTTTCTTTTTGGATATGTATTGTATGTCTGATCTATAATTAATCAAATGATCTGTTTATTTTTTGTTTAAATATACCGCTTAAACTTCCCTTTTAATTCAGATTGAGCAACAAGTAAGAACAAAAACAAAAGTGTTACCAAATAAAATCACCAGATAAATATCAATATCATAATCTTTTATGTTTTCACCTGCAACTCCTGACTACTCTCTTGGCACTTTAATGCTTTACATCTTTTTATTTTACAAGCCAAGGACTCTTGTGCCCTTAATCCCTCAAGATTTATCATGAACCAGAATTACTTTAACACTTGTGCCAACTGCTCCAAGTAAATCCCATTCATCTTCCCTCTTTCTTTATCTTTATGCTTTCCCCTTCACTTTTCATTTTAAAACATGTTTCTGCAATTTCCCTCTTGAGAGATAGATGAATCCTATTCATCAGGCTTTTATAGAATGGCTACCTCACACATTGCATTATAACCATAATAGAAAAGATCACTGTGCATCATGTGGAAAGTCTTCTTTACCTAATATTTATAAAACTTAGTTTTCATTGTTATTTGACTTCAGTTGTAATATTAATCTCAAATGTTGTATTTATGTAAAAACAAATATCATTGAAGATATAAATATATAAATGAAGTTTTTAATAATTCTAATATAAAAAGGCTTTGGAGAATAATTTTTGACTGCTGAAACAAACAAAGCATTTCAATGATATTTGTTTTTACATAAATTAAAATTCTGTGACAAGTATACATTGTTTTGTAGGGTGGAATCAAGATAAGTCTGGGAGATGTGTCCTTTTCAAATGAGATGTCTACTCTGTGGTATAATTTGCTATCTTCTAAGCACACTGCTGGAAAAAGGAATGTGAAGCCAAAGAAGTATTCAGTCTTTGTGGCAGCCAATCCATCACCTGGTTCCTTGGTAAGTTGATTGCTAGAAAAAAACAGTGGCACCAGTTAAATAGTAGTGCTACATTATTATGTGTAGCCTCCAGTTGTTATAAGTCTCATTATCATAAATAGAAGTATAATTAGGCTTCCGGTTGACTTTTTCTGCTTGCAGCAATGGCTAAACAAACAATGAATGTTATAAATGAATGGCCAAATCTTGATTATCAGGAAAGCAATAAGCCAGAGTTCCTTGTCAAAATGTATTGCTAAAAAACAGAAGCAAATTCAATCAAGCTTATGTACAACTACTTCATTGTAAGGAACAGGTGCTTATCCTAACATTCAAACATTACTGGTTGGAGTACAAGGGAATCACGTTTAAAATGCATATTGCCACATTAAACTTTTTTTGCCAATAGTTTGCTCATTTGTGTATAATGGTTAACGGGTTTGAGAAGACTGCAGAGACTCAGGTTCAAGTCCCATTGTCAGGCAACTCACTGACTAATTTTGGGCCACTTTTTCTCTTTTAGTCCAATCTACATCATTATACATTGTTCATTGTACATTGAACACTTACAAGCAAATGAAGGTATAACCAGTAGTCAACATGAGTTCATCAAAAATAGATCATACTAAACAAATTCTATTTCATTCTTCAGCAAAGTGACTAAATACTGTGGACATTGTATACTTAGATTTCAGGAAAGCATTTGATAAAGTGGGACACAACCTACTTCTTGGCAAGCTAGAAAAATGTGATATAGATAGCACCAACACTAGATGGGTCTGTAACTGACTGACAAATCATACTCAATGTGTAATCCTCAACAGAACTATATCTACATGGAGGGAAGTAAGCAGTGGGATACTCCAAGGTTCTAGTTTTGGCCCAATACTCTTAAATATCTTCATAAACGATCCAGATGTGGGACTAGAGAGGGAACGTTAAAAATTTGGAGATGATACCAAGCTGGCAGTAATAGCCAACACACCAGAAGACAAGCTCAAGATAAAATAGATCTTGACAGACTTGAACACTGGGCCCTATAAAAACAAAAAGAAATTCAGCATAGATAAAAGTAAGGTTCTACAATTAGGCAAGAAAAACCAACCGTATAGATAAAGATTAGGTGAAACTTGGCTTAGTGCCAATAATTGTGTGAGGAATCTTGGACAATCACTTAAATATGAGCCAACAGTATTGTGCAGCAGCCAAAAAAAGCAAATGCAATCCTACTCTCAAACCTTTCCAATTCTGGAAAAAGTGCAGAGAAGAGCAACAAAAATGATTGTGGGGCATATGAAGAATGACTACAGGAATTGAGTATGTTTAATGAAAAGGATGAGGGGAGACATGATAACAATGTTCCAATATTTGAAGGGCACTTACAAAGAGGGGGGAGGGGGGGTGTCAAACTATTTTTCAAAGCACCAAAAGGCAAGATGAGAAACAACGGATGGAAACTAAGGAGAAACAACATAGAACTAGGGAGAAATTTCCTAACAATGAGAACAATCAACCAATGGAACAACTAGCCTTCAAAAATTGTGGAGGCTTTAGAAAAGACTTGAAAATTTTCTGAAATGGTATAATGTCTCCTACTCAAGCAAGGAGTTGGACTAGAAGGCTTCCAAGGTTTCTTCCAACTCTATTATTCTATGTTCTATATTTCAATAATAATACAATACAATACAATAGTAGAGTTGGAAGGGATCTTGGAGGTCTTCTAGTCCAACCCCCTGCCTAGGCAGGAAACCCTATACCGTTTCAGACAAATAGCTATCCAACATCTTCTTAAAGACTTCCAGTGTTGGGGCATTCACAACTTCTGGAGGCAAGCTGTTCCACTGATTAATTGCCCTCACTGTCAGGAAATTTCTCCTCAGTTCTAAGTTGCTTCTCTCCTTGATTAGTTTCCACCCATTGCTTCTTGTTCTACCTTCAGGTACCTTGGAGAATAGCTTGACTCCCTCTTCTTTGTGGCAACCCCTGAGATATTGGAACACTCCTATCATGTCTCCCCTAGTCCTTCTTTCTCTTAAGCTAAACATACCCAGTTCCTGCAACCGTTCTTCATATGTTTTAGTCTCCAGTCCCCTAATCATCTTTGTTGATTTCATTGTGGGGAAACATTGGAGGAAGGAATGCTATGTATGCCACTGTCAGTTCCTAGAGGACAGATGAAATATCAATCAATCAAATAAATCAATAAATAAAGAGTAGTGAAATATAACTGCTCTTCCTAAATGCTATCTTTCTGCTGGCAAGCAGCTGATTATTTTTTTCACAGAATGTAACATAAGCGTTTGTGGTCGTCTCTATTTCCCCCATTTTATTTTCATTATACTTGAGCATCTATTCCTAACAAGTAAATGTACGTTAATACTTACCTTTACACCAGACTTCAAATAAGTGAATATATTTTTCTGTTTCCTTTGAATGATATGGAATGAAAACAAAATATTGTTTTAAAGGACGTACATGCAAAATCTAGGTTGTATGAATCTCATAATATAGACAATTCCCAGTTTTAAACTGGAAAATCAATTGTAAAATTTGGATTAATGATTTGTAAATGCCAGAAACCAACTTGTTGCTTTTGCCTACAATTTGTGAATTAGAACTTAGTCTTTAGTGATCTGCACGTCAGTATTTTTATTGCCTTGTCTATGCCATTTTTGAAAAGAATTTTATTTATTATATTTAAATATAAAGTGTTGTTATAGGGTATGACGTTCACAATATATGTAATGAATTCTGATGTCATGCAGCAATTCAAGGTTTAAATCAGTCTTGAGTGTTTCATGATGTAATCCTACTCTCTGTAGATACTTGTGTGCTTGTTAAATTTAATCTGAAAGGTTTCAGCAGCTTTGTGATTTTTCTGGGCTCAGTCCATGTACACAATCATTACAGACCAGGTGTATTACTGGCATTACTTCGTACATATTTTAGTATAAGTAGAGCTGCTCTCCATGTATTTGTTAGGATGCGGTCTCAGCATTGTTGGAAAGAACATCAGCTGAGCTGCAAGCTGTAGAACAAGAATTGGCAGAGAAAGAAGAGGAAGGGGAGGAGGAGGAAGATGAGGAAGCACAGGATGCCCAGGAAACACAAAGTTCTGAGGAAGACTGGTAAGCTGAACTGTTTTTATTTATTGGTTATTCATGAATAGCATTTAAAAATACGAAGCATAAAAAAGCAAAATACAAAAAATGTTGCTTGTCCTCTGCAGTAGGTAGGTAAGAAAGATAGGAGGAAAATCTATTATTCCTTAGGCAATTTAGGGAGGGATATTTTTTCTGCTGTTTTGCTCAGTGATAGAAACACAACACAAATATTATAGCAAAAGCAACAAGGAAAATAATTAATAATATTAGTTTCTATGCAGCTTGGAGAAAGGAGTCATGCTGTTGTCCCCAATCTGATGTTCGGGTTCTGTGTTCATATCTCAAAAGGATACAGCCTGATGAATAGGCATAATCATTCTCCTTAAATAGGAGCCAGAAAGCAAGGAGAAGCATGCATCTAGCTAGCAAAATATAGACTATATGCAAAAAGTATGAACTGGGGATGGATCATGTCTATATTTTGCTTTTGTTATCATGAGCTTCCTCTGTTTTTGACCAGAACAAAGATTCATATAGCATCTTAACTTCTGGTAACTTTAAGCTGAGCATGAAAGCAGTAGACTTTTCTTGCCTCTTCTCTTTTAAGAAATGCTTATTGGTAGCATTTTTCTCTGAAAATGTGAATCAATTGTTTCTAAGCAACCTTTTGTTAACAACAATTTGGAATGTGGATCTTTCATGAAACATATAATCCAATATGTGTCAATTTACTTGAATTTACAAGTTTTTATATAGAAACATCCTAGCTTTTTTTAAAAAAAATATCATGTAGAGAATTAACTGTGTTAAAAAATACAGGTGCAGGGTGTATAAAAAATACAAACTTTAAGCTACTTTGGTCAAAATAAGAGACGGTATTCAGCCAGTTAGGACCGGTTCTACCGAACCGGTAGTAATGATTCTGTGCAGTTCAGAGAACCAGCAAATTGCATCACCAGCTGGCCCCACCCCGCCCTATATATCTTGCCTTTGCCACATGGCCCAGCTAATCTCCACATCTCGCCCGCTCTGCTCACCAAAGCACGCGCAAAAGCCGCATGCTCACATTTTTGGCGAATGGGTGGTGGAATTAATTGAAACCCACCACTGGTCAAAATGTATGTTTCAATGAATCCTTAAGTGAACAAAAGCTGACGTGATCTCAACATGATACCATTCTTAAAATTTCAATGCATTCCTATGTGTGCTGCATATTCAGAGTAAGAAAACATGGTATGTGACAGGTGCATACATTTCATTATAGTTGATTCAATTTTTGGACCTTCTTTTTACGGTAAAGTTGTTTGAAAGGTGATTGACTTGTTGGGCTATAATTATCTGAGTGAGATATTTCCACAGGTGAATGGATGCTCTGACTTTGTATCCACTCAGGATATTATTGTTATTTTATCTATTTGCAATATCCATGGGCTCTACTAAGTGACTATGCGGAGGGTGCTAAACAGGGGTGGGTTCTAGATGGCACTATTGCTGGTTTGCTTGTGTGTGCGCTTTGCATGTGCTTGATGTGCACTGTGCGTGGATGCGCAGTGCAATTAAAATTGTTCTGCGCATGCACAGAACTGAAAAACAAAATGACGGCATCAACAGTGCCGCTGGGAAACCAGTTCAGGGGGATGGCAGGCCTGGGTTGCTGCCAGTTCCAGTGACCCAAGCTGCCAAACCACTACTGGTTCAGCCAAACCGATCCGAACCGGTGGGAACCCACCACTGGTGCTATATCTATCTTCAGAAATAACCTTGACTATCAAATTTACAATTAATTTTATGATGTTCTAACACAGTAAATTTATAACAGATCCTTCTGCTTTTTCCAAAGAAGAGAATACTGAAACCATAGAAATGTCTCAGTAGAAGTTTACCTCTGGCCAAAATAAGTTGTTGATAATGTCACATTAATTGTATGAATATTAGGTTCCAAATATGCTGTTATTTTATTTTCCAAATACTTTAATAAATTAAGGGTAGATTTGTTCTCACAGGGTAGGAATTCTGGCAGAAGTATCCAGAGAAATGAATGAAGAGGAGAATAAAATCAAAAAGATCGAAGAAGGCAAATGCACAGATAGCAAGAGAATGAGTTTTAATTTGGAACAGGCAGGTGGTACCGAACATGAGAAAGAAAGTAACCTTACAGAAGTGGATCTCAACAAAGAAACAATAATATCCCCAATACTGGTGAGTCTTTTAAATTACATTTCCTATATGGCCCAGAATGCCTTTTGGAGTTCATCCATAATATTTGTCATTGCAAACTTCTCAAAACGTTTTCAGTTAAATGTACAAACTTAGTATAGCATTTAACATATGTAGTGATTTTGAATTGGTACTTTACAGACTTGGAAATGTTTTTGTTTCATAGTACAAAAAAAAAGAAGCAACAAGGAAAAAAAGTCCTTAGAGCAGCCACAGAAAAATATTTAGCTTGCTAGTTAACATTTAATGCTTATTTGTTCGATAATTCATGTTTAATAATGGATGTTTTAAATATTTAATAAGTTATTTAATGTTTAAATTATACTAGCATACACACTTAATATTTTTATTTTTGCAACTGTTTTGCAGTTTAATAACAAGGGCCAAGCTCTTAAAAACAGTGCTAGGAAAGGGGAGGGGGGGTTATATATGTGATGGATGGATGAATCAGTTCATTTTCAGTCCATGAACTATAAATTTTGCATATGTTCATTTGTAAATCTGTTATGCCCTACTCCCTCTTTAAACTGAAAATTTTAAAAATAATCCATATAAACATCTGTATTTAAATATTTACATTTGGCTATGTTTTTTCTCAAAAACACATATTTTATATGATTTTGTGATTATTTTTTTTAAGCCTGAAAAAACTGTAATACAACATTTAGAAAACTATGGAAATTGAAATTCACCAGAAAGTGTGAATCAATTGGTTTCTCTTCAAATATACATTGTTCAGGCATTCCGTATGCTAGAAACCTAAATACTGATATTTAATCCAAGAAATATATTATAGGTAGTCTTTGACTTGTGATCTTGTCATTGACATTATGGCTGGGACCTTCTAGAGCAGGGGTGTCTCTGCTGGCTGGGGAATTCTGGGAGTTGAAGTCCACAAGTCTTAAAGTTCCCAAGTTTGGACACCCCTGGGTTAAGTGAATAGTACCAGAGTTTACGACCTTTTTGCAACAGTTGTTAAGTGAATCATTGCAGTTAAGTAAGTCGTGCAAGAGAATCTGTTGCAAATGAAGATCACATGAAATTAGGTTAGTCAAGTTTTTTCTTTGGGAAAGGCTGTAGTCAAAAATAGAGTTCAAGTATTGATACAAAAGTCCTACATTCAGTCCATGTGTAGCTAGTTAAGATTCTTCATGAAACCCTCAATAGCCATTGCCAGTTACTCTTGATGAAAACCAGCCATCATGTCAATCAGCCATCAGTTACTCTAGAACAGGGGTGTCCAAACTTGCCAACTTTAAGACTTGTGGACTTCAACTCCCAGAATTCCCCAGCCAGCAGAGACACCCCTGCTCTAGAAGGTCCCAGCCATAATGTCAATGACAAGAAATGTTGGAAACTATAGTTCAACAGCAGGAAGTCTACAGATGCCATACCATGATGTTGAACGAGACAGTTTTGTTGCTTTCTATGTTTTTATGTTTACTTGTTAATAGCTATTTTGCCAGTATAATTTCATCACTTCTGAATTAGACAATCCTAAAAGTGCCATAATAATCACCATGTAAAAGAAAGCCTAATTTTAGTTTTAAATGGACAAGGGATTTGCTTGCTAGAATGCATTCATTTTAAGAATCCTGAAAATATCTTTTTCTAGTATATGGTGCTTTGTCTAATGAAATATATGATGTGTCCAGATAAAAGAAAGATTTTTGTGGAGCACTAAATGCCTGTCTACTTTTTATTTCTTAAGAAATCAATGTATTTTGAGCCTTGGTTTTTTGGTTTCAATTTAACTTATTAGTGTCCTAATGGCATAAATCGACATAACTTGTTGAGCAGGTTTTGGTTTTCAATATTAGAAATGATGTATAATATATCCACAGGTTGATAGAGAAACAAATACAGAAGATAGGATTGAGTGTGTAGCTATACAACCCAAGGACAAAGCCAGCCTGAAGTCTCAACAGCATCCTTTTGTCAGAAACAGCATGATAGTACGTTCACAGACGTTCTCTCCAGGCGAGCGGAACCAGTACATCTGTAGGGTAAGATAAAGAGTGTTCTCAATGAACTCTTGCTAACTAAAGACTCATTTAATTTCTTTGGCAGTGGCTCATTGCTGGCAGTGGGCCACCTCTAGAGAACCTAGTGTCCATCTGTCAGCTGTGAGGCTATGAAAATTATTGCTTTCACCTATAAAGTAATGTGTAACTTCTCAGCTATTTGGATGTTAGCCTTTATCTCTTTGTATTAAGCTAGAATAAAGTTGTCGCAATTAACATTCCTTCACTCTTCCCCTCTCCCACTTACTGACATGCAAACACATGGTTTGAACAGGATGCTAAGGCATGAATTGTTTAACCATGATTTACTGAAGACAATCACAATTGACTGTGCTTGCACCATATGCTACATTTCGTGGAATATATGAACCCAGTCATTCTTTCTCAAGAGTCATGTGTAGAATTGGCTTGCAGATGCCAAAAATAATTTTTTTCATTGTTGGTTTTTTTTTTTTACTGTTGATACCCATTTAAGTGCAAATATTTATATTCATTTTGCTGTCTTATGACACGTCTAGCAGCCTGTAATTTTTGAAATATGATTTGCCAAATGAAAATAGCACTTATTCTAAGAATACTTTCCCAAAGAAAGAAGGAAGAAGGTGCAACAAATTAGCATCTATCTGCTCTTTAATGTCATGACAAAAATGAAATACTTCAAATAAAGTTGCTGTGCGCACGCGTAATCTGAAACAACATGTTCACACAACAGGGACGAAACATCAAAAACGTGCTGCAGATGAGTCATCAACTAATCTGCTTTTCAGTATTTTCGACATTTATTTGCCCTCCAATGCAAAAGATAGTTTCTTCATTGTAGTCTCTGTGAATCATTCCTATTGGTATCGGGCCTTGCACAATGCTCTTTTGAGAATTTTCTAAAGCTGAAAGAGACTTGTGTATTTGTCCTTTCAGTTTATCTTTGACTGCAGTAGTAGTACCCCTCCAGGAGTTGTCTGATACTGTAACAGCAATTTTTTCTTGTGATACACACATCTACTGAAAGGAAACCACATGATCAAGATTTGACTCTCTTCTTCAGGCTTTTTCAAAACAGAATGGGAGGAATTGATCATTTCCTGATGGGGCTTCAGAGTGGATTGAATTCTTCCATCCAAACTCCCTCCAGTACCAGGATGATCAATCAGTCTCAACCAAGATCTGTAAAAATCAAAAGCTCAAATATAAGAAGAAAAAGACAATCAAGGACAATCACTTCGTAGGGTCCAGATTTTCTGTATCAGCCTCCTGCCTCTTTTTATTTGGGCCTTCATTTATTTAATAGTGGGAATCCTTATTAGGCAAAACCTCTTTTTCCTCTCAGATCACTCTCATATTTTATTCTGTACTGGAATCAATTTGGGATTTATCTGGTATGCATTCATACTAATCAGCTCAGTTGAAAAATAAAATTACTAATAACAATACTCACTACATATATCATCCTCTTGGACTGTGTCAATCCTAGATCACACCAGTGACGTGCGGTGAGGTTTATGACTGGTGAGGCACTGACACAGTGCTGAGTTTCAAATATTTTTAGACTTGTGGACTTCAACTCCCAGAATTCCACAGCCAGGCATGCTCAGTTCCAATTTAAAGCGACAGCATTTGTTTTTCTCCTTTGCTCCTTCTTTCTTTCTTTTTCTTCTCCTTCCCCTCCTTCCTCCCTCTCTCCCTTCCTCCCCCTCTCTCAAACACACACACACACACACACACACACACACACACACACAGAAGTTGGATTGGACTATCTCTCCTACCCCTTCTCTCTCTCACTCACTCTCAAACAAACCCCCCCACACACAAAAGTTGGATTGGATGTCTTTTCCAGTGGCTTGAAAGCAGCTCCTCTGCCATCCCCCCCCCATTCCCCCGCTGCCTTTCCCAAACACCTCCACCATTGCAAATGCAGCCTGCTGTCTGGGTGGGAAATGCCTGGAACACAATAAAGCCCACCCACCACCTCCTGCTGGCAGGCTGGGGTGAGAGGAGAGGCAGAGAAGCCGGAGGGGAGCCGAGCCGAGCCTTCCAAAAGAAAGAGGCTGGGGGTATGCGGAGTTTGGTTCGATGATACAAGCTGAGATGGCTACAATTTATGGCTGTATTTTCTCTTCGCGCTATCTTAAGATAACTGACTAAGGCTAATTAGCCATGTCAAAGAAGAGAAAGAAAAGAAAAAAACACGGACATGGAAAGCGCTCAAAAGAATCCATTCCCTCAGACACAGAGGAGCAAGATTCTTCAGGTGCCGAGCCAGATGTGGGGGAAGGAGCTACAGAAGGCAAGATCTACGGACTGAGGTCAGTAAACCTCCCTCATTATCAAGATACAATTAATGAACGGCAAAAGTCTAAACGGCAACTGCCGGCAGAAAAAAAATCCTCCCACGCAGAAAGCAGATTTTATGAAATCTCCCCAGATGATGAGCAAGAAATGCAAAGCTATCTTGATCAAATAGAACGTTTCGAAAAATATGCTAGGGACGTGAGAGAGTGCTTTAACGAAATAAAGCGAAGTAGGAGGAGCTCCCCCATTCCCAAAATGTCTGAGGACGCCATCTTGTCTTCAAAACAACAGCCTAAGACACACCCCACAGAGTTCATTGGTCAATTAGAACAAAGAGACGTGTACACGTCACCGAGGTCACGTGGTCCCTTTGAGTCAACTGAACTTCCGCATACGTATAGAAAGGTGAGGCAGCCAAAAAGTGAAGCTGCACTGCCATCTGCTGGCGGAGAAAAATTATTACAGCAAAAGATGAAGCAGTTGTACCAGATTTTTAGAGATCTGTCTATGAGTTTTACAGAAGCCCAAACTTTGCCTCCAAAGGTTAAGTCTTCAACACCCCCTGGCGGTGTCGAATCCTCCCTAGATGGAAAAAGGCAAAGCGAAAGGCGAATTCGAGGAAGCCAATTTGATGTTGCCACGCAAAGGCCAATGATGCAACCCCAGCATCCCCTGGTTCAACAACCAGATTTGCAACCAGAGCAACAAATTGTTCCTCAGCAGGTATTCACAGTCACCCCCTTGACTGGTGAGTCCAAATTAAAGGAGTCAGGAGAGAATTATAAAGCCTGGGTCAGTGAAATTGCGCTCTTGCTTCGAAGAGAAGGCACACATTCCATGGTTTTTAATCCTCCCCCTCAGCTCTGGACGCCTGCAATGAGAGACCTCGAAAACAGAGCAATCACGACTTTACTCATGTCAATGGAAATTGAGATCCAAGGTATCTTTCCACCTGATGCAACTGCCCAAGAAATATGGGCTATTTTGGAAGATTGCTACAGGCCCGTTTCAATTGAATCCTCATGTTTGCTCATGTCTGAGTTCCATGGTTCGAAGTTGAAACCTGGTGAACGAATTGGTGGACATTTGACCAAACTGAAAAGAATGAGAAGTGAATTGAGACAAATGGCCATGTAATCGATGATATCCAAATGATTAGCATCATCATTAACTCATTGAATTATGAATGGAAAGATGCTGTTGCAAAGATTAACTACGTGCCTATTGCTCAACGCACAGTTAACCACGTTTGCAGACTTTTAGTGGAAGACGAAGCTATCAGGTTAGCTACACCACATCTGCAACGACCTCCAGCGTCAAAGGCTCCAGCCAGACGTCCCTTCCGAGGAAGAGGCTACGCTCCAAGGATGCCAAAATGCTACACCTGCAACCGTGTGGGACATGACACCCGGGATTGTCCCCAACGAGTTCCAGCTCCCGCCACGTACCAGCCCAGAGGAACAGACTCCAGAGGCAGAGGTAGAGGCGGAAGACAAGGTCGTCGTGGTCCAAGGCGTGATCCACAAACTCCACTTGTGACACTGGCCATAACCAACGTTCCACAACCAGATCCAAAGTTCGACAGATGTCTTTTGTGGACTTTAGATAGTGGAGCAGCTGTGCACGTTACCCACAGAAGGGAACTTTTCACAGAGATGGGCGAACCAGAGCCCGAGTATCGAGAACTGTATTCCTTCACCAACCACACTTGCAAGGTTATGGGAAAAGGAACTGTTTACATTGAAGAGCTCGATACACACATCCCTGATGTTTATTATATACCTTCAGCAACCAGTAATTTGCTTAGTCAAAGTCACTTGTCTAGAGATTTAAAGTTCCAGGTTCACCACCTCGAAAAAGCAAGTTACTTAGTTAAAGATGGAGATATTGTTGCTGAAACCATGCTGATTGGTGGTGTTTATTACTTAAAGCCAAAGCCTAAAGGGCAAGCACAGGCAAGTATGCAAACTCCAAAAAGGCACAACGTAGACCCAGAGAGAGTTGTCCCAGAGAGAGAAAACGTTACTGTGCCAAAGGCTCCTAAAGCCAACAAACAGAGAAAACAAAAACAGATTGCTCAACGCAAGCCTGAGGGTCCTCATGAAACTGTTAATGTTGAGAATTCACTAACTGGTAAACCTTTGCATTCCAGGTGTATTCACAAGTGGCACAGAAGATTGGGACATGCCAGTTTCCGTGTTCTTAGAAAGATGCCGGAGTTCGCAAAAGGTTTGGATCTAAAGGGGTGTAAGGTGTTTTTGGATTGTGCGGTTTGCAAAAAGGCTAAATCCAAGGCAGCTCCAATTCCAAAACACGCTACACGCCGGTCAACACGCATTTTTGATTTGGTACACACTGACATAGTGGGTCCTTTCCCACCAACACTTGATGGCAGAAAGTATTTTTTAACAATTGTAGATAATCATTCTAGATATGGATTTGTATATCCTATGAGAGAGAAATCTGAGACCTTTCAGATCTTTAAAGACTTTGCAGCTTTTGTTTCTACACAATACCAAGTTCGCATTGCCAGAATCCAGAGTGACCGTGGTGCAGAATTCATGTCTCAGCGTTTCCAGGACTGGATGCGTAAGAATGGAATTCTTCATCAGACATCTGCTCCATATACACCGGCTCATAACGGAGTCGTAGAAAGAAGACAAGGGGTTCTACAAACCATGATGCGTTGTCTTTTAGAAGATGCCAATCTCAGTAACGCATACTGGGGTGAAGCAATCAAATATGCAAATTACATTGTCAACCGTTCTTGGAGCAGTGTAATCAATCAAACTCCTTTCTACATGCTGTATGGCTACAAGCCCGATCTCAAGAACCTCCATATTTTTGGTTCATATGCTATGGTGAACACTCCCTTAAGTCAAAGAAGAAAGGGAGGTACAGTAGCAAAGAGACTAAGATTTATGGGTATTGATGATAATTCAAAATGGTACAAATTCATTGATACTAAACATGTGATTGTCATTTCACAATCTGCTAATTTTGAGGAAGACATTGACTGGTCCAGGATTCATTCCAATGATCCTGAAGTTTATTTTCCTAGAGATGGTGTTCCAGATACCACGCAGCCTGATAACAATTCGCAGGCAGATATTCCTTCTACCAGTTCTTCACAAATTGATGTTCCGTCTTCGCAAGCCGCGGATGCTGATGCTAGCGACGAACGTGAGGACGAGGATGATGATGATGAAGAAGAAGAAGAAGACTGGACTGATGTTCCTAGACACTCCAAGAGGGCCACAAAAGGAATCCCTCCACAACGTTATTCATGGCAACTGACAAAATCACCATTACCTTTGATTTGCAACGTTACTCTTCCTCCAGAGACATTCACACAAATCAAACAGCTTCCTGATTCAGAGCAAGACAAATGGTATGATGCAATGCAGGATGAAATGGACAGTTTGAAGAAACTTAATGTATTCACACCTGCAAAACCTCCAGCAAACAAGAAAGTCATTGGCACCCGATGGGTCTACAGAATCAAGAAGAAACCAAATGGTGAGTCTTTATACAAAGCCAGACTTGTAGCTCAGGGTTTCGCTCAACGTTATCCTGAGGACTACACAAACACTTACTCACCAACAGTCAGAACTGAAAGTGTAAAAATTGCCTTAACCACTGCAACTGTTCTTGGTTTAGAAGTTTTTCAATTTGATGTGGACACAGCTTATCTACATGCAGACCTAGATGAAGAGATCTACGTGAGAAGCCCTCCAGGATTCCAAAAGCAAGAAGGGGATACCTGGTTCCTGAACAAAAGTCTTTATGGTCTGAAACAGTCAGGTTTAATGTGGTATTTATGTCTTACTGACAAACTAAATTCAATGGGCTTTATTAAGTCCGAAACTGATGAATGCGTGTTCACAAAAAGATCTAACAATGCATATGAGATAATTCTTGTTTATGTTGATGATATTGTTTATATTGGTCCAAATAAGAAAATGAGTGAGATTTTTGCTAAAAGTTTGCAGAGATACTTCACACTAAAATCTTTAGGACACATTAGCACTTATTTAGGTGTTCAAATTGAAAAGACACAGAAGGGGTTTAGTCTTTCACAAGAAGAGAAAATTGACCACATTCTACATCATTGCAACATGAAAGATGCTAGCACAACAAAGACACCCATGCAAACAGATTTTCACAACTTAACACATGAACCAAGTCCTGAGTTCGAGGATCAAACACTTTATCGTTCAGTCATTGGTTCACTATTATACATTAGTAGTTGGACCACACCTGACATCACACTTAGTGTTAATCTTTTATCACGACACGTAGGTAAGGCAACACAATTTCATTGGTCATGCATTAAGAAGTTGTTGAAATACCTAAAACACACTAAGCACATGAAGTTATTGCTAGAACCAACACACACTGATCAACCAAAGCTGATTTGTTTTGCTGATTCCGACTGGGCGAGCGACAAGAAGTCACGCAAAAGCACTTCTGGTTACATGATGTTCCTAAATGGTTGTCCTGTTTACTGGCAAGTGAGAAAACAGAGTTTTGTTTCATGTTCATCTACCGAAGCTGAATATGCTTGTGTTTCAGATGCTTGTAATTCTCTAACGTGGTTTGATGCTTTGATCACAGATATCTGGACACGTCCGATTCGACCAATCACCGTGATGGAAGATAATGTATCTGTGGTTTATATTTCTGAGTCACATTTCACAGGTTCTAGGTCCAGACACATTGACATTCGTTATCAAAACACAAAGCAATTAGTTAAGCAAGGTTTTGTTAAATTGCAATATGTTTCTACACATGATCAGATCGCAGACATGCTTAACAAACCACTTGCCGCAAATCAACACGAGTATCTGCGAAAGAAGATGTGCCTTAATTGATGATTTGATGACGTCAGCCCAGACTAGCAAAAGAAGGGGTGTCACGATGTTAAAAAGTTTGCTAGGCCTGAACTGAATGAATTGACACTCAAGAGTTAAACTAAGAAAGAGTTATTGCGCAGGTCATAAAAGTTCTTATCTGAAAGTGATTTATTGCGCATGCGTTACACATTCCAAAATTCCTTTCTTCTTTGTTCGGCTGCCAACTTGGCAACCGGAGCTTTTTATTATCAAAATGTAACAATTAGTTTATTTTACTTTTATTTACTTTTATTAAAGTTTGTTTATTAATTAGAATATACTTGTCAAAGACTTTTATTTTATTTTTTAATATCTCAAAAGATATGCGGAAGGGAATCAGCCTCGGTCCATTGATCTCAGATTTCCCCAGGGCGTTTTTCCCCTGACAGAAGTGTGTGTACTACAGCATGGCTCTTTGCCTGGCTTCCTGCCTCCTCCTGTGGTCTCCTTAGTGCTCGCTTGTGCTCTCCCTCCCCAAGTGTAGTTTGATTGCAGGTGGAGCCACGTTGCCTTTTCAAACTTGTAATCAGTGAAACTGGGCTAGATTTTTATATAGTTTTATCCAGCTGTGTGTGTGTGAGAGAGAAATGAATGGGGGCCTGGGGAGGAAGTCACTACACTTGGGGAGGGAGAGCACCAGTGAGGTTAAGCAGAGTCATCCACGGTGAGGCAGCAACTAGCTCAGCTTTTTCCTTTTACTTTTTTTTTTCATGATGAGAGTGGTGAGGCTGTGCCTCACTTGCCTCACCTGACTGCACGTCACTGGATCACACCCAAGTAGGATGCCACATTGTTGCCATTAGTAACACAAAAATACAGTACTGTTAACAGCATCTGCCTCATTAAAAATCAAGAATTGAATATTTTTTTCTGTATATTAAGTTATTGGTGTTTGAACTGTGATCTTTTATCAGTAATTATCTCTTATGCAAAACAGTAGTCAAATCCCAACAGAATATGCAGTGGTTATTTTTTGCTAGTCTTAATACCAGTAGCTTTTTTATTTTAGCTCTACCCACTCTGTTTCAATTACTGTCTGTTCTATTTTGACAGCTGAATAGAAGCGATAGCGATAGCTCAACATTGGCCAAAAGAACTCTCTTTGTGAGAAATTCCACAGAACGGCGGAGCTTGAGAGTCAAAAGGGTAGGTGTTTTTTGACCATTTGTTACTCATTTCTTTATTTTTATCAAATATATTCAAACATATACTAAAGGTTTATTTATAAAACATTGCTCTGCATGTTACACAGATTGGTGTGCATGCATGTATAACCTCTTATGGAAGATGTAGATCATTATTTTGCCTCTTCTCTTATTCCAAGGTTGTATTCTGGTAAACAAAAAAACAAAGATTTATTTCTTTGAGAAACAAGAAGTAACAAAAAAATGTTTCTTGACATTGCATTTCTGCTTTTCTCAGAACTTTCATAGTAAAACTGTGGGCATCTAAAGGATTTTTCCAGGGTAAGGAGTGAGGCTGCAATAGAGGGGATGATCATAACTTGTAGTTAGTTTGCCACAAAATACTTTCCAGTTGTTTTTGTATGTGGGTGTTTTTTCTGGCAATCTTTTTCATACATTTGACAATGCCACCCAATTTGTCAAGAAAAATGTGGGACTGGACACAAAAAACTGCTACATGCTGGTTCAGATCTTTGTCCAAGTTCACTATTGTTTATACTTTCTTCCCAGAGATATAGATTGAAATCTTTCCCAGCCTTCCTTGGAGAGATTAAGGACTAAATCTAAGCATGCAAAGCAAAGACTCTGCAACTGAATGGAAATCTTTCCTTCAAATTAGACATTTATCACAGCAATCAGTAGCAAATTCTTTTTAGTTTAATTTAACTTTATATTTCAATTTTGAGGCCACCTGATTTCACCACCAGTCTGGACAATTATTAATTTAAAAGAATCATAAAGACAACTACATATATCAAAGATATTGAGGTGGAGAGATATACTTGACCAGAATTTTAACTTTCACATTGTTCATCAAACACTTTTTTTCATCAGCTAACAAATTTATACTCCGTGGCTGTTCTTAGAATTGTGTTTTGTTCCTGGAACTGTGAATGTTACGTCCTCTTACACATTTAATTAAAAAAGGGAGAGATTGTCGCAGATAGTGTCAGAGAACAGGCCTGTCATTTCCAGTTCTAGTGACATAGCAGACTGGAGAGCTGCTACTAAGATTAATAGATCCATCTCAAACAAGATATATTCTTTTTTTTTTCAGATTGTAAAGCTAACATCCAGACAATTTACTTCCAAATATATCCCAAAGAAACTGATATGTCCTCAAACAACGTTTTATTAATCTAGATTTATGCTTAATTTCAATTACATGGAACCCCTCCTGATTAGCTAAAAGGCAAAATAAGCTAATCACTTTGAGAATCATTTGGGAAGGAAAGATGGGATGCAAATTTAACAAAAAAATACAATCCTTGGCTTTCCTTAATTACAGTATGTAATAATGTATTTAGCACATATTTGTCCATAGACTTGCTTTCTAAAATAAATGCAGGAGTTTCATAACTTTATAACAGAATTCTTTACAGTACATGACAATACATGAATTTCAGAGCAGCTACGTATTGTATAGCCAGCATTAAGAGAGAAAGAAGCAACTCTGAAAAACCAAAAAATTCCTTCTTACTTAACACTATATTATGCATACACCAGAACCTTCCCTCAATCTTTAATAAATTGCTGTTAGACTTGCACTGCTAAATTGCACTGTTCCCACTAATATTTCCCCAAGCAAAAACCGTTCTAGGAGACTGGGTAGCAGACGTAGAATTAATAAGAAAAGTCCTTTGGCCATTGTTTCATTTACTCCAGCATTCCGTCATGGAATGGCCCACAGAAAGCTTACAAGCTTGGACTGAAGGGCTATAACTCCCCTTTCCTGATGTTGTCCAACCAAATGCAGTTAAGGCATGCTGCTTAAGGATTCAGGGGGTAATAAAAAAATTATGCCTATTCATGGTTGTTGATTGCATGATCCTCCGTGAACCTGTCTAGTCCGTTTTAAGAAATCATCCAACTTGACAATCTTCCATAACTGCTAGCAGTGAATTCCAGTATAGCTATTATAAAATATTTTCCCCCTGTTGGTCCTGAATCTTCTCTATAACATTATATCATTTTTGTTCTCTTCCATAAATGGGCATAGCAGTAGAGGCCTTACTTTGAGAGCAGGTAGAATCTCTCAGCTTTTGCCCTGCCATTTGCTGTAGTAATGTATTTTACTTGCATGCATTAGCAAGATGTTCACAATCTTTTTTTAAAAGTCAGCCTTCTTTAAAATCTCAGAGTTAGAAATATTACAAGCTCCTATTCCCCCTCCCCCGAGGAATACCCCTCATCATAGTTGTACCAAAAATGTTGTGTTTTGATATTGAAATAAAGTTTAAAGATGTTGCAGAATATGTTTTTACTGTGTTATCTCATTACGTTGCCTAAGGAATATTGTATGACAGGTTCTTATCTTATAGGGATTGAAAAATATTCCAGTTCTGGAATAAAAACAACTGCAGAATAACCACCCCTTAGAGTTTAGTCTGCTACAACTTCATTTGTACAAAAATAGTATCTTAGTGCCCATAGCAAATTTGTTATGTTTCACACGAGTATTAGGCTGTTCTCATGCAGTGCATGCATTATATTATATTCATATTTTCTGGAATTCCTGACAACTATAGCCTACTTGCCAGTCCAACTTGCGAAGAGCAATGCGAGAGCGCCTGGTGCGTACTTCTCTTGACTTGGAGCTGGATCTTCAGGCATCCCGGACCCGTCAGAGTCGCCTGAATGATGAACTACAGACACTTCGTGCTCTTAGACAGAAGTTAGAAGAGATGAAAGCAACAGGGCAGACGGACCTTCCTCCATGTATTTTGGAGGATGAAAGATTCCAAAAGCTTTTGAAGCAAGCTGAAAAAGAGGTATGGACATGAACTAACTAATAAAGAAGCAAATGTATGATGTTTTAGTGTCTGCATGTACAGTTTTGACCAAGTGTCCATATAAAATTGAAATGCTCAGAATGTATACTATCTCTATATTGTTGGTATTATTCTTTTCCTACTGCCAGGTACTGTTTGCATGAAGTTTCAGTGGTTTTAAATGTTCAGAGATCAGTGGCTTATTGTCTTAGAAGAGTGCAGGCATTTAAACAAATTGTTCAGAAAACTGGATACTGGTTTAATGTGGTAAAGTGTTTTCTCCCCCATTCCATGCAGCCTTTAGTGGGTTTTTTGGCTGAGAACTTTCCTGTTTTTTTCTAACACTTCAGAACTTATTATTATACTTCAAATTATTGAGTCCAATATTCATGATGGTAATATAATCTAATTTAGTAATTAAATGTGTTTGGATATCAATAATCACAGAATTGCCTTAGGAGGATTAATTTTAGATGTTACAGGGTCTCAGGAGCTTTGTATATTTAACCAAGAGGATAGCTACTTTGGGGTGGGGGTGTTTTATCCATTCTGCCTTTAAGAAACTGGTTCCTAGTTTTTTTAAAACATTTAAGAATATGGAAGAGCTGGTTGTAAAACCATTGCCTTCTAAATATAGAAATATCATGTTGCCTCAAATTTAGGAAAACCAAATAATTAAAGCTGGTTTTTTTTATTAAACAACTTTCTACTTCTATAAATGACTAAATATCTACAAAATTCACAAGATGTTTTAAATTCTTAAGAAATTTCATTTTAACCAAACTCACATCATCTTATTTATTTATCTAGTTTACATAGTTGCTCATATCACAAAACAATATACAGGGCTGTACAATGAAGCTAAAACAATATGTATCTTAAACAATAGTCAATATTGATTATTTAAAATGTTAAAAACTATAAAACCATTTGTCTAAAATGGTACAGGGTTTCCTGTCTAGGCAAGGGATTGGACTAGAAGACCTCCAAGGTCCCTTCCATCTCTGTTATTCTATTCTATTCTGAAAACAGAGCTAAAACTAAGAAATAATAGACAAAGGGATGTTAATAGTAATGGAGCTACCTCTCTAGTTCATCCATCTCCTTGGGGATGCCCAGGCCTGCTGGTATAACTTGAGGGACTTTCAGAAGCTCAGAAGCATAAGGCCAATCTCACCTCAGGGATGGAGATTCCACAATGTGGATACCACAGCAGAAACTATCCACTGCCAAGGGCCCACCAAATGATGTTCCCTAGACAGTGGGGTATCATACCCCATGATGGCCTGTTGCCTTATCCACACCTCATTTATTTTATGAGAAGAGGATCTCTGGTTTTAAAATGACTGGACCAGATTGGAAATGTACACACTTACAGTGCAACATCTGTTTTAATATTTTTATGGTCATGTACAGCTCTGAATAGTTAAAAAGCATTCACGTAGTGCCATCTTCAGTTGTAATATGTTTACAGAAGCAAGCCTACCATAGAAATACTGTACGTTATCCTAACCTGGAAAAATCTTGCTTAATAAGAGATTTGCCTTTCTGGCAGGAAAAGGAATATATACATTTTTGCTGATATAATTAAAGTGTGTTTGACATATAGGCAATCAAGAACACAGGTAATCTTCAATTTGCAACTTTAATTGGGGCCAGAATTTCCATTGCTATACAAGGCAGTTGTTAAATGAATTGTGCCTGATTTGATCACCTTTTTTGCCATGGTGCTTAAGGAAATCACAGCAGTTGTTATCGTATTTTTCAGAGCATAGGACGTACCTTTTCCCCCCCAAAAAAGAGGGTGAAATTTGGGTGCGTCTTATATACTGAATACAGAATTTTTTGGCCTACTGAAACCCTGCCCCCTTTGCAAAAATGGACATGCAGAGGGTTTGGGAGGCTTGCAAAGCACTCCTGGGGGCTGTGGAGGGCAAAAATGAGCAAAAAATGGGCCGTTTTTACTCGTTTTTGTTTCCCCCAACCCCCAGGAGCACTCTACAAGCCTCCCAAAGCTCTGCATGCCCTTTTTTATTTTTATTTTTGCAATGAATGAGGTGTGCAGAGGGTTTTTGGAGGCCTGCAGAGTGCAAAAAAATATGTTTTTTTAATTTACCTCTTCAAAATCATGATGCGTCTTATACTCCGGTGCATCTTATAGTCTGAAAAATATGGCAAGTGAATTTATTTTCCTCCATTTACTATGCTTGTTGGAAGTCAACTAAAAAGGTCACAAATGGTGAGCATACGATCCTGGAATAGTGGAACTATCATAAATACAATCTAGTTGCTAAAGCAACCAAATTTTGATCACATGACTGGGGATTCTGCAGTGGTCATAAGTGTGATAATTGGTTGTAAGTACTTTTTTCACAGCCATTGTAACTTTGAATGGTCACTAAACAAATAGATGTAAATTGAGGACTACCTGTGCACCTCTATATTCCATACTCACTATTTTTAAAAGTATCTTTCTTCTCCCTCATATCCTCATCTCTTGAAACCTAGATTGGGTTTTTGTTTGTTTGTTTGTTTGTTTAGCAAAAAATTTACCCTGTCCCATGCCAGACTGGCTTGTTTGGACAGAAACAAATAAAGAAAAACTAATTCACTGACAGGATTTCATCAATATGAGATTATTCTTAAACTGCACTGATGATGCCCACAAACATCTTAGGTCAAAGACCCAGTGAGATAAAATTGTTTTCCTGTGTTGTAAAAAAAAAGGGAAATGGAGCCTCATGATCTTAAGGCTGAAGCAAATTCCATAAAATGGGGGCTACTATAGAAAATTCCTGTTGTCTTACCCACAGCCTATTTGTGTTATGAAGAGTCTCTCTGTTTGTAAATGACCAGACCAGATTGAAAATGCACATGACGGCAGGGCAAGATCTGTGTTAAATATTTTCATGGTCATGTACTGCTTTGAAGAGTTCAAAAGCATTCTGAGAGTGCCCTCTTCAGTCGCAACATGTTTACAGAAGCAGCCTACTGCAGAAATACTGTACCCATTACAATGCCAAAGTCAGTAAAAACACTTTAAAGGCTTTTAATATACTAATATAAAAAGTTAAGGGAAGTATTAAAACAGTGGCGTACTCTATTAACACAAAAGGAGGGCATTTAACAAAACCAATCAACATCACAGGAAGCAGATAAATGAAATATAATTTAGACTGTGTATTATATACTTTTAATTGTCAGAAAAAAATTAAGCCCTTGGCTAAAAACTGATTATAACATTCCAGTTGTATTTGCTTCTTAGCTCATCCAAAGGATAATTAGATAGCTTATTGGGTATGCAAAGCCACTTTGCCATGCAAGGTTTTTTGTGACCTGCTGTCTTTTTTAGATGCTGTTAATCCATCTACGGTGCTAATAGGAAGGGTTGGCATGCTAATAGAGCTTCTATTTGGGACATCACTTTCTGGTGTACAAACATTTGCCCATGGATTACAGTGCCATTAAAGAAGCTGTCAAGAATTAGGTAGACCTTTTTCATTCATTCAACATCTTAATTAAATCAGACTAAAGTCATTTGAATTGCAGTACCAAGATGCCTCTCCTTTTATTTGTGCTGAGATAGTTTGCAAGGTGCTTACTTAAGTCCTCTATAATATTATGAGTTATTAAATGTGGCTTGTAAATTTTTTCCATTAGGCGGAACAGTCAAAGGACAAAAAGAAACAGGGATTAAATGCAGCAAAATTGATGAGGAAAGCTTCAAAAGACGTGTGCCGATTACGAGAGCAAAGCCAGAAAGTGCCATTACAGGTGCAGTCTTTCAGGTAAGGAGAATGTATCTCTATGAGCTTTGGGAAAATGTTCAGCAATTTCTACATTGAAATTTTCAGTTTCACGATGCAGCATATAGTTCTAGAATTAGATAGCTCTGTGGTAAATTTTACCGCAGTTTCAATTATTTACAAGATAAATTAATTCAAATGTTTGGAAGTAAATAATCAAAGATCCAAGATTTAGCTTTAGGGGCCCTAAACCAGCTCTTTGGATAAAAAACTAGGTTTTTTTCAATAACAAGTAAGATATTCTTGTTTCATGTCTATTGTCTATTAAAAATAAATTCACTATAATGCTACTGAAATACTTATAGGGCGGGCAAAGGATTATATCAGTTCTGACATATGAATGTGATAAATTGAATGTGTAGGGATTATATTCAGAGATAATAGCTTAAAGAAATATATCTACTAGGAATAGGATTAGAGAAAAACATTTGGTCAACCTTAGGATGTTTCGGTCCAATTAACAAGAAATTGTTTACACCAGAAATTATTTACACTTATTTTCAGCACCCTGACTATCAATAGTCAGTTTTCCCTAAATAATTCACCTGGCTAGAAACACACTGATAACCAGAATAAAGTTCTATCTATCTGTCTGTCTGATGAAATAGGGGCTATAGTTCAAATTAAAACCATGGCCATTTTGGTTATGGGAAAACTTCCCTGACCTCTTCCCTAAATGTTAGCCAATCTTCTTTGTGACCACTTGCTAAGGGAACTCTTACTGTACATGATTAAGAGAGCTTATCCCTAGTAAACGCTTTTACTTCCCTGAGCCAGCCACCAAGGCGGCTGGAAAGAAATGTTCTAACAATGGATCTTCCCTCTTGGAGCCAGCCTGTTGCTGAGGAGGCTGAAGTCAGACCAAGATAATTTGGCAGGAAAGTAGTATTTTCCATAAGAAAACAGAAAAAGACTGAAATGAACTTCTTATGTCAGACAGATGTCTTCAGAGGGTCAGTGACCTGCAGTTGGCCTACTGCAGCACTCTTCCTTTCCATATGACCATATGGCTCTGTATGTCCATGGCCATTTCTGCTTCGGCTGCGTCAGAGAACAGAAGAGATGGAGTGTTTTGTTTTGATTTTGTCTCAAGAAATACTGACCTTGTATAAGTCCTTCTATGATGTCACTAGTCCCATTAGTAAGCACCAGCTGGGAAATAGTCCACTGTCTGGTCATTTCCCCACTCAGAATTTGGTGTGGTTGTCCCCATGAAAATAAAAGATGGGATCAGGTCATTGCATCCTTCTGGATCACAGTGATTGGTTGCTGCCAGAATTACCAAGCTACTCCATGATCAGGTCAAAATTGCTCCCTCCATGGTGGATCTAGTCTACCCAAAATTCTTCTGCCCATTACAATCTTAAGGCTGCTAACTGCGGGACTTCCGGTTCCGGCGGCTACGGCGACAGGCAAGCCTTTGCCTGCTCCCGCTCTCCCGGTGGGCTTCCCCCGCTTCTGGGGGGGCACAGGACGCCCCGGAGAGGTGTCCTGCCGAGGGAACGGCTCGCGGAGGGTCCTGGCGTCGGCGGCGGCTGGCGGGGGCTCCTCCGCTTCGTTCTAGGCACCGGGGAGCAGTATCGGAGGGCGCCCGTGTGCGCGCGCCTCGCCCCATGCCGATCGGAGAACGCACTATTGAACGAAGCAGCGGCAATGTGGTGAGAGGCTGCCCTTCTCCATTCCCTCTATCTTAAATTTATGGACCCTCCAGCATCTTTTTAAGGAAAAAAAGTTAAACTTTCGGACTTTTGCCAGAGGTGCGGCTAGAGGGAGGGGGATTTCCCCCCCTCCCTTGGACAAGCGGCTTGAGAAAATTTTGCTTTCGCCCTCAGGGGAAGGAGGAGGGGGGAGAGCCAACTAATGATGCCTCACCCTTATAAAAGTGACTTTCATCGGACTTAGCTCCAGAATCTATGGGTGAACTGAGAACTTTTTGAACTTTTAAAAACTTTATTATGCCTCTGAGCCCAAAGCTGGCAGGGCAAGATGGCACACTTCCGTTGTCTTTATGAACTGTGAAACCTGACTCCACCTCTAAAATTCAGGCTTCCGGTCTTTGTCTCCGAGCCACCCAGAGGAATCTTTTGTGGATTGTTCTTCTTTGAACTCTTTGGGGAAAAAACTTTCATCTACTGCTAGACTGACTAAAGAAATCCCCATCTGTTTGGATCCTCTGCCTTCTGGATTCGCCTGCCTGCTCTACTTCTCCAGCTGCCCAGTCTCTATTTTGACAGACTTCATTGTTTTAAAAACCATGCCTCCAAAAAGACCACCTCCTGGAAAGCCTGGATTTGCTACTTCTGCCCCAACGTCTGCAACGTCTAGCCCAGCTACACAGTCAAAGATAACAGAACTGATGCAACCCAAGACTACAGAGATAGACTTTCAACAAATGCTTCAACAAATTCTACAGGGCCAGGAGGAAATTAAGAAACAGTTAAGGGAAATGAAAGATGAAATTAAACAGAACCAAGCCCAAATTTTTAAGAACTCACAGAGACTGGACCTTGTGGAGGGTGGGGTGGCGGAGGCGAGGGGGGGGGTAGAGGCTTTACAGAAGGGGAACAAAGAACTTGACATCCAACAAATGAAAATAGAGTTTGAGAGAATGTCCTTTTACCTTAGATTTCAAAATGTAATAGAAGCAGATGGGGAAAACATAAGGGACATTATGACTAATATTTTAGCTGAATACATACACAAAGATAAACAACAGATGGATTGGGAGATAGACCTAGCTTATAGAGTGAATTCAGCATATGCCAGAACACATAATGTACCCAGAGAGGTTCACATTAAATTTCTTAGGAAAACCACAAGAGATGAAATACTGGGTGTGCAAAGGGGGCAAACATTGACATACTGTGATAGGGAGATAACCATTCTAAAGCAGATTCCCAAAAAAATTAGGGAAAAAAGGAAAAATTATTCGCAATTGGCGAATAAATTATACCAGAAGGGGGTGTGGTTTAGATGGTTGATGCCTGAAGGTATGCTAATATTCTGGGAGGAGACAAGAATCAGAATTAATACACCCATAGAGGCACAGGCCTTTATGGAAAAAAACAAAGCCAACCTAGAAAAAACAGAAGATACTACAACGGTCATACAGGACACGGGAGGGGCCGGAGCTCTGCCAGCGGGGGGTGAAGGGGCAACACCAAGAAAACTCAGATCACAAAAATAAATAAGGAAATCACAACGTTATAAACAGACCGAAAGTAAATATGAATTTATAACTAGACTATATATTATAATTATATAAATTGATTGAAAATTATTTTTTCTAGAATTAAGATGCTGACTTTTTATGATTATGTATTAAGATTTGATATTTTGATGTAACCTAGGAGTTTGGAGGGAGGGGGCGTCTGCCACATTTGCAACTGCCAAAATTTGTAATTCCACCTACCCCTTTTCCACATAAATGTTTTTAAAAAAAACCAATAAAACTTTTTGAAAAAAAAAAAAAAAGGCTGCTAACTGCCTCTGTATAGTAATTAGAGAGGCTAGCCTCACCATTCATTTCTATATCTGCATTCCTCACTTTCCGTGTCTAAAAAGCCCATTCCCAAGTGGTCAGTTGATCATGCCTGCCAGCACTCTGAGTCTGCACACAGAAAAAAAGACCACTTCAGTGAACAGGAGCCTGGACCAGATCCCAGACAGCAAAATACCTGAGCCCTAGCGGAGCTCAGGTCAGTGACTCAAGCTGTCTGTGAAGTTTCCAAGAGTTGCCCTAATTAATTTACGAGCCCCGAGACAAGGTTAAAAAAAAAACCATTCATTTATTAAGACTAACATCTTGGCACGGACTTCTGTGTAGCTGAAACTAAATCACACTTAATGGTGTCTGACCTTTACCCCTGTTCCCCCTCCCCTCTGGCTGAGGTTATCAATCACATTCTCCAACAGGACGTTATGGCAGGGTTCTGGACATGCGCATTCACATCCCAGTACAGAAATATGAGACTTTTACTCTGGCCAAAAGTATGCATGGCATTTCCCCCCACTTCTCAAGTTGATAGTAGTCATGGAAACGCCTTAGGCGTTGACACTGCCTCTGTTCTAATTGCCCCAGCTCTCTCCAGGCATATCTCAGGTTTCCACTATGCACTACTTCTTGCAGCGACAGTGGCGCAAAGGTGACCAAGGGGCTTAGTGGCATTGCTGCACTGGGTCTACTCTGATCTCATGCATAAAGATAGACACTCTACTGGAACCTTGCCATCATTACCAGCTAGCACAAACAGAAACCTGGTGCCAGTTAAGGTTGATAATAACCTCCACCACTACTGTTACATTCCAAATGCTGCCATAGTGCTTAACAGAATCCAATGGGGTGAGTAATGAAATGCTGGATTGCATATCTTATTGCACCCTCCTCTATATTGACTTCTCTGGTTACTAAGTGCCTCCTGCCTCCATCTCTTCTGTTTCCTTGGAATGCAACACACTTGTAATCTTATCCTTTTCATCCGTCCAATCTACATAGCCGACTTAAATCTCCCAAAACAAATCCCAACTCTTGGTGTGTAATCAACATTTATGTTCTTATTCACCATGTTGCTTTTCAGGTAGAGAGAGAATCTATGGAAGCCCTTGATAGAAGAAGATCACATTGTGTCTTGCATAACTTTCTAAACTAGTTAGGTGGCCGGTCGCAAAATTAAATATTTTTACAGAAATATCATTTGAGCACTGCCCTACTTGAATCCAGTTAAATTGTATTTATAATCACTGTATATTAAAAGACTAAGGATTTGTTATATAGTGTCTTGATGCAAATTGTCATTTGCTTCTTTATTCTTTTATCTTCTAGTATTGGAGTCTATTATATATTGTTCTATATTTAAAAACGTTTTTGTTTTCCTTACATTTATTTTTAAGGGAGAAGATGGCATACTTCACAAGAGCTAGAATAAGCATACCAGCTCTACCAGCTGATGATGTCTAACAATATTTTCCATCAAAGGTTTTGTTCATTTTTTAAGTGAATGCTTTTATATTATTGTTCTACAATCTTTTAAAGACATATTTTTGAATTCAATTGTAGATATTGTTTATAAAATACATACACTGTGCTCTAATGTAACATTTCAGATGTGCAAACTGTTCCCTCTGTCTTTTCTCTATATAAAGCAAAATATACATTGATACGCCAATGAGGTTAACTTTGTACAGTTTATATATGTAAAAACGAAGGAAATCCTACTATGTATGAACTGCACTGTTGCTCTATATTAAGCAATGTGTCCCATATGTTTCATTTACCTGCTTATTTTTTTTCACAAGTTCAGACTGTGAAAATGGCTGTTAAGCCATCTAATAAGTTTTGGGGAAAAAAGAGTGGTAGTCGTAGTAGTAGTAGTAGTAGTAGTAGTAGTAGTAGTAGTAGTTGTTGTTTACATAGCTTTCAGGAAATGTGACTCCTGTTCCATGCCAGCAGGTCTGTCTAGGGCAGTGATGGCGAACCTTTTTTGGCTCGCGTGCCACAAGTGGGGGGAGCGCAGTGGGGTCGAGTGCGGGTGTGCCGCACCCATAATGCAATGCGCGACCCCCCAGTGCACATGCGCGCACAACGCACGACCCCCCCATTTTTACATTTTTCTTGCCCTCCCCAGGCTCCAGGGGCTTTATAGGAGCCTGGGGAGGGCGAAAAGAGCATCCCCCGACCTCCCGGAGGCCCTCTGGAGGCTTCAGGGACTGTCCAGAGGCTTCGCTGAAGCCTTCGGAGCGCTTAAAACCACCCTCCAAGCCAACCGGAAGTGACTTCTGGGTTGCTTGGAGGGTCGTTTTAAGCGCTCCGAAGGCATCAGGGAAGCCTTGGACAGTCCCTGAAGCCTTCGGAACGCTTAAAACGACCCTCCGAGCAACCCGGAAATCACTTCCGTTTTGCTCGGAGGGTGGTTTTAAGCGTTCTGAAGGCTTCAGGGACAGTCCCTGAAGCCTCCGGGGGGGGCGAGGGAGGCTCTTTTCGCCCTCCCCAGGGTCCTATAAAGCCTCTGGAGCCTGGGGAAGGCGAAAAATAGCTTTTAAAAAGGTGAACTTAGCTGGCCAGCGTGCGCATGCGCGCTGGCCAGCTGACAGGGCAGCGCCTCGCGTGCCCTGACAAATGGCTCCGCGTGCCACTTGTGGCACGCCTGCCACAGGTTCGCCATCACGGGTCTAGGGCATACAGGTTCTGTTTAGATTTCTGCTGTCTACATGGGAACTTTCAACTCTGACAAAAAATCTTTTTCCCTTTCTACCTTTTTTTTTTTTTTTAATGAAGGAGAGGCCTAGAATACTAAGCTGGAAGAGTATCCTTTTTGAATGTACTGAATTTGGGGCTGTATTTCAAATCTCACTGTATCTTAGAGCTTGGACAGAACACGAGGGAAGTATGTATACCCCACCATGTTTTAAAATTGATAATACTCAAATGGCAGCTGTTTTAGGAAAATGGACTCAAATTCCATTTTAAATCTTGAGTATTCAAAGAATGAAAATTAAAACTAATGTGTAAATATATCTAGTAAAACTTTATTAATATAATTACATCCATGGAGCCCAAACAGACCCATTTTCACAAGAATAGTTCTTAACAAATTTATTTCTCTAAGGCAGTGTTTCTCAACCTTGATAACATTAAGATGTGTGGAGTTCAACTCCCACTGGGGAAATCTTGGAAATGAATCCCACACATCTTAAAATTGCCAAAGTTGCGAAACACTGATCTAAGCACCCATTGTATACTATTGAGATTTCTTCTAAGAAACCTTAATAATGAGCACTTAAAATAATATTAGTTGGGTTAACATTAAATAAAATTGGTTCCTAAGTTAATTATAGCACAATAAGGATGAAACATGATCAATAACCTTAGTTAAACCAGGAACAGGTTTAAAACAAGGTAATTTTTTTAAAAAGTTGGTTATTGTCCAAAATCTGGCTACAAGTTTACAATAGGTACTAGGCAAAGTATTTGAAAAGTGTCTATGACAATCTGCCGCTGCCAACTGGAGGCCAACTTGCCATGGCCAACTTACTGCAGCCAACTAATTGTGGGACATCATATCAATATCACAATATCAAAGAAATTGTGGAATAGAATCATTAAAGAAAGGATGAAAAAGGACTGATAGAATGAAGTGTGAATGGCAAAAATTAAAATATTTTTTAATTTACTTTAAATAATTAAATTGAATTGTTAAATTGCCCTACAGGGAGTTGTCTTGTGGTGAGTTGGCTGTGGAGAATTGCCCCGCTGTGAGTTGGCCATGGTAAATTAGCTATGGCGAGTTGGCCATGGTGAGTTGGCTGTGGCGAGATGTTCCATTCTGATTTGAAAAGGTGCTTCAGAAAGCACATGTGGGCACATCTGAAATCCCACCCCACCCCTCTTTCTCAAATTGCTGAGGAAGCTACTGCACATCTTCCAGGAGCTCAAATTGGAAGTGGCTGCTTTATCAATCATCCTTCTATGTAGAGGTACTTTTCTAGCTGACCTTCAGTTGTCGTGCATGTATGCACATGTGCAGAGTCTATGAACATGTTTAAAGTCTAGAAAATCTGTGCCAAAACTTTGGAAGGATCTCTTCAAGGACTTTTGCTTCATTCAGTCCATCAAGGGGTTTTGCATAGCCATAATACAGGCACAGATTTTCTTGGCATCCTCACTTCCCTTGGTAATTCTCATCTGATAACCAGGTACTGATTAGTTATGATGTCATAATAATGAAACACATGGTGATTAACACTTTGTTGCCACAGTGATGTCACATTTTTTGAAGATCAGACCAAAGCAAGGCATCTAATTGCTTAAGAAGGGATTGAAGAGCTAGTAGTGATACGTGTCTTTACTAAGTTAAATCTGCATGCCATACTCCCCACTGACTAAAGTAGAACTTCTCAGTTTATAAGATCAGGCTATTTAAACAATGTAACTATTGCTTCCAAGCTATGAAACATAAGATAATGACAGCATAAAAGTTATTTAGGCAGTTTTAAAGTCATTTGGTGAAAAGTGACACATAGTTCTGTATGTGATACATATTCACATACACACACAAAAAGATACCGAGGAAACAAAAAGACTTCTACTAATTGTGTACTTGTTCATTTTGCAACATAATTGTATAATGAACTGCTGTATTTTATTTTTCAAGGATATAATAGCATTGTTGAAAAAAATAGGAGAACATTTACAGTATGTTCATTGCCATCCTTAGAATTACAGAAGGAAATAAATTAGTATGTCTTAATTTATTTTTATAAATCTCCCAAAGATTCCTATTATTATGAACAACTGTGTAATTATTAAAATCTTTTCAATATTACTTCTACTTGAAAGTAGGAAACTGCTTAATATTTCCTGTATGCCCCTCTTTTTTTAACCCTCTTTTAGAAGTGAACTAAACATGTAGATGCTATTTACTCCGTCAAGGTCAAGGTCTAAAAGCTGAAGTCACAAAGTTATTTAATATAGAAATGAAGGCTGATAATTTCAGCTTCTCAGTTTGACAATACAGTATAATAATGTTTTAGAATGATGTATAGAGTTGTATCTTGTGATTTATTTATTTTCAGTCTTATTTATGTACAGTACAGCTTAATATAGTTCAGTTCTGCACTTTTAAATTTGCGGGTGAAAGAAAGCTATTGTGCAAATTGTTTTAGGGACACATACAAATGTACCTCCCTCTTCTGAAGGTATGCCACAATATTTAGAGAGAAACAAAAAGAAGAATATATTGGCAAGACAAATTTTGTTGGCTGTTTATAAAAAAGATCTTCCATCCATGCCGCCTTTGGCATGGTAAAATTTCAGCAACCTCAACTAAGAAAACAGTTTGACGTCCTGGAAGTCTTACACAAAGTCTGTTTAGCATTTGAAACAATTTTTAAAACCGTGATCATGGACAAATACCAGTCAAGTCTCATACTACACTAATATCATTTTTATCATAAAAGTTACCTATCAGAGAATAGAACAAATGTAATCATATCTTGATTATCTTTACTTCAGTACAATCCTGCACATCATATTACAAGTATTATACAATGTTGTTTAACCAAATGAACAAAGTGTTAGCGAATCTTTTATTGGATGAAACTAAACTTCAATTTTTATACAATTATGTTATATTTAAGTATTAAATGCTCAGAACTGAACTCAATATTTAATCAGGTTGTATCACAAATGTCTTCTATCCTAATATTGTCTGTATATGTACACATCACCTAGATTAACCTTTGTTCACTTTTTAATTGTTTCAATGATTTGGAAAAATATAGTTTTTTAACAGTAACTTTTGCATGCTTCTGTTCTTTACCAATACCAGTTAAATCAAGTTTACGTGATTTGTGCAAATGTTCATATAAAATATCACCAATAAGACCATGTCATAATGGTGATCAGCATTATGGATGGATGGTTTCTTGAGTAACAATGATTATGTAAGCTGTACTTATATAAGTGAGGTCTTACACAAACCATAATCCATGACAGTGTATGATTTTTTTCCCTAATAACATTTTACACACTAAGATAATATAAAACTGACTGGATCTGAAACTCAGAAATGCAGCAAAATCCATGCCCTGTTTTCATTTTATATTACTAAATGCAGTTTTTCATGGAAACTAAGGTCCATCTCTATTTTCAGAATGGGAACTAGACTGTAATACAGAGAAGTCATTTTTAAAAATGCATTTCATATATGATAGATAAGGTAATAATATCTTAAATCCATTTATATAATACATTGAAATGTGGCTATTTAACTAATAATACAAATCAAACTACATAAACGTAGATTATGCTAAAAAGAAATAGATGTAATTTTCATTCAAAATTTAATTTTAATATACTTGGCAGATTTTTTTTCTTTTTGTTTCAAATGATTTAGCAATTGTCAAAAAGACAAACTCTTCTATGCATTTCTTCCGGGGCCTAAGAAAAAGAATTATGATCAATTCTGTGCAGAGAAGTAGAAATCCACTGGTAACCAATGAACAGTGTGTTCTCACATTCCCATCTGACAGCTATCTTTTGAGTAGCCTCCTATCAAATTTCAATGGTGGGCATACTTCAGAGCAACAGAGCACATCAATGCATGTGTAACTAACACTTTTTGTAGCTTTTACTCTTGATGTTCTGTCATCAGACCAACTGTCCATTTGGGAAGCGGGTTAAAATTCTGTAAACCTTTACTTCCTTAGGCAAAGCTATAAGAAAAAAAAAATGCATTTTATATTATATGCTTTCTTTCTTTTTCACACTACCTATGTAGCTTTCCAGAGCATCTTCCTTCATTTCATAAAAAATAAGGCTGTGCCTTGTAAGCTGCTTAATAGGTTTAATAATATTTTCTTATAAAATGCCATTAACTTTTCCTGTTAAGCAATATAATCAGAAGTATGCAAGTTTTAGCATTTGTGAATATACTGATAGAGTTTGAGTTGAGGATCACTGAAGAAATGTTGTGTTATTACTATTTGTAAATAGGTTCTGTAAATGTTCTTACATTTAGATTATTTGTTCTTTCCAATGATATTTTAATACAGAAAAATGACAAATTGTGATTTCAAAAGTATTAGACTCATAAGATCCATTCTACACTGAAAATACAGTTCAAATATTAATATTTTACTTCTATTTAGGAACAATAGTCAGTCCTTACTTGGATAGATTTAACTACATAATTGAATTCATATTCATTCAGAAGCAAATCCACAGAGTTCAATAATGTTTTCCTCCAGATAAGTACAAATATAATTAACCTAACACTCTTAAGTTTGCAAATTCAATTATGCAACTTGGAGCTGCTTAATAAAAGACATTACACATTATAAATGGATGGCACAGAAGCAATCCAGTTTTTAAAAGATGTAAACAAAAAAAGAATGCTGTCATCACACAGTAAAATTAATACAGTCTTCCTCAGACTTTAGAAAGTATATTGGGATCATATATACTTAACACTCAAATATTAACATATAACACAACAGAACCGATTCTTTACAATACCAGTATTTTACATCTACTTAAAATATTTTGTTAGCTACTCCCTTATATCTTAAAAATAGGTAGAGGCAACAGCATACAAATAAGGGGGGGAAACCTTGGTGTTTTCCATGCTTTAAGATGAATCCTCGTCTGTAGGTACAACTGGAATCTATTAACCAGTATTGCTAATTAAACGTTTATTTAAAGATTTTGCTGCATATTTGAATTTGTAGCAGAAAGTTTAAATGAAAATAGTCTTTGAATTTTAAGACAGTAGGGAAACAAAAACAATCATTTTCTGAAAATCAAGTACCAAACTTAGCAGGGTATGATTGTGTAATATGAGGATTCATATTTTTATGACTTATTTGAGCTTTGTATATTTTTGTTTTACAGTACATTTTAAGTTGAAGTAGAGAAAAATACATGATGATGTGTTCTATAGTCATTTTAATCTACTCTTCTTATGAAGCCAGCATTTTCAGCCTTGTAATAAGAAGGATAACAGTACTCTTGAAATAAAAAGTTCAGGAAAAATAATAGAAACGCAAGTGTAATTAATCGAGTAAGGAACAAAGCGTCCTTTAATCTTAACTGGAATAAGGTTCTGCACACTGTGTTTCAGTGCATGAAAGGAAAAATAGGCTGTCCTGTGTCTCTCAGACTCTTAGACTTTGGGGTCTGTTGTTGCTTTCCAAGTGTTGACAAGCATCTAGCACACCTGCCACTGTATAATGGACTGAGGACGATTGAGTATCAACAGAACAGACGCTGCAATTTAACAATGAGCCTCCAAAAATGAGACAGAATCCAGCAAACCAGCCTATAAAAAGTGCTTCCCCAAAGTCCCACCTCGGAACGATGTCTGGAATAGTTTCATCCCAAAATTCCTGCACAGTGGTATGAGCAACCCAAGACACTGGGACTAAGGCTGCAGCTCCTGATATCCAGCAGAATATTCCGCCCAGCAACAATAACCGCTTCTTTAGATCCTGTTGTTGTTCTCCAATCTTTAAACAATCCAATCCAAAACTTGAGAGTAAGAGACCAGAAAGTCCTAATCCATTGGATATGAACATAAGAATCCTAGAAATTTGGAGCTCAGGGGGTAAAGCTAAAAAAGAATCAAATTCTTTGCACTGCATTCCCCCTTCTTCGTGGACCACACAAGCTTGCCAGAGTCCCATTGTCCAGATCTCCAATTCATTCAATTCTAAATTGAGATTTTTCCACTGAGGTAAATAAGTTGTGAGGCAGGATAAGACCCATCCTAACAGGCAAAATAAAATCCCTGCTAACTGCATTATGGTTCGGTTCACTAAAGCCATTGTAAAGGATGCGATCGACTGGCTGGAAAATCTTTTGACCAGTGTTTTTGGAACTTTGACTTTATATAGTGGCTGCAGCTCCGATGGTGGTTGCTCTTTGCTCTCCTGAATATAAACTTTAACTATTAACCCTTTAAGAACTCTGAAACATGTTTTTGTTCTTCCTGAATATAAGGTTTCTTGCAAAGGACGAAGGACTCTGCTTAACCATGAGTTGGGTTTTGTGATAAGGATTTGATCTGTTACCTTTCAATTTGCTTGGTAAAATTATATCCCCAATGCCTGATGATTGCAAGTCTGAGGATGAACAAAGAAAGCTCTATGACCCCTCACCTAAAAAAAAACAACAGAAATCTTTGTGCTTCAATACGGATTAATTAGATTTTAAGTGGTGATAAAAAAAAACAGGTCTGTCTACAACAGGACTTCATTGTAATAGCTAAATTTGAGATTTCAGGGCTTCAAATCAAGGCCTTGTAGAGAAAGGCACCCTGTTTTTCTATCTTCTGTACTACTATACTTCCTTAGTTAAATGTATACATTAAGACTTATCTTTCATTCTCATCATTTTTCTGCAAAAAAAGGCTTTGAGATATATTGATTTTCTGTCCTGTCTGAAGTTACTTTTAAAATGGGCTTTCTTTACATCTGAGTTTTTCAAGAACAAAGGGTTTGGTGTAGTGGCTAAGATGTCAACCTAGAAAGCAGCAGACTATGACTTTCAGTCCCACCTTGGGCATGAAAAACCAGGGGGCTAACTTGGAGCCCATCACACACTCTCAGTCCATCTCACATCACAGATTATTGTTGTGGAGAAAATAGGAAGGAGTATTGGTGTGTTTGCTGCTTTGAGTTGTATGTGAAATAATATGCACGATAAAAATCTTTATTCAAAAACAGAAGTTTGAGCTAACAACTGATGTCTAGTAGTACTCAAGAATCTACCCTTGACAAGAATTATTAACAGGCTTTTAATATAAATCTTCGAGATTGAGACAGAGGCATTTGTGACTGTTTGGTAACCCATTTCCTCAACAGGTATAACTAAGGTCTCATTTATATTACTTTCACAAAAAACACCTTAAACCTTTTCTACTAGCAGTATAAATAATGAGCTATGCAAATTAGGGCATGCATGTACAACTGATTTTCTTATTTAAAAAACACCCTTTAAGTTTAAGATAAGAGAGAAATAATTTCACAATTTCCACTTCTTCTTCATAATACTGGCAGCGATAACAGATTTTGTCTTGTTTTGTGCCCAGTCTCTCTTGCAGGGTTGTGGTAGATCTCATAGAAATAGTACTGGTTTCTTTTTTATAGAGTTCATGGTATTGCCCTGCTACTGAGCGTAGGATTACAACTAGGTTTCAGTATAATATTTGCATGGTGAAGTTTTAGAATTGCATTGTCTTTAAGGAAATGAAACATTTGTAAGATAGAGATCCTGTTCGATCAAAAACAAACACATTCTCATCACTTTCAGGATAGAGTACTGCAATCTACTTTATCTGGTTCTGCCTTTGAAGACTATTTGGAAACTGCAATTGGAGCAAAACATTGTGGCCTGCGTTTCTAGTGAGTAAGAGCTACAACAGCTTTAAAACACCAGTAGGCTTTAGAGTACAACTCATAATGCTGGCTCTAGCTATAAGGCTCTTAACAGCTTGGCCATCAAACACTGTCTCCTGCAAATAGACATCTTATGCTCTCATCTTGTATAGGGATGTTAGACTCAATGCTTCTGCACTGCCGTGCTGGAAGTGCCTCTTTTCGAGATTTGGTTTGTGCCCATGCTGATGTCCTTTGGAAACGATGTAAAGACAATGTAATTCAAGAATCATTTGTTATGGTCACCGATCAGCCCCTGCAGAGATATAGATTATTCTTAACTGGTGCAATTGTTTTAACAGTTTTATTTTGTTTCTGTTTTTTATAACCTAATATGTGAACCATTGGGAACCACACAGAACTACAGAAATATTGTAAGTAAGTAAATGAATAAATCTATCTAAAAGGAGACAAATGCAAACAAAAAACCTTCACCAGTAATGCTGTATGCTGTGTTGTGAACTTCTGAAATTCTGCACAAAATCCTGTAGTTTGTAGTAAGAAACTAAAGTCTCAGAAAAATGGGATAAACATATGAAATGCTTAAAGGCTAAAATTATACCTCTAACAATATTAGAAATGTTGATTGTGCTTGCATTAATTTTGGTACACATTTATTTGTTTTTCTCCTTGTATCTAGACAAGCATTAGAAGTTGTTATGCTAAAAAAGATTCCATTATATAGAATATGACACAATTCTCTTTAAAGTGACTGCTAGCATAAGAATAATTAGCATTGTGATTGATCTCTTGGAAATGCTGAGAACATAATACACTCCTATAATGAGAGTTGACTGCACATTGCCGTGGTTAGTGTGGAAGTCACATGAAGTCTTCTTCAAGTTGAGCTCAACTTCTTACAAATTCACAGGTATGTGAAATCTTTGTTGCAGCTTGTTTTCTTCTTTGCTTCCGTTCCTCACTTCTCTCCAATTTGTTGTTATTTTCTTTAGAATATTTATAATGTACCAGAAGTCTCACTTTTAGATTCTCCATTCTAAATTACATGTTTTGCAACCATTTGGTATGTCTACCGCAGCAGCAACATGGAGTGGAGTAAAAAAAAAAAAGATAAGGTGATAGCCAAAAGTCCACAATAATAATAATAATAATTTATTAGATTTCTAGACCACACCCTCTCCCCGGAGGGATTCGGGGCGGTGTACAGGAATAAATTTAAAAAAACATATAAACAATCGTATAGATAGCTAAAAATCAGATTAAACAACCCCTGTACGAATTTATAAAAGTTAAAAACAGACCATAAAACCAATCATAAAATTTAGAAATAAAACTGAGGTGGGATAGGTGGAATTAGGCCAAGCCGGCTAGCTGGAACAGGTGGGTTTTAAGTTTCTGACGGAAGGAGCGGAGATCCGTAGTCATTCTAATGTCGGGGGGAAGGTCATTCCAGAGGGTCGGGCCCATCACAGAGAAGGCCCTTCCCCTAGGCGTCGCCCAAGTCCCATTCTTCTTTTATGTCTTGCTGCACTTTACCCAAGTCCCGAGAATTGCATGCCTAGGCATCTGTTCCTCCCATCATCCTCTCATTGCCTGCAGCTGCATAAAAATCCTGACATGTATTGAAGCTGATACCTAGTCTTAAATTTGTAATCAAAGCTGGAGCCCAGAAAATAGCTTGTAGCTGCTGTGTGCTTCCAAATAACCATGAGGTCCTTCCTTGAAAATAAAACTGCTTTGTCTCTGTTTCCTTATCTTTCTCCTTGCTCTAAATGTAAAGCTTCTATTCCACATGGTTTATTATCACTGCCAACACTTGTGTCCTCGTGGAGCTCTTCCAAAACTTCCATGTTATTTCTTTAATATTTCCACAGTTTTTCTTTTGAAAATTTTAATTTGCCTGCTTTTCCCCCCCTGACATTGTCAGTATTATCCAATTCACAAGTTCATATTCTAGGATTAAAGAATCTTCAACCCTGCTTTGTTCTCTAAGATATCGGTGATGAAATCAGTTATACAATTATTACTCTGAGTAATCACAAGTTAATTTTCTCTAGCTAAAGTAGTTATATCGTTTTTCAGAAATGCAGTGTACAATGGACAATATGCCCATCACACGTCCGGGAAAGGGCCTGGTATTCCCATATTTATCATGACACGTGAATACATGTGAATTGCACACCTGTAAACATATGCTCATCTTTAGCAATATTGAATGCTAGTAAGCATGTTAAATAATTCTGGTGATATGGCTGCTACTTCTGCTGGTGTGGCCACTGCTATTATATGAAAAATTATTGGTGAAATATTGCACAGATATTCAAAATAACTGTTCTACGTATATATTTTATGCGGGTTAGTTATACTCAGTGGTGTGCTGCTAATTGTTCAAAAATCAGCTCTGCTAGCGCCATTGCTGCTGCCACACAGCATCGCTAGATGAGGAAGAGCTGACTGACACTCTAGATGTCAAGGCTCAGCTCTGCTCTCAGCAGGTTAACAAAATTGCAGAAAATCAACTATCAGCTCTCATGACCTGATGTAAGTTGGTCCAGCACACTACTAGTTATATCCATCACATATTAAGCAAATCTATTGTGGATACCTTCGTTACCAGAAGATATGTGGCATTGACATTGCAACTGATAAACTGTTGTCCCTGTTAGTTTTTCAGTATAATCCAGCTCTTGTTTTTTAGATCTCTGAAAAAAGAAGCAAGCTTCTTTTTTGTGTCAAGGGTTGTATTTGGGAAGAGGCTGAGTCAAACTGCCTTGAATGATCATTGCCCCCTGGGTTTCACAGTCTTAAGGGTTAGATCCAATTAATATAATTAAGTTGTAAGTGAATTATCAAATAGGTTTTCAGTGTTTATTGTCCGGAAGTCAACTAAAAAGAATCTTTGAGGAAGCTTCTCCAGATTGCCTTGATATCCTGATTATGAGGTTGAAGAAGCCCTGAGCCAGTGCTTTATTTTGTGAGACCACCACTACTTTGACTCTTTCATTCAGATGTATTTGGAGTTTGAGTTGTTATGTAAGATGACGCTTGGTTTATTTGATCATTTGATCTGTAGATATTTCATGTATCTAAAGCAGTGTTTCTCAAACTTGGCGACTTTAAGTCCTGTGGACTTCAACTTCCAGAATTCCCCAGCCAGCTATGCTGGCTGGGGGATTCTGGGAGTTGAAGTCCACAGGACTTAAAGTCGCCAAGTTTGAGAAACACTGATCTAAAGGAACACTTGAAGGCAACCATGATGCATATGTAGGTTCTCCCTTTCATACAGAAGCAGTCTTTTCTGCTCTACTAGTAAAACACAAAGGTTAGTATAGTCAAAATCCCATTTGTAACTCACTGTTTACACATGATGAATAGTCCATTCGCTTGATGACAGCATACAACAATGTGAATGGAAATAATGAAGTTCATGGAAAAGGGCCAAGAAATTTTTCCAGGGGCAGAAAATAAGGGAGGACTTGATATCTTTTGAAACTTGATGAAAGGAAGTCATGAGAGGATCAGAGACAGGACTGACATTGTTAACTACTTCATTGTAACTGGAAATATTTGAAAAACTCAAACCACCAAAACCAACTGAAATATTGGCTAAAAAGGGGAAAGACAGCTTTATTCAGCGAGATCAAGACAATACTTTTGATATGTCTGCCAAGGTCAATCAAAGAATGTTAGATTTAAAAGATAATGCTAAAAACAATCTGTTCAAGGTTCAACAGCAGTCCTTCCTTCCATCTATGCATCCATCAATCTCACCTCAGGATGGTGAAATGAAAAAAAAAAAAATCCAAGTGTGACTTCATTGAAGTGTCTTACAAAAATACAGCAAATTGAAACATACCAAAGATTATTTGAAAGGCCAGCAACAGTATATATTCCATAATTAATATTGTACCCTTGTGACTCTGTATAGCCCCGGGCATCAGAAATAGATCTTCCATTCAAAGAGACACTGTGAAAGTCTTTTAACAGAAAAAGTAAAAGAATTTCTTTACCAGAAGAGAAAGAAAATGCTATGGTCTTAAAACTTTATATAAGTGGCACCACAGGACATTACAAGAACAAAAGTGTGACTTCCTAGAGCATCTTGATCTTCTGAGTGTAATGTTTTTACCAGGTCATTTTCTTGCCTTTGCCTCCTTCAGAGGAAGTAAGTGGAAAGCTACAATAGCAAAAAACTACAATCAATGCTTCTAAAATGTGTGTTTGAACAAGCTTGGTGTTAAAAGTACATTTTTGTTTCAGACCAGATAGATGGCCATCATTTCAGTTTCTTCTGTTCAAAAATACACTGATATTAAATGATAATAACATAAAATTAA
Organism: Natrix helvetica; assembly: GCF_964273705.1. Lineage (NCBI taxonomy): Eukaryota > Metazoa > Chordata > Lepidosauria > Squamata > Natricidae > Natrix > Natrix helvetica. The sequence continues at coordinate 45,715,276 of NC_138558.1, read as the reverse complement.
CAAGGAATACCATGAAGATACTTTTTACAGGCATCCAAGAATTCTTTGGACTAGAGCTTTAGAAAATGATAGTTCCCACTATCAAATTGTTTATATCATGAGATAAAAAAGGATTGAGGAAGCTTTAAATAGAAAAAAAATCGAATAATTTGAACTTTATATCACATTTCAAATATTTTATTATTATAATTTTTTTAAAAATGAGTAACGATTATTTGCAGGGTGTTTTTTTTTTGTGAGCAAGCTTAAATGTCTTTGCCATCTTAAAATGGGAAATAGAAGAAAATGTAGCACCAACCTAAAATAGACTTAACATAGACCACCCCGCCAGCCTGCATCAAATCCTGGCCCCACTAATGTATACGTGCAAGCTTAGCATCATCAGTCCATTTTCTGCAGCTGTTAGCCATACCCAAACCATTGAGCTAGGGCTAGGCCATTAAATGCATTGCTTCAGACATTAAAAAGTTATTCACCCATATTAAGAAGTCTTGTTTGCTTAAAGCTAGCTTTTGTTTTGATCATTGCAAAAATCTTTAGGCAACTCCTCTATGTGTAACCATTAAATGAATTCATAAGAGACAATATAGAATCGTCCCCATTGGTCCTGTGCCTTAATCATGTTTATTTTGCTGTCATTGTCAAATAGGGAAACAATGTAAAGATCTGCTTAGACAGAAGTCTTATTGGCATTTTTCCTTATGTGGAAGAATCCTATTTTAAGTCTGTACAAATATTCAAAATATTGAATATGCTTCATGCTGAATACATGGTAATGTTCATGGTATATGATAGTGAGTGCATTGCCATTCTATAGGAAGCTGAGATTTCTCATAATGTCGAATCTTAAACTGTAGATAAAGGGGTAATCATTCATAGGTTGAATGACTCCAACAGATTCCATTCTGATATGGACAAGCAAAATTTATGACGTAAATGAACCAGAAGAGAATAATATTTAGATTTGATTAGGGCATCGAGTTAACTATAATCTATAATTTTTAATAATGTTCTGTTAGAGGCTAAGAGTTTCAGAGATACTAGTGGAGTTAGCATACATTAATACTATGACATCAATTTATTCTTTGGATGTGATCTCACAAATACTTCAAACTTTGCTTGGTTTCCCTCTTTACAAATATCTATAAATATGACCAGCTGCAGGAAATTAAAATTTTCTGATGTGATTAACAGAGGCTTGGGAAGAAGGTAAAAGTGCCACAGTACTGACTCAAAAAGAAAAATACAAGTAGTCTTTATCTTACAACAGTTTGTTTGAAGTTACAACAGCACCGGTAAAAGTGACTTATTACCATTTTTCACACTTACAATTGTTGTAGCATCCCATCCCCATGATCATGTGATCAAGAGTCAAATGCCTGGCAATTGACTCATATTTTGACTTGCCATGGCCAGGGTCATGTGATCGTCTTGTGTTACCTTCTGACAAGCAAAGTCAACAGGGAAGCCAGGTTCACTTAACAACGATGTTACCAAGTGAACAACTGCAGTGATTCACTTACCAACAAGTGGCAAGGAAGGTTATAAAATGGGGCAAAACTCACGTAACACATTTCTCACTTAGCAACAGAAATGTTGGGGTCAATGATGGTCATAAGTTGAGGGCTACCTGTAAAAGTACTATGTTGTCTATGAATGCCATGGCAGCCTGAGTAGAATTTTTTAAAGCATGGAGCTAATGATTCAACTTGAAATACCTCTGACTATACTGAAAGAAATGAACAGCTTACATGAGGAACTACTTAGATGTTTTTTAAATCTCTGGTCATTGTGCTCTTCAAATACAACATCAGTTTTTAAGGACAATCCACTCAACTATTTTTTTCCCCTTGCTCAAACGAGACAACTCAAAATCCGTCTTCTTTAACCACTTAAAATATATCACAACTATCAGATGTCAGTGTTGGTTAACACAGAACAAGTCCTTGACTCATCCTAGTTTTGTGAACTGTTTAAAAACATTCCCGCCTTCTAAATTGTTTTTAGCAAACTTTGCATTCTTTCACGTGAACATTCATGTTTTCATGAATGTGTGGTAATAAGATGCCCTTTATTTCTTCAGAATATATACAAAATGGATTAGAATGTTTATTCAAAACCAACTGACAGAACGTACCAACCCTTAGCATTTATTTGCATTTATAAAAGGATATCACGTATTTCATTTTATTTTTCTCTTATCTGAAGTACATAGCATTACATTTGCATTTCAAAAAGTGCATCTTGCCCAGATTAATTCAGGCAATGCATCAAAAGAACGAGAAAAAGAATGGCTGAACTGAACAAACCTAGACTTAGAATCTAGTTTTGTAGAGAAATGATTGGCTGTTATATGATACAATATATCACATTCTTGCCATACCTATTGGTGCAAATGAGTTTGGGCTGAGATAACAGTATAGCAAGATTACTGGTGCTTCCAATTAACTGAGTTTGTATATGTAAGCTTTACAGGCAGCATTTCTGCAAAAATAAATGGCTAAAATGCAGCAGAAAACTCAGTTATTTTTCTTGATAATGAGCTTTAGCATCAAATCTAGTAATTTGGTATTGAGACAAATGTACCACCTGTTTCAATCAAACAGCGTCACAACTTGTATAGTCCTTAAGCATTGGCAGTACTGTCTTTTCTTTGCCAGCCAGCTTGCTACACCTAAAAGCAAAGGCCTGGCATAGTTCATTTTATCAATAAAAATGCTCTAAATGCACAGGTACAGTATAGGTGGTACCTTGCTCAGTAGTAGTAACTGTGAAAGGGATCTTGGAGTCCTAGTGGACAACCATTTAAATATGAGCCAGCAGTGTGCAGCAGCTGCCAAAAAAGCCAACACAGTTCTAGGCTGCATCAACAGAGGGATAGAATCAAGATCACATGAAGTGTTAATACTACTTTATAATGCCTTGGTAAGGCCACACTTGGAATACTGCATTCAGTTCTGGTCGCCACGATGTAAAAAAGATGTGGAGACTCTAGAAAGAGTGCAGAGAAGAACAACAAAGATGATTAGGGGACTGGAGACTAAAACATATGAAGAACGGTTGCAGGAACTGGGTATGTTTAGCTTAAGAGAAAGAAGGACTAGGGGAGACATGATAGCATTGTTCCAATATCTCAGAGGTTGCCACAAAGAAGAGGGAGTCAAACTATTCTCCAAAGCACCTGAGGGTAGAACAAGAAGCAATGGGTGGAAACTAATCAAGGAGAGAAGCAACTTAGAACTCAGGAGAAATTTCCTGACAGTGAGAACAATTAATCAGTGGAACAGCTTGCCTCCAGAAGTTGTGAATGCCCCAACACTGGAAGTCTTTAAGAAGATGTTGGATAGCTATTTGTCTGAAACGGTATAGGGTTTCCTGCCTAGGCAGGGGGTTGGACTAGAAGACCTCCAAGGTCCCTTCCAACTCTACTATTGTATTGTATTGTATTAAATAGAAGGAGGCATTGCTAGTGGCACAAGAGCATTCAGTACCTGTGACTTATATCCATGTTTACTTTAGGACTGGATAAGCCACATGAAAATATCTTATCCTTTCCCCCCACATTATAGCAAGAGTATAAATAATGGGAATGTAATTGGAACCTTGGAATGAAGGCTTTGTATCTCTCCTTGCCCTCCCAAGTCTGCTGGGTTTTCACTCTCTGAAAATCTTCACTGCTTCTAGAGAGCAGCTTTCTCAGCAGAGGAGAAAGAAAGTTTTGTGATTTGAGCAATCTTTTATTTACTGTCTGCTTGACCTTTCCAATATGAGACACCCTCTAAATTATTTATAAAGTCAATAATACAATATAATTTTAAAAGAGTAAACAAACACCTCTGGTAAAGTGATAAGCGGCCAAACAAGTAGATATTAATTGCTCTTAAACATTACAGCAGGGCTGTCTGGTTGTTGAATTAATAAAGGCCTTGCTGAAGGAATATGCCCAAAGCCACCTTCTTATTCCAATATAGCTGGAGGGTGCCAGACTGCGGAAGGAAGGCTTTGGGAAAAAGAGGACACAACATAGGAAAAAAATCCACTACTCTCCAAGAATCAATTGAGTAACTTCCAAAGGTGAGTACAACTGGTTAAACCAGGAGTGTCCAAACTTGGGAACTTTAAGACTTGTGGACTTCAACTCCCAGAATTCCCCAGCCAGCATGGAATTCTGGGAGTTGAAGTCCACAAAGTTCCCAAGTTTGGACACCCCTGGGTTAAACCATTCAGAGGCGGGTGTTCTTTCTGCTCCAAGATTATTTATTTTGGGAGAGTGGGAAGAGAAATCTTCACCTCCCATTTATTCATCAATGCGGAATCTCTTTGAGAGTATTAAATATTTTTTCCAGGTTTCTTGCCTGGAGTTGCCTTTTAAGAGATAAACTACAGCAGACTCCCTTACTACCTATTAGTTGTTTATGTTTAGCATTTAATTCAGTAGTCTCCCAGGTGCCTGACAATTTCAGATTGCTACCTTTCGACAACTGCAGGGCAATGTGATCTTGGCAAAAACTATATTTGCTTTAAGTCGCCCAAAGGCACTAAAGGAGCACTCCTGCATTATCCAAAAACACTTTTGCTTGTTCAAGTATGACGTACTACATAGTGCTAATATATTAGAAATATTAATATCCTGCAAATCCAGTGAGCTTACCATGTTTTTATGCCTTTGAGTCACTAAATCCTGGTAAATACCTGGCAAAACTTTACTGGCAAGACTTCAGAAGAGGTTTGCCATTTATTGCTTCCCAGGACTGACAAAGAAGAACTTGCCCAAGGCCACTCAGCTGGCTTTGTGTCTCCCTGTTTCTATTCTGATGCCTTACCACTACACTAAACTGGCTTGAGTTTACTATAAGTGGAAGCCAATCTGGATTTAACCCATTATTTTTTATTTATGATGTAATTATATCAATTTGAAAGACATAGTGCGCCTGTTCTTACTTCATTGGGAGATTGGTTTAATGAAGAGGGTTGTGTATTGTATCCCCACTATACTTTATCTACTTTATCTAACCTATTACTAGATAAAGTAGAAGAATGTGGGTTAGACAGCATCACCATGAGATGGATTCGTAACTGGCTGACCAACCGCACTCAATGTTTAGTCCTCAATGGAACGGCATCTACATGGAGGGAAGTATGCAGTGGAGTACCCCAAGGCTCTGTTTTAGGCCCAGTACTCTTCAACATCTTCATCAATGATTTGGATGAGGGAATAAATGGGGAACTCATCAAATTTGCAGATGACACCAAGCTGGCAGGAATAGCTAACACTCCAGAAGATAGGTTTAGCATACAGAAGGATCTTGACAAACCTGAACATTGGGCACTATCTAATAAAATGAAATTCAATGGGGAAAAGAGTAAGGTTCTACATTTAGGCAACAAAAATGGAATGCACAGGTACATTATAGATGGTACTTTGCTCAGTCGTAACTGTGAAAGGGATCTTGGAGTCCTAGTGGACAACCATTTAAATATGAGCCAGCAGTGTGCAGCAGCTGCCAAAAAAGCCAACACAGTTCTAGGTTGCATAAATAGAGGGATAGAATCAAGATCACGTGAAGTGTTAATACCACTTTATAATGCCTTGGTAAGGCCACACTTGGAATACTGCATTCAGTTCTGGTCACCATGATGTAGAAAAGATGTGGAGACTCTGGAGAGAGTGCAGAGAAGAGCAACAAGGATGATTAGGGGACTGGAGACTAAAACATATGAAGAACGGTTGCAGGAACTGGGTATGTTTAGCTTAAGAGAAAGAAGGACTAGGGGAGACATGATAGCAGTATTCCAATATCTCAGGGGTTGCCACAAAGAAGAGGGAGTCAAACTATTCTCCAAGGCACCTGAGGGTAGAACAAGAAGCAATGGGTGGAAACTAATCAAGGAGAGAAGCAACTTAGAACTGAGAAGAAATTTCCTAACAGTTAGAACAATTAATCAGTGGAACAGCTTGCGTCCAGAGGTTGTGAAAGCCCCAACACTGGAAGTCTTTAAGAAGATGTTGGATAGCCATCTGTCTGAAATGGTATAGGGTTTCCTGCCTAGGCAGGGGGTTGGACTAGAAGACCTCCAAGGTCCCTTCCAACTCTACTATTGTATTGTATTGTATTGTATACAGTAGATCAGGGGTGTGAAACTGGTGGCCTGTGGGCCAGGTTCATCTCATGCAGGCCACACCCACCCCAGCTATCCAAAGGGAAAAATCGTTGCGAAACTTAACGTGATGGCAACATGATGCCGCAAGTTTGGCAACTATGGCATGGACGATTAACCAATAGAAGTTGCATGCAATAATTCATAATTTATTAATTCATTCACTGAATGCACCCTGCAAGTTAGGTTGGATTTGGTTTAACTAATCTTGATTTACTTCAATGCAACCGTACAAAAGCATAATTGTAGTCACAATAGAGTTGGCATAATTTTTCCTGGATTAAGTGAAATGCAGAGAAATTACATGCCCCAATTTGGGGTGATCTGATGGCTGTCATTGCCTTTCAAAATGAAATGGCCTACTAGTTGTCCATTTAAGATTTGTGGAAGGAGTCTAAGTTTCCTAAAATGTTAATACTATCCACATTCCTCACTCCACTTCCCACTGCAACTCCTTTTTAGAAATAGGATTCCTTTTCTTTCCTACCCAAACTCTCATCATATGACTCCACAGCTGCTGCTTCGAAAGGAGCAATATTAAGTCATTAGAAAGCACAGCTGGGCATTACACCAGGGCCATTTATATGAAAAGAGGATCTTGCTTTAATTAATCTCCTGCTGTTGTACCTGCCAGATCTGAAGTCAAGTGCCAGTGGGTGGATGGGTCACTAGGAAATTTATGCTTTCAGGTGCAGAATAAGAAGCCTCTTATTTCATTATTATCCTACCAGAGCTGTGAGGAATCACTCCTGTTATATTAAAAAGTCATTTCTTACAGCAAAGAAACATTGGCAATGAATGGGATTTGAAAACTATACACAATTACCTTTTGTAATATGTGTTCCAGCAGAGCGATTGGTTCAATGACATGAATTGAGACCACCCCTGTTTCTAGAGTTAATGTTAAGGAAAAATATGGGGGGGAAAGTAGTGTCAAAAAAAAACTACTGCCCTGACACATTTCGTGGAAACAAGGCCTCTTGTTCTCACACCTTCCCTTGTTTTATTGGGGGGTGGGGGTGGGAGCACTATCCCATTAGCAATTTCTGCAACATGTCATTTGACTTTTAAATGTTTTAAAAGTTAAACATTTGTTTTTAAAAAAGGGTAAAGGAAGGTCTAAAGCTTCTCAGTTTATCAACATATTGACAGTAAGCAGAAAAAAATGCTGGTTCTAAGCTGAGGTAATGGTAAGGTAAGGTAAATTGAGGTAACTTTAAATGTGAAGTAAGGTAAACTGAGGTAAGCTGGTTCTAAGCTGAGGTAACTTTAAAGTTGACTAAATGGGTTATCAGTCCAAGATATATCTGACAAAGGTGACAAGTTTAGTTCCCAGGTGTGACATTTCTCACACATCATATCCTCAAATTTTCAGTTTCTGAGTATAGAAAAAGCTACAATTTTCAAGAAAGACAGTATGTTTAGCCAACTTATAGGAATTGAAGAGTCTAGGAATTGAAACAAACCAAATTTAGTTACACAAATAGAAGCTTTCCTTCTGGAATGGTTATTATATTTACTTCTTTTCTTACTTTAGAGACACACCGCATGTTTTATTAATTTACGCAAAGCTGTTTCATTTCTAATAATTTGAATGGGTTACATTGGAAGAGTTCGTTGACATCTGAGCTGTGAAGACTTTTCAGTTAAGAAAGACTTTGATCTTTTTTTTACCTTTATATATTATGATTTAGTTATAGTTAAATTGTAATGAATGTGGAGATTCAAATTTTAACTTTTTATAGGGATCATATGTTTGGGAAACTACCAGACATCTCTGTCTAATTCATCTTTCTTTAAGTTATGGCTAGTCACACAGCTGAAAATGATCTCTGCTAAAGATTTGTTAATTAGTGAGGACATTTTTTGTTAATATGATTCTCTCCGGATGTGTTACATGCCATCTTTTCAATTAATATGGCGAACTCAAAAACCAGTTGTCTTAATGTATTTTGGAAGTGGTATCCACAAGAGGTCAAAAAACATCAAGATGGCACAGATACAATTGTACAATCAAGTCTCTGCACATGAAAAAGAGGTGGGCTTCAATCATATATAAATGTAGGTACAGATCTATGCAGTTCCTACCTTGATATTCCAGAAGTCTTTAAAAAAAAACTTGCCTTCTGTCTTTGGCCTGGGATATGGTGCTTGACGACCCATGTTAATGGTGGGTTTTTTTGTTATATGGGATGAGGCTGTCTGAACACTTCAGATTTTCTCTTTATTGTTTTTATGGATTTCAGCTGCGGGCCACTTAGAATCATTCTGGAATCAGACTGTTGGATGCTGATGCTGATGATAACATCTTGACTGATTTGATCTACCCTACAAATGCCCTTGCCTCTGGGGAAGCAATTTAGGGAAGTCTGAGGTCATCAATACAATGTTATGTGGATCAATGATCTGACTTACAAGTTCCAATGCTATGGAATTGGAAATAAAATTCCTATATAGAACAGGGGTGTCAAACTCACGTCGTCACGGCAGCATCACGTGACATATCGGGAGTTTTTTCTCCTTTCCTAAAACGGGCATGGCCGTGGGCAGCACGGCCAACACACCCGGCTTGCAGGCTAGAAGTTTGACAGTCCTGAAATAGGACATTAATTTAAATCACCTTTTAAGAAGGAAGGTTGCAAATGTGATACATATGTATGCTGTTATCTTTGCTTTATATTCTTGAATGCTATCATAGTATGACTATTATATTTCAAAACAATGATATTTTTAAAGCATTCTGGGTTCTTCAAAATTGTACTGTTCTGTTTTTTGGAGACCTATAGTATCTATCTACACCTTGCTTTAGAAAATAATTATTTTTCGTGACTGCTAATTTGGGTGGAAAATATTTAATTAACATTTGTTTGAAAACGTCTGCATTGCAAGAAAACTTATCAAAGGAAGGAAAGCACTTCCTTGAAATTGAATGAACTGGAACGCATGATAATGCACATGCTTAGAGATAACCCATAGGGGAGAAAAGAACCCATTTTATAAACACAACCTTGTCATTGTTGTAGTAGAATTTAAAATGAAATAAGTGCTAGGCATCAACGTGTATAAATTCCAAAGCCTGTGACTGAAAAAGTAAACTGATACATACTGCCTATCTATAGGAAATGTAATCTCTTCCTTTTCAGAATAACAGCCTTCATTAGTTGCACTCACAAGAGAGCAGCTTTCTTCTGAAGGGGAGGAAGAATGTCCCACCTGCTTACGACTGCAAGATGAATGATTTTTTTTTTTTTGCAAGATGGTCCTATCTTCCTACAACACTTCTTACAGTGTTGGCTTTCCACTGACATACGCTCTGTAAAGGTCCAGATCAGTTCTTCTTCTTGGTGGCTGAAAAATAAATATCAAAGGCTTTCAAAGGATTACTCCAGGTGCTCTAAAGATAAAAAAGATGAGTCATAAATACATTCAGTTCAATTTTTCTTGTTAACTGATGAAAGGCTTAATGTGAATTTCAATCTAGTCCAACAGCTATAACACACTCCTCTTTTCCTGTCTAAGATGGCAAGAACTGTCCTTGCTTTGACAGAAAAATACTATCGTCAAATAAATAGGAGCAAATAAATAGGTTTGTTAGTTTATGCACAGGACACTTCTAGACAATTCTTCTGTCTCCTCCAAATGGTAAATCTCTAATAGGAGGCAAGGCAGAAATATCACGTCCAGTAAGAACACCAACTAACACTTCAAGGATACAAGAGCATACAATTCCTGAAGTAATGTTACTTCCTTGAAATAACATTTTCTTGCCCGTGGATATAATCCCACTGGGGCAGGAATATAATGAAAATAGCTTATACTTGCAAACTTCTGTTTATGATCAACAGAAATTCTTCTTGCACAAGTATCAGGCCAGCACCTTCATCTGGAAAGCATCCTAGAAGGGGCAGAAACTGCATAGATGTAATGTCATAAAGGCTCTCGTACCAGCATAACCACACAATGCTTCACATATCTCGGATAAGGGTAGTGAAAAAATAAGATATGGCAGAAATAAATAAGCATGTCAATTGCTCCACCCTCAGCTGCAGAACTGGGTTGGCCTTGAATTGGTGTCGTTTTGTTGATGGTCTGTGTATATTCACATAGCTGCATGCTCAGGATTATTGTCATAATCCAGAAAGCTAGATGTAATATATTAAACATTAATGGTACAGGTTATGATGCCACTACTGCATTTTTGTTGATTACTGTCTGTTATGGGGCACTAGTGTTCTTTTTTTTTAGTAGTGCAACAGGACTGAAAGGAGCAGGCAAGTAGCAGACTTACTACTCCTTACTTTTATTATCAGCTTGAAATCCTTCTTATCCTAACAGAGATACATGAAAACAGAGGAAACACCTTAACAAAGCCTTGTAGCTTGTTGCTTCTGGCCACCATTTTCATGGTAAGAAAATAGAATGTCATCTGTTCTTATGGCGATACAGGAGGACATAACCTTAGTTTTAAAAACCAACATGGGCATTACAAATATGATACTGCATGTGGCTAAAAATATAATGTCATGGTTGAAAGATTGTGGGAATTCTGTTTCTATGTCTATGACAGGTTTATTCACTAACAAGATCCTTCAAGACAAAATTATGCCTTTATCATCTAAATCTCATTCATACATTTCATAGCTGGTTGGAATTCCAGAACAGTCAGTCAACCTGGTTTCTTTATGGAAATCCTAATATATTAAATGGTAGCCATGCCAAAAGATGATTAATGAAGCCACTGAACAGCAACCTTTTCATATTGTTTATAAGCTCTGGCCATTTATGCAAAGTTTCCAGGTTTACATAAAAAGTAATTCATTGAAATGTGCCTACTTCATTCCAACAATTGAATGGAAGAAAATAAATATCATATTATGGCATTTTAGGATTATACCAAGAAGATCTAAAGTATTGGTACTACAGTATCATGGTTTGTAATAATAATTTCCATTATTTTTTTCAAGTTTTGAAATATATTTGCTATAAATGTGTCAGATCATTGATTCTATGATTTTTAACTGTATCTTTTAACTCTAGCATTACGAAAGGTATTTATGTTCCCAACGATCACATGCAGAATAATTGAACTGAATCACAAAACAGCATTTTCTGACTGAAATACGAACAACTATATTTGCCCTTAATTTCAGCATTATAGTGATTACAATGTATAAGTCTACAACTGTATTTGAAGATGGCCCTAGGTGCTTTTTACACAGAGCAGGAGACCTACAATAAGGCATAAAACCTCTTCAATTAGAACATTTTCTTGAAAGTCTGATTTTTGCTTTCACAGAAAATAAGCAGGCTTGGGATAAAATCCCTCTTTCTTCTGACTTTATTAAACTGAGATTTGAGGTTGACAACCATAAATTAACTAGCCCTGTTGACTTCTATACAAAAAAGTAAATGGATTTAACTTATACGGTTACTTACTTATAATCAAATGACGATAATTAACAAAGAAAAGAGTTACCATTGTTTTATTAATAATGAAAATTTAGTGGTCTTAAGATTTTTTTGACATATTTCACTTAGTGTTATCTATAGTATTTTAGATTTTAATTAATTAGGATTATGAGAGCTTTTAAAAATACTACTTCTAGTATCTGCACTGTGCTTATATATCCTCTGATAGCCTTTCTTTCTGAAGCATCTCTGAAAAACAGAAGTATTTTGCTTTAGTTCCAGGTTATCATTAACTTTTCCTGAAACCCTCCTTTTTTTTTTAAGAATACCTGTGGTGCAGGACAGACTTACTGGCTACTTCTTATATTTGTCAGAGATATCAGATACTTAGAACAACACTATAATGCTCAGATATAATTAATATGCCCCAATTTTAAATGTATTTATCGTCTTCCACATAAAGAACGCTAAAAATGAGGAAAGATAGAACTAGAAGATCAGGATCACTTCACCAAGGAGGCCACTCTTAATGATCTGGGCATAAAGAAGTTTAGCAGTTGGAACATCTATATCCCAACAACCCCACTCTACTCACCTAATCAATCTATTGTATAGGATCCCCCTAACCTACTTGCTCAGACTGAAGAAGCTTCTTACATAAGCACCAAAACATTTCAAAGCAACAAGAAAAGTCCAGTTACTATGACTGAACTTCCAGTCAGCTAGATATAGCTCAGCTAAAAAGCCTCTTCAGGAGGTCCCATCAGGTTAGAAATAGGATTATTCCTTAGATGATTTTGGGCACTGATGCTGAGTTTGTCGATCAGAAAGGTCGCCAGTTCAGCGGTTCAAGTTCCTAGCACCACGTAACGGAGTGAGCTCCCATTACTTACCCCAGCTTCTGCCAATCTAGCAGTTCAAACGCATGTAAAAAAATGCAAGTGGAAAAATAGGGACCACTTTGGTGGGAAGGTAACCATGTTCCATGTGCCTTCGACGTTTAGTCATGCCGGCTACATGACTACGGAGACATCTTTGGACAGCACTGGCTCTTCAGCTTTGAAAAGGAGATGAGCACCGCCCCTATAGTCGGGAACAACTAGCACATATGTTCAAGGGGAACCTTTACCTTACACAATCACTGGGACCATTCTTCAATCCCTCCAAAGTATCTCAAAGCGAACCTTTTTTTATAGCTTCAAAATACCAAGAATATGCAGTACTTAAGAGCTATTCAGCATTCGCCTCTTATTGCAATGAACAGCACTAAACAAAAAATACAATCCAAGTGATATTCTGCCTTCTGAGCTAAGGCTGATCCTTCTTCTCAACCTTCATTATACAAAAAGAAAAAAGAAAATACATTTCTAGCATCTCCCTCCTCGTTTCTATGCATGTTGAATTGCTTGGAAAAAATATCCTTCAGTACTTACGTACAATGAGGAAAACTTGCAAATCTGACTTTCTTTTGCATTTAAAAGTCTCTAGCAAGCTATAAAGAGGAAACAAGCGCATCCTTGGAACTTTCTTAGCAGCTGCTATGGGAACCTAAGAGGAGAAGAGGGGAAAATATATTTTAAACAATAGGCCCAGATAGACACTACAAACAAGAGGCTGGAACTCAGTTACTAGGATGCGAACTAACTGGGGATGTCACTGAGTTTCAACGTAGCTCTCCCAAACTCTTGCTTTCTGGATATGCTGAAAATCAATGAATTTGGAATCCAATATATCTGAAAAATATTGGATTGGACAAATTTGACCTAGCCCTCTAAAGGAAAACACATCAATCAAAGGGGAAATCAGTCTGTTTCCATTATTTCCCTTTTTGTAAAGGAATGCTTTAGGCAGCTAGTAGAAAATTGTTAGATCGGGTAATGGAGAGGCACACTCAGGCTAAAAGCAACAACAGCTCTTTATTGTAACAGAACAAGTATGTACAATCCAGTGAAGGTCGAGTCTGACAGCAGTCCTTTTATAGGGAGCTGTCAGACCCTTCAACCAATGAGATTAAACCTCTGTTCCCGCCGGAACAGAGGATCTTGGTGGAAACCATTATAACTGTAGCTAGTACCTAACAAAAATAGTGGCTCAAGAGCAATATCTCATGCCAGTCCTAACCTTTAATTCATAAATTACGAAAAAAATCTCTTCGTACTAGACTAAAAATGATCATCAGTACATTATCATCATCTCACAAGATACCGTGTTTCCCCGAAAATACGCCAGGGGCTTATATTTTTTTGACCCACGAAATATGGCCTTGGGCTTATTAAAGGGGAGGGCTTATTATTTTTGGGTTGCCGGGCGGCTGCTCCCTTGTGACTGGGTTCCCGAAGAGCCGGGCACAGCCTCAGGGTCGAATGGCTGTGTTGCGCTGTCGCAGCAGCAACGCAGCAGCCATGAGGTGACCAAGCTTATGAGCAGCCGCCCGGCAACCCCCCTTTCCAGCCGGGTACAGCGCCGCTGACCGACCTAGCAGTACCCGGAAGGCACCAAGCAACGCGAGCGCCTGTTCGCCGCCCTCCGCCTCCCGTGGCTCGGTGCCTTCGGAATGCCCCTAGGTGAGTGAATGGGGCTCTGCATGGCTGGAGGGGAGTTCACATCGGCTTTTCCTCTCCCCGCTCGCGCGAAGGGCATCTGCGCTGCTGGCGCCGTCCGCCGCTTGGGTTTTTTTTTCAAAGCACGGAGGATGGATGCCGCTCTGGAAGTACGCTCTATGGTTGTACAATCTGCAGCCCACAACCATAGAGCGTACTTCCAGAGCGGCATCCATCCTCCGTGCTTTGAAAAAAAAAACCAAGCGGCGGACGGCGCCAGCAGCGCAGATGCCCTTCGCGCGAGCGGGGAGAGGAAAAGCCGCTGCGAATTCCCCTCCAGCCATGCAGAGCCCCATTCACTCACCTAGGGGCATTCCGAAGGCACCGAGCCACGGGAGGCGGAGGGCGGCGAACAGGCGCTCGCGTTGCTTGGTGCCTTCTGGGTACTGCTAGGTCGGTCAGCGGCGCTGTACCCGGCTGGAAAGGGGGGTTGCAGGGCGGCTGCTCATAAGCTTGGTCACCTCATGGCTGCTGCGTTGCTGCTGCGACAGCGCAACACAGCCATTCGACCCTGAGGCTGTGCCCGGCTCTTCGGGAGCCCGCTCGCAAGAGAGCAGCTGCCCAGCAACCCCCCCTTCTTCAGCTGGGCACAGCGCCGCTGACTGACCTAGCGGTACCCTGAAAGCACCAAGCAACGCAAGCGCCTTTGCCCCCACCTCATTCCCGTGGCTTGGTGCCTTCGGGATACCGCTAGGTCGGCGAGCGGTGCTCTGCCTGGTCGGAGGGGGGGGATTGTCCAGAGGGTTTATTTTCGAGGGTGGGCTTATATTTTTGCGCACGCGAAAAATGTCGCAAGGGTTTAGTTTCAGGACATGGTGTATTTTCGGGGAAACACGGTACAGAAAATACATGTCTAGACTTCTGATTAACTGTCAGGTTCCAAGTAATGCATCCATCACAAATTGAACTCCGAAGCATTCCTTTTCTCAAAGTACAAATGTATTTAGCTACACCATATTGGCACTATATGAAAAGCCAGCACTAAAGTTCCAGGGCTTTTCATCCCAATATAATTTTCAGTTTTCTCAAATTTCCAAAACAATTGTCACATTGTCCAACCAAGATGGGAGCTGGTTGCTCAGCAACATCTCTCCTCCTCCTCCTCCTTCTCCAGTTTTGACTGAAGGCTCCATCCTCCTTCAGCTCCAAACTCTGTCAAACTGAATTCATGTCAGAATTCCCAAGGATACAAACAACCCCACACCCCAATCAAATTCAGGCTTGACATTAACTTTTTTATATAGACATAAAAATAGTCTATCGGGTTCTGATGAATGCTGGTGGAGATACAATAAATACTTTGATTCGGTGTTAGTGTTTCCTCATTATACGTTATGAATGTGTGTTTAAACACTTTTAAATATATAAAAATGAAAGAGAAGAAAATGCCTTAGAGCTGATGTAACTCTAGATGTCAGTTCTCAGATGCAGTTTGAACCATTTTCTTGAGAAATTTCTAATTTCTTGAATGCATTGAATAAACAGGATCATTTACAGCATTCTGCAAATTACTAGGCATACAATAGGAATTGTGAATTAATAAATCGTACACACACACATACACACACTCCGAACTTTTTGTGGCAAAACATAATTCGTACAATTCTTTACTTCTGTTGATACGATAATAGCAGTATTATTCAAGTATATCTGTTCTATGCTT
Source organism: Natrix helvetica (assembly GCF_964273705.1). Lineage (NCBI taxonomy): Eukaryota > Metazoa > Chordata > Lepidosauria > Squamata > Natricidae > Natrix > Natrix helvetica. Next base: position 45,699,445 of record NC_138558.1, on the reverse strand, counting down.
TCTTAGACAAATGCACAAAAATCAAACCTACTCTGGAATCAGGCTACTGTTCAAGTTGGCAACAATCAATATTCACAGGCCTTCCAGGGCTTCTCTCTATCACTGTTTTCTAAACAGCGTCCCATTTTTGTATCAATGATGTCTATTTTTTTCCTAGTTGTGCTGCCTTATGTTTATCTATATTAAATCTTATTTCATTTACTTCCATCCATCTCACTCAACTTTTGTCCTTAGTAACCATTCTAAAGACCAAAGAAAATGTTACATGGAACTGTATTGTTTTTGGGATATATTACTGGGAGGAATGCTAAAACTGATCATACTGTTTTGCTTTAAAAAAAAAAACCACCTCAGAAGGTCAATTCTGTTCCACCTGAATTTGCCTTTGCCTGTAATGATCACACACACATATCTTTCCATCTCCCTCACATGGTTTCCTGGAGCCTGCCCATTATCATAATCATGAAATGTACTTTATTCTCTGAAAATTGTTAGAGGCTGAAGAATAAAAAATATATAATTTGTATTCCAAATTGTCAACTACTAGCAGTTCTTGGATCAGTTTTATTTATACAAGCAGTTTTCTCCCCTTGATTTCCCGCTATGGTGATAGATAGATAGATAGATAGATGGATGGATGGATGGATGGATGGATGGATGGATGGATAGATAGATAGATAGATAGATAGATGATAGATAGATAGATGATAGATAGATTGATAGATGATTGATAGATAGATGATAGATAGATAGATAGATAGATAGATAGATGATAGATAGATAGATAGATAGATAGATAGATAGATAGATAGATAGATAGATAGATAGATAGATAGATGATAGATAGATAGATGATAGATATAAAAATGCCTTTGTTTGAAATTCAGTATTGGCAGTAAGCAATGAGGAAAATCGAACATAGAAATCCAGAATTACTTTGAGCAATGGTATTCGAATGCCTGTATTTTTTTCTCCTCTAACTCAGTGGAGTTGTATCATTTTTTGGCCTATTAATATCTGAGGAAGAGGTGGATCGCTCATGGTTCAACCCGGTTCGGCCAAACCGATAGTGACGGTGGTGGGAGGCTCCACCCACCCACCCGGAAGCTTCTGCGCATGTGTAGAAGTGTTGTGTGCACATGCGAGTGTGCATACATGCACAAGTGAACCGGTAGTAAACTGGTTACCAATACACCATTGATCTGAAGTTGTCTGCCTACAGTGCTGCCTTACACCTACTTAGTTGTAAGAGGCAGAAGCAGACGGAATAGAAGGATGAGCTGCCAGTGGTCAGATAAAAGAAATCTGAGTCTGAGCTAGAATTGTAACCTGAGCAAGTGTCTCATATTTGACCCTTTCTAGTTCTCACGGTGATAAAGGGGAAGGGGCAAAGCACACTGAGACTTAAAAGATTATTTTATTATAACCTAATAATAACAGTAGTGTTAGACTGGATTATTGGTTCCCTAATCTGGTCTACCTCAAAGGGCTGACATCATTACTGCAAATCCTAGACAATCCAAATCTGATCAAATAGCTTATTAAATGAGGCATGCAAAATATTTCAAATTCAAAACTTTTCAAAAGTAAAACATCTGTTGTGATCTCTTCAGAAGTGTTTTGAAGCTGTTTCATCTTGCCTGATTTGGTCTGATATTGAAAACATTTCAATTCAAAATATTTTATATACTTCCAGTTATTATTATTTTTAAAGCAGTAGACATGTGGACAGAGGGGAAGTTTTGCCATGATTCTTTGGGTTAGGAAGATGTTCATCTCTCAAGAAAGTAGTAGTCATGTGAGCCATTTTGTTTCAAACTATTTTTTTTCCCAAAAAGATTAACAGTAGTGATGAATGTTGCCCCAAAGACACTACAAGTGCACGATGTTAAAATACATTCATTTTGAATGCTTGAAAATGAATCTAGCTATTTTAATATTAAAATTCTTTTCTCCCAGTAACCTTCCACATCTTAGGGTGGACTTATAACTGGGTTTTCCCAGTTTAAACCAACACATAACCACAACACCACAGTGACTGTCAAAATCTTATGCAGCTCCATTTTCTTAGCCTAGTGAATTGTTCTCAAACAATAGACCAACTGAACAAACCAACTTAGGCACGGATTAATGTACAGTTCATGAATGGACACATACTTGTAGCTGCTGAAAGCCAGTTCAAAGAAAAAGATATTACAGTATTTTCAAGATGTAGTAAAGCTTTAAGAAACGGAGATGTTAGGGTGCCCAATCCTTGTGGAATTGCCACCAAAATATGAATATATCTAGCAATTTTTGCAATGTGGATATGATAGTACAGATGATTCAGCCAAAGAGCATGGCTGACTCTGAATGCAGGTAAAGATAGTCCTTGACTTACAACCATAATTGGAACTGGAATTTCCATCGCTAAGTGATGCAGTCCTGAAGTGAGTCATCCTGTAATTGTGCCTGATTTTAATGAGTTTTGCCATGGTCATTAAGCAAATCTAGAATCCCCATTGACTTTACTTGTCAAAAGCTAGCTGGAAAGATTGCAAATGGTGATAACATGACTCTGGGATGTTGAAGCCATCATAGATAAATACAAATTGTCAAGAACGTGAACTATGATCATGTGACTGTGATGGTCATAAATGATGTGGCAACTGCCATCTCTTTTTCAGTGCTGTTGTAAGCAAATGGTTGCTAAACAAATGGTCGTAAGTCAAGGACTACCTGTAGATCTCAGTTATTGACTGCATTGTTTAGACACCATTTGAAGTTATGAAAGTGATGAAAAAGTAATTTATGTCCATTCTCACATTTACAAAATTGTATGTCTATAGAGCAAAGGAAAGCTGAAGTAAGATCATAAGCATAGTCACTGTTTACGATCACTTCACAATGCCTTAGTTGCAGATCCCAATTGTGGTAGCTAAACCAGGATTGCCTGTAAGATCCATTTATTTATTCTGGAAGCACAGAAGATTCTGGAGAACTAGTTTTCATGCTGCTAGAATAGAGACTCAAACCTGTATGGTCTTGCAAGTACCTTCAGTATTTACTTTAAATTACTCACTGAAATCTTTGGTTCCAAAAAGGAAATTGTCTGTTAGAGATAAGGCTCAAAATGCAGTATTTTCACATTTTTCAAGATGGCGTGCCTCATTCAGTATCCAAGAAAGAACCCACCCACCCCCAACGCCATTTAAGTAGAGATAAAGGTACTTTTACTGGACATGAAATGAAATCAGCTAAAGTGAAGCAAGATCTGAAGCAAAAAAGTGTGAACGTGTACATATCAAACGATTGCCCAAGTTCTTCCCCCGTTACCCCAACCCAACGTCCAATCTGCAACTCCCAAAGGTGTCATATGGGGTTCATCTTCAAATGGCCTCATTCAGTTGGTTTGCAGAGATGGTTGACCTTTACCAAGCCCAAACACAAGCCATCAGCATGCGCAGAAGATGGTGAGGACAAAACTCCCTTCATGATAACTCCTCCAGTACCTAGTAATTCCCCTCCAAATACCATGAGCCTCCACCCTCCCCGTTACTATGGCAGCCGATAGCAAGTAAGCAAAATAGAGGCTGACAATGGCTTTGTTCATAGGATGTCGGACAATTTGTGTGTCTGGGTGTATCTTTTTATTTAGGGTTCTTTTTCCTGGCCTGCACTGACATGAAATTAATGAAATACAATATCAGGATTTTTAAAAAAGGAAATAATAACTTTAACCACCCACTACCTCCATATATTCAATCCAGAGCATTGTGGTCAGGAAGAGCAGAGTGAGAGTGGATCACTGATGAAAGAAATAGCTTCAAGTGTCAGACCTCTAAGATTCAACATAATATGTTGAATCAAGATGTATGAATCACAGCCTGTCACCTGCTGGAGCTTTTACAAAGAAAAAAAGAGGCATCTGTCAAGTTGTCAGAAGTAGTTTTTAAAAAAAATCATTGATTCTGATATGACTCTCCAATTCAATTTCAACATGCCAAACAACCAGTTCCTAACTCCATAGATAAACTGTGTTCCCTTTTACTCAATTGTAACTATGTCTCTTTAAAGTTTGTGATAAGTAAAGATAATACAAACAACATACTTTCTCCTTTCAACCTCCTTTTCAAGAGTCAGCAGCTCATGCTTGCATATTTTTTCCTGGCAGAAACAGTGGAAAATAATTAGCTGAAGATATAATCTGGAAGGTTTGTTTAAAATAGATGAAAACATATCAAGCTTCGTTTTCTTTGTTTTTTGGTTGTTACTTTAATAATCACCCCTTCTGTTGCTTGTTCTAACAAACATAAGGAAGAAAATGAATGGAACAAAAGATACCACCATCTCAATATCAGTAAGCTATTAATGTTCACTTTTTTCTTAAAATACTGCAGGTGTCAAAGTTTAATCCAGCTTTACTTCAGTATATTACGTTGCATACCTCTCTATTGACTTGCCATTGACTTGTCATACCTCTCTATTGACCCTTGGTAAAGAAGGTAGAACTTCACTGGGAATTGTTGAATGCTGCCTGATATAATTATAGGCAAGAAAGCTGAATAACTAGATAACTAGAAGGGTAAGGCAAAAAACAACACTGTGTAACCGACACAGGATTGGACCACAGTGGCTTTTCTAAAACAATAGAACAGCATTATCAAAGCATTAAGCTTCTGATTTCTTCTGTAGTTTCAGCTTCATGCTGCTTCAGCAGTAATTTGCAGTACTGAGTGTTTCCATAATTTAGTCATAGGCCATTTCTTACTGAGATGGAAAAAAGGGGACAAAAAAAACACAATTCCTGTGAGAAATTAAATGCAAAACAGAATTATTTCAATCACTGACATGATCCCAATCTACAGATAGATAATTGTGGCTTTGATTGTAAAACATAATTACACATGGTATGTATCAATTGTAGTTAGGCTTTAAAATAAATAAAAAAGCAGAGCTCCTTGAAATATCAAAAAGTATTGCTCAAAAATGCAAGCTTGTTTCCTAAAAAATACCACTGTGTTTGCTTTGAAAGATGAGAAAAGTCCTAATTTTAAAGCTAGCAACTATTTTTAAATATTTACTAAGATTTAATTTTGTCTGTGATATTGACATAATCTTATTCCCAAAACAATACTATGATGATTTGTAGCAAAGTGTTAACAATTTATTAATGCTTTATATTTTACATGATTCTCAGTTGGTGCAACACAGTTTTAGAACAAAAGTACATGCTATGCTTATTCTAGTCTGTAATAGCCTAAACTACGTTAAAGAGAAGTATGGTTTGTTTGGTATTTTCTTAGAGCAGGGCTATCAAACTCCCGGCCCATGAGCCAGATGCGTCACACACTGGCCACGCCCATGCCTGGTTTAGCGAATGGGGAAAAGTCCTGATACATTACGTGACGCCGCCATGACGACGTGAGTTTGACACCCCTCTCTTAGAGTATTGAGCTCACCAGTATGCCTAATGTAATGTATGGATTTGGCCTACTTCAAAACAGGATTAAAAATAACCAGGCTTATTACAAGGTGTGAATCTGGCTGCTATGAAAGTATGGAGAAAATGGCACATGATTATCAGTGGTGGGATTCAAAAAATTTTACTACTGGTTCTGTGGGTGTGGCTTGCTGGGCGTGGCGTGGCTTGGTGGGTGTGGCTTGGTGGGCATGGCAGGGGAAGGATACTGCAAAATCCCCATTCCTTCCTGATCAGCTGGGACTTGGGAGACAGAGAATAGATGGGGGCAGTCAGAGGTGGTATTTACCGGTTCTCCAAACTACTCAAAATTTCCGCTACCGGTTCTCCAGAACTAGTCAGAACCTGCTGAATACCACCTCTGATGATTATATGATACCCACACATTCTCATAAAAACATTCTTAGATCATCCTCCAATTCTACACACACTCCCTATTTGAAATGCCAAAGCTATTACTGTGCAGAAATCTAAATTTTGAAGACTGGACCTCATTTACAAATGACCTTTCCTAAGTGATTTTTACAGCCCAAGCAGTTATAAGTCAGGACTTGTCAACTTTGATTTTGAAGTTATAAGCGTTAATTTCTTGTTGGTGAACCAGAAAGATGTCTCTGTTTGAAAAATAGTGGTTGTTTTTTCTTCTCTCTCTACTGTAGTAAGTCTCTCATCCTACTGTAGTATCAAACTTTAGGTAGTATCCTGTGATTTCTATTCATAGAAAGGATGTTCCCACTTTCAGTTACTCTAAAAAGGAAAGAAAATACTCTTGTCAAACCTCTTTCCAAAATTTGCTCCAGACTTAGATAATTTGCTACAAAAATAAACATGGAACATCCATGGGCCAGATACTAGAATAAAGAGGAAAAATTGTACAATTTTGAAAACGCAGCTTTTATGTGCTCCCCCCTTTTTTAAATTGCAGCACATTGCAACCAAATCTTCACTTCAAACAAATTTTCCCTTGTATGAATTGAATTTGCTGAAATGTGCCTTTTGGTACATTAATCATTTTCCTTGAAAAAAAAATAGATTCTTTTAAAAACATGCTGAGAGTCAATAAAGGAAAAGAAATAGTTGTTATTCGTTTTTCATTTGTTGTGTTAGTTTACAGTTGAAGTGGTGGTAGGGGTGTTGTTCTTGTTGTAAGAATGGTAATAGATTTTCTTCATGCTTACATGAAAAGGCATTTGGAAGTATTCTTCAAAACAGCAAAGCCAAGGACATGGATCCCTTAATAGCACTTAGCACTTAGACTTTTATATACCACTTCACAGTGCTCTATAGCCTTAAGCAGTTTACAGTCAGCATATTATCCCCACAATCTGGGTCCTAATTTTACCGACCTCAGAAGATGGAAGGTTGAGTCAACCTTGAGCCTGGTGAAATTCAAACCGCCAAATTGCAGTCAGCCGGCAGTCAGTAGAATTAGACTTAGAACTTAGAATAAATGTATTGTCACTTTGAATGTACACTAGTCAGCATACATTAAAATGAAATTTCATTGCATACAGCTCTCAAAGGGCTCCACTTCTAATATATACTACATAAACATGATTAAATAAATACATACAAAGTTATGCATATGCTCACATACGTATATAATATGACACGGAGAAACAACATAGTTTAGTTTGGATGTTATACATGTACACAGCAAGATAAACAAATCTTGCAAGTTTATCAAATGGATGGCATAGGGAACAAAGCTGTTACAGAATTTGGATGTCCTGCTAGAAATACTTCAAAACCTCCTCCCAGAGGAGAGCAATAGAAACAGACCAGAGGTGGGTTCCTCCTGGTCCCGTCCAGTACATCAGAAGAGGTAGTGAAAATCTGGCGGGGTGGACTGGATCGGACCGGTAATAATGGTGGCTTGGCCACGCCCCCGAACCTCCATCAGAAGCTTTTTTTTTTTAAGCCCTTTTTCCCTGCCTGTTCAGGCAAGGGAAAAGAGATTTTAAAAACTGAAAGAGAAGAGGGGGAGCGAGAAGGAAGGAAAGGGAGAAATTAAAAAAAATAAAAAGAAAGAAGGAATCTCACTTTTTAACCGGGATTCAGCAAAGTAGACAAAAAATGCTGTTGCTTTAAATCAGAACTGAGCATGCCTGGCTGTGGAATTCTGGGAGTTGAAGTCCACAAGTCTTAATGTTGCAAACTTTAAATTGAAACCTGCTTTAAATTGAAAAAGGAAGTTTGCAAAGTGACATTCAGCAGTTTGTTTCTGAGTCAACTGAACAACAAATTGGATAAAAGGTAGGAGTCTTATATGGTTCTATGTTTTTGAAGTTTTGGTTTGTGCAATATGGGCTTTGTGTTTCTAAAAGGGTCTGGATCACTCCCTGCTTGTGAATGGAGCCAAACTTTATATAGGCTCATTATCTCATCTATCTGGCAGGCATGTGGAATGAGCCTTTCTGGGAGTAATATTTTATTTGGGGAGGGGAGGCATTGGTTGCTTCCCACAGAGGGAAGGGAGAAAGAAAGAAAGAAAGAAAGAAAGGAAGGAAGGAAGGAAGGAAGGAAGGAAGGAAGGAAGGAAGGAAGGAAGAAAGAAAGAAAGAAAGAAAGAAAGAAGAAAGAAAGAAAGAAAGAAAGAAGAAAGAAAGAAAGAAAGAAAGAAAGAAAGAAAGAAAGAAAGAAAGAAAGAAAGAAAGAAGAAAGAAAGAAAGAAAGAAAGGAAGGAAGGAAGGAAGGAAGGAAGGAAGGAAGGAAGGAAGGAAGGAAGGAAGGAAAGAAAGAAAGAAAGAAAGAAAGAAAGAAAGAAAGAAAGAAAGAAAGAAAGAAAGAAAGAAAGAAAGAAAGAAAGAAAGAAAGAAAGAAAGAAAGAAAGCACAGCAATTTAAGGCTAGAAGGCTACTCCGAGGCCACCTAGTCCAACCCCCTGCTGCAGCAGGAAACCTTACATTGCCTGGATTATTTTGGTGCCTCTAACAGAGAAGAAAATTGTCAGAAAGGAGAAGGAGTTTACTAGGACAAGGCTGCCATTCAGAGGAAGGCAGAGATAATCCTTGACTTATGACTACAATTGAGTCCAAAATTTTGGTTGCTAAGCAAGAGCAGTTAAGTGAGCTTCACCACATTTTACCCAATCCATGACATCTCCTGGTGAGTGACATCAAGTTGGCCATGCCCACCTAGTCACATGACTGCTAAGCCATGCCCACAGAATAGGCCTTGCCCACATAATAGGAAGTTAAAAAAATTGAAATCCACCACTGAAACAGACCACGAAGTGTGTGTGTGGGGTCTCTAATAATGCTTTGAGCTCTAAGCACATAGCACTCATAAGCAGTATCCTGAATGACAGGAACCGAGCTTCCTATAATCTTCTTGGCTGTCCTCATCACTCTCTGAATGGACTTCCTCTCTGAGGAACTGCAGCCATGAAACCAAGCAGTGATGCTGTTTTTTAAAACACTCTCAATTGTGCCTTTGTAAAAAGTGGCCAGGATAGGAGAAAGGTGTGCTCTCCTCAGACGATGCAGGGAATGCAGATGCTGGTTTGCACGCTTCACTAAGGATGACGTGTAGAGAGACCAGTTTCAGATTGTTAGTTATCTGCACCCCGGATACTTAATACTATTGACCACTTCTACAGCTGTATCCTTGATACTGAGTGGAGTTTGACCATGCTGGCTCTTTCTAAAATCTATGATGATCTCCTTTGTTTTATTAACATTAACCAGGTTACCTTTATTGCACTAGTCCACCAGAGCCGTCACCTTTTCCCTATATGAATCGTCATTGTTGCCCCGATAAGTCCCACCACTGCAGTGTCTGTAATTAGCCTGTAATACTGCATTGTAACACTGTGACACCATCGCTCTTCTCCACCACGGCTCTTAGTGTCCCAAATTTGCCAGCTAGTGAAGCTGGCCTATATTTTTACAGGGTTTTAAGGGATGTGTGTTAGTGTACACTTGATTTTTCTCCCCAGTCAATTCCTTTTGGAACGGGATGTTGTTTCTCACAATCAGGTGAGTCATGCTAAGTGCTGGGCCTCTGTTACGTGTATTGAAAAAGCTCAGTCAGTTAACAGATCAGATGGTTAGAAGCATAGGGGAAATAAGGCATTGCTGATAATCTGGGGAAAAGAGCAATTTGTGTCATTTTCTGAACTTTAGGTATTTTCTCAGTCTCAGTGACGGGTTGCTTGGATTACAATGGCAAAGCTAAGGAAAAAACTTTGCATGCCTTCCCCTACAGTGGCATAGAGGAAGAATTCCTTGCTACTTCGGCAGGAAAAGAAAGAACTCATTATGTTGCTGTTATGTTATACAACATCCCATTACAAATATAATATGTATTCTAGAATGAATGCCAAAACTTTCAAGTTTTGAAAGACGTAAGAGCTTACAATGTAGCCTACAATGATTATATCATATTACACATATGCTATAACATGTTAAATATGAATCCAGCCCGAACTAATTTCCATATAGTATGTATACATTGATATACTGGAAATCACAATTCATACTCCTGTTCTTCAGACAGAAGGGGCAGTCCCAGCTGACCTTTCGGGGACTAAAAGCTAAATAGAGCCATCTATCTAGGTGAAAGGGAGACTGTCAGGGGATACCAGCCTATAGAGAAGACTGGGAAGATCTAAGAGCCTCTCAGAAGAAGACAATAGCAAGCCATGCCTATCCTGATGCCAGGAAAGTTGGATGGATACATCCATTAAGTAACCAGGAATCAAGTTGATTGAATATGATGTCAATATTTATTATTACAAATCTAGCAGAATTACACATCAGATCGTATTTGCCTGGTAGTTGAGCAACGCCGTAAATGAAGTCTAACCCCTGAATTTACCTTCAACAGTGTGATGTATATATGTGATCCAGTTTCCTTCAGTGCCATCCAGTGGATTAAATGTATATCACAGTTGTACACGGTTAAGATATAAAATGTGCAGCAAAATAAGTTATCTTCAGAATGGAAAACTAAACAGAAATGATCAGGATGATAGATGTAATAATACTGAAATACAATTATTTACTGTAGCTATGTCCTCACATTAATGTATTGCCAATCAAACTTTGCAAACCATGCATACAGATGTCTGTAAGATATATATAATTCACAGAATTCATATTATAAGGGTGCCAAAGTGGTGTTTTAAAAATGATTAACAATTAATGGCTATTCATTTTCCTGAAATTAAATAGTTGGCTAAATTTTACTCTACTAACCTCAAAAGGAATAAGGGAATGTTTTATGTTACCTTGAGCTATCTTCAAATCCTAATGAATAAATGACGCTTGTTGGCAAATGCCCAAAGAAAGAAAAGTAAGAATGTAGAATTAGGAGACTTAACGACAGGGTTCATGCCCTCTACAAGCCATGGCTTAATGATCTACTGTATTAAATAAATATTATTGGCTGGATTCAAACAACATATTCAGGAATAACCCACACGTAGGTTTACATATTTCACTGAGTTAAATAAATTACCTTGAGGCTTAGTGCATTACCTTTCCCGTTTCCCAAAGCTTTGAATACACACATTCAGATGATACACTTCTATTAAAATGAATTCTGAGCCAACACAACACCCACTCTTTTCCCAATACCATCCCTACTAGATTGGCACTGACATCTAGTATTTAGCATTACATATGATTATTAGGATATGAGAGGAAATGTAGAAGACGTTTCTCTGTAAATGGAAATTTTATTAAAACTGATATAATTTGTATTACGGTCACAGACCAGCATTACAAATAAAAGCATTAAAAAGAAAAAAAGAGAAAAGATTACAATTAGCGATGGGTTATCAGTGGGCAGTCAAAATCTGCTTAATTCTTCAGACAGTAAAACAAAATTTAGCCACATTCAAAGAAATTACATCATACTGAACTGATAACAGCAATTGTACATAAAAAAGACTAGTATTTTATCAGGTGAGGTCTTATGAATGGGTCTTTGAGTCCTTAAAGAAGGTACAGTATACTGGGGTATGAACTGTAGTTTCGATAGCCCCTTTTCCACAAAGCCACAATCTCAGCTCAATTGATTCTGATATTAAACATGTAGGCACTCCCGTCTATATGAGTGATATGAATTGATTTTTCAAGAAAAGAAGAAAATGTCAGAATTCTTAAGACAAGCCCTATGCAAAACAATTCATGTATTGGATTGTCAGTTATATACTGAAAATGTGGTCACTTTTTCATAAAGCTGCAATGCCTAGTGCATAGCTATACTGTGAAGAATTGCACATCACCAACTACTTCTGATTATTTAAACACAAAGAATGTCTTCCTAAACTGTAAGATGAATAGCGAAACAGCTTACACTTGTTTATCTGCATGACTCTAACTGGCAAGGTTGATAGCCCATATCTAATTTTAATTGCCACATATTTTGATGCTGTATTGTACACAGAGGAGAGGAGAATTTAAGACAAGCTTTTTAGAGCATTAACTCCCCCTCCCCCATTCAACTGGTCCTACAACCAACACAAGCTATATCATTGCAGCTTGTTTTTCTGATACAAAACAGTTCCATGGAATGGAACAGATTTATTTCTCCTGAAGTTAGCTAAAAACAAACAGCTGCGTCTATTTACATTTCCAGAAAGCAGAAATACAAAAGGCCATGATTAGAGAACATGGTTTATTTATACATTTATTGCATGTGAGCGAGCGAGCATCCAATTTCCAATATTCTATTGGACTAAAAAGAATTTGTATAATAGATCTTTCTGTGTTCATGATCCCTTAATTTTGAAAAATTAAAGTAGTATTCTTGTATTTTTGATTGCTTGATTTGTATGGTTTTTCAGATGCAGCACATGATATATATAATTACTTACATATTATAAGCCAAATACTCTATAAACATTGTTCCATAGTACTGGTTTGCTTGCCAGGAAAAAGATACCATTACAAGCCGGCAAAGACTGGAAAGTAGTAGGAGCTGGGTTTGAAATCACGGAAGTGATCTCTGGAAGTCACGGGACTCAAGGGAGATGTTGGGGAGTTATTGGGGGAAAGCAAAATTCAAGATGAAAGATAAAGAGTGGAAATGAAATGCTCCCCACTTGGAGTGGGAGTTTGGGAAGTCCACCCCAGCACAACTTTGGTGAGATTGTGATCTGGAAGATCTTTGTTCTGGAGGGGCAAGTTAAAGGAAAGGTGCTATTTCCAGGTGTAAAGTGGTATAATTGGCAATATGAGATGGTTGCTGAGTGACTTTGCCAACAGCAGTCCCAAGAAGAATGGAAGTTTTGGATTGAATGGAGGCTTGGGAATTGGAGGGACTGGGGGTGAAACAGGCATTTTTATCGGTTTCTTTGAAGAAGTGAGGAATAGAAAGGAAATAGAAAGGAAGTTTAAAAGATTACAGTAACTGAAAGATATGATAGGAGACAAAGATACAAGACTGCTTTGGAAAGGGGAAATTGGAAAGTTGAGATCAGTTCCCACATCAAGCCCCTGACATTATCTCATGACTAGGTCAAACCATAGACCAGTGATGGCGAACCTATGGCACGCGTGCCACAGGTGACACACGGAGCCATTTGTCAGGGCACGCGAGGTGCTGCTCTGTCAGTTGGCCAGTGCGCATGTGCGCGCTGGCCAGCTGAGTTCACCCTTTTTAAAAGCCATTTTTTGCCCTCCCCAAGCTCCAGAGCCTTTATAGGAGCCTGGGGAGGGCGAAAAGATCCTCCCCCACCCCCCTCCGGAGGCCCTCCGGAGGCTTCATGAACTTCCCTGAAGCCTCCAGAGCTCAAAAACCCGGCACTACGGGCAAACCGGAAGTTCAGGAACGGACTTCCTGTTTGCTCGGAGGGTCGTTTTGACTGCTGAAGGTCCCTGAAGCCTCCGGAGGGCTTCCAAGGGGGCGGGAAAGGCTGTTTTCGCCCTCCCCAGGCTCCTATAAAGCCTCTGGAGCCTGGGGAGGGCAAAAAAAGCATGCAAAAAATGGGAGGGAGCGCATGTAGTGCCGCATGCATACTGGGGGGTTGCGCATTGCATTATGAGTGCAGCACGCCGGCATACGACCCCCCTGCGCTCCCCCCACTTATGGCAGGTGAGCCAAAAAAGGTTCGCCATCGCTGCCATAGACTCTGATTTGTGCTACTGAATAGTAAGTCTGCTGCTCTTATGCATCTGTAAATAGCCACCTTGCAGCATTTTATTTCAGTTACATGGGGAATGCCAAGCTAGATTAATTTATAAGCAATTATAACTTTTGTCACTGGGAGCTATGCAACATATACATTTAACAATATCCTCATGACCTTCTATTTGAACTACTGTGACATGCTCTACATGGAGCTACCACTTAAAAGTATTTGAAGCTTTAGTTGATGATAATTGCAGTGGCATGGGCACTTAGAAGTGCCAATTGTTTGGCACATGTGACATTACTGCTTCATGAGCCGAATTGGCTATCAGTTTGCTTCCAGATGTAATTCAAAACTGACTCCCACTTTCACCTACATTTTGCTTCGCTCACAGCTTGACAATAACAGAGAGGGGGTGGACGGAATGCAAGGGTGGAAGAATGATATTCAAGCATTTGTTGGCTTCCATGAGACTTCGCTGGCATCTCAAAGACACACCGAGCAGATGTTCTGGCAGGACTGGCTGGTTCTCATAACAAAATGAACAGAAGTGATTGGTGGACATATAGGACTGGGTGGCCCATAGGGAAAAAGTAACTATGATTGCTTTTGTGCAGGAAACCCAGAACTGGTTTCACTTCTTCTATGCCAATGTGGTTTATTCAGTTAATTTTTCTACTCTTAGAAAAATATGTCTGGGAGTTCCTTTTTCTGGATTTGTCAACCTACCTTTAAAGCCAAGTTACTAACAGTCCATCTCTTCTCAGTTCCTACTCATCCTGTCTGAAAAAGCAGGATAGGCATACTGCAGTTATGATCAGCCAAGGAGTATCAGCTGGCAGGCCTTGTAGGAGAACCTTTCCTGGCATGAGCATGCACCACTTGTTGCATCTTCTCTCTGAGAATTGGCCTTTTGTAAGGCTTTGAAGTCTGTTCTGTGCCAGACTCTGTTTCTTGGCTATGACAAGGGCTTTTTATGATTGCTTGGCTGCTGTGTTTCATTTTAATATTTTGCATATTTTATTTGTTTGAATGTTATGAGTCACCCAGAGATGTATCTGAAATGGATAGCTGTTAAGGTGACCAACTTTGTTACAATGAAAAGGAGGACAAATAAATTGGGGAAAAAATATCGTAAATAAAAGAAATATTTTATTCATTGCAACAATAATACACTAAAATATGATATATGCATAATAAAAACATTTGTAACATTTTATATTGTAATTATGCTTACATGCCTGTTAATTATTATTTAAATGAGTACTTTTCCATTGAATTAATATTTTTTGTCAATGTATCATCTTCTAACAATATATTGGAAATATTTGAACAAGAAATATCCTTCATACTGAATTTTACGGCAAGTGCTGCAGCTAGAGCATCAACATTCAATCTCAATCTCAGTCTACTGCGTGTGTATGTGCCGTGTCGTGTTTCGGTAAGAAGTAAACAAAGCCACTTGCACGCGACGCCTCCCATGCGGAGCGCATGCGTCTCATAATCGCATCTTATACTGCACTATACCAAGCCTTGACGAATTGTCATGTCAAATACAAATACGTCACATAACGCGCAACAGATTAGTCTTCAAATATCGAAAAGGAGGACATGTAGGACACTTTTCGAGGGAGGACAAAACTTACAAAAGAAGGACTGTCCTCCCTAAAGGAGGACGGTTGGTCACCTTAATAGCTGTATAAATAAAATCAAATAAAATTTAAGTTTGCAAAACACCTGGATCTTAAAATCATTGGCCAGGCTGGTCAGCCAAGTCTAGCTGAGATGATAGAGGCAACATCTTTTGAGGTGATTTGAGACGGATTTAAGCCTGTCAATCCTGAAAAAAAATGAACAATATTCTCTGTGTGATTTAAGTCTGTGGTCTTTTGATTACATCACTGTTGTCCTTGGTTGGTAAAAGCCTTAAAGAGATGTCAGTGGCAAGGTACAAGCAGTGATTAATGCATCTTTAGGCAAGAAGAAGATGGTGATGCACTGCCAATTTATGAAGTCAGCCTTTGATAGTTATTTTGAATACTTGTTTCAAACACACCTAGGATTAATGCCGGCAAGATAGAATGACTGATTAATTCATCTGTAACTCTGTGGGATTGTGTCCTACAAGATGCAGCTGGCTTGTAATCTGGGATTTTTCTTGGACTCAGAGGTCTGTCTAGAACAGCAGCTGGAGGCCATGGCAAAGAAGGCTTTTGCACAATTTTGACAGGTGTAGTAACCATTTCTGAATCAGGAGACACTGCTGGATTGCCACATTGTCATTTTAGATTTGGATTACTGCAACTCATCTTACATGAAACCATTCCTATGGAACATTCAGAGGTTGCAAATGATTTAGAATATGGTGGCACAAATAGTTATGGGTTTGCCCAGGCTTATCTTGGAGTTGGGATCCCTTTACTAGGGAAGCTGCACTAGCTGCTTAACTTCAAGGTTAAATTTAAGATGCTATTCTTCTAAAGTCCTATGTAGCTCAGTATCTGACTGTCCCCAAGTACACTTGTTCCAAGTGGAATGCCTACCTCGTGAGATCAGAAAGATAATTAAGGTTCCTGCTGCCAAAGCAAGATTATCAACACAAATCCAAACACTGAGTTTTCTGAGTGATAGCTCTCATTCTCTGTTAATAGTGTTTCCCTGAATTTAAGGACCGCCCTGTCACTACAATGTTTCTGTTGGCATTGGAAGATTTGGCTCTGTCAGGAAATGGTTGGCATAAGTTGGAAAGTTGAATTGGGAGCAGGTTCAATAGACTACTGGAACTGAGAGAGTTTATTGTTGGAATTATTTTAACCCTATTACTGAATGTAGAAACATAAATCGCTCAGAATCTTGTGAACGGACTGGCATACAAGCCTTAGATAATTTTTTTTTTTTAATGTCAGAAATGCTCGTTATAAATAAGAGTATCTTGGAAATAAAGCCATTGTATTGTAGCTTGAATGGGAGTTAGAAAAGCATATTTAGAACCAACAACTGCATTTCCTGCTGAGTGTGTTATTCATATTAAAGGATCTCCATCAGCTGTCTTCCAAGCCTCTACTTGAGTATATTCTGAGGAGATAACTATTTTCATACTTTCCCCTCCCTAATCATCCTTGTTATCTTTTGCTGCTCCTGTTTAAGTATCTCAAAATCTTAAAGTTGCCTGTAATTTTAGGTTCTTTTTGCTCAAGTCTGCAAAGAAGAAAAAAACATTCTTGGTTGGATTGTTCCAGTAAAGTCCCATTCCTACCACCAAGATTCCTATCGCCCATCTCCTCCCACTTATGACTGCATGACTGTAACTTTTTGCTTGTATCCTTTTGATTTATATTGATATTGTTTCCCGATTGCTCATTTGTACCTTATGACTATCATTAAGTGCTGTATCTTATGATTCTTGACAAATGCATCTTGTCTTTTTATGTACACTGAGAGCATATGCACCAAGGAAAAATTCCTTGTGTGCCTAATCACACTTGGCAATAATGAATCCCATTCCATCCCCATCCCAATTCATTCTATTCTATTCTAAGACGACATGGGATCAAAACGACACCTTAAGACAGGGGTGTCCAAACTTGGGAACTTTAAGACTTGTGGACTTCAACTCCCAGAATTCCCCAGCCAGCCTGGGGAATTCTGGGAGTTGAAGTCCACAAGTCTTAAAGTTTCCAAGTTTGGACACCCCTGCCTTAAGAAAACCTTTTACTCAACAGACTTTCAGCAAAAAGGGACTGAAGGGAAACTCAAACGACTTGTGGACCCAAGAGACTTTGACCATTTACTTGACACTACCACCAGCGAAGCAACTGTTCCTCGGAAAGAACATCGAGTCGGGAGGAACGATGGGAAGGGCAGAAAGTTTCATAAACAGGAAGCGGCGGGCCGCGCGGAAATGAGGTCATAAATAGGTAGCCGGAACTTGCCTATGATAATTCGGCAGCTTCTGATTTGATCACCTCCGGGGGGAGGGGTATGTTGAGTGGTCTTCGCGCTACCGACGGTTTAAACGGGAAGCCAGTTCCTTCGCGTCGCGGTAACGTAGGCCGGAAGTAAATACTCCTGGTTCGGAGAGCGAGCTGCCAGCTGCCGGTTGTTAAGAGAAACTTCCCTGCGGCCCATGGCCGAAGGGGAAGCCGCCCCGGTAGCGGGGCCCGCCGCGGCGTCTAGCCAAGGGAACGAGAAAGCGGGAGAAGCGAGCGATGCCGGCGTGGACTGGGTAGAAAAGTTGCGCGACGAGTGTGAGCCCGAGCAGCACTGGCAGTACCGGCGGGAGTTCTTGATTCGCAATGCGGAGGGCCTGCCCGTGACCCGAAAGGACGACGCCGACCGCGCGGAGCTCCGTCGCCTGGTCTCTTTCTCCAGGGTGTGGGCCAACCACGTCTTCCTGGGTTGTCGGTAAGTTGGTTGCGGAAATATTTTGGGGGGAAGAATTACAAAATTTAATGCGCTTTCAAGAAACGGTGTATTTTAGTATAGTAAAAGTAGTGGAGGAAGAAGATTGATAGGATTTTTTAGGTTTTTTTAAAAAAATGTTTTAAATCCCATCTTCAGTATTTTTTATAAATAACACAAGGAAGTAAACATACCAAATACTCCTCCCTCCTCCTGTTTTCGCCATAATAAGCCTGTAAGGCAGAGGTCTCCAAACTTGCCATGTTTGAAGACCTCTGCTATAAGGTTTGGCTGGAGAGAGAGAATGGCCCAAGGTTACCCAGCCAGCTTTCACGGGTAAAGCCGGATTAGAGCTACCAGCCTCCTCATTTCTAGCCTGATGCCTTAACCAACTGGCTCTCTGTTTTAAACGTAGATCTCTGCCCAATACAAATGCTTCCACGGCTGTCCAATTTGCAGAGATAATGTTTACCATATGAGATTTGCTCTTGGGGAGGAAGTGGGTGGGATTGGAAGATTGCTTTGAAGTCTCCCACATTTTGAAAATTTGCAAGAGGGTCATTTTTTATTCTACTTTTTCTTACAAACACTGTTTGTAACAGTCACAGTAGTAAATGTGGAAATCCTAAGGAGTCTTCTATCTTTTGTGCAATGCATCTAATTATTACAGCTGCTACTATGATAAAGCACAATGTCTTTATTTGGTATAACTGACCTCTGCAGAATATAATGATTATAATACATTGCAATTCTTGGGTAATTTCCCAAATAAATTTCCTGTTTACTATTTTTCCTCTATGCCCAGATTTAGAGGATTGAAGGAAAAGTGTTGCTGTAATACATATGAGGCCCCTACAATTAAACTATCCCCACTGACTTGAGGATTGCATTTTTCTTTTCACTTAAATGCTTGGTTCTTGCTTTCAGTCTGTTGGTGTTACTTTTGATAAGTCATCCTAAATGTTTTCTGTTCACATAATAGAAATCTTAACTATAGCACAATCTTTGAATCAACAATGACTAGAAATCCTTGTAGTAGCTTGTCTAATACCTCCACTGTACTCTCTTGGAGTGAGCCTAATACAGGTAGTCCTCGACTTCCAACAGTTCATTTAGTGACTGTTGAAAATCACAATGACATTGAAAAATGTGACTTGACCTTTTTTCATAGTTACAATCTTTGCAGCATCCCCATGATCATGTGATCAAAATTCAACTGACTCATATTTATGACTGTTGCTGTGTCCTGAGGTCATGTGATCACCTTTTGTGACCTGACAAGCAAAGTCAGTGGGGAAGCCACATTCACTTAACAACTGAGTTATTAACTTATCAGCTGCAGGGATTCACTTAACAACTGTGGCAAGAAAGGTCATAAAATGGGGCAAAACTCACTTAAATGTCTCACTTAACAGAAATGTTGGACTCAATTGTGAACGTAAATCGAAGGCTACCTGTATGTTTTATTAGCCTAAGTACCTAGACTTGATATTTGTTTTTGTTTTTTAAATCAAGGCTTTGAGCTTTTATTTATTATGCTTTATATTAAATTTAACAATTGTACATCACCTTGAAATTCTAAACAGAATGATGTTTTAAGTAGCTTAACTAAATAGTTTAACATGCACCAACCCCAATGCTTGTGCTTTAGAAGCCATTGATGCGCTAAATGTCATGAATATAGAATCCATTTTCCTCAAAGTGCTAATTTCTATCTTTCCTGCTTAGATATTCTCCGCAAGTGATGGAAAAGGTGATGGACATGGCGGTAGGCATTACAGTGACCAATGCTCCAACCCACACTCTGAGAGATGAACTGGTTGCCAAGGTGAAACGAGGCATATCCAGTAGCAATGGTTAGCAGATCATAGCTGGCAAATACACATAGGAATATATTTAACCAAATACATGTTAGCTTATTTGTTAAAATTGTTAATACTTCAGAAATTATTTAATTACTGCTGTTATAATTCTTAAAACTTTTAAAGTTTGTAAGGTGATTTTTTTTAAGTTGGTGATGTTAACTAGCATTAAATAGTTACAATTCATAGTTCAGTTTGCCTTTTTACCCCCCCCCCCAAAAAAAAACCCCAAAATGGAAAAGCTCCAGCTTTTTTTATCCAAATTATAAATTTATGGGACACGTTATTTGTCTTTTGTATTAAATATCAACTTTTTGCAAAATTTAATTCATTAGAGTTATGGTTAAGGTTAAAGTAAGTAGATACTTTGGTTCTAATTCTCTTGGTAGTGTTTTGTGGAAATAAGGATACTTGTATTTACTCAGAATTACATACATAATTTGTTTCTGCTTTCCAGAAGGTCCTTGCAAGAAGCAGGCTACTGGTGCTGACAAACCGCTTGAAGTTAATAATGAAAAGTCCACAAAGGCAGAGCTGAGGGTGGAAACAGATAAGGAATCGCTAAAAAACTTAGAAAAAGAGATATCAACAACCCCAGAGAAGACTCAGTCTTTGCCTACAGCAGCTTCAGCCTTGACCCAAAAGGTAGAACCTACAACAGCTTCAACCGTATCTCAGAAGACAAAATCTGCTTTACCTTCAAAATTGACTCCCAACGTAACACCTGCAGCAGCTTCAACTGTGACTCAGAAGATTGCTCCTGCAGCATCTTTAACTGGAGGAAGAACAGAAAGCAAAGCTTCTAATTATGAATCTACACCAGCTAATAAGCACAAATCTGAAAATGTCTTACAATCTGAAAAGAAAGTTGGCTTGGAAAGTACAACAGTATTAGCTTCAAAAAGTAGTACCCATACAAGTGTAGCCTCTGTTAAAGTGCCCTGCAAATTGTTGACGCATGAAGATGCAAAAGAAAAGCAGCCGTTTTTCAATAGACTCTACAAAGCTGTTGCTTGGAAGTTAGTTGCTGCTGGAGGATTTAGTCCAAGTGTCAACCATGTAGAACTCTTAAACTCATCCATTCAGTCTGTCAAGGCAACATTAGATGTTGAATTCGTTCCACTGAAAGAGCTTGCAGATTTACCTCAAAATAAAAGCTCTCAGGAAAGCATAGTTTGTGAACTGAGATGCAAATCTGTGTATTTGGGTACTGGCTGCGGGAAAAGTAAGGAGAATGCCAAAGCAGTTGCTTCAAGGGAAGCACTGAAACTATTCCTCAAGAAGAAAGTTATTGTGAAATTATGTAAAAGGAAATACAAAGGAAGAGAAATTGAAGATTTGGTGCTTCTTGATGATGAATCCAAACCATTAAATTTACCTCCTGCTCTACGAAATCCTCAAGAAATACTGCATAACAGTGAATCTGTTACGGCCTATACTAGCAAATGATGTTTTATCACAAATCACTGAGTTATCTTTGTACAGTAAAGGAGAGTCCCAGATATTTTTTATTTCTTGGTTCTTTTTTGCAGAATAAATACCATTATTGTTCTTTTCACTCTGTAGTAAATGTAAATAATTCTTTAAAGATGTAAAGTGTGCAGAGGTTTGCCTTAAAATTTAGCACACTATTGTGCTGTTTTATTTGCTAAATAGTCTACTGAACTTATATTTTTTAACTAATCAAGGTACAGTTTGCTGGTCAATGCAGTCTCATTTTGTAAGTCTTACAATTTGGTAACAGTAATGTTCATTTTTGAACCCTGATCCTTTATAAAGAGTTAATAAAATACGCAAACAACAGCCATTGTACCTAGATGGTAAAATGTTATTTAAAAATAGAAATATTTAATCACATGCTTCATGTGTTGGTTATACTGTTCACATGCCTGTTTAAAAAGCAAACTATTGATTTGGATTGTTTTAATTAAGTAGTATTTAAATTTTAATTCAAAGAAGTATATGCTGGTCCTTTTTTAATATCAAAGTTACAAATTGTCATTAAATCTTTAATTTTCTTATTTTACTAAGGTTCCTCAAAGCGAATTTAATACCCAAATTTGTGAAAAAAATCTCACATTCACTTTTTCAAATAAATATAGCTTTCTATACTAAGCAAATTTTTATGTCTAATAATTTAGGGGGAAATTCTTGCATTTTATGTAATGTACTGTTTTGACAGCACTTTTAATTATCTCAATCCTTTTTTATAACCTTGATATTTGCTTTTAAAAACTTAAATCTTGTGCTGTAAATGAACAAGTTCAACAAATAGGTGCTAGTTTTATTAAAACATCTGCATTGCGTTCTAATCTTATGTCTGTAATTTCAAATATGTTTTCTAGGATTTAACAGATAAAACTTGTTGCACTAATTTACTGTGCAAGAGTAAAAACTCTGCAGTGCTGTTTTTTCTCAAAGTTACGTCTGGCAGTGCTGTTTTTTCTAAATAGAGCTCTATATTGTTTTCTCTGCAATGTTGGCTTGTACTAGAGTCATTACATTTCAAGCATATCTCTATAAATTAAAATCAAATACCACTTTCATTGTGCAACAGCTACTGAAAAATAGAGCAATCATACTGACCCAGGCTGTGATTCAATAATTCACAAGCATTTATCAGAGCTTTTTATTTGTCTCCTGATCCAGTTAGAAGCTGTTGATATAATTTGACATGTTTTAAAAGTAGTTAGCACTAAGAATTGGTTTTAGGAATGTATTTTTGCAATGGTTGCGGATCCTCTGTATGACCTGTGCTACCATTCTTTTAAAACAGTTTAAAGTTTAATACTTTAAATATTAAATTTATGAATTGAATTATGGCTTCTCTGAGTTTTAGTCATTGATTTGGTGATTTTCAGAGATTTGATTTAAGTGAGAGTGTTTCTCAATGGCCACTTTCAGATTTGTGGAGCAGCTCCCAAATTTTAGCAAAGGCTAGGCTGGCAGAGGATTCTGGGTTTTGAAGTTCATAAATCTAGAAGTTGCCACAGTTTAGAAACTATTATTTAAATTCAATATATTTTTAAAGCACTCTTTTTGCAAGTGTATTCTATTTGGTTTTAAGGAATTTATTTTGGGAGGTTCTGAATGATCTATAAATATCTTTTGACAAAAACAAGACTTCCATCAGTAGTTGTCCCTAACATTGAGAATTTTCTTAAAAGTAATCTAAGGAATAGCTAGCCTTTAGTGATTTGAACATCGGGGCCAGGATATAAATGTTGACAAAAATAATATATTATCATTTCATGTTTTAAATGAAACAAGTAGAAATTACAGCAAAGTATTGCTTGAACTGCTAATATAATGCAGTTTATCTGACCTCTAGAAACCTGTGCCCCTGGAAACCTTTCCAGAGAATTTGGGTATGTGTGTGTCAGAAGCAGTAAAAATGAGAGGAAGATGGGAGCTACTAGCGAAAGAAAGGACTGGAATAGTCTTCTTTATTAAGATTTAATGTTAAGATTCCATTTTGGCAATTTCTTGCTGTCAGTAAACTTTTTGGACATCCACATTGTTTAGAAGGATTTGTGATCCTTTGGAAAGGTTTAGAGGAGGAGAGGAAAACCCTTCAATGAACTTTGTTTAACTTCGTAATCCAAAGCAGTATTTTAATAGTCTTTTCAAATCAAATTAAAATAACTATTGTGTAAGAATACTAGAAAAGAGATGATTGTGATTTTTTTAAAGTGGCGTCCAGTGTAAATTACCTTAAATAAAGGCATTTTCTATTGTTTGGCTCCTGTTCAGATTTAAACAAATGTTTAAGAAATTATAATATTTATGAGCTCATAAGCCAGATAGAGATACCATTTGCTCTGGATTAGTGCTATTTTGTGGTATTTTTCTGCTAAAAGACTTGTATATCATTCTGACTTATATTTGACTAGGAGTGGGGATGCTCTCAGTCAGGGAAGCCCAGTGCTTCACTTCAGACTAGTCCCTATCTCTGTTTAAACTAACCCATTTAATGATGTAGACAAACATTGGAGAATGGTATGCTATAAATACTGCCTTCAGTGCCTGAATGAAGTACTTATGTAGGTGTACTACCTTGAAATCGGATATAACATTGAATCGGAGTAAAACGAAAAACAGTGCCTTTAGTGGAAAGTACTTCAGATTGTACCTATGTTTTGCTACAAATGTATACTTTTGTTCCCATTGTTACATTTGTTTATATGAAAATGGGTTGTTAATGAATGCAAGGAATAGTCATGGAACTGGTAATTTTTAACGAAATGTTTCCTTGTGTTAAGAGGTTTTGTGACAGGCATGCTAGCTGAAAACATATCAACTAAATAAATAAATGGGTAAAAGTAGTAGACTATAGTACACTATATTTTAAGACCCCTTAATAGCTGGCTTCATATATTGAGTTCAACTAACATCATTTGCCTCATTTTGGCTTTATGTGTTGTGCAAATTGAGCAATTGTGGTTTGTAAACAAGGATGGACATGTATGGATCAGGTCAATTTGAGCTTTTTCAATGGAGCAAACCATGGCTTCATTTCCACTTTTATGTTCTTATCTCAACAAAATATACATGCAAAAGTATACCATTAATAGATGATGCATTGAAGATACCTGTATTATGGTAATACTGTATCCATATAGGATTTGTGATATAGGATTTATTTCATACATCCATGAAAAGAGAATTGCTGATCATCTACTCTCCCTCTTTGCTCATTGTAGCAAAGAACCAAGCCCCAGAAATATTGAGTGGGTTATACCTTCACCACCACTCTGTAAGATTACCTCTGGGATAGAGGCAGTCTTCTAGTGGCTTACAGGCCTAACATCTATGCTGGAGTAAGGAACTCTGTTAAGTAGTGAGATCAGGTGAAACTGAAAACCAAATTGAGAACCATTTGTTCTCAAAAAAAAATTTCTTGCCTTGGATTGCTTAATTTCTACATTGAGAAGATCCTCCTGCTGTAATGCTTTATGAGCTAGACATTCTTTTCAAAACTGCTTCATATGTAGACCTTGGTGATGCTCAGGGAAAACAAAGGAGCTCCATGGACATCTGCATTATTTTTTGGGGTCTTTCAGATTGAAGCTTGTCAGTGTTTTTAAAAAAATTGTATTGCAAGAAGCAGTGGTTGAAATTGTAATGACAGGACAGTGTTGGCATTTATCATATATGATCTGAAAGCACAAATAAGAAAAGATGAAAATTTGAATTTAAATGTGTGTAACTCAAATCCCTTTACTAAAAGTTATACTAAAGTTGAATTTAAATGAATATCAGCATGGTTTTAAAGAATAAACCCTATTTCTATTTTCGCTATCTGCTCTATTCCATTATGTCTAAGGAGTCACTTTGTAGCTTGTAGCTGTCATTACCTCAAGAGAGAGCAAAATGACCTTAGTAATTTCCACTGATTCCAGAAAAAACTCCCTGTTGTTTTTACCATATCCTAAAGGTAGGTGGCAGCACTTTACAGACCTCAGCCAATATCAGAAATGCTAAACCTGGTTGGAAGTGTTTTTTTTTTTTTAAAAAAAAACATTCTCTTGCCATTTTTTTAGAAAAATAGAAAAATACACAAGCACATTCATCCACTATAGTAATTATTACTATAACAAAAAATAAAACATCCTAAGCCAATATAATTCATTTAAATATCCATATAATCAATGTATCTAATTAGGCTTGAGGTCTAGTCTTCTAAATGGTTATGAAATAACATTTTTCCAGTTAGTAAAAAATGTCTTAAAATATATATAAGTCACACATTACTTGAATCTAGTCTCCGATACATCCAAATCAGTCCCTCAATATAATTCTCTTGCCTATTCCCTGGATCTAACAGGTAATATTCCTCCACAATGGACAGATTCTACAATTTTGGAATAGAACATCAGTTCAAAAAGAAACCAAACCAGACATGACAAAACAATATGAATTAATGTACCTCAAATGTCGTGTGTCACAGAAGAAAATCTATAATCCAGTGGTGGGATACAACCAGTAAGCCCCGGTACGGGTGTACTGGTGCCTGCTGGGAGCATCAGGTACCATTCCAGTAGGGTGCTCTGAAGAGCCCACCCGCTCGGCCGCCCCCCTTACCTGTATTTGAGCCGATCGGGACTTACGCACATGGAGCATACGCCACCTGCACGACGCTCAACCAAGCAGCTGGAGTCGCAGGCGATAAATATGCATATGCATGCTGCACGCATGCATGTGGTGGACACCCGGGCCCATTGCACCGTACCAGTTGCACCAGGATCCGGAACCCACCATTGCTACAATCCATCTTTTGCATACATTCTTTGAGGAATCCAAACATACAAACTTATTTTTTTAAAAAAAACCTTGCATTCACTGATGTTCCATTATCAGGTATTCCAACCACTTATTTCATAATTATAAATATTAGTAGAATAGAAAAGAATAACAGAGTTGGAAGCGACCTTGGAGGTCTTCTAGTCCAACCCACTGCCTAGGCAGGAAACCCTTCAACACTTCAGAGAAGTGGTTATCCAACATTTTAAAAACTTCCAGTGTTGGAGCATTCACAACTTCTGGAGGCAAGCTGTTCCACTGATTAATTGTTCTGTCAGGAAATTTTTCCTCAGTTCTAAGTTGCTTCTCTCCTTGATTATTTCCACCCATTGCTTCTTGCTCTACTCTCAGGTGCTTTGGAGAATAGTTGGATTCCGTCTTCTTTGTGGCAACCCCTGAGATATTGGAACACAGCTATCATGTCTCCCCTAGTCCTCCTTTTCATTAATCGAGACATACTCAGTTCCTGCAACCGTTCTTTGTCCCCTAATCATCTTTGTTGCTTTTCTCTGCACTCTTTCTACAGTCTCCACATCTTTTTTATATCGTGGCGACCAAAACTGAATGCAGTATTCCAAGTGTGGCCTTACCAAGGCATTATAAAGTGGTATTAACGCTTCACATGATCTTGATTCTATCCCTCTGTTGATGCAGCCTAGAACTGTGTTGGCTTTTTTGGCAGCTGCTGCACACTGCTGGTTCATATTTAAATGGTTGTCCACTAGGATTCCAACATCCCTCTCACAGTTACTACTGTTAAGCAAGGTACCACCTATACTGTACCTTTGCATTTTGTTTTTCTTGCCTAAATGTAGAACCTTACTTTTTTCACCGTTGAATTTCATTTTGTTAGTGCCCAATGTTCAAGTTTGTCAAGATCCTTCTGTATCTTAAGCCTGTCTTCTGGAGTGTTGGCTATTCCAGTCATCTTGGTGTCATCTGCAAATTTGATTTATCCCTTCATCCAAATCATTGATGAAGATGTTGAAGAGTACTGGGTCTAAAACAGAGCGTTGGGGTACTCCACTTCATACTTCCCTCCATGTAGATGCAGTTCCATTGAGGACTACACGTTGAGTGTGGTTGGTCAGCCAGTTACGAATCCATCTGATGGTGATGCTGTCTAACCCACATTTTTCTACTTTATGTAGTAGTAGGTTATGGTCTACTTTATCAAATGCTTTACTGAAGTCCAAGTAAATTATATCGACAGCATTCCTCTGGTCCACTAATTTTGTCACTTTGTGAAAGAATGCAATAAGATTAGTCTGGCATGATCTGTTTTTGACAAACCCATGTTGGCTTTTGGTTATTACTTTGTTTATTTCTAGGTTTTCGCTAATTCATTGCTTGATTATCTTTTCCAGAATCTTTCCTGGTATTGAGGTCAGGCTGATAGGTCTGTAATTTCCTGGATCTGTTTTTTTCCCTTTTTTGAAGATGGGAACCACATCAGCTCTTTTCCAGTCCTCTGGCAGGATCTCTGGTGCTCCAGGATCTCTGAAAAATATAGTTCAGTAGTTCTGACATCTCATCTGCCAGTTCCTTCAGAACCCTGGAGTATAATCCATCTGGTCCTGGTGATTTGAACTCATCTAGAGTAGACAGGTGCTCACTTATCTTTTTCTTCCCTATTTTGTGTTCCTAATCTGTTTTTTGTGGTGCTGTTTTTGATTGGTTGGACTGTTTTTTCCTTTGTTGGACTGTTTTTTCCTTTGTGTAAAGACAGATGCAAAAAAATGAATTAAATAGTTTTGCTTTCTCCCTGTTGCTTGTCACTTTCTTCCAGCAATGGACCTATTGTTTCAAGTAAAACTCAAGTAATTTTGAGTTTAAATATGTTGGGGAATGCGGTGATGCTGCAATGTAAATGTAAAAAATGGTATAAATCACTTTTTTCTGAGCCATTGAAACTTTGAACTGGCACTAAATTAATGTTGAGGACTATCTGTAGATATTTCAATTATATTGGATTCTAAGGCTGTAATAAAGAGATATATCATACCTTATCATAAGATACATATCATAAAATATGTATGGTCAAGGAGAAATGCTTGTTTCTCATTAATCTTACCCTGCTGACTCCTCCTGAGATGAGCCTAGCCCCAATCCTGTTAGGCCAGGGGTGTCCAAACTTGGGAACTTTAAGACTTGTGGACTTCAACTCCCAGAATTCCCCAGCCAGCTGGCTGGGGAATTCTGGGAGTTGAAGTCCACAAGTCTTAAAGTTCCCAAGTTTGGACACCCCTGTGTTAGGCTTTAGGAAGGCCCACAAAGCAAGGTTTTGTCATTAGCTTTGGGGACTCCATGAAAAAGTGGATCCTGTTAAGTAATTATATGGCTATTAATGGAATGCACCCTGTTCATGTTCTCCTTTTTTAAAAATTCTTGTTTTCATTTATTTTAAAACAGTTGTTTAACATCACTTACTTTTCACATTTATTCTTTTCTAGCCACAAACCTTCGAACAATCTAGTTCGTTAATTACTCAGAAATTACGTTCTTCAACTAATCCCAAACTCGCCTGCAGGTCATTGCTTGTCTGAAGCAATGGGGAGGGGAGACGTGAATATTTGCATAATATATGCAGGGAAATGAAAGATGAGAATCTGAGGTTTTCTGATAAGAATTGTTCTTCCTCACTCCCTAGCAAAAGACCGTGATTTAAGAAATAGCATGTGTTTCGAGAAATCAAACAAGCAGAAAATATATTCTATTTTCGCTGCTTTTGTTCTGCTCACTATAACCTACAAGATACAAGGTCCAACAGAGTCTTATAAAGCTGAAAATGGCAATGTTGTCACATTAGCGTTCTGAAGACCTGCTCTCTAGGCTACTTGCGGAGGATTTGTTCCTCTTGGCTTTCTTGCCGCCTAGGGGAAAGTCCCCGGACCCCGGGCAGAGAGTGCCGCGTGCTTTCACGCGCGTTATACCCTCTCGCAAACTCACGCTTCTTCCGCCAAGAAGCCCTCAGGGCCGAGCGGGTGAGTGCGGGAGGGGCTCTCGTCAGCTCCATAGTTACGCAGGTAGTGCGCATGTGCTCCTTTCCCAAGGAGGCGGTCGCACCAACAAAACGGGGCTCATTCTTAGGACGCTTCTTTTTTTTTTCTTGGCCGCTGCCTCTACGGAGCCTTAACTGCGACTTCTGCATCGCAACCACGTAGGTCTTGTAAACCAATGGTTTTTTTTTAATCGGTAGAAAGAATCATTGTAGAATGGTTGTGGTTGTATTTTTCTACGATTAGTCAATGCAAGGGTTTTGTCCTTGTTTTTTGGGCTTTTGACGAGGCTGTTGCACGTGTACACGACAAACAATATTTGCACTTAATATCTTGTAACTTTATATTCCTTGTCAGCGCGTTTGGGAGATGCTTCTCCGAATGACGGAGTATAAAACATAAACCTGTAAGAGCAAGTTGACGTATGTCTATGTCTGTGGCACGCTTTCCCCAGAGTCCCCGGGAGTGTTTGGCAGGCTTCTGAATATTGCTCTAGAAATACTGTTTAGTGTGTAACACGGATTTCCTGTTTTTTCGGCTACCTTCCCCCGTCAAGCCAGAGAAAACCATTGCTAAATGTAACAATGCACGGAGGTAGCTCGCGACCAAAACTGCTTACTCTTCCTGGGAAACTGGTTAGAGAAAAAACCCAGTCTTAAATCCACAGAAAAAACTGGCAGCTCGCTATTTTCGTTTTCCGAACCCCAAGAGCAGCCTCACTTGATCTTTTTTTTTGCTCCTTTTTCGGCTTAATTGCATCGCGCCACCGAACTAGAGCCGGGATCTGTGAGGGCCGCGGGACGAGAGGGGGAAAGAGAAGGCGTAACTCTTGCCCTCGAGGAGGAGTTTGAGGTTCTTTCTGGAGTGGATGAGGCAACTTAATGCTCATTGGTTCACTGTCGCTCATTTCAGACGTTACCGCAGATCCCGAGTGTGACGCCGGGGCTCAATGCGGCCGGGATGTCGTGAAAACCCTGCCTGAGAGTTACATTTGCTTTTCTTGAATTTGGTCACCCGCAGCTCTTGCCCCTGCCTGCGCCTGTTTCCATGGCCGACTATAAAAAGACGCAGGATGGGTGAAGAAGAGCAGTGGGCGGCACGTGCTCGGTAACATGCTTCACTCCTATGGCTTTATTACCGCTCATCTCTCCGAGCGGAGAGGCTAGGAGGAAAGAGTGGGAGCGGCCTAGGGCGGGGAGAGAGCACGTTTCCTTGGGACCCGGCAGAGTCAAATTCTGACTCGGTCTCTTTAAATGAAATCCCGCCTTTCCCTCCCGCCCCGTTTGTCTTCTGACGTCCCACCATATTGGGCCAATGGCATAGGTCCTAAGGGGAAGGCGGGAGAATGTGAACCGGCCGCGCCTTATAAGGACAGGGCCTTGCGCATGCGTACTATGCGGATCGAAGGGGGTGCGAGGAAGGAAAAAAGAGGCGGGGAGTTCCAAGTGAGGCAGGAGAGCATTTCTCTTAGCCCCCCCTCCCCTTCGGCCGATTAAAGACGCAGCCACCTGAGAGTCTCCCTCACTGCCCCCTTTCCTCCCTCCCTGCCCTGGAGCGATCCGAGTGGGCTGAACGAAGAGGGAAGGGGGTGTCACGTCCAGTAACGATGTTGGGGTCGCCGGGGCAACAGCCCGGGGGGGCGGGGTCTGGGGCTACGGCCGGGGCAGCTGCCGGTTCTGCTGCCCCTGCCGCCGGCGGGGCCGGGGGCATCGCCAGCTTCCCGTGCGGAGGGGCGTCTGAGAAGCTGTTGGCGCGCTACGTGCAAGACTACCTGGAGTGCGTCGAGTCGTTGCCGCTGGACATGCAGAGGTTGGCCTCGCTTCTGCGCGAGATGGACACGCGCTGCCGTGGTGAGCAAGAGGGGCGCGAGCGCGATTGGGGAGGGTGGGGTGGGGGTTTGCGCCGATGACGGGCGCTGGCAACCGATTATGGAGGCTGCTCTCCCCTCAGCTTAGTCGGAGCGCTCTTCCTCCTGAAGAGGAGGGGCGATCCCCTTGCCCTCCTCCCGACTCAGGGGTTGGGGGCAGAGAAAATGGCCACCCTTCTTTTGCCCTCACCCCACCCTATTAAGGGCAGGCGCCTGGAAAGAAGCCGGCCCGAAGAGGCTCCGTTTAGGCCCCGAGGAAGCGCCGGGTGGGTGGCGGCCGGGGCCGCTCCGGCTTCTGGTGCTGACAGTCGCCTCGGTTTGCCGCGCTCTCGCGCGAGCCCCTCTCACGGTCCCGCGAGTGAGGAGGAGACGAAGAGGCAGGTTGCCTTGTTTGGGATGATGCTCCTGATGTGACAAATGCGCGAAAATGCATCGTTCGGTAAGATCTTCCCTCCGTGGGCGGTTAGGTTTCAGAGCTGGGGATAGACGCAGTGCTGTTTCAGCAGTTGTATGAGAGTAAGTAAGTATTTTGGCTAATCAAATGTGTGCCGATCTTGAGAGAAGATAAGTTTCCAAAGTCACTTGCTGCTAGGTAGTTTTTTTTACTTGCCTCAGAGTATCCAGTCCTTTAGACCAGGTGTCTCCAACCTTGGCAACTTGAAGCCTGGCGGACTTCAACTCCCAGAATTCTGGGAGTTGAAGTCCGCCAGGCTTCAAGTTGCCAAGATTGGAGACCCCCTGCTTTAGACCACCGTAGAATGCAGGAAAAATAATGCTACTTAAATAATATTTAAAGGGGAAGGATTCAAATATAATGCCCAATTGTATAAGTAGACCCAGGTACACGTGTTTTTATTAGGAATTATTATATATATAAATATATGCTCTTCGTTAGTACATCAGCAGTGTCAGAGAAGCTACTAAAGGGTTTGGGGAGGAAAGGAGGGGATTCCTCCACCTTTAAACTATTGATTATGGGACATTTTGCACCAATAACCGGAAGTTCAGGTCAGTCAAGGGAAAGGAAGGTGTTGGCCTTTTTTTGAAGTGAGAATTACTTTGAGAGAGAAGCACACAACAGACCAATTTATGAAAAAGTCTTACTGAGTTTAGCAGCATTTACACCAGAAGAATATTGAGGATTGTCACTAAACCTTTCTGAAGATAGTTGGCTATAATTTTACCATGGTTTTGAATTGGCGCTATTGTACGCTCAGCCGACAGAGTTGCTGTTGTGGGACATTGAAGGTGTGGTGCTATGCATTGCACATCATCTTCAGATCCTAAGAAAAAGATAGCTATAAATCAAATAAAAAGCATTTTTGGTTTTCCTTAATGTATTAAATAGTATTTTACTTTTTTGATCTTGAATAAGGCAATTTTGGTATATAACTACCCTGTCAAGGTTTTTGTTCCTATTTTCCTTCTAAAAGATGCTTCAATTCACTCCATAATGAAACTTTATATTGGAAATAATAATACATTGTTCATTGTTATTTATATTAGGTTCTACTTTGCTAGCGTTTAGATTAGAACATCAAATACATTTAATAAATGTATATAGATTTGTTGTTTTGTTTCTTTAAAAAGAAATAAATAGAATTTCAAAATACAAAATTGCAGAAAAAACATGGAAAACTACAAAAACAAAAAAGAACAGAAAGTGGTGATATGGATGTGGGAAAAATATGATTGACTAACATAAAAAATGTCATAAAATCTCTGCCACAAAAGAATTCATCATTTTTATTAGTTGGTAAAATTAGCTTTTCAAAAATGAGTAAGTTACATATCTCTCAAATCCTTAATATCAAGAATAACTACAATTTCTCAAAATAATTATCTTAGGAAGAGCCCATAATAATCATTATTTTGCAAAAATAGTCTAATTCCAAAATTTTAGGACATACTTTAACATCTTTAATAAAAAATCCCAGTAATTCATAGGATCAAATTGTATGAGTGAAATGTTTTATCTTTATGATATTTTTTTTTAATCACGAAGACTTGTTATTTTGTAAAATTGTGGTCTCAAATGTACAGTCTACGGACAGCATGTAGCTCCTTGAGTAATTTTCTGCAACACAAAGCAGTAACTAGAAACCTTAAGCCTTGGGAAACATAGTCTCACATCTGATGAGGGGTGTCCCAAAAGAATCTGACTCCTTGCCCATATTCAGTTGAGTTAACAAGTGAAACAAGAGCAAAGTAGATTGAGAGAGTAATAAAGGAGCATACTGGTTCATTGGCTCAAAAGCAATTTAAAGTGCCTCCATAGAGGACATCAGCTGCCAGAAGTAGAATAGCAGTTTGCTGGTCTTGTCAGGCACTGCGGAGCTAGCCCTGGCTTATTACTATAATTTGCATTTTATATTTAATATTCATAAAATAGAAAATAACGATTTAGGGATTTTGAACTTATGATACTGTTGTGATGCTTTTCAACAGAAGCTTTGAAAGATATTGATGAGGTGTATGAAAAATACAGAGCAGAAGATGATCCTGCACAGAAAAAGCGTTTGCAGCAGTATCTTCAGCGGGCTTTGATCAACAGTCAAGAACTTGGAGACGAAAAAATCCAAATAGTTACTCAGATGCTTGAATTAGTGGAGAACAGAGCCCGGCAGATTGAATCCCACTCTCAGTGCTTTCAAGATCTGTCAGATACTGAAAAACCTATTGAAAAGTCAAAACAGGATCCATGTCAACCAGAAAGATCGTCACGAAGACCCCGTCGACAACGTACTAGTGAAAGCCGTGATATATGCCATATAGCCAATGGAATTGATGAGTATGATGACCAGCCACCTAAAGAAAAAAGATCCAAATCTGCTAAAAAGAAAAAACGCTCTAAAGCTAAACAAGAAAGGGAAGCTTCACCAGTAGAATTTGCAGTTGACCCTAATGAG
Source organism: Natrix helvetica (assembly GCF_964273705.1). Lineage (NCBI taxonomy): Eukaryota > Metazoa > Chordata > Lepidosauria > Squamata > Natricidae > Natrix > Natrix helvetica. Next base: position 45,665,560 of record NC_138558.1, on the reverse strand, counting down.
CCAACTTACTGTCTCTGTGACCAAGTGTCTTATGGCGAAATGATAGGATGTGACAATGATCTGTGTCCCATTGAGTGGTTTCATTTTTCATGTGTCGGACTCACTTATAAACCAAAGGGAAAATGGTATTGCCCAAAGTGCAGAGGAGACAATGAGAAGACTATGGATAAATGTACAGACAAATCCAAAAAGGATAGAAGATCAAGGTAGTAAATGCTCTAGTGCACAGACAGCTGTGTGGTTTCTATAAAACTATTTAATATTAGTATTTTAGAATAATGCATAAAACTATGCAATAATTTTTAAGATGTACAATATTATTGGAATGTTCACAGATGTTAATACTTTTTTCTGCTTTTGAGTATTCTGCACTAAATAACCAAATTTTTCAAACAGGGTCACATGGGAGTAATACAGAAGGAATTTAGGAATTCCAGATTCCTTGCTCTTTTTAATTGTGGAATTATGGTGATGTATGAAGAGGAAAGACTGGAAAGATAATCATGTTAAAACTGATTTGTTAACAATTGTTGTGGTTGTAAATTTAGCTGAGTATAGCACATTTTGCTGAGAACATGTTAGTTCTATGATGCTTTTAGTCTTCAGAATTCTAAAAATAATATTTGAATCTATTGCCAAACTTTAAATTTTAAGCCTTTCAAAATATAAAGCCAGTTTTTCTTCGTGTCCTCCATGTGATCTATCTATATGTCATTAACTTATTTTATATTAATTTTGTGGTGAGTTTATAAGTCGGTTTAAAGAAAGTATATTAAACAAATACTGAAAGTTGCAACCAGCATTAATTGCAGTCCTAAACTGAACTATTTGTTCTTCTCACTATGCTCTTCAGTTTCTACAGTCCTTTTGTGTCACCTTGTTCATAATTCCTTGGATGTAAAAAAAAAAAAGTATGTAATCATGTTGCAAAATTTAGATATACAAAGAATATATAAATACTGTAAGATCAGTTTGTGAAGTAAGCTTGACTGGTCTTAATATTTTATTTTATTTTGCTTTGCAGGCTCTAAGGGCTGAGCAAAGAGCATTCATAGGAAAAAGTTGTTATTCTCTAAAGGAGTAGTCCTATAGGCATAGAGAGAACATACATCTGAAATATAGCAACTCTTAATGAAATATTTTACATTAAGAACTATGGCATGTCTTTGAAACAATTAATAACTAAAAGTATCCCCAAACTAAATATTTCTTTAATGAAACAGAAATCGATGATATACAGCTGTAGTCATGCCTAACTTAATGCCATAGATTTTCCCAGATACTAATTTTATTTTTCTCTAGAAGATTAGAGTACTTCATTTTATTTATTAGACGTTACAGACTCCACGTAAGTAAACCTATTGCAAAATAAAAAGATAAGCAGGCCAACAAAAAGTTCCAGTATTGAATTCTTATTCCTATGGTGTGAAATAACATTTGGCCATTTCCATTTTGAGTGAGCTTGGATACTGCAAAAATGTCAAATTAATTTAAATATTTTAAAATGGTTATTTTGAAAGCATGGCAGCACAGCTGCATCATGTGGACTAAAGATATTCAGCCATTTAACTAGAAATTGTTGTACTACCATGAGGATTGGATTATTTCATATGGCTGTTATATCCATGCTGAATCTGAAATTGTGACTCATGAAATAATTGTATTCACTAAACTGACCACAAGGTATGTCATGCTCAAATGGCATTTCCTTCTTCTATAAATATCATGTCTTACCTTGTTAGGGGGACACTAATTGCACATTCATAATATTATAGCTATGTTTTAATTTGAATATCCCCCCCCCATAATTCTGCAATGGGCAGATAAAAGGAAATTGTAACTTACTAATATGCTTCTGTAGTTGCTACTTCTTACTTTTCTGGATGATCCAAGGAAAGAAATCATACAGTAATTTTATGATTGTGTGTAAAATTTGGAACTTGTTAACTTTAATTGACTAACGTGTACTACAATATCATTACCATAAAACAGACTACTTACATATTCATATCTGTTTGTGGACATGATACTTCTGTACCCAGAAATGATGTGCATTAACTTCTGATAAGAGCAGCCACAATACCTGTGTCTCTACTTTTGAGAAAAACTGATTCTTAATCAATTACAATTAGTCAGCTCCATTAGTAAAATTATAATGCTTCCTACTTTGAGAAACTGTAGTACTGCTATGAAGTTCTGTTTTGATTTTTTTTAATATGTTGCTTGATATATGACAATCTCCTTGGTTCAAAATTTATAAGTATAAGCACATGGAAATTAGAAATGTGCCACCAGAATGTATCAGCTACTTGGATCTAATATTTTGCATGTTATGATTTATGAATAAAAAATACTGGTTGTAAAATTGTATCTGAATTTCCCCCCAGTTTTTTCTATCATGCATTCATAGGCTGGAATCCAAAGAACTTCTGTATACAGAAGGTATCTTTCTAATTTGTATAAACAGATTGTTAGAATTTTTTTTTAATAAGTTCTGTTTGGCATATAAAATACAATTAAGCATACTGTAGGATGTGTCTAACTTGGAATGGGATTGAAAAGTAAAATTCTAGGTAGGATATGACGTAAAATGGAATGCATGTAATATAGTATTCTGTCTGATAACATCTTGAACAATAATAATACATTATTAAAGTGCTAGTGAAACTAGCATTTTGTATGAGTATTGAAGTTTTCCTAATACCCTTGTTATTATGTTAAATTCACACTCATTTCAGGTTCCATAAATCTTATTGACAGACTGCAACAGTCTTATACATCAGAATGAAAAGAGTTCTGATGTGAAGTGTTATTTCCTTCAAATACCTTCTAAATTTAACCGTGTAGCTTATAAAAAGTTAAAGGTAAGAATAGTCAGAAATTGCAGTTTACATAGCACATATTCTGTTTCATCACACAATATAATACCTAAAATATATCTCTGCATGTTTCAATATAACCAAAGTGTATTAATGAGCAATATTTAACATGACTAAAAAGGGAGGTTGCCTCAAAAATGGGCTAACAGTAAAACTATAATCATTAACTTGTTTTATAGTTGATATCAAAAATAACTGGCACATTTTCTTCTTGTAGAGAGAATATATATGTTTCCCTACAAAGCCAGTTTTTAGTCTCTCTCTGTTTGCTGCTGGCCAAAACTATTGACACCCTTGTTTTAGTAATTACAAGAATTTGTTAAATCACACATCAAAGTGTCTATTGTTTGAATTGTCATGGAGAATGGGATTTACTTTTGTCAGTTTCAATTACTTCATGGCAAATTGGGATTCTTGGGAAAAAGTCAGGAGTAGCAATACTTTTAGCTGCATCTGTGATTTCTCAGAGTTGCATGAATCATTTCATATGATGAATATTATATAGATTTACTAAAACAATATAATGTTGAGATGTTAAGGATTTTCTTAGCATGGCTATTTCCAATTGAAAAAATAATATTGAAGAGAGACGTGGTAGCGCAGTAGTTAGAGCATGGGTGTCAAACTCAAGGCCTGGGGGCCAGATCTAGCCAGTGGAGTGTTTAGATGTGGCCTGTGGGGCCGCCCTGGAAACAGTAAAGAACTAGCTTGCGGTGCCTCTGCCAGCAAAAATAGAGCATGAGAGAAGTTCGCGCAGGTCCTCCCAAGCTTCGTTTTCACTGGCAGAAGGTTGCAGGAAGGCGTTACAGCTGAAAACAGAGCTCAGGAACCCGTTTTCTCTGACAGAGCGCTTGGGCCACCACAGGCTTCCCCGAAACAAGTGACGTTGGGCTGGCCATGCCCACCCTGACCATGTCCACTTTTCCCCTCCCCTCAAAGTCAAACACAATCCTGATGCGGCCCTCAATGAAATCGAGTTTGACACCCATGGGTTAGAGTGCAGTACTGCAGGCTACTTCTGCTGACTGCCGGCTGACTGCAATTTGCCAGTTCAAATCTCACCAGTCTCAAGGTTGACTCAGCCTTCCATCCTTCCGAGGTGGGTACAATTAGGACCCAGATTGTTGGGGGCAATATACTGACTATGTAAACTACTTAGGGCTATAAAGCACTGAAGCGGTCTAGCTGTTATTGCTATATATATAATGTTCTCTAAATATAACTTCATAATTAAATTGTTACTCATCCTGTCTCTATGCCTTGGCTAAAATTAAAACGTCTCAAAAACTGGAAAATTAAAATAAACAGACTTATTCAACAAATTCTAGACAAACCCATCACCACAAAAAACCAAAAATCCAGGTATATAAATTGTGGAATATATCCTTAATGAATGGTGATTTCCCCACTCCCACATCTCTGCAGAATGATAATGGAGTGATTAAAGCCTTTGTACAAACTTCTTTGTTCATTCCAGCTGACTTCAGTAATTCTTATGTTTATGACTTGTCTTTGCCTTGCATTTCTTTCAGTGAAGAACTTCTTCTGTCATGGGGATTTTAGTTTCTTGACTCCTTTTTTACATGGGGAGTAGGTTTTCATCTTGCATAATTTTTTACAATACTGTATGGGGTTAAGAGAAAGGCAAAGCTGGTGGCATCAAAGCTTCATTTTCTTTAGTTACGTTTCTACATTATCAGCTGTATCTTTCTCCTCCTTAGACTTGCAGATAATTATTGGGGAGAAGGGAGAATTAATTTACAGGTAGGAGAATTAGTATTGTCTATTTATGTTATGTGCAAATTGCGTATTGTCTTCTTTTAAATATGTGCAATTGCTTTTAAAACAATGATTTTTAAACTATGTCAAGTTTCCTTTGTTTATGCTCGATTTTATTTTGTTCAAATTCTCTTTTAAATATCTTCATGTTCTTCTTCACTGCTTGATGAGTCTTCTCCAAACAAATCTTTTCCTTTTGAATTTTCAGCTGTGTTTATGCTCATCATTTTCAAAGTGGTAAGAGTAGAACTGTTGCTCAAGCCTAAAAGAACTGTCTTTTTGTCACAGGCAACAGTCATGCAAGAGATTTTGCTATCAAATGTAAAGATGGATATAACTGTGCCACTCTCCAAATCCCAGAAACTGACCTCACCTAAAGTGGGAGAGAGAAATGCATGTTACTACATTTAGTTTGGCTAGGAAACTTCCTGCATTTTAATAACAACTAATCCATAGCAGTAAGATTGAAAAAAACATTTGGCATAATTTATTGATGATAAATAGAATATAAAATTTCAAAATTAATAACAGAATAAGACATCTTTGGTTATTTTTCGATACTGCTATAGTTACGTCTGCCACTTTTATTCTTCAGAAGTTTCCTGGTTAGTAGGTAAGTTCAGATTTGTGACTAATTTATGCATAGGCACATAGGTATCAAAAAGTTTTTTTTTTAATCTGTTTTTATATTTCATTCGCTAACATTTTTACTGAAGCTTGTGCTTCTTTGTTATGCAAATATAATGTTATGCAAAGTTCTTGTGGAATCTGTTGGGCTTGGATTAAATTTTGCAAAACAATAGCACCGTATAGCCAAAATTAATGGTTATTAAATTGTGTAATGACTGAATTGCAGAGAATAATTCAGAACACATGGGAAGGCGTATGTCACACAATTTGCAGTTACCTTTCCTAGGCTTACACAGCTTTAATTTTTTTCAGGAAAAAATCCATTGAATTAAAGAGTTGCTGACACATGCAGCACCATCTATACTGAATCATCTTTTCTTTCTTTAACCACTGTAGACATAGTGCTAAACAGTATTTTATTGATTAGAATTTATTAATAAACCACAGTTGGCTGTATTTTAACAGCAAGCTGAGGCATAAAGCCTGTCCTATTAATGACGTTAATCTAGCACAAAATTTTAGGAGAAAAAAAACACACCCATGATTGAGGATAGAGGCATACAACTTGCAGTCTAGGAGTTGCATGCATCTCTATTTGTGGTGCTAGGATTTTCAGCATTGAATGAATAAAATGCTTTCCAATCTTTAGAGATATAAGGCATTAATTTCACTCTTTGAATCCACCAAGTCCCGCCAAAAATCAGCCTGATTTTTCCTGTTTGTATAATATATAATGCATTCATTATATATTCCAGTTATAGGTAGACCAGGAAATAATAGTGTGTATTCTAAATACGTGTAAAAAGCTACTGAATAGGACAAACAGAAATTTCTTCTGTACGTTTAGGATCAGAATAACAATAGCATATTAAGTTTGGTGTTTTCACTAGAATTAGTTATAAGTAACTTGTTACAATATTAAAAATCAAAAGAACATATGTCTTGGAATGCATTTTTTTGACCTACAAAAGAAATTACGAACAAACCTGCAAGTAGAATTGCTTTGGTTCCATCTAATATGTGCAATTTGCTATTCACAGTCAGATCAAGGCCTTCATAACCTTGCATTAATTTGTGTTTATGCTTAAATGGATCCCAAATTTTAATTCTATAAACCACAAGAAAAAATGTATCAGTTTGGACATTATTTAGAATTGCTAATATTATAGATATAATTAACAAACTTGGCATTTCATTCAACCTTACCTACTATTTTGTAAACAGGAAATCAGAAAATAGCATATTGCAATCTGAGAAACAACTTGTTTAATAATTATTTTGTATATAGCATCATATTTTGTTAGATATTGACCCATCCTTTCATCTTCCAAGGTCGGTAAAAAGAGGATCCAGATTGTTGGGTGCCAAATGCTAACTCTGGAAACCACTTAGAGTGTGGTAAAGCACTATGAAGCGGTATATAAATCTAAGTGCTTTTGCTATAATTAACTTTGTCAAAACTTCGAATCACTCTACTGTGTGAACTGATTTATACTGGACTATTTAAATAACTTCTGGTTTTAGTAAAAGCAGTACATGTTAATTATATAGTTGCATCCACTTTGCACATTTACATAAAAATATCTAATGCCTGTTATATTATTTTTGGTGGTATGCTAAGTTTAATAATTAATAGCTTGTAACATCAACTTCTTTACATTAGTGGGGAGGGAAGTTGCATTTGGAATATATAACCTCTCAAAGCTACCTCAAGTTGTTTCTGATTATTATGAATAAATGCCTATGTATTTAAATGCAAGAATATCTCACTAGATATTATTAACTTATTACTACAAAGCTTAAAGCTGTGGTATTCACAGACTGTAGCCAGGCATCTTCAAAATGGGTTCAAGGAATAGTTGCATTTATCTTTTCAATCTTTGGGTTCAAGGAATAGTTGCATTTATCTTTTCAATCTTTGGCATTTTCTGTATGTAATAAAAATATCCAACTTTCTCTTGAATTGTTATAAAATATTGTATAATATTAATATTCCACATAAATGTCTACAGCTATAGGTAGTTCTTGACTTACAACTATTCATTTAGTGATTTAGTGAACATTGCAACACTGAAAAAAGTGACTCATGACATTTCACACTTTAAATTGTTGCAGCATCCCCATGGTGTCATGATCAAAATTCAGATGCTTGGCAACTGGTTCATATTTATGACAGTTGCAGTGTCTTGAGAGCATGCGATCCTCTTTTACAACCTTCTGACAAGTAAAGTTGATGGGAAAGTCAGATTCATTTAACAGTTGTATTGCTAATAACAACTATTGCAACAAAGATTGTAAAATAGGGCAAAACTCAACAACTGTCTCGGCAACAGAAATTTTGGGCTCAGTTGTCCTAAGCTGAAGACTACCTATATATATGTACAGATAGTTTTTGACTTCCAACAGTTCATTTAGTGACCATTTGAAGTTACAGTGGCACTGAAAAAAGTGACTTATGACCATTTTTCACCTACATGAGCATTGTAGCATCCCCATGGTCATGTGATTTACATTCAGAAGCTTGACAACTGATTCATATTTATGATGGTTGTATCCTGGAGTCATATGATCCCTTTTTGTGACCTTTAGGCACTGCAATTCACTTCATGAATGTGGCAAGGAAAGTTGTAAAATGGGACAAAATTCACTTAACCAATTTCTCATTTAACAATATACTGTAAATTGTGTGCCGGTAAGTTGAGGACTACCTGTATTCTCATGTTGTTTCAGTATCTCTGTGGAATGCAACCAAGCAATTTATTGGACACACTACAATTTTTTCTAGTAATAACTATACATTTTAGTATTTACTTACAGGTTATCCACCATCACTCCAAAAATGATCCTACTGCCATCTGCAGTAATGGCTGTACAGCAGACATTAGGTTCATTTTTTAATCTTTTTCTAACCTATATTTTTATAACGGAGAAAAATAAATTGAGTAAATTGTTTATGGGTAACTTTACATACAAGCATATAGATATGTAGGTTTGCAGGTATATAACTGCAGGTAATGTTTTCCTGTTCATCCTTATTCTTCCAGAACTTGGCTGTATTGTGGAAAGGCAAGGAATGAAGGAATAATGGCTGAAGTAAAGTCCCCAAATGTCAAGAGCCACACTTCAAAACTGGGCAGGGCCAGGACCCTCTTGGGAAGGAGATTTGAGATTTTTAAGGAATAAAAGATATCTGTCATCTGCAACGTTAAGACCATGCTACCTATTTTACCCCTCCCATGTGCCTCAAAATCCAAAATAAAGACTTGAAATATTTAGCTCCTGTTCTTGAACATATAAAAAAGATGTTTTTGGACATTTTTGCACCTCTATACTAAAAAGATGTATTGTAGAAGATCTGGGTAATTTGGATTATAGAACTAATAGTTTGATGATAGAATAACCCAATTCAAACATTCCAAAATTAGGAATCATTTTAAACTAACTAATGGAAATATGAAAGGGAGTGATAAGATAAACCATGTTTGTTCAGACATTATTTGCAGAGATCTTAGGTTGTTTATCATATTTTGATTTAGAAACCATGATACTACAAAATTTTGTTGTTGCCCAAGCATTGCAGAAATTATACCTTTCCTGTGATTAAATTCCATAGTGTTACATAGCTGATTTTTTCCTCCTCATTGTAATTAGAAAGCACTAGATAATGCCCAGTGTATGTTAAGGTAGCATTATATAAAAAAAGCATTGATTCTTTGCTCTCAAGTGTGTGGCAATAGGACATGGTTTCCAAGTTGAACACTGACAGATGATGTGCATAGTAGGAACACACAGCTATCTGTGAAAAGAGAAAGGCAGTTATTTTAAACACAAATATATTTAGCATCTGGCAAAAGTAAATTAAGCAACATGGTTCCCCTCTGAAAAGTTTTGGCCTTGCTATTATTAGAAGGAAAAGACAAGAAGTAGAGAGCAATTATTTTTCAAGTAATAATGTAATGTTGGATTACTTTGCTTATGAAATAAATTATAGAAGCATTAAATTTCGACAATATACAGTACTATGCAAAAGTATTAGGCAGTTCTGCAAAAATGCTGTAAATTAAGAATTCTTTTAGAAATAGAGGTGTTAATAGTTTTTTTTTTTTATCAGTTAGCAAAATGGAAAGTAAATGAACAGAAGAGAACTCCAAATCAAACGAATATTTGGTGTGATCATCCTTTGCCTACAAACAGCATAAATTGTTCTAGGTACATTTGCACACGGTTTTTGAAGAAACTTCGCAAGGTTTCAAGACTGTTCTAAATATCTATGGAGAACTAACCACAGATCTTCTGTGGATGTAGGCTGCCTCAAATCCTTCTCTCTTCATGCAATCCAAAACAGACTCAGTGTTGAGGTCAGGGATCTGTGAGGGCCAAACCATCACTTCTTTATGTTGAAGATAGTTCTTAATGACATTGGCTGTATGTTTGGGGATGTTCTGCTGCAGAACAAAATTCAGGCCAAACTCACGCATCTTTGATGGTATGGCATGATGGATAGGTATTTGCTTGAATTTCTCAGGAGTGAGGACCCTATTGATTCTGACCAAATCTCCAACTCCATTTGCAGAAATGCAGCCCCAGATGCAAGGAAGCACCACCATGCTTCACTGTTGCCAGAAGACACTCATTATTGTACCGTTCTCCAGCACTTTGGCAAACAAACTGCTTCTTGCTATAGCCAGATATTTCAAATGTTGACTCAAGTCCAGATCACTGCCATTTATCTGCACCCCAAGTCCTGAGGCTAAGTTGAGTACTTAGCCTTGTTTCCACATCAGAGGTATGGCATTTTGACTGTAATTCTTCTATGAAGACCACTTCTAGCCAGACTTCTCCGAACAGTAGAGGGGCATACCTGGGTATCTAGTTTCTGCCAGTTCTGTGCTGATGTGATGACACTGCTGGACATCTTCAGATGTTGAAGGGAGATAAGCATGGTGTATCTTTTCATCTGCTACATTAAGTTTTCTTGGCCGACCACTGTGTCTACAGTCCTTAATGTTGCCCATTTCCTTGTGCTTCAAAAGAGCCTAAAACTCCTGTCTACTTTGAAAATTTTGCCTGGGAGATGCAGTATAACTGCCTTTTGTCTATTTGTGCTCATGGTGTATGATCTGTGATATGAAACTCTCGTCTATAACCTCACTGAGTAGCAGAGTTTGGCTATTCCTCACCCAGTTTTGAGCCTCCTACACAGCTGTTTCTGTTTCAGTCAATGACTGTTTCACCCTACGGATGAAATTGATAATCATTAGCACCTGCTCGGTATAATTGGTTAATTGTATACCTAACTCTAATTCTACAGAATCCCTGACTTTCTGCAAGTGTAAGAACTGATGCTGTTTTAAAGGCGAAGAGTGGTCAAACCAAATATTGATTTGACTTGGATTTCTCTTATTTCATTTACTTTCCATTTTGTTAATTGATGAAAATAAACTGTTAACACTTATTTCTAAAAGCATTCTTACTTTACAGTATTTTCGCACCATTGCCTAACACTTTTGCACAGTACTCTATTCACACAGAATTCCTTTATATAAGAACAGGACTTATATGAAAATACATTTTATTTACTTTTTTATATTTAGTACATTTATATAGCTACGACAATGAGTGGGATATTATATCGTTCCATTTTAAAACAAACTAAATTAAACTCCAAAGAATTACTGCATATGGCCTATGTTGGGCTGTACAGAAAAGTATCCACAAGTTGCAATTGGTGCAAAATGTAGCAGTTAAGACTGTTGTACTAAAGGATCTTTGAATACTAAGTATACAGGTAGCCCATATTGAGCAACTGCCTTATTTGCGGTAATTGGGACTGGAATTTTCATCATTAAGCGATGCAGCCATAAAGTAAGATGTTACATGACCATCGCATAGCAACAGCAATCCCAGTAGTCCCCATTGCCATCAAACGTGAACTTCACATGCTCATGATGTATGAAGAAGCAAGAATCCAGAAGCACTTGCTTATGCCCTTGAAACAATCATAGGCAAGCAGGCCAGTGGTCAAGCTAAGGCGGGCAAATTGGGACTATGGAGTACAAGCAGGCAGGAGCCATGGGTGGGTACTAGGAATAACAGGTAGGCGCATTCTTTTGTGTACAGGCAAGTGGCCAAATGCTCTGAAATATGACATTCTCATGGCTCATGGGTGCTCCTCAGTAGAAAATGTGCAGTGTTAGGGGACTTGCAACCTCCTGGCGACTATCCCATTGACTTTGCTTATGGGAAGCCAGCAAGGAAGCTTACAAATGTCAATCGTGTGACTGCAAGATGTTGCAACTGTCATAATTTCATGCTGGTTGCCAAACAGCCAAATAATGATTATGCGACCATGACTAGGAATGCTGCAATGGCCAAAACTTTGAAGACTGGACATACTTCCCCTGTTTAGCACCACTGTAACTTCAAATGGTCATTGGACCAATGATTGTAACCCAAGAACCTGTATTCTAAAAATACATTTGGATCCCACTTTACTTACATTTAGAAAATGTGCAATGGTTCATTTTTTGTTCTGTTAATAATTTTATATTTTTAATTCTTATGTTTCAATGTTACTTGCCTTGCTTGCTTGTTTAAGCATAAAGGCAAAGTAGAAATTTAAAAAATAAATATAAATGGCACCTTGGTATGATGTGCAAGACACCATGCTGTCATCTGTGCCACACATAACAGGAAGATAACCAGCATCGAAAAGCCTGCATTATTTAACTTTTGAAAAGTTACAATGTCAAATGAGTTGTATCTTAACATATTTATAGAACAAAAGAATATATGTAGGATGTTAAGCATGTTCACATTTAAATAAGGATGTATAAATACGTATAAATGGTGATTTGGTAAGTACATCTCACCTTCTCATCTCCACTCAGGAGGAATTGATCAATAGTATTGTTCTTCTCTTTAGCTAGTTTTTGTAATGTCTCCACCTCCAGTTTTAATGCCTTTTCTTTTTTCCTTTTCTTTCCAGTATTGGTTTCATTTCGCTTTTCCCAAGGATGCCATAATGCTAAGAGAAAGGCATATGTAAAAAAATACCTATGGTATTACACATGAAATATGAGTAATTATTGTGATTTTGAATAGTGGTGTTAAAGGACTATAACAGCTATATCTTGTCTCAGCAGACTCAAACATTAAGCAATCTTGGGCTTTGATTGGTATTTGGAGATTTCTAGGAAAAAGTAAGATTGTAGGTTAGACTGAGGAAATTTTTAAAAAATCTTAAAAGGACAATAGCATGTTATAAATAGCAATAGCACTTAGACTTATATACCATTTCATAATGTTTTTACAGCATTCTCTAAGCAGTTAACGGAGTCAACCTATCACCCCCAACAATCTGGGTCCTCATTTTACTGACCTCAGGCTGAGTCAACCTTGAGCCAGTCAGGATCAAACTCATGGCAATAGAATGCAGAGTTAGCCTGCAATATTGCATCCTAATCACTGCACCATTACTGTGCGAAAGCAATACCCTTCCCCTATAGAAGGAGCAAATACTACAGTTCTCCCTGAAACATAAAGTTGGAAAAAGACCCATCAGTTGAAGCAGTTGCTAGCTGAAAAATGTACAAGCCTTATTTAGAGCTACAGGAAATGCTTGACTGCCATTGTCTCAAATGGGTATGCTATAAAATATTAGAGGAATAAAGAATAGTGAATGCTATTTGTGTCAGTTTCAACTTATTTCACAGCAAATTGGGATTCTTTGGGAAAAAGTGGGGTACTAGTACTTTTGGCCACAGGCTTTTTTAAATTCGTAATTTTTAATTTGGGGTATTTTAATTGCTATTTTATTACTATTATTGTATGTATTCAATGACTGTTACCTCCTCCGTGTATGTGTATGCGTGTATGTGTATGTTTATATGTATATATGTATGTGCTTTTATTGTACGCCGCCCCGAGTCCCTTGTGGAGAGGGAGAGGCTAACAAATTAAATTTATTATTTTTATTATTTATTATATAATAGTTTCAGATTTCTGCAAAGACATGATTGTATCCATTAAATCAAGGCTCCCCAAACCCCGGGCTGCAGACCAACACCAGTCTGCAGTCAGTCAAGAGCCAAGCCCCATCCAGGTGGTGTGCGAAATTATGCCCCCCCCCAGTCCACAGAAAAACCATCAGTCTCTGATGCCCAAAAGAATGGGGGCTACTGTACTAAAACAAAAATTGAATTATAGTTGTGCTTTTTAATAACATAGCTTACAAATTACTCTTAATATGGTTTGGGTGGATAAATATTTAATTATTTAATTTCTATAGCCTCTGGTGGCTTACAATTCTAAAATTGTAAAACAATTAAACAATTAAACATTAAAGCAATAAAACATTCATGAAATAAATACAGCAGCCATGATGATTAATCAACTAGGAAAACCAAGCAATGGGATCTTTTAACACATTCTGAATCACTATAGATGAAGTCTAGGTTTTAGATTTGAAACCATTATCACTTCTCATATGTTTTTTTCCTTCTTATGCATTACCTTGCTGCATTTTTCTAGATGTAATATTAATATTTCATTATTTTTAAATTTTATATAGCTACCCACAACATGAGTAGTAATTCTGGATAGTGTACAATAGCCAGGGAAATGTATTTTTGAAAAGGAATAAAAGGTGAAAAAAGGTAAAACAGACATTTAAAAATAGAAAAATCAGCATTAAAGAGATGATTAAAACTAAAAATGTACAAACCCAAAGCAGAGATAGTGAATATAGATAGTCCTAGACCAGTGGTCGGCAAGCCGCGGCTCGCTAGCCAAACGCGGCTCTTTACACATTTTAATGCGGCTCTTCTGTGCCCGCTCCCCTCCCTCCTCTCGGGCACTTCAAAACAAGCGCCTCTTTCCCTTTTTTCGACCCACAATGATTAGGGAGGATCCTGAAGTCGGGCAGGGACGAGAAGCAAGGAGGGACAAAAAAAACTGGAGGCTAAGGAGCTTCCCCCCGCCCCCTCCCAGCAAAAATCTAACCGGGGAGCCGGGCTGGGAGGGGGCGGGGGGAAGCTCCTTAGCCTCCGTTTCTTTTTCTGCATCCTCGCTTCTCGTCCCCGCCCGACTTCAGGATCCTCCCTAATCAGGAAATCAGGAAAACTAGTACTGACCGTGTCAGTATTGTTTGGAATGGAGCTGAGCACAAGAGAGTCTTTAGAATAGAACAGAGCTGGAAGGGACTTTGGAGGTTTTCTAATTCAGCCGCCTGCTCAAGGAGAACCTATACCAGCTCAATAAATTGTGTATACATTGATGGCATTTTTTAAAAAAAGGCTTAGTCTGTAAAATGTTTCAAAAACTAAAGACAGCATGGCATAAATGAGTGGGATAAATAAATCAGCCCACTTTGTGAAATAAGTGGGAAACAGAATTAACACACAGCCTTGACCTTTTAGTTGTTTGGATGCCTGGAGTTTCTTGCCATGAGCCTTTCTATCCTATTTTAAGAAGAAATTACAATTGGAGTATGGCTGGCTGGGGAATTCTGGGAATTGGAGTCCACACCCCTTAAAGTTGTCAAGGTTGAGAAACAGGCTCACCTTCAGCTTTATGATTTTTAATTTGTGTGTGTGTGTGTGCCATTCCAGTCAGTTTTGATTACTTTATGATTGGGTATATGTGGAAATGGGTGAGTTAATTTGGTGGCCATGGGATTTGGTAACAAAGTTGTGGGAAGGGAACCTTAATCCGGGTGCGCTCAAAAGGCTTTCGAGGAAGTTGCAATCACAAATTGGTTTAGCATTCTTGGACAGTTCAGCATTACAAACGTTAAGTCATTTGGGATCCTTCCATGTTGCACGCTGGTTTTTGTTCACAACGTCCTTCCAAGCGTTGATACGTTTTGAGGTTAATTTGCTACTGCCCGCCCGGCTCCCCGGTTAGATTTTTGCTGGGAGGGGGCGGGGGGGAAGCTCCTTGGCCTCTGTCTCTTTTTCTCCCTTCTCGCTTCTTGGGGCTCCATCAATGGGGGAGCAAGGCCCGCCCAGCGCCAGGCTTTGGGCTAACACAGAGGTCTGCAAAGTTGGCTGTTTTAAGACTGGTAGATTTCAATTCTCAGAATTCTGGGAGTTGAAGTCCACCAGTCTTAAGAGCCAATTTTGCAGATCCCTGGGCTAATATGATTGATGCCCTTGGTGGACTTCAATTCTCAGAATTCTGGGAGTTGAAGTCCACAAGTCTTCAAGCTGTCAGGTTTGAAGACCCTGAATTTTTTTTTCTAAAGGGTTGGGGGTGCGAGGGTCTTGCAACTTGACAGCTTTAAGACTTGCATGCTTCAATGCCAGAGTTCCTGAGCCAACATGACTGGAGGAGGAATTCTGGGAGTTGAACTCCACAAGTCTTAAAGCTGTCAGGTTTGAAGACCCCTTGGGGTTTTTTTCCTAAAGGGTTAGGGATGCAAGGATCTTGTAACTTGACAGCTTTAAAACCTGCGTGCTTCAAATGCCAGAGTTTATTGAAACTAAAAACAGTGTACCATCCTATGTATTTTCGGTTTTAAAAATGTGGCTCTCAAAATAAATTTCAATCGTGGTTTTGGCGAGATTTGGCTCAGTTGAAAAAAAAGGTTGCCCACCACTGTCCTAGACTTATACTTGGTCACTTAGCAACCATTCAGAAGTACAATGGACTTCCCAAAATGTAATTACAACCCAATACTAAATTTCTGATGGTTAACCCACCGATGGTCACATGATCGCATTTCAGCCATTCAGAAAATGACCTGCATTTATGGCTATTTGCATTGTCCCAAAGTCATTTGATCGATTTATGCCATTTTTGTCAAAAACTGGCATTTTTGACATGCTCCTTCACACCCCTTTCCTAGAGAAACTAGTTCCCCAAAACCATAAATCTGGGGAATTCCATTGCCAACGCAGAAATAGAGTCACGTAGCTCAGGTAGAGTAGTTGCTATACAGCAAGGAGGCTGGTATTTTAGCATTAGAATAGAATAATAAAAACAGAACAGAACAACAGGATAGGATAGGATAGGATAGGATAGGATAGGATAGGATAGGATAGGATATTGGCTAAATGTGATTGGGCAAACAAGAAATTGGTCTCCAGTGCATTTAATTTTTTTTAACCTATTCTGCATTTTAACTGTATATGTAAATGATTGTCAAATGGATCACGCAGGCCAAGAACAAGCTGATGTTGTGGAAAGTTTCTGTATGTCTTCAAAATATAAGTTATTTTAAATATATTAAATATGTATTAAACATTAAGAACTTCTATAAAGCATGTCTACACAACATGTAGCCTGCCAAGCAATGTTGAGTGGCATATCAGCAGTTTTAAAAAAGTGATAAATTCACCAGTGTCCCAAAAGATGCACTGCCAAGCATCTCAAAACCTCAGTGTCACCCCTAGGTCCAGTACTCACTCACCCTCCTGTAAAGTGTTAAAGATAAAGCATTGAATTTGGATCAGAAACACAACGTTCAAATCGCCAGCTGAATTATAGAGTTTAGCAAGTCATTCTGTTTCAACAAAACTGAAACAGTTATTATTATTCAGAGGATAAAATGGAACAATGGTGCACTCTTTCAAACAGAATCCAGGCCACAATGCAAAGGCAAAAATAATAAACCTGACATCGTGGGTTCTCTGTGGTTTCTCCAATTTACCAAGGAATGGTTTTATGTTTCAATTGTTACTGATTACTGCATAGAATTAGCTTTAAGTAGAATTAAATATTTGAAACCTGTCTTTTCTTTATACAAAACTCCTTTAGGTCTCTTCATGTTTTCTTTGGATGAGGAATGGGTAGTGGGTTGAATAGATTGCAAGGCAAAATTTTCCTTGTATTCTGGTCTTAATCGATCCATAATAAGTCCTGTCTCCAAGTTCCAAGTAACAAAATGGTCTCTGAAAATACAATAGGAATCAGATAAAGCAACCAAAATGTACTATTTTTATTAGAAATTCTATTAACATACAGTAAACATTTAATTTGCAATAAGTATAGGAGATAAATTTAATCTAAAATGTATGTTGAAAAGTAAAAAAAAATGCCCGGTTTTACAAATTTCTGCTAAATCTATCGGCTAAAATTAATCCAAATGTTATCACAAGAATTTCCACTTCATGTTTAATTTTTTATTTTCAGTCTCAAAACAGAGTTGAGCTTTCTGATTTTGCAATGTTATACTGACTCCGCTGGTTTTACAATTCACAAAAAGGTACAATTTTCTAAAAAGATTAATTGATTGAGGTTTGAACTTTAAAACTATTCTAAACTGGTGATAGTGATAGATGGTGTAAATAATGCAATTTCTTTCCATGTTAAACCGTTTCTGTCCAGATCATAAGCACAATTGCAATTTCACTTAGTGACTGCTTTGCTGAGTGCATAGATCCTCAAACTACGGCCCGTGGGCCAGATACAGCCTGCCAATGCAAAGCATCCTGCCTGCGAAGTGGTGGGATTCAGCCCCGTACCCTGGCCCTCACCTTTGGCCTAATCTTCCAGTGAGCATCCACTCCAGCTGCACTTCTGGTTAGTTATTTCACCCGTTGAGCTGCACTTCTGATCACACCACTGCTGCTGAAGGTAAGGCTGAAGAGTGCAGGGGAGGGACAGCTGACTGAGGGATGATCTCGCCAGTGCAGCCAGGACAGGTGGGTGAGTAGGGGAGGGGCTGCTGCTGGTTTGAAAAGCAGCTCTGCTGTCAGCTTGTAAAGTAGTGCTTTAAAAGTCTTTTAAAATGCTTTAAAAACAGCCTTTCATGATGTTTTTCACAGCCATGTGATCCTGGGCCAGTGGGTGGGTAGGGGAGGGGCAAGTATAGCAAGGACAAAGGCAAAATGGACTGCTAAATTGGCCATGCCCACCCAGTCATATGACCACCTAGCCAGTCTTCCCCCACCCCCACAGTCTGAGGGACCGGGAATCGGCCCCCCGTTTAAAAAGTTTGAGGACCCCTGGCTTAATGACTCAGATGCTTGTCCCAGTTGGGATCACTAAATAAGGACTACCCGTAATACAAATATGAGATTTTTCAACAGTTGCAATAGTTCAATAGTTACCTGTTCTCAGAAAGACCGAGTAGAACGCCTCCTTCTAGCATCTTGTATTCGTTATTTGGGCAAGGAATTATGTAAATCCCACTCTGCTTCTTTATGTACTTCTTTTTCAGGAGATCATAAACTAACAGCGTCTGGAATTGCATAAAATATTATTTCTGCTTGGTAGAGAAAGACCTGCCAAGTTGTAATACATGCACATCTAGGAACCCTAAATGTTCCTGGTTTTCTCATACTAGGTGGTCTTAGGCCCCTCCCTGACAATCCCTCCTGCCACACACATAATAACAATTAGACAATCCCTAATTCCACATATACATTTTAGTGTACTTCTATCCACTATTTCCCCCTATAAAATAACTTTCTGGCACTCAATTATTCAGGAATAGATGAACTGATGGTTACCCATATTTTCTAGATTTAACTGACAAATTTAGACTTAAATCCATTAATTCCTTCAAAGATATTTAAAGCCTTTAATACTTTTATTTCTCAACAGTTTGGATAAGGTTCTCATTTTCTTATCAGACTCAGCTTTTTCTCAATAAATTCACCATTCATGAAATTGGCTGAAAAGCAAAGAGTCGGTATTTGTATAGAAAGAAATGTGTTCCGTACCTGGAAAATTGATCTTGGAGGATCTGCAAATGATGCTATTCCCTTGCCTGTAAGTATATAAAGTTTCATGTCTCTCGCCAGTACAATGTCTGTGTTCTCTACCAGCCCTCTTTCCACCCGCACAGCATTATGTTTACACTTGGATTTTACAATATTCCATACTGCTATGACCCCCGGACTTATGTTTCGGCACACAGCATACCTTTGGAAAGATAGATATAAATGATCTTGTTATTGCTATATTGCAAACATGTCAAAACATTGTTATTTCTCTGTTGTTGAAAAAATGGCAAGAAAAAAGTTGTTTGTAATTTGCCATATATTTGCTTTGTGAAACACTATTCCTTACCATTATATTTTACTGCAGTAAAAAAAAGACACATGATTTTATGTGGAAATAGGAAGGTTGGTTGTTTTGAGCTATGGAATTAGGATTAAGAATTGCAGAATGTACAACTGAGCGATCGGCTGTATGCCCACCTGCTTCCTTTATCATGTGCTGCACACTGCATTTATGTCCAAACTTTCCTCCAAGAGCTCAAGAGCTTAAATGGGTATTTGCCTTCATTTTGGCCCCACAACTAAAGATCTGTGTGATGGTGGATGGCAATGAATTCAAAACAACACTCATATGATGAAAAGCAAATTGAGCAAAAAAACCCCAAAATTCTCTAACATCCAACGTATCTTTGTTACTGAAATCAAGATGATGTAGATTAAAGTTACATTATTTGAGAAAAACTGATGTTCTGTTATGGCAAACCGAATGTTAAAATGAAAATATATTTCCATATGTGCGTTGTTGTTACTTCAATACGGTAAACTCTACGGTGCATGTTCTACAAAAAGAATGATATGGCAGAAGGTTAATTGGGTTCAGATTTATTCTATTTTTTGAGACAACTGCCAGGAATGTAATCAGAAGTATGAGCATCTAATCCTGAAATGCAATGCCTCGCCTGTAATGCCATGCTTATCTTCAATTCTGATATGCAAAGGCATTTTGTCAAATGCTTCCAATGTTTTTAATTCTGTACATATCTATTTCACAGGTTCCCATTAAGAGCCTTGAGCTGTTATTCCAGGCTTGTTTAGCACCGCATAAAATAAAATTACCATAATTAAATATAATAGTCCTCCAGTATTAGGAGTTACGTTGAAGTAAGTTGGATGACCTATAAATTTTATTTATTTATAAATAAATAAATAAATACATAAATACATAAATAAATAGAGCAATGAATATAAATGCATAAACATTGAATAAATGAGGCAATTAGTATAAATACATAAATATTGTGGAAGTCCCATTTCTAATGTTTTTCTCAGTCCTACAGCAACTTTTGTAGCCTTTGACTTTTTTCACAATCTTGCTTTTCTTATAAATACAAGCAAAATGAAAATGTTACGTTGGGAGTAGTATGTTTCAATCTTCTGTCTTGCCTTTAGAATTGGTTAAAATATATTCCAGGTCTCAAAAGTGGTACACTTAATTTATTTCTAACATAAACGTTCCTCCTATTCTGCCTATTTTGGTTACCTGGGATAGTTTTTCATTGTCACAATATCCTGAATACCATTTGTTTTCTTTGTGTTGCTTGCAGTGACAGTCAAAGACTGGTCATTGATCTTGGAAGCCAAGTTCCAGGATCGAAGGTAATTATCTCCATCACAGAATGCTAAACAATATCGAAGGTCAGAGCATATACCTACAGATACATGAATTATGATAATTAGAAAAGATCATTTTGGCCATTGTTCAATAAATCTTAACATTCATTAATGTTTGTGTGATCATTTAAAAATATCAGTTAGAGCTGGTCTAGGAAACACATTTGTGAAAATATCATTAAAAAGGCTAAGAATTGGCATTTAGAATAATTTTGTCCCAAACCATAAACTTGAGTCTAGCAAGGCCTGGAGGGGCAGTGCTTTGGCTAATAGAAGTGCTCTTACCCTTTTAATTTTCAGTATTTCTATATAAATGTGATCTAAAATGTGATCTATTCTGCATAAGTCCTAAACTAAGTAAACACTTATTTATTTATTGAGGAAAATGATTCAAAACTCTCTCTGTGTGTGTGTGTTTATATATAAAATTCATAGTGTGGCAATGATTGGACAAAATTTAGATTGTTGGCTATTCTTGCATGCACAGTGTAGGCACACAGACATTTTTAAGAATTCTGCTGAAGTTTTTTTAAAATACAAGGCTATTAAAAGAATGGATATATTTGGAAGAAAAAGATATTAGTAGCATAGTAAGAAAAAAAAGTGAACTGTATAAAACAATACAAATAAAGGAAATGCCAAATTTCATCTTTCACTTGGGCAATATATTCTCTAGCTATGGAACTAACTAGATTATTTGTAATCTATTACTAAATCTTTCAGTTACATTGGTAACTGCATGGTGGAACATAGTAGACAAAACTGAAAAAGTGGAGAGGATAATAATGAAGACAAGACAATGGTTTTTTTTTTATTTGTATAAAGTAATGCTGCCCATATTCCCACTGACTATGCTTTTGTTACATTTTAATGATATTTTCACTTTTTAAACTCTCCTAACCACCTTTAAGATACTATCCATTAAAAATGGCATCTGATGAGATGGAGGGTAGGGCTTATCTTAGCATTTTACAAACCTTGGCATAAAGATGTCCTGATAAACATTTTAAAGAAGATTTCCTCATGAATGCCATTGCATTATATTTATTTATTTATTTTATTTTATTAATTAGATTTCTAGACCGGCCCCTCTCCCCGGAGGGACTCGGGGCGGTGTAAATTTAAAAAACCCATCCAAACAATAATATACATAATTAAAATTAAATTAAATAACCCCTGTACAATTTATAAAATTAAAACTAGCCCATAAAACCAATCATAAAATTTAAAAACCAAAACTGAGGTGGGAAGGCTGGAATTAGGCCAGGCTGGCTAGCTGGAACAGGTGGGTTTTGAGTTTCTGACGGAAGGAGCGGAGGTCAGTAGTCATTCGAATGTCAGGGGGAAGGTCATTCCAGAGGGTCGGGCCCATCACAGAGAAGGCTCTTCCCCTAGGCATTGCCCGCTGGCACAACCTAGTGGACGGCACCCGGATGGCACCCGGAGGAGTCCCTCTCTGTGTGAGCGGATAGACCGAAGGGATGTATGGGGCATTGGTGAAGCAACCTAGATTTGCTTATAATTATTCTAATAGGGGTTTTGATCTTCTGTTAATAGACGTTTTGCCATATGAACCATCTGCTGTGACTCATTGAATATTGAATATTTAATTTCAGGACCAGTGGTGGGTTCCTACCGGTTCGGACTGGTTCAGCTGAACCGTTAGTGGTTTGGCAGCCTGGGTCGCTGGAACCGGCAGTGACCAGGCCTGCCACGCACTTGAACCAGTTTTTTGGGTGGCGCCATAGGCGCAGCCATCTTGTTTTTTGCTTCTCTGCATGCGCAGAACATTTTTTATTGCACTGTGCCTGCGTACACAGAGCGCATCAAGCATGCAAAGCATGCATAAAGCACGTGTGCATGGTGTGCCCACAAGCAAACCAGCAATAGTGACTGCTGGAACCCACCCCTGGTCAGGACCTTTGGTCAGACTAACTCCTACTGGCTTCTTGAGGCTGCTATGGATTTTCCCTCTACCCTTCAAGTATTGGGCACTCTCTCCTTAAACATGTAGGGTTAATGCTCTTTTCAAAGAGCACTAGCTCTTTTATTAAACATGTGTTGTATTTTTTGAAGGAGTGCTAGACTTGGATTTAAAACTAGCACTAGCAGTCTCTGGAGAAAGCCAGTTCTGGTTCTCTTGAGGTCTATTTAAATTCTGAAAAATGATTTTGTCAGCTGTGAGCATTATAGGTGCTTTATTCCTTATGTTCATAATGGCTTTAGGCTGGCCATACTTTTTTTTACTGATTTGTAGATTTTTTTTGGGTAGCTCTCCACCCATGCTAGTCAATTTGTGAAAACAAATGCAGGATTGAATGGAAAGGAGCAGGCATCCTTATATTTTGATATTCTTGTTTACTTACTGAATGGGAAAGCCTCTTACTTCTGGGTTATTATTATACACTTTTTCTACAAATATGTTTGAAATTCAAAGAAAAAATACTTACCACCAACAAGGACTGAAGGAAATTTAGCCAAGTGTTTATGATCTTCAGTCTCCAAGTTCCATGATACAATCTCAGTAGTACCAGTATTTGGAATAGGACTAAATGCCACAAGATGAGATCCCAAATGATTTACAGCAAAAGTGTGAATATAATCATTGCAGCATCCCTTCAGACTATGAGCATAAGCAAAAGTATGGACATTGTATAGCTCTATAAGAACAATTTCTTGCTTTCGTATGAAAGGGCACCTATAACAAGATAAGTAGTCTTAGATGAGATGTACTAATAGATACTCCTGAATATGTCTAAAAAGAGTTATAGAATAAAATAGTACTACATCTAAACAAAGAAAAATATAAGTACCTAGCTTTATTATGAAAAATATACAAATGTGTTTAAAACTAATTCCATTACATAAAATCTGAATCTGGTATAGTTCTGGCCTTATGTAATGGCTGAATCTACAAATTGTGATTGGGCACAGTTTGTTTAGTCTTGGTTTATTAAATAGCCATCATTAACTCTATTCACAAAACATATGTCAAAACCAAACAAATATTATTTCTTAATCCAATGTGTGATTCTATTCCAAGTTTAGATTTAGGCAAACAGCTATTGGCTTCAAATGCCCCGTATGTCAAATAGATGTCCCCCTTAATTTGTTTTTATCTTGTTCCTAGCCCATGAATGAGGTAGCCTTATATTGTCTTAACTCAGTGGTTCTCAACCTGTGGGTCGGGACCCCTTTGAGGGTCGAATGACCCTTTCACAGGGGTCGCCTAAGACCATCGGAAAACACATCTTTTCGATGGTCTTAGGAACTGAGACCCCAATTTTATGGTTGGGGGTCATCACAACATGAGGAACTGTATTAAAGGGTCGCGGCATTGGGAAGGTTGAGAACCACTGTCTTAACTGAACCAATGATAAAGAGTATTTTTATTATTCGGATAGTGTTCAATGGCGCCACAAAGTGTATAAATTTTGTTAGGCTTTGTCACCTAGGAGGAAGGCTAGGGGGCTTCAGTGCCCTGAAACAGGTAACAGAATCTGGATCAAGATCTTAATGGGGACCGCAGATCTGAAGCTGATATGGTTTTCTGCTGACTGAGGGATGTGAGAAAGAGGCAAAGTGACAAAAAGAGAGTCAGCTAGGAGAGAGTAAATTTGGTGGTACTACCTGAAGATCACAAGAAAATAATCTTTAGTGATAGCCACTCCTTCAGCTGCGGCCATTGGTTCCTGGCTTTTCAGTTTAGCGACTACTTCTCCCTTTTTGCCACTGAAAACCATCGCTTCGCTTGCACTTCTGCAGGAAAAAAAAGAGGAAAAAATACAGATGGAAACCATCATATTGCAAAATCAATTCTTTTTTAAAAAAAAAGGCTTTTTATTCACCAATTTACGTGTGGCTCATTAAGAGTGTAACTTTGAGCACTATGTTTTTAATCTTTATTTTCAGAGCCATCAATAAGAAAAGATACAGAGAACAAGTTCTAAACCAGGGGTGTCCAAACTTGGGAACTTTAAGACTTGTGGACTTCAACTCCCAGAATTCCCCAGCCAGCATGGCTGGCTGGGGAATTCTGGGAGTTGAAGTCCACAAGTCTTAAAGTTCCCAAGTTTGGACACCCCTGTTCTAAACCAATGAGCCAGGCCACTTTGGCCCCTTTCAGCAATCCCTTCATCTCATATGCCTCCATATTTGAAGTCTCACAAGTCATAAAACCAAGCAAGTCACTGATATGCCCGCCCCCCCAAAGTATTTGCCACTTCATATATCTCTTGTTCAGAGCTATATTTCTTTGATTGTCTGGAAAGTTCATTTGGCTTAAATTAGTTCCAGTTTCAGGTTCTAGTACATACTATATCATTTCTGATACGGCTATATAATTCTGCCTCCCTTAATGACAATCCTTTATTATTTAACTGAAATTCCTGACAAAGGAGAGTATTCTATATACTGTAACTCAGGATTCAGCATTCAGTCCTGATATTTATTTGTTTGTTTGTATCTCACCTTTATTATTGCAGGAAGAAATTGAGAAAATCTTGTATTATAAAGTAGTGCCTGAACAATTGTTAAGCTAAATTTGCCATAACTATAGAGCTTTTCTTCATGGAATCTACTTCATTCTGCAAACCAAGAATTCCTGAACCAATGGCTTATTTTTATGTAGAAAATTGTAACAATTTATTGGCATGAAGTTCAGTCACACTAACCTATATGCACACAGAACATAATCTTTTACTGAGTTCTTTGATACTAGTAGAGAATGAGTCTTGTGCATAGGAGCTTCTTCAGAAAAAAGGTAGACTTCATGGAGAAGTTGGCATGAATGAACAAGATCAAAAACCTGAAACATTTGGGAATGAAAATAAATAGTCAACCAGCTGACAGCTATTTCATATCAACTTAAAGCTCCATATTTTCCCTCTTCTTTTTAAAGCCTGCATTGTAGAATATAACAGGAAAAATAAAAAGGAAACATTTAGTTATGCAGGAAAGTGTTATTATCTATTCTAAGGTCTCATTATCTGCAGCTGGAAAATATAGACCAGCTCTTCTAACTAGGGGTAAAGGTATCGTGTATTTATAGAGTTTTTAAATGCATTTTATATATCTGCAGACTTTTACACATATGTAAGATATATTTTGCATTGCATTTCTTGTACTGTGAGAGCCAGTTTGGTGTGGTGGTATTAGGCATTAGGCTAGAATCTGAGAGACCTGAATTCAAGTCCTGCCTTGGCACAAAGCCAGTTGGTTGACTTTCTCTCAACTCTAAGAAGGAAGCAGTGGAAAACCATTTATGAAAAACCTTTTAAAATAATTGCAAGGACTTGTCCGGTCTCCAAGAACCAGAGCCAATTGAACAGATTTTTTTTTTTACAGTAGTCTTAATCTGGTAGTTTGGTTTAGGGGTGGGTTGCTGCTGGCGGTGCTGCCAGTTCGCTTTGCTGACTGTAAATTGTTCTGCGTATGCACAGAACATGAAAAAAATACTGAAAAACATGCCGGCAAAGGCAACCGGTGAACCAGTTTGGGGGCGTGGCCAGCCTGGGTCGCTGCCAGTTCTGCGACCAAGGCCAAAATACCACTACAGATTTACCCGAACCGGTGCGAACCGGTAGCAATCCACCTCTGGTTTGGTTGGAATGGAGCCTTACAAATAAGCAGGGTCACCTGTATAAGAACCTTTTAAATTAAACATGATTTTTTAAAACATATCATTTCTAGAATCTACAGCAAACAATTTACCTAATCTGATTATCTACATCCACAAAAAAAGGAATACGTAGCGTAATTCCTATTGAAATTAGTACATTTTAATTTTTTTTATACAACATATGCAGACAAAGCTGGTTTCTGCCTACTGGGTTATTTCCCCAATGTTTCTAGGAAACTATCAAAGTATCTTGACATAGGAAGAGCTTTTTCTATATTTAATGTGTTTGCACAACTCTCTTAACTAAATTTTAAATTTTGGTTCCTTTCTCTGAGAAGCAATGCTAACAAAATCATCTGTGTGTGGTTTCTTTACAATTATGCATATTAACTGAGCAAAGGACCAAAAATATTTCTAGCTAGGTCGAACCAGAGTATATAGACTTTTGAGTTTCTAAACAATTTACTCACCTGAATTTTGTGGTTCCCGCTAAAAAACGCCAGCAGAAGTTGTCCATTCATTGAAGAGGTTAGTATTGGTGTATCCAAAAACTCACCAGAACTGTACACCACTTTTTGCAAGGAAAGATCCCAAATTTTAATGGTGGTCTTGTCAGACACAGCCACCAGCCTGTTGTCCAAACATACCGTGATATCACTAATATTTTTCCCAATTTCATGTAGAGTGAAGACCGCTTTGCCAAGAGTCAAATCCCACATTTTCAAAATACCATTCCTGGAAACTGTTGCAGCTACGAGCTGTTTCTGGGTTTCTCCTATTGCTGTAATTCGGTCCAAATGACCTACAGATTCATGGCAGCACAGTTTTAGAATTTTCTCACAAGTAGAAGATTGATTTCAATAAAATCAGCCTATTGACCTTTCTTTGCAGAGAAATTAATAACTTTTTAAATCCACATTGTTACAGCTGGTGTGAAAAATACTTTGAAAATTATGCATGCCATATATTTAATCAATAACTTCTCTTCTATCTTTAGCTATCTTAACATCTTGATATGAGAGGAGCTTTTTCATATTTAATGTGTTTGCACAACTCTCAAGCAAATAACTCCTTTTGGCTTCTCTCTCTGAGCAGTGATGCTAACAAAATCAAAGTTTGATTGTTAAGATTAGTTTTACTGTTCCTGGCATGATGGTAAATTTGAACACAATGAAAAAGTGAAAATTAATACTTACATTGTGAAGGACTACTAGGTTATTTCTTCAGATATTTCTGCTCTTTAATATCAAACATTATAGAGTATCAAAAATAGAAATATTTAATACTTCAGAAAATCAGAAATATTTTTAGATTAATGAATAAATCCATGTACCTGACCGACAGAATGTTATTTTCTGAAGGATACTGGTATGCTCAATGTTTCAGTTGGCCATGATAAGAAATGTCAGGTATCCACACCCATTGAATATACCATTCCTCAACAAAGTGTTTAAAGTCTCTAGGTCAGCGATGGCAAACCTTTTTTGGCTCACGTGCCACAAGTGGGGGGAGCGCAGAGGGGTTGTGTGCGGGCGTGCCGCACCCATAATGCAACGCGCGACCCCCCAATGCGCATGCGCACACAACGCGCGACCCCCCCATTTTTACATGCTTTTTTCGCCCTCCCCAGGCTCCAAAGACTTTATAGGAGCCTGGGGAGGGCGAAAAGAGCCTCCCTGCCCCCCCCCCAGAGGCTTCAGGGACCGTCCGTAGGCGTCCCTGAAGCCTTCAGAATGCTTAAAACCACCCTCCGAGCAAACCGGAAGTGACTTCCAGTTTGCTCGGAGGGTGGTTTAAGTGTTCCGAAGGCGTCAGGGAAGTCTCCGGACGGTCCCTGAAGGCTTCGGAACGCTTAAAACGACCCTCCGAGCAACCCAGAAGTCACTTCCAGTTTGCTTGGAGGGTGGTTTAAGTGTTCCGAAGGTGTCAGGGAAGTCTCCGGACGGTCCCTGAAGGCTTCGGAACGCTTAAAACGACCCTCCGAGCAACCCAGAAGTCACTTCCAGTTTGCTCGGAGGGTGGTTTAAGTGTTCCGAAGGCTTCAGAGAAGCCTCCGGGGTGGGGGGAGGCTCTTTTCGCCCTCCCCAGGCTCCTATAAAGCCTCTGGAGCCTGGGGAAGGCGAAAAATGGCTTTTAAAAAGGTGAATTCAGCTGGCCAGCGCGCGCATGCGTGCTGGCCAGCTGACAAGGCAGCACCCCGCATGCCCTGACAAATGGCTCCGTGTGCCACCTGTGGCACGCGTGCCATAGGTTCGCCATCACTGCTCTAGGTAATCAACTCACCATCTCTTTCATCAGAGGTGTCAAACTCAAGGCCTGCGGGCCGCATCCGCCCAACGATGAGGCTGAATATGGCCCGCATGGCCATCCTGGAAACTGTAAGGGTCCAGCCCACGTCACTTTGGCCTGGCCCACACCATCCCGGCATGCGTGTGTGCACACAGGCCCAGTTCTCCATCGCCACATACAGAGCAACTAAAGTAGTCTGTGGGATTACGGTAAAAAAATAGTTCAGATCTTCCAACCTTGCAAGATCTTTTTTTTTTCGTGAGAAGTTGGAAAATCTGAACTATTTTTTTTACTGTAGTCCCACAGAACACCACCAGCCAGGCACTGAAGCGCCTCAACTACCTCTGCAGCAAGATGGGGGGTAGGGGACTCTCCAAACTCTGTGTGTGTGTATGTGTGTGTATGAGAGAGAGAAAGAGAGAGAGCGTGCAATCCCTGTTGCGGCATTCAATCTGCTGGCAGCAGTGTGGGGGGGAGCACCAACTGAGCAGCCGTTTTTCTCCTTGTCCTCCCCACCTACGCCAGCCAGCAGGGAGCAGGTCAGGCAGTGAAGGCTGGCTGGTTGGGAAAGGGGCAATCATTAAGTGGATACTACCCCCAGCAGCTTAAATACCCAGACTGAAGCTAGAGTCCGCTGCGCCGGGGAGAAATGAGAGCCCATGCTGTCCCGCAGAGCCTGTGCTGCTTGAATGGGGAGGCCAAGGAGAAAAACAGAAATAGAAATAGAAATAGAAATTTAATTTGTTAGCCGCACCCTCTCCGCAAGGGACTCGGGGCGGCGTACAATAAAATATACATACATACATATAAACATAAAAATACACACATATACATACATACATATACATACATGCATGGAGGAGGTAATA
The DNA here is from genome assembly GCF_964273705.1 of Natrix helvetica. Lineage (NCBI taxonomy): Eukaryota > Metazoa > Chordata > Lepidosauria > Squamata > Natricidae > Natrix > Natrix helvetica. The sequence continues at coordinate 45,636,153 of NC_138558.1, read as the reverse complement.
ATTAAAAATACATTACATTAATAATAATAAAAATTAAATTAGTCATTAAAATATCCCGAAATAATAATACAATTTAAAAAAGGACTGTCAGGAGGAAAAGGATAAACTACGGTTGAGCCAGGCCAGACAGTTGAAAGAGGTGGGTCTTGAGCTTTACACAGAAGGAGCGGAGATCAGAGGTAATCCTGATATCAGGGGGGAGGTCATTCCACAGGGCTGGGCCCGCCACAGAGAAGGCTCTGCTCCTAGGCGTCGCCCCCCGACACTGTTTAGCGGACGGCACCCGGAGAAGTCCCTCTCTGTGTGAGCGGATTGGTCGTAGGGATGTATGGGGCAGGATGCGATCCCGCAAGTAACTAGGTCCTGTGCCATGGAGCGCTTTAAAGATCATAATCAGAACCTTGAAATGCACCCGATAGACCACAGGAAGCCAGTGCAGCTCGCGCAGGAGAGGTGTTACATGGGAGTACCTTGTCCTCTCCATAATCACCCGCGCGGCCGCATTCTGGACCAACTGTAGTCTCCGTGTGCATCTCAAGGGAAGCCCCATGTAGAGAGCATTGCAGTAGTCCAGGTGAGACGTCACCAGCGCATGGGTGACTGTGCGCAAGGCATCCCGGTCCAATAAGGGGCGCAATTGGCACACCAGGCGAACCTGGTGGAACGCCCCCCTTGCCACGGCTGTTACATGGTCATCCATGGACAGCCGGGCATCTAGGAGGACGCCCAAATTGCGTGCCCGTTCCATGGGGGCCAGTTGCTCGCCCCCGATGGCCAGAGATGGAAGCAACTGGTTGAACCGGGGGGCCGGAAGCCACAGCCACTCCGTCTTGGAGGGGTTGAGTTTGAGTCGGTTGTCATCCATCCAGATCCGTACGGCTTCCAAGCACCGGGACATCATTTCGACAGCTGCTCAGCTGGCTCTCCCCCACCCACTCACTGCTGCCAGCAGCTTGAATGCCCCAACTAAAGCAGGGATTGTGCGCTCTCTCTCCCCCCCCTCTCACACACACACACTTTGGAGAGCCCCCCCCCGCCTTTGTCTCGCTGTGGTGGCAGTTGTGGCAATTCAGTGCCTGGCTGGTGGCAGGGCGCTCAGGTAAGCCAGTGCTGGGCAAGGGGGGGAACTCTGCATACACACCTCCGCCGTGCTTCTTGCTGTGCTTCTTACTCCACCACCACCCCGCCTCGCTGCTCAGATGGCTCCTATTGCCCATGCCACTGCCAGCAGTTTTGGTGCCCTGTACAGATTGCTCTCTCTCCCATACACACACACACACACAGACACACACACACACAATTGGATTGTTCTCTCTCTCTCTCTCTCTCTGCCCCCTCCATTTGCATGCAAGTGTGCTCCATGCTCCATGGGACAAGGTCTCATTAAGTATTTAAGTGGAAAGTAGTTGGGGGGGGGGAGGAAGGAGCAGGAGACCGGCAAACATTTTTTGTGCCAAGAATGAAAGTTTCTGAACCTGACTCTCTGCAAAAGAGGATGAGTGCCTGAATCTGTGCACTATTATAGCACCCAGGAGTGTCCATTCTTGACACAAGAAACATTTCCCAGCCAACTCTCCTCTCCCTTCCTGAAAGCAAAGGCAAATAAACAGAGAAACAAGGAGAGGAGACATGTTTGCAAGACAAGTGAGTCCTTGTGGCAGGAAGGGAGGGAGAAGCATGAGGTATCTTTGTGGTTGGGGAGGTCTTAAGGGCCTGTTTTATCATTAGCCCCCACCCCACCCCATTGCCTTCCCCACCCTGAGATACCTTATGTGCACATTGGTATTCTTGAATTGTGACTTCTTAGGAAAGTATCCCCTCCATGTGTGTTGCAAACAGCTATTTCCAGTGGGGAAAACAGGATAAGGAAAGAGGGGAAGAGAGCAAGGAAGGAAAAAGAAGGAAAGAGAGGAAGGAAGAAGAAAGAATGAAGAGGGAAGGAAAAAAGGGAAGGAAGGAAGATAGATAGAATATAATGAGAGAGAATGAGGGTAAATCCTGCCTTAGCACATTTGCCATCTCCTTGTCCCTCCTGACCTCTCCTGGTAGTCTCCCATCCTATGACTGAGGATGCTTTGGTTACAAAGCCAGGTCTCCTCATAAGGAGATGGAGTGGGCCTCCCTCTGACCCACACACTTTGCCCTCCCGCACACACCATGAGCAACCTGGCCAAGGAGAGTGAGCACAGCAGCTGTGGGAGCTGGCCATGCCCACCATGGCCAACCCACCCATCCCGAAGTCAACCACAATCCTGATGAGTTTGACACCCCCGTCTTACATCAATCTTTCCCAAAGTATAAGCAAATGTAGGGAAAAGGCTATGATTATAGGGATAAAACTTTTTTCCAACGTCTAAGATTAGAACTTCCTGAAATTATAAATTCTGGTTTGGGGGTGTTTTTTTTCCTCCCCCTGCCCTCTCCCCTGCAAACGAGATAATCCAGCCGCTCTCCAGATCACCAAGTCGAAGAGAAATTTGTCTTGGCTGATCTACACAATTTCCTTTCCAAGATTTTTTTTTTTAAGTCATGGAAGACAACAAAGAACTGAACACAAAAATATTGCAACTATCAGCAGCAAACAAAACTGAACACAAACGTCTCTCAATTCTTATTTCGGTCTTGATGGCCAGATGGAGTAGAGCATCAAAGTTTGCAGCCAATTGATTTATATTTAGCACCGCTCTGTTCAAACCCCAAGAGCAATAAAACTGATTAAAATCAATTAGTGGAAAGAAGCAATTAGTAACTCCACAGTAAATTCTTAAACAGCTCTGAGAATAAAGTCTGCTCTTGTCTTATAAAAATACAATACTGTATTGATGCCTCCTTTATAACTAGAGGAAATATTTTTTTTCTCACAACTGAAATCCTATCACTGATTGTACTGCATTTTTTAATGCAATGCAAGAATTGATTCATATCCTTACAAAAATCATGGGAGTTGTTTCCTTGTGCCTGGTTGTCATACATAAAATTTTAAACTGTGGGCTGTCCTACAGAGTAGCACCTGGTGTTATCAGAGAGTGCAGCATTGTGAAATATGGTATTATGATGTATTGTAAAAGCATGAAATCAATAACACATGTCAGAGGTAGATTGAATAGCATCAATGCTAAGAAATGATACACTCCAAAAATGAATTAAAGATTTATCTTTCTCTTTTTGTGATAACAGTGATAATGGTTGTAAATAAAAGATGGTTAGTTATTTTGCTTCTTGTCCAACTATTTGCTTTCAACACCAGCAAGTTGAAGTTTAAAAGAAAATAAATTCGTGATTATAATAACCAACTATCTCATTAAATTGGCTGATTGTTCAGCACACCTACCGTACATAATAGCAAAGTTGAAACCAAATTGCAGTTCACATACATTTATACAGTATTGGCCAAATCTTATAGAAATCACCCTATGTAAAATTCTTCATGAATTAGGGATTAAATCATTTCTGAAAAGATAATATTGTCACCTTTCAAAAAATCACAGAGAAGTCCACCAGGAGCTATAAGGCAAGAGGTTGAAGGTATAAGAACAGGAATAGAAGATTTCTGACACTGGGATAAAAGAACTGGCAGGTAAAGATATTTTTTTGGATCACCTGAATCAAAATGGAAAAAATATGTATTAATAATAATACTGTAATATACATCTTATACAGGAAATATTACATGGTACATTACTGTTTCCAATTCTTAAAAATTAACTTTTTCAGATATAGAACCTCTGGACCTTTTCTATCAGAAAGAGATATAACTTTCAAAGTGTAATTATTAATCCTTTATCTTCTATAATTAAAAACCTCCATATTGAATTTTGTGGCAATTAGAGGTAAGAGGTCTCTCAATTAATGTAAGATTGGCTTAGACATGGTTATAAAAATTTCTCTAAAAATAACTAATGACTAATTTCCCAATAAATTCAAATGAACTATTTCCCTCTCAAAGGTGTAGCTATCAACAGAGCTCACAATGCTAAAGAGAAATGGGTCTTCAGTAGAAGAGATCCGCTTTGGGACTCCAATAAACATTTCAATCATCCAAATCAATAAATCAGGAATTCTTTTAAACTAAAGCTAAAGAACTGAATTGCTTTGAATCCTTGCTATCCTTTGGAAATGACTAAACAGTTCTTTTCGAATTCCTAGATGGCTCCACTCTGCCTATCCTGTTGTTTGTTATATATTTAAACTATGTTTTCTAATGTAAACCTAGGTTTAGGTCTTGCTTATTTGGTGAACCACCCTATTAGATTTCCCTTGTGCACTCTTATTTTGATGTTTGCCTGCAGCTTGTTTTGTGGAATTAATTCTTCAGGTATATATGAATATTATAGTTTAGTTCTGCCTTTGCTGTTTATATCCCAGTAGTGACATTTACAGATTAAAAACCAAAACATCATAAAGAAATATAGAATCAGATTTTCTTCTATAAAAACCAGAGGGTCATAATTTGCTCTACCTGGTGCTACTGGTATATCAGCTGCAACAATCTGATGAAGACGGCCTATGAGCTGTGAAGCCATCTGGCATGGATCTTTTATTAAAACCGTCTTAGACAATTTGAGAGTTTCACTTAATAAGGCTAAGTCAGGTATAGTCCTGTTGGGGGAGCCAGAGGAAAAAAATGGTCAGCAAGCATAGTTTTGATTTCTTTGCCCTCATAGCAAATGTCTTACATGGTTTTTATACAGAAGCTTTCTAAGGCTGAGCTATTGCATTTCTTATTCATTGCATAACAAAATGATGAGTAGGATGTAAACACAAAATAGTTGAGTGACAAATAATTAGTGTTGAAATACTCTTATTAAGAGTAGGAAACATGATATTTAGTGAGTTGTTGAACTATTTTTTCCCTTCATTATTAGCCAGCAGGCACACCGATCAAGGCTCAGGAGAGTTCAAAAACAACCAATTAGTGTTCTTTGAAAAGATGGCATACAGATCTGATAAAATCATGTCTACAGGTTCTCCAGCCAGGCTTTATCTGAATGTTATTTTGATGTATAGTGAATCTCTAAAACATATTTCAATGTAAACTACTCCAGACTTTCCATAGTTGATACCCTCTGGAACCGCCTAGTTCTAATGGAATTACAAATTCTAGCCAGCTCACGATGATGTAGTAAGTGGGGAACAATGAGCTACTTCATTATATTAGATTAATGCAGAATTCTATTTTACTTTTGTGAACTGACCTGTCAGCATTAATAGCTGCTCCTAGATCTTCTTCAATACTGACAATTGATGAGGCCCAGGATTTGTACAAAAGAAATTCATAATTAAAGAGACATTCTTTAATCAGAACAGCAATATTTTTGGATCTGATGAGATGATATGGAGCCCCAAAGATTTTACGGACATTGAAGTTATAGCTGGTCTTGGATCCTTTTTTTAGAGTCCAGGCCAGAGGCTGAAATATTGATGGTTCACTGCACTCCCTGATCTCCTGTGAGCTTCTACCCAGGTAATAGTCAGCAAAAATAGCATGTAGTGATATTTGGGAATCTTGTGATTTCAGGTATCTTTGTATGCACACATGCTTTAAAGACATATGAGCCCAAGTAAAAACATATGTGTTATCAGTTCTTTGCTCTCTCAAATCATCTCCAAGATCATCTAAAATTTTCAGCCACAACACTAGTGGAAATGCTGACACTGAGCTTTTTTGGAATTTATTTATTTCTTGAATGACTACACAATCCATTGACATGAGGTTGAGCAATTCTTCCTGAGTGATGCCATTTTTTGAAAGTGTCAAATAAGCTGCCATCCTTTGTATAATTTGTTCTCCATGAGATCTTTCCATTCTGCTCAGCCTCCAAGAATACATGTCAGGTATACTTTGAGGGAGATACACCTCTTTGTCTGGGCTGAAAGATGTCCATAAACAGGATTCCTTATAAGCACAGTATAGGTAAAGTGGCAATGGACAGGCTCTGCATGCTTCCCTTAAGTGATTGAACTGATATTGAGAGAGTCTTCGATGATCCTTTTCGAGGCAGCAGGTGATAATTTCATTGATTTCTTCAAATGTTAAAGGAGGTATTTGAAAAAAATGTTCTTTCAAGGTTATTTTCTAAATAAAATAAAAATACCTCAGTTTTTGCACTATTACCAATCACAAAAGCAACAGGATCACCTTTGCTAATCAAATGCAAGTCAATCTAATCAAATATTAGAACAAAGGAAATTTTACATTACAGTGAGATTTTTCTGTCACTTAATCCAGTAATCACAGATTTGATTTTTCAGGTTTACAATATAAACTCAAAACTCAGCTGTAATTGTGCATGTTTATTACACATGTTACACATGTGCACAAACCAAAGTAGGTTTACATTAAACTCTGTATAGAGGAACAGGAGCAGATCTTTCCCCTTCTATCTTGTCTTCCTGAGTTCAATTTCATAGCACTGTTTCACCAATTCTACCTAGTACTAAGAGACTGAGAAAAGACAAAATACCAGGGAGATAAGACATAAGAGAAGCTTTCTGTTTGGACCCAGCCTTCACCCTGATCACACACACTGTTGTAAATATTAATTTAAAAGAAAAAAGTCCTCCTTTATACACAAAACTGCTCATTTTCATTTTTATCTTTGTATAGGAATGCAAAGTTGAAATTGAGTCTGAGCTTAAAAAATATGAACAAAGGAAATTTTGCATTGCTTTATTTTTTCCAATTTACATTTAAAAAATTAGATTTGTATGTCAACAGGCACAACAAAATCATTGGTCTATTATCATTTTGTCTAAAGAACATAAAAACATGACAAATAGATAGGGAAATGTGCTGGAATATAATATATTCTCCATAATGTTTAGATAATTTAACAAAATTCCACAACGCTGATTAATAGAATGTTGTGATAAGGCTGGTATATAATTTTTCCTGAGAACCTGAAAGAACAAAAATAGTATTTTGCCACTCTTTAGCTATTCTCGAATAGCAACTTCCAAAATTTAAACTTTCCTTTTCAATTATTCAATGAATCTAAGTTCTGAAAATGAGCTTTATTTTGCCGTAGGGTAATTAGTGGACATTTTTGTGAATCCTATTCTGCTCCAGCAAAATTTATGACTGTACTATAAGGCAACAGTCCCCAAACTTTGCGGCTTGGCGGCATGGCTGGAGGGATGGGAGAAGGGAACCAGGCTGCGTGAGTGGTGGGTCAGTGCGCATACAGCGCGATTTGCGGATGCAGTGGGCCGGCAGGCACACATACGTGCCAACCCATCACTCGCATAACCTGGTTCCAAATAGGCCCCGGCCTGGTAGTGGGTACCTTTGAAGCAAAAGCAACCAGCAACATAATAATTTTGATTCCTTATAGCAGTGGGCCGGTTGTTGGGAACCCCTATTATAAGAAATCAAAATTATTATGTTGCCAGGTGCTTTTGCTTCAAAGATGCCTGGCATTATTAAGCTTTCTTGGAATTCCAACTATTTGAAAAAATATGGAATGAAAAAACAATTAATTCAGGAACTTCATTTTACCTCCAGCTTTCTTATGCATGAAATGTTTGATTCTGAGGAAGTAGAAACAATAAAATGCACATTCTTTGGTAATTCAGGTGGTATCCAAGAAAGGTCAGCACCATATTCCTCTGATAATTCATCGATACTATCCAGGCAGATTAGGAGTGGCTTGTCTAGTGTAGCAAATTCCAGCAGAGAGGGAAATTCTTCTACCAGCCCCTCAAAATCCTTTTTTGAGAAACACAAAATATGATTAGATAATGTGTTCTGTCCTGTTGGTCAAGTTATGATGGCTATTAGAAGGGTTCTGCTTGCTTTAAAAATTACTCAGATGAGATATTTTGGAACACACGAAGATTGTCCAAAGGGCCTTTTTTTTTCCACTAAAAGGCAGCTTTTTTCACTAAAAAGCTTTCTTAGTTGTTTTTTTAAAATTCATTTTTCATCCAAGAAGTTTCTTTAATTCTCCTTCAGTTCTTAAGCTTCTTGGATGAGAAGTGAAAAATTGTAAAATTTTAGGGGATGAGACTGTCTGAAGAATGTTGATAAGTATTATACATTTTGAGAATTATCTATATTAGTCCTTTTAGGAAAATACAATTTTGTCTAAATAAACAGCAGGGTCAGGCCTGGTAAAGATGTGGATGGGAGACCATCAGAAAACCCTATGGCTGCAGGTGATGGTGGGAAATTTCAAATCAAAACAATTCCTAGGAGAAATGGATGGAAATGCCTTTTCCCTATTTTTGCCCCCCAAAAAGCTGCATAGCTTTTCTGGCTTTTGTTCTACACAAGGTATCCATCTGCCCTAGAACTCACAGGGAGCACTGACCATCTCAGTCCCAGGGTTTGTGATCTGCTGCCTACTGCTTTATATGAAAAAGCATGAAGGCGTAATAAAAATGCATTGGTGCTTGATCAAAACAAGGAGGAAATAATACCTCAGATAAAGTAACAGAAACATTATAAATGTCAGCTATTTGGTAGCAAAGACTCAGAAGCAGCCGTCGGACATTTCTGCTTTCTCCAGTTATACCAATAAATCGAAGCACAACTCTGAGATTCCTGGATCAAAAAGGAAGAAATAAACAAATAAACTCTCCCAGTGGAAAAGGTTCTTTAAACTGCTAGCTTGAAACATTAAAGGCCTTTTGGTTTGGGTCAGATTACTTGAAAGACTGCCTATCTGTAATATGGGCCCTGTTACACAAAATAGGGGAATTTGGGGCAACATAATATTATTGTGCCAAACTATTTTTCCGATGGGAGCTCTTTTTTCAGTCTGAGTGAATTCACTCAGATTTTTTTTTTAAATTAAAAACCACGCATTAAAAAAAAAGACCAAAACATCTTCTTAGTTTGTATTGCTTGAATTATCTTTTATTTCAGAATCTGCTAGAAATAATGTTTTGTGCTTCATTGTGATCCCTGGTACATTTTAAGAACTATATTTTATATGTTTAGTAGAGTTATTTCAAGATTCTATGCTGATGGTGGCCTATCCCAATTCAATAAATAAAATAGTTATACTATATATGGCATGTTTTTTTTAAACAACTACTTTTTTAAAAAAAACTGTGATTATTGAACTGATGAGCTATTACAAACTTAATATGTATTTTCATTTTTTAATATAAAGTTATTTTACATAATTCAGAGGACTTTGGGATCCAAAATAAGCTAATTCATAAGAAGCAAGCATGCCAGATAGCAGTAAGTAAGATCTGTTAAGAATTTGCCCAAATTCTATGTTGACTTTTTTTGAAGATTGATTTTTAAGCGACCTATATTTCAGGACTGAACAATTCTTTATATCCCTGCCAGAAAGGAGTGCAAATAATTCTTCTTACCCAGAAATCCAGTTTGAAGCCAAAGAAGCTACTTCTGCAATGATCCCACTTTTTCCCGAACCTGCCACACCACAAACAACAGTTACTTTTCTGTTTAAAGATGTAACCTGATTCTTCAGCTTGCTCAAGAAGATTTGTCTTCCTTTTATACGTTTAATCCTGTTTGCAGTGGAAAAGCATATTTTTGTAATGTCATAGCATAGGTGAAAGTTGCAAATTTTAATTAACTTAAACAAAACAGTTCATCCCAGACTTCTAACAGAAGAATTTGTTCTTGAACTAAAATTGGAGTCCTCTGTCCCAGTAACATTCAGAAGTCTGCTTTTAGATTGTTTATAGGAGTACTAATACCCTGCTTTGCACTTGATCAGGAAAGTGTTAACAGAGCCAGAATAACTACAAATATATTTTATAGCAGTGGCAAAATTGGTAATCTGTAGGTCCCTCCTTTCTTAGGAGAAGCTGTATGTAAAAAGCTCAAGGAAGTGCTAAGAAATGCTTGGCAAAAACAACCCCTTCCCACCGCAGCCCCCAAGCAGGGACCAGCCAAATAGAATGGAAAGCAGCATACAGCTTGGTGAAGACGCTGTAATTTTGGGCTGATATAGATTCATACTAAACCAAACCTAAATATTGCAACACACCAATAAACCTTTAGTGGCTTGCTAGCATTGGAAACCAGTCATCCAATCTCTGCACCCCTGGGACATGCTCCAATTAGAAATAGTGTAAACAAAATGTTATTTCTTTAGTGTTTTTTTAAGTCTGCACAATTTTAAAAAACTAAAGGCAATATCTATGTTAGAATGGTTGACATGGGGCTGGTTTATGGGCATAATATAACAAGTACTCCACTTTCTGCTCCTATTCCTCCTCTTAACTTAAAATCCTCAAGGTTTTTCAAGTGGGTGGTGTTGGCACAACATAAGGAACCATCAATGAATTAACCACATTTGATAATACAGTCTGTCTTCATTGCGTAATATAAAACAGAAAACTTGACTGAGTAAAGAGTCCACTTAAATATGATCAGCACTAACAAAGCTGTTGTGACCTAGGCTACATACTGATTAGCACCTCTTGTGTGACTGAAAGCTATAATTTTCAATCCTACTCATGCAGCTGCCAGCCTGTGTTGAAGCAATGAAATGTTTAACAATTCAGGTGGAAGGGCTATTTGCAAATCTGAGTAAATACTCAAAAGAAATATTTGCCCCTCTCTGTTTAAAGTCAGTTTAGTGCATGCTACGAGGAAGAAAAAAGACTGCCAGCCTAATAGTGGAATAGACTGAAATGAATAGACAACACAACACAGTTTTTAACCTGTCTGATTTTACAGCTCCTTACAAAAAAAATTCCACAGACTACACTAATGTTGTTTCATTGTTGTATTGTGATATAACATTAAAAGTATGCAGTATTTTTTTGCTTGGGGAATGGCCTGAAAGCTATTCAACTAAAGGGTTGACTCCAGCTTCCTTCAAACACCTCCACAGCACACAAGAAGCTAATAAATATGTATTTATTTATTACGGTACCACATATATTAATGAACCCTTACAACTCATTTCCACTTTTAGTATATTCCCTTTAATAAAAAGTATTTCTGATAAGCAATAAAACCCTACAAAACTTACAAGGCCTGATAATGCTGAATGTGTTCCAGAATCTCTTCATCATTAAGACTGTTAAATTCTTGCTTTCTTTTAGTGCATAGTCTTTCTGGCATTTCTTCTGAACTGATGATTCTGATCAAATGGAAATAGAGAAAAATAATTTTAATATGTTATAGTGTCCACGGGTGTGCCCATGCGCACTCACATGGGCATGTTGAAGAAAGTATCCAAACTTGCTTTCCTTTCCTTTAAGGGATTCCCAATTCCATTTGAATTCAGATATATCCTAGATCATTTTGGATTAGTCTGATTCAGTATTGGATATAAGGTTTGGTCCTTTGTGCAGTATTTATTTGAAATTACCATTTTCACAAAGGTGAAGAATGGTTTAATATCAGTGAAGAGACAAGAGACACCTACATGTACAGCACAGAACTCAAAATATTCAATTAACAATAGCAACCACATTTTTTTCAAAAAGGTATTACTTTTTAGCATCAGCTCATTGAGTATTACTGTTATCTTCAGAGCATCAACATTTATCTTTTCATATCTTATGGGTTGAATCCGGGGGTGGGCTGCTCCCGGAATTACTGCCAGTTCGGCACACAAAATGTTTTGAATGCATGCACATTTATACCTAAAACAGTCTGCGCATGCAAAGAATGTTACAAAAGTTAACAAAAATCATTTATGCAATGGAGATTGTTCTGCAAATGTGCAGAACCAAAAATAAAGATGGCGCCACCGACAATAGAATCGGTTTGGGTGCGTGGGCGGCCAAATTACTACTACTCGGCCGAACCGGTAAGAACCCACCTCTGGTTTTAGGGGTAAGTTATGCATTCAATGTCTACAATTCTTTTCAAAAAGCAGATATGAAGCTAACCTGTTGAAATGATTAACAACAATTTTCTGAAAGTCATTGCAAAGGCATTCTAGGTAGTAGGCATGGGACCTATTCCTGTTGGGATTGATGCCACCTTTTCCCCAGCTAACATTCTTCTTGTAAATATTTGTATGACGAAGCTGTAAAGGCAAATTAACTATTAACTTCTAATATGAAGGAAAGCGTTTGCAAGTAGATTAACACCAAAAAAAGATCCAAAGCTTCTTACACTGTTTGACTGAAAAGCAGACATAGTATATAATGGTGAATAAATGCTAAACGAATAAAGTGATAAGTTAATTCCATTGACATTATGGTCTGTAGCTGATTATGAAATCAAGATTTTCAGCATACTCAATACATTTTTTCAAACAGCTGCATTGCCTAGCCACAGACCTCAACAAGCTTTACAATACTATATAGTAAGATGCATTACAACTCTCAGATTCCATAATACTGTACATCAATGATGGATCTTTAAATATTTCCATCTGAAAATTAGAGTACTTTTAAATTTAACCTTACTTGTATGGAACATGACAACCTACGCCCATTTGATAATCCTACCCTAGAATGAATGCTTTTCACAAAGTTTTGATGTCCTTCATTAATATTTTTGTTCACTTCTAGTGTTTGTGGGTGGATGTCAATATATTTAGATGCCTGGGGATCTGACAGATTGCATTGTAAGTCAGTTATATTTCTTTTGAAGCAGTGACAGTGATCCTCACGTGTTCCTTGGACTCTGAATCCTTGATCCACTTCCTGCTGCAGAGCTTGGAAAACAGAGAGAAATCAATTTAATATAATAAATCTCTCTCCTTGAACAAATATAACAAAATACCATACGGATTGTAGTTTGGATAGCTTCCTCACTTGTTCTAAGCAGCATGGCTGCATCTTCTTGACCAAGAACAATTGTAGCATATTCCTGAAGTATCTTGTGGAGTTTCTGGAAAGACTCCAGCCATTTGCTTTTAGCTTGCTGTCTGCGACTTGGATCTTTACTGAAGATATCTCTGTACACTGTGCTGGGAAGACAACATGAAATGTACAAAGTATGAGAAACCACTTTCAAATTAATAAGACATTCTTCCCATCTTAATATAATGTACACTCACTCTAGTGATAAGTGAAAGCAACTACTGGAGAATTTTCTTTAAAATGTGTTATGGACGAAAGAAATATGGGGCCATATAGGGCAATTGTGTTATTCTAGATCTGGGATTGCCTCCCAAAGCAATAAATGCTTGCTTGATCGCTTTTACTTTAAGCACCCAAAGAAGGAAATAAAGGAAAAGAAGCTAGTATAAATAAATAAAAATGTAAAAGTTCATTTTGAAACATCATATTGATACAACCATTAGCTTTGAAAATCTATTAGATGGTCCTCTGAACCATAAGAAACTTTAGAACTAGAGTCTTAATGTTTTGTCAGTTTCATAACAGAAGAGAATATTCTTCAAACAGTTAGGGTGTGTGGCACTTACAGTAACATCTTACATTGTACCTGGAAAACATTAGTACAGATCTTTTGATGTGGACATCAGTTACTAACCTACCTGCTGCATTTTGCATCAGTCACAACTTTCATACACCTTTCAGTTATCATCATGTAAAATAAATAAGAACAGGTATAACAAGTGTGAGTAATTATCGCAAAAAATGAACCACAAAAAATGACTGCAAATGGCACACACCCACAAATGTTTAAAAGTATTTTCCATCCAAGCTGCCTGCTACCTAGGAATTTGATGATACCTGAAATTCATCAAGGAGCACTCCCAAATTGCAGATCTGTTCTTTTAAGGGAATGCAACTCCACCCAGAACAGGATAAACTACAATCTATCAATCAAATTTCCTATTGAAAAAAAGCTGCATCTACTGTCATGTCAGTATTTGATTTTAACATGCTTTCCGCCCAGCACATTGCGGAATTTAAGCCAATGTTTAAAAGCACACTCGCTTTCTTGGGGTTAAATGGTGATGATCATTTGAGCTAGCTATCATCAGCATACTGAAAATCCCACTGAAAAATTGTGTTTGACCTCTTCCTGCAGTTTCATGTTATGTCAGATCATTTAGAGCACAAAAGAGAACATTGTTTGAAACCATTCACGGATGGCCTAACTCTGAAATAATAATCCCTGAGCACCATCTTCTGGCGACAGGGAGAACCAGACACCAAAAAATAATACTCCCAAAGCCTATTCTCAGTCAGAAAATCTATAGAGATATCATAGTTATAGGTACAGAAAAGCTCAAAAACTCAGTAAAAAAGTGGGACAATTTTCCTCACTCCTATACAATATTTAGTATTGGTCATGCAGCCAAGTGACCAAAACTATTCTACAGAGCTGAAAAATTAGGCAGAAAACTAGTCTTCTCTAGATACATCTGGACATTGGGAGGTCATTAATTTCTTACGTTTATCAGAAATAGAATAAATATCATTTGGAAAAAGATGGAGGAACTCTTACTTCAATGTGTACCCACAGGCTTGAGTTCTCCTAATTTTAACTTTAATCTTCTAGAAACAAATAGAGTCAATGCAAATTTAATTTACCACTGTCATGCAAAATATTCCAGATGCACCGAATCAAGTGAGATTATTCATGAAGGCTTAAGAAAAATAGCGAGCTTAGTGTTAATAAATTAAGAAAGACTGTATATATTTCAAGATAGAATAACAGAGTTGGAAGGTTTGCTTTGCTTAACTTTGGTTTAGTGTATTGCATGTATTTATTGCCTTTCTAAGTGATAGCATATAGTATAGTTTAGCATGTTATGCAATTGAAATTACAGGGTGAGCTGCTTTGCTTCAGCTAGCTGCCTCACTGTCACATGCATTTGATCTTCTTGCCTTGATGCAGCTTGCTTCAGTTAGTCAAGGTCTAAGCAGAGCAACATGAAACAAACACATGAAATATCTTTTCAAAGTAACACGCAGCCTTACTGTAGGGAAGAGTGTCATGCCCTGCAGTATCTCACAATGTTACTGGGCTGAAATTCTGTTCCCCTTTGATTGCTGACTAGAAATTATAAAATAAATCTTGTAGGCAGTCCACAAGATACCCTAGTCAGTGGTATCAAACCAGTCCATGAGAGGCATACTCCTCTCTTTGAGGTTCCTGCAAGAATAATTTATTAGAGTAACCAATGCCATCAGCCAATTAAAAAATCAAAACCCAACCTACCAAATAGGTTGAAGCTTGTAAACTGCAGGGATGCAGTTTTCATCCAACTTGTACCATTGATTCAAAAGCTGAAGCTCTTTCTCATATTCAGCGAAAGTCTTTTGGGTGAGTAGAGAAGTATTAAGCAAATCCAATTCATTTGAATTAATCGCTTCATGTTCTTTTTGGCTGCTTATCTCAGCTTCAGACTCTTCCATTGCATCAGGCTTCTGGAAATCCTGAACTATTTCACCTTGACTTTCATTTCTCTCTACTTCGATTTCATCTTTCAAATCAGCAGGTGGTATGTACTTTGATGTTTTGATATTCAGCTTCCTACTTATCACTGTGGCTTTAATTAACTCAAAAATTTCTTTGCCTATTATTTCTGGAAGAGAGAGATCATCATACTTCTGGCCAATAAAAACCTGAAATGCAACGTGGAAAATAATTTTCAAATGATTCTTAGCAAACAAATTATTATTTTCTCTGAAGCTGACGGTATTCCAATATATTTAATACATTGTACCAGTTGGAAATTAAGCAATCCAATAAAGCAAATATTATGAAGATGATCCAATTAATTTTGGTACATAGGTGATTTCTGCTTTTTCTTTCATCTAGTAGATTTGTAACAGAAATAGGTTCTTACAAGCAAAACTTTTCGTTAGTTGGATTCTTTAGTTGGTTGGTTTCAACTATGGAATATTGAAAACAAGTCATAGGGCTAGATTAACAGACTAACAGATTTGGAAAGGACCTTGGAGGTTCTCTAGTCCAACTTTGTGTTGAAGTAGTAGGAAACCCCATACCATTTCAGACAAATGGTTGTGCAATGTCTTCTTAAAAACCTACAATATTGGAGCACCCACAACTTCTGGAGACAAGTCATTCCACTGATTAATTGTTCTAATTGTCAGGAAATTTCTCCATAGTTTTAGATTGTTCTCTCCTTGATTAGCCATAAATAGTGGCCTACAACTTTTTCTTCACCACAGACCCTTTTTAAATACAGTTTATGGCCACAGATCATGGCCACGGACTCCTAAGACTTTACTCAAGATTTAAATCATAACATTTCTTTGTGGGCCCCTGTGACAACATCACGGTCCTCCATGGGTCCACAAACCACAGGTTGAGAACCACTGGCTTTCAAAATACAGTTATGTATTGGATTCACATGTCACACTAAGTCCAAACCAAACTTTAGGGTCTAGTTTGAAGTGTAAATTCAGCCAGTTGTTGCTTATTTAACAAACCATGGTCATTTCTTAGCATGATGAGAGCAAACAAACTTCACTAAAACATATAAGACTGCACAATAAAAATGTCAGATGAGTAATGTATTGCGAATTTTATTCAACTTACAACAAAGGTTTGGAATCCCAATTTCTGACATTTCTTTAATGTCCTTGTATGTAGAGAAGCCATTTGATGATCATTAGTAATACCATCTTTTACTCCCCACCTTAGATCAAATAAATGGAAGTCGTAACCTCTCTTTTTACAGTAGTTGTATAACCATGGAAGGGATTTCTCCATTAATGCATTTCGTTCTACTTCAGAATCTAATTAAAATAACAAAGCAAAATTGCTAAACAGTGTTATCTTGATTTAAAGCAATCCTATGCAACATCTAAAACTTAAAAAAAAGAACTGGCAGAGTTGCATTTATCTCCAATCTAACTGTAATACAAGTGATCCTTGAGTTATGACCATAACTGATCCCAAAATTTCCATTACTAAGCAACACAGTTTTAAATGTATTTTGTTCCATTTCATGACCTTTCTTGCCAGAGTTAGATTAATCACTGCAGTTGTTAAGTTAGTAACACAGTTATTAAATGAATCTGGCCTCGCCATTAACGTTGCTAGTCAAAAGATTGCAAAAGGTGATTACATGACCCCGGGACACTGCAACAATTATAAATACATGCCAGCTGTCAAGCATCTGAATATTAATCAGTATGCTGCAATGACCATTAAGTGTGAAAAATAGTCATAAATCACTTCAGTGCCAATGTAACTTTGAATGGTCATAAGAATACTTGTATAAAAAGGAATGCCTATTGAATTATAAAGGGAATCTCTTTTAATTAGTTTATTTGAATACATACACAAACCCATACACACACACTATCCAGCTACTAATTACATCCAAAAATATTTAGTGTTCTTGTATCATGTGCAGTCAGACTATGAAGCTTTTCATTTATAAAAAAAATGTACCATACGAACAAAAATATAGAATTACAGATATATCCATCTTTCAGATGGTACAAGAATGCCATTAATTGGCTTCCTAATTGTTTGAAGAATAATTTCAAAAACTATTTAAACCTCAAGGAATATTCTTTCTTGTTTAGATTAGATTTTGGTCTTCTATAAAAATTTAAATTCACAAGTCATTTGGAAGTACCTTGATAACCTCCGCAGATATAGATCATAAACTTTTTCTTTCTGATTAAACATGGCAAATGGATTCGTCCTCTCACGACATCCCTGCTTGTTTTTGTGTCTGCTGGGCTCTTCTGACAACAGATTACATCATTCGTGGCATTCAGGGTTTCCATTAGGAAAATGCTACGGGGTTTAGTTTCTTCTGTCTGGGTTTTCAGATGAGATGTGGTCAAAAAAGAGTAATCCTTGTGAACAGCCTTCTTTGCTTCATTCACTTCTGATCCATTTATGTCTAAGAATTGCAGTGACTCTGAAAGTGGGCTTTTGGACAAATATATTATTCTTCTGTTGAATTTCTTTTCTTGGATTGTGTCTTTTTCTTCCAAATGAAGAAAGTCGCCACTTGTTTGTCTTTGGGGGAGCTCTCTGTACTTCTGCATTGATTTTTGTGTTTTTGTCTTGTATTTGGAATTTTCAGTGAATTCCGAGATTTTGTCTCTAACCAGAGGCTGCTCTGAACAAATATTGACAGCTGCATGGTAACTTTTGACCTGTCCTCTACTGTCTCCTTCCTGCTAAAGAGAAAGAAGAGTTTTGTAATTAGGTACATAAATTATACGTATATTATCTACTAATAAGCATACATTTTTTTGTAATGAAGACAGTACCCCAGGTATCTTGTTCCTTCAGTGGAGATAAGACATTAAAGGCTTAGAAAGAATAAGACAGAGTTAAATTTTACTTATATATAGTACCCATATTTGCAATTAGTATAAATTTGAATAAAATTATCCTTAAGTGAAAATTTATTCAAGGTTGTTGTTATTTTTTACTTTTTAGACAAAGCCATTTCCTATGCTTTTAAATCCCACTTCAGTTTTATTTTATTTTTTCCAGTGTTTGGGATAACAAATAGAGGTACCTAGCAAAAGAAAATCCATCATTTTAGACAACTCTGTGACCTGTTGGATCATCCTTTAAGAGAAAGGCAGTAAAGTCTGATGTCACCAGGATGAATATTAAATTTTAGGCTGACCATTTTTTTTTACACTACTGCCAGACAGTTCTGTGATTATCTAAGCAGAGTATATATCACAAATAGAAAAATAACTGTATAAAATCAAATTGAACAAGTCAATATTATCTTAACTAAAGAGATACATGGAATGATCATGGGTGGACAAAAAAGCAATGGGAGTAGGAGAGACTTCTGACTTTCTGCCAGCTTCCCCAACTTTCTTTGTGAGAAGCTGGCAAGGACCATTGGAAATCATCATCGTGCTCTTATAACAAAGGAATTGATTCCACTCCTTTGAAACCAAGTTGGAGTTTGTGATCAAATATTTTGAAAAATACCAATTCAACAGAAACAGATTTCCTTAATAACATAGTCAGCAAATTTATAAAATCTTCCAATCTTCCATTCGAACAAATTATTTTAAAATTATACTGATTGAAGAGTGGGAAACTATACAGTTAAGCCATATGTTTTATCAATTTACCTGTCTGTTATTTAATGGCACAACACTTCCCAAAACTATATTAGAGAAGTAGGATTTATGGATTGGTTTCTCTTACCTTCATGATGAATGCCTCTGTATTGTAAAGGTGTCTTTTATTGCTTAAAGGGTGATTCAGTCTTTTAGCAAAACGAAAATACATTTGATGCTGGAAGGAACCAAGACATACATTAAGAAAATATTTACTTTTCAGGTTTTTCCAAATATTTAAAGGAAAAAAATAATCACCTACCTTTAAATACTTCTTCACTTTCATGTCTGTTTCTTCAGTTATGTTTACGTATGGAATATTCCAGTGGCATCTTTGTTTCTGGAAGCAATTTAATATCTTTAATATTTTTAAAGGGTGTTATTAATCTGTTTGCTAACTATTTTCTAAAAAAATACTATTTTACTTGGATGTATTATCAACTAATAACTAGGCCATAGTCTTAACTCTGTGAGTACTGAAAAGAGGTTATCAATTATTTTGCTCCTTCATTTAAAGACTATTTTTTTCACTTTTTTAGAACATAGTTTTCTCTTTGAAAGTCTTATTATAGCAAAGGGACGTATTGGGGTCACAGCAGAGGTGGGTTGCAAATCCTGGCGCTACTGGATTGCTCGTGTTTGCGCAAGCACACGTGCGCGTGACACTTCTGCACATGTGCAGTAGCATCCAGGCAGGTGGGTGGAGCCTCCTGCTGCCGCCACTACTGGTTCGCCCAATACGGGCCGAACCGGGAGCAACCCACCTCTGGGTCACAGGTCATACTACTTCCTTTCTTTCTACTAATGGTGATCACAACTTAACCCAAGGGTCCAGGTGGTCTATGCCGGATGTTTTGAAACACAATTCACATCAAACCCATCCATTCTATGTAATGCTCAGGAATGATGAGAGTGGTGATCCAAAGTTGTCCATGTCTGATAAACAGTAGCATATATTGTTTCATTCTTTGATTAGAAGACACTGCTTTCCAAGATGAATGAATAACACATTTTCAAAAGCTATTCCTTAACACCTGTAACATAACTTTTCTAGTTTCTCAGTATAATTCTTTTAGACACCTTCCATATAGCCGTCACTCCTCATAACAGTCAGATGCCAAAGCATTGGTATATAATTCAACATCCTATTAACATCTTTAACATTTAGAAAAAAATCCTATAAACCTCACTATATACATTACAGTTCCATTCCAAAGAGATAGCAAATGACACATGATCATAATTCATGGATCAATGAACTCTCAAGATTTTTTTCATGTCCAACAAAGAAAGCCCAATATCCATTCTTTGTGCATTATTAAGGAAGAAATTGAGTTCAACCAGTGACGTGCGGTGAGGTTTATGACTGGTGAGGCACTGACACAGTGGTGGGTTTCAAATATTTTTAGACTTGCGGACTTCAACTCCCAGAATTCCACAGCCAGGCATGCTCAGTTCTGATTTAAAACAACAGCATTTGTTTTTCTCCTTTGCGAAATAAGTTTCCTTTTTTCATTTTCTTTTTCTTCTCCCTTTCCCTCCTTCCTCCCTTCCTCCCCCTCTCTCAAACACACACACACACACACACACACACACACAGAAGTTGGATTGGACTCTCTCCTACTTCCTTCCCTCTCTCACTCACTCACTCTCAAACAAACACACACACACACACACAAAAGTTGGATTGGATATCTTTTCCAGTGGCTTGAAAGCAGCTCCTCTGCCATCCCCCCCCCCCCATTCCCCTGCTGCCTTCTCCAAACACCTCCACCATTGCAAATGCAGCCTGCTGTCTGGGTGGGAAATGCCTGGAATGCAATAAAGCCCACCCACTCACCTCCTGCTGGCAGGCTGGGATGAGAGGAGAGGCAGAGAAGCCAGAGGGGAGCCGATCCAAGCCTTCCAAAAGAAAGAGGCTGGGGGAAAGTGTGTGTGCTACAGCATGGCTCTTTGCCTGGCTTCGTGGATGACTCTGCTTAACTGTTTAAAAAAGCCTCTAAAAATGTGCCCTCTACTATGAGGCAGGAGAACTGCGTGCCTCACCTACGTCAGGAATTTTTAGGCTTTTAACCCTTGCTTAACTCTGCTCGAGTGATCATAAAATGCCTAAAGTCAGACTAGAGGAGGCATGCAGTTCTCCTGCCTCATAGTAGAGGGCGCTTTTTTAGAGGCTTTTTTAAACAGTTAAGCAGAGTCATCCACGGTGAGGCAGCAACTAGCTCAGCTTTTTCCTTTTACATTTTTTTTCTTTTCATGATGAGAGCAGTGAAGCTGTGCCTCACTTGCCTCACCTGACTGCACGTCACTGAGTGACGTCAACTGTAAAGAGTTTTGCAAATAAATCTCCAACATTCCACCGCCGATAATGAAATCAGCAGATGCACAATATTTTACTGCCATGCTCCACATAGCATTCGATATTTCATAGCAAGAATAATTGATTCTATTTTTAAAAGAAGCATGTCAATGTTTCTTACTTTACTAATTTTATCATTTTTATGCATCTGCCTTGGACTATTCTTAAACTGTTGATTAAGATGATGTGTATTCTCCTACTTCTTTATTAAGAAAGTCAAATGGTAACTCACCCCAATCCATTTTGAACACATATCTTTGTATACATGTTTCTGTGACTTTGAAATATGTGGTGATAAAAACATTTCGTGGAGCATATCACTAGTGCATTTTTGGAGATTCAAGTTGCTGGAGGGCTAAAAATAAAGACAAATATGTTTAATGTAGAATTATTGTTCTCTCCAAACGTGCACAATTGTTATCTGTAGGTAACTGCAAAGGATTAGAGATCTCAGCTGGCTGTTGTCAAGGCTGAAAGCTAATCAGCTATATAATTGGTACTTGAGGTAGCTGATGGTGAAGATGTGAGTATTATTATAATACATTATATATTTGTTATGCAGCTCCTTTCTTATACAGGTAGTCCTCAACTTACAACCACAATTGAGCCCAAAATTTCTGTTATTAAGTGATACATTTGTTAAGTGAATTTTGCCCCATTTTATGACCTTTCTTGCCATATTTGTTAAGTGAATCACTACAATTGTTAAGTTAACAACATGGTTGCCAAGTGAATCCTGCTTGCCACATTGACTTGGCTTGTCAGAAGGTCGCAAAAGGGGATCACATAACACTGTGACATTGCGACTGTCATAAATGTGAGTCAGTTGCCAAGTGTCTGAATGTTGATCAGGTGACCATGGGGATGCTTTAATGTAAGTGTGAAAAACAGCCGTGTCACTTTTTTCAGTGCTGTTGTAACTTCAAATAGCCACTAAATGAACTGTTGTAAGTCGAGGACTACCTGTATATGAATACTGCCAATTTTCTTGGTTAACTAAATCATTGTGATATTGCAAATTGGTATCATCTGATTACCTTAGATTTTGAATGCCCTGGAAACTAAACTGCATATACACGTCATTTTGTATCTCAATTCTGTGATGGGTAAGGAACTTTGATGTTGGAGCCTTCAAAAAGGCTCAAAGCTGTGCTGGGCTCCCACTAATAAGAATAAAAGAGGGGGGGGGGAGGAAACCTGTTCTGTTTCTGCTTCCCTCATATTTATGTCAATAGATGCAAAATGAACCTTGCTGACAGTTTTCGCAACTCTCCTGGAGACCTGTGGATTTTCCTATAACATACAGATAGTCCTCAAGTTATAACCATTAGTTTAGCTACCATTCAAAGTTACAATGGCACTGAAAAAGTGATTTACAATCAGTCCTCATACTTATGAACTTTGCAGTATACCTATAGTCACGTGATTCAAATTCATGCACTTGGCAACCACATGTATTTATGATGGTTAACTTATTTTGAAACAGCAAGAATTTATAGAAGACCAAATTGCCAAATAAAAAGCATTAACAATTGTGCTGGTTCATTTTTTTGAGGAACTAACCAATATTGTTTGAAAAGAATTTAGGCTTTGAACATCATCAGAATTCCTCTCAGACAAGATAGTACATTGGAGAGAGTTAATCAAATAGGCAGAAGTTTAAATCATATACTGAAGTTTAAAGCCAGGCTGAGATGGAGTTGTATCTCAACTTATATATCTTATTATCTCAACTCTTGTATATTGTTTGTGTCATATTTCACCTAACTTTCATTAGGTACCCAGGAAATTATTGCTTCCCAAGCTTTGAAGATGCTGATATTCCATTCTGTAACCTATCTCTTGCCATGGTCAATACAGTACACTCTGATGTCTTGATTTGGAAAAATGCATAAACAAACTTCACAGATTTTACTTGTTATTGTGCAAGAACTATACAATCTTCTAAATATTGATTTATATGGTCTTATTCTGGTTCTTCTAGATCCAATAGCTCATTCAGGTAATTCAGATGAAGCGTAGAACTCACCTTGTGAGCAACAGAGAGCAGCGTTGATCAATACATCACATTACAGTATTAGCAAAATGCCAGTTATGGGTAAGAACATGTGCCTCTTTGCACTACAGAGGCTTCCTGGATATATTAAGATCTTGGCAATAGAGATGTCTGGCTGTATCTGCAAGTGATTGGCTCTTTGTTGACATCACAGCCAGATTTATGGAGGGGAGGGGCTGCTCACTACAGCTTGTCTGGTGAATTTTGCTCTTTTTGAATTGTCAGATACCACATTTTAGTCCTAATTAAAACATAACCTCCCTTAAAACCAGTTCCTCTTCTGGCTGAGATTCAGCAAAAACTGCCAGATGATGATTAAATTTTTGATCCTGTTTAAGAAAAAACACTAGATATCTATTTCTGATTTCAATCATGTTCAATTTTAAGCCTGTTTTCTATGGGGTAAACCTAACTGAATATAGCACACATTTTATTGAAGGAAAGAATGCATTATTATTGAAATATACATACATTTGTCACATTTTCCATTGGTTGCTTATGAATTGGAGGTAAAGCAACAATTTCTTTATCATCCTGTAGAAAAGACCATAAAACTTACTGGGCTTCAATACAGTATTGCAACAATCTATTTATTTGAATATGAAAAAAATAATGTTCATTGCTGAAATCTAGGCAAGTATATGTGTGGCATCTGGCCTTCATTTCTATAGTTAGTATACTTACTAGCAAGCACTGTTATTTTTAAAATGTTTTTAAAATATTTTTATTTATTTCAAAGTTAAAATATACAAAAAACTATAAGAAGAAAAAGACAAATTTTTTTTACAGCTAAGTAGATATGAAGTCGATTTGATCGATACACAATAGACCCATATTTGAATTTTTTTTAAAAAAATGTGATGTAAAATAGTATACTATACATTGCAATTATAGATATGAAACTTTATAATTATTTGTAGACCCACTGTGCAAGGGGGCAGGATCTATTAGGCTTACTTGAGAATATTTTTCAACATTCAGCCAGGACTGAATAAAGCATTTCTTGATTTGTGGAAATGCTTAATGTTGGCTTTATACATGCTTAATGTTGGCTTTGTACATGTTGAGCTCACGTTTTTATTTTTTGTCTGTGTTTATAAAATCTGCTCCTTAATAGTACATTTTTCCTTGCTCTTTGCTATTGTCATATTCTACATTTGTGTTTCAAAACTATGTATAGCTTAGCATTTGTATTAAAAAGTATGAAGAAAAATAATAGTAACTTTTGTAATTTTATTGTGAAGCTCTAGGGACACCCCTTTAGTATCAATGTTCTACTAAACCACATTACATATATCTGAAATCATTATTACGTTTGTTTCATTGTTACTTCTACTGGTTTGAAATAATTATATGGAACATAACTAGCATAAATAGAAAGAAGTTAAAATTGATTTTTTCATCTTTAAAAATGTACTTACTGAATGTAAAGACTTCTGAAGCAAATTTTGTTTTCTGTAAGTTGACAACATGGCTGAATGAGCTAATTTAAGGTTATATTTTGTTTCTTTGGCTTTTCCAGATAATTTTTCTTTTTCCAGACCTTAGAATCAGTTACCTATAATATAAACATATATCTAAATATTTCCTTCCAAGAAGGTCATTTAAATAAGTAGCTGGCAATCAAAGGCAGATCAAAGGATTACCTTTACTGTCATATAACTACATTTCTTATCATCAGGTCTCTATACTTTATTTTTTCTAACTTTCTTCTTTATACATTTCTTCTTTGTAAAGACTTCTTTGGGTATTTATAAAATACCCAAAAAACCAGCAGTCTTGGGAATATGACCTCTTCTATTTATCCTTCTGCTCTTGGTTTATGGAAATGGGTGTTTCCCAGGCAGCATAGACTCTTGGCAACGTTGAGTGTCATAACTTGCTTGAGTTGCAATTCAAGTTTCAGCCTTTTGAAGATCTATTGACATTAGCCCAAGTCCAAATATGAAAGAAACTAGAAGTAGAATCACAAATCAAACCTTGTATGTGAACATTATTCAGGAACTCAGGCTCATGGCTTTAGCTTATCAGTATGATTTTCTACCTAAATGACTATAGTGAGTACCATGTTGTAATCTCCCTTTAAAACGAATTACAAATATTAGCATAAAACTGGATGTGAAAAGAAAAATAAATCTCTTATCTTGTCTGAAATTTGTTAGGTGGCTGTTTAAGTAAAATGGTTACTGTAGATAAATTATTTATTGGATTGAATAATACACTTAAACCAGTTAAATAAAAATGTATCTAAGTAAAGAGATTAAGTTCACAGATAAACCTTTTACTAATTAATTTTAATATATAATAAGTTAATAACTTGTTTTTAATTGCTTCAGGCTTAAGAAAATCATTTTACTTTTACAGGTTTTAAACTGAACGGATCATAATACTTAAAACAGTTTACAGTATAAGTACACAGCCTACCTTTTAAATATTTTCTTTGCACCTGGAAGATCTGGTTTGCATGTTAAACATCAGCAGAGAGATAGGGTATTCCAATTGTCCCCCCCCATAACTTGTCTATTCAAATAAATTGTCAAGGTAACTAGATTTCTGTTCCATAGAAACAAGCAACAAGGGATTGGTTGAATAAAAGGACAGTATTTTTTGAAGCTTTGCAATTGTGGACTCTCAGAGATGAGGAAAAAATCCCTTCTTCCTTCACAAAAATATACCGATTTATCAGAGGTGCAAATATATTAGTTTTTCTGTGAAGAATTCATTTCATACAAATCAACATTTTTATACAAATAATCTGTCAATATTTGTGTAGCTCTTCTTTGCCAAATACAACATAAACAAAACTGTAAATAGTTTCCCCACTAAATTAAACTTTGGTGAAACCATGGATACATTAGCTTTTCCTTTTTTAAAAAAAAGTTCTCTCATAAATATTTAGTAGTTAAAACTGTACAAAAAGCTGTTCCTGAAATACCGTAACTCCCTATGGAAAAATACCAAACCTGAAATTCTTTGCCTTGATATTTCATAGGCATCGTATGTTAGTGCAGCATCTGTGTTGCTACGAATAGTGGTATGTTTGCGTTTCCTTGCACATATCAACTCTTTCCTGCCACTTTGTTTGTCTTGCTTTAAGCACAGGCCAACGTAGGTCTCTCTTGGACATCAGGTCCTTCTTGTGTTGTTCTCTTGCTTGCTGTATTTCATACTGGGCCATAGTTTTTCTGTTTATTTTTCCATTAGTATTTTCTAACACCCAATGCCTGGACCAAGCTCTCCTACATTTAAAATCTTCCTTTTTCGCTTTAAAACCTTTATTTTTAAAGGAAGCTTGAATTTACTTTTTTAGTAACTATTGTAGTATATTGCTTTATGTGAATTCTTACACACTTCTCTCTATTCTTCCTTCACCAACAAATCTTTCAATTTTACTTCTTTTATTTGGTCAGACTTTTTAGATGTGTTCACTTATTAGCATATCAATAACCTTTTTGATATTGAGATGTTTTAAAAGTAGTTACCATATTTTATTTGGTAGCAATAATTAACATGGCTTAGATACATAATTTTGCCAAATCAAATGTAAGTATTTCAATTCCATTTATTTTAACAAAAGATGAACACTTCATTTTGACTATTTTTAATACACATGTCCAATGTCTGTAGAAAGATCCCAAACATAAATAAAAACACAACAAAGATAAATAGAAATGTATTTAATTCCTCCCAACAATTAAAAAAATGTATTAAGGCATCTTATTCTTTATCACTACTGACCTAATAAAAGAGAAGCCTCAAATACAAGATATCTGATCCATCAAAGTATCATCTTAGGTATTAATTTGGCTGAAAACTAATGACTACATCTATTTTTCCAAGTAAAAAATTGAAACTGAAATAAAGTGGGGCAACACCTGAAGCCAGTATTCCATTATTTTTTGCAAAAACAAATATAATTTACAAATGGCATTTTCAATAGCAATGCCAGGAATTATTTTATCATACGCATTATATGAAATTCTTCATATAGTGTAATCCCACGCAGAAATAAATTCAATTGTTTATAATGGAGCTTATTTCATAATGAGAATATAAATCACCTGTCCTAGATGTTACTAATTCCCAGCAGCCAAGAACAGCATGGCCAGTGATAAGGGAAACTGGCAGTGGAAGTTCAGCAACAGGCAGAAAAATGGGTCAGTATTTCTGTCTTATGAGTTCAGATAATTTCTTCTTTCCTATCTGTAGGCTCTATTTTCGTAACTGTTTGTTTTCTTCATATATCAGCAGTTATGCCAAAAGAATATTATTTCTCTTTTTACTGCCTGGTATTATCTAGAGAACATCGAATATACACTTTTCAATTAAATAATGGGGAGTCATTCTTTGGTATGGGCTAATTGCCATGGAATGAATGCACCAGTGTTGGAACATCAATAGTGTGCAATGTAGTAGTACCAAAATTGTCATGAAAATAGAAATCACTGTCACTACACATTGTTTTTTGTAACTAATGGCCTTGTTTCATTTTATATTTCACACCGAAGAATATGAATTCTTAATTATGAATATGCTATGATAATGAATATGCTATGCACAAAAGTGATACCCACTTGAATTGGGCTATACATTCTTTTTTAATTTAAGCTGGTGCATATTTTTCATAACATCACCTACAATAAAAATTTTCAGCCTTCTAATAAAGGCTGAATGCTATGAATAGTATCTGAAATGATACTGAAGTAAATATATAAGAATCAACCATGCGATTTAAATAAAAATATAAAGATTAAAAGGTCTAGAATTTCTAGAGCATTTTAAGTGTTCTAAAATTAGCTATGTTGATTTCATTTACCACCAAAGATTTTTAGGATTTAGTACAGTGAATAACAATATACATTAAAATTACATATTGTTACAGTCAGTGTCATGACAAAGTACATCAACACTGCCTTTGACATATTTCCTCTAAAGGAAAATATGTGATTGGACAAAAATCATAAAGAAAAATGTTGCTCTTGATGGGTACATTTTAACACATTTAAACATGTGTGGAACTGTTGTTTATAAAACTTGTGGGGGGAAAAAATCAATGTTATTACAATGTGGATTCAACTAAGGTTTTCCTATATCAGTCCTCCTATTCATCATCCTTCGAGCCCGTTTTGCTCAGCTGTAAAAAGACAAAAATAATTTTATCAGTTTTCTGTGACAATAAAGAACAATTAAAATCAATGTGACAATTTTATTATAGACCATTGAAGTTTGTAAAATATATATTTTTATTTACAGACTGGGTCTTCATACGTGAAGTTAAAAAAATATTTGTTGTTACTTTGAGTTCTCATGTATTTAGCTATCCGTAAAATGAAGAGAAGTGAGCCAAAATAATAACAGAAAGATATATTAGACAAATATTGGGGGGAAAATATCATACATGCTTTGTAGGCGCAGTTCTGTATTTCTTTTTAGATGCATTTATACTGAAAACACACAACTGTTGCTATTTTCATCATACTGTGTTCCCCCGAAAATAAGACAGGATCTTATTTTCTTTTGACCCCCGAAATAAGCGCTTGGCCTTATTTTCAGAGAGGCCTTATTATTTTTGAGGTGCAGGAGGTGGTGAGCGGGGTCACCTCATGGCTGCTGCTATGTTGCAATATTTTTGGGGGAGGGCTTATTTTCAGGGGAGGGCTTATTTTAGGGCATACACTTCAAAGTCCAATTAGTCTTATTAACCGGGGAGGTCTTATTTTCGGGGAAACAGGATAGCATTATTCTATTGGGTTGTGTCCTACATACTATAAGTTCGCAAAATTGTAATATACAAGTTAGAGTGTCGGCTATTCCTAATGAACCCCTTTATGTCCTGGATCAGCAATTGAATTGGAGTAATACATTGTGATATATCTAAGGAACAAGATGGATCTTTTTAGATGAAAAATAGTGTTACTAATTTTTATATAATTATTAGATTAAACTACTTATTCCTTTTATTTGTACTAAACACCATACAAACATAAAAAGGTATGAACATGTTTTTTTGAAAACGCTTCTGAAATGTAAACAAATAAGCTTATCAGAAAAACCCTTGATAAGCTGTAAACGTGGTGTTTCTGCCAAAATGGGCATGGCTATAGGTGATATAGGCTTCAGTTGAAGAACTTAAAGAGACTAGGAGATAAACTAGAATATGCATGTTGGATTGGTAACAGATATTTTTCACTTTAAAATGGTAATTGGGAGTAATACCTCCATTGCTAAGTGTCATATAGCATGTCACATGACTACTCTGATTTAAATGGCAATTGTACCAGTTTCAGTAGAAATCATTAGGCCAATCCTGCAAGGTTGTAGTATCCCACAGTCACATGATCCCCATTTGCAGGATCCTGTCAGCTTCCCTGTTGATTTTGCTTGTTGAAAGCGAACAATGAGGTTAATGAATGCCAATCACATAACCACAGGAAGTTTTGACTGTTTTTAATTGCAAGCTAGTTGCCAACTGCCCAAATTACAATTATATGATAATGGGGAGGTTGCAATAGTCACAACTATGAAGAACAGTTGTTAAGCCCCCTCATTCAGGACTATTGTAACTTTGAAAGGTTTTTGAAAGAGAGGTTGCTGAACAATGGTATCTCCATGGAACTTTTAAAATCCTAATGCATGCAAACATATATTTTTAAAAAATGCTTAAGATACTCTTCTGGATACTCTTTTCAATGGATTCCAAAGGCAACATGGATACTTGGAACTAACCCCTTCCTCCTTTTTCCAAATTAGTCTTTGAAATATGAAGAATACAACGTGACTTCTGAGGGACAACAATTGAATAAGCTGGGCCCCGGTTTGTGCTTTTTAGGGAGTTGGAGAATTTGCTGAAACTCTTTGGCTTTGCTCTCAATTTTTTTAAAATTGATTTGAACCAGTAACTGATATAAATGTGAAAGGAAATTGTGGCTGCCTATTTTGCATTCAACTGCCTTTATACTACAATTATCTAGTTTTAATAATCCATTTGTAAAAATCATAAAAGTTATATTTTAATTTCATTATTGCATACTGTATGAGATCTGCCTCAGATTTAGTTGAAAACAGTTGTAAGCACTCTTCTACAGAATGATATAGATTGTTAGTGCTTAATTAAATATTTATATATTTTTCTTTAAGATGGAGTACAAGATTTCTGAAACACCGAACAAGGCAAAAAAAAACCCCATACAGGTATCAATGCTTAGAACTAAAAATATGGTTCGAAATGGTTTAAGAAGATTGAAATACTTACATGCTTTATAAAAACACGAGGAAAATCCCATTATCATTCATATCCAAAATGGTTAAAAAAAGAAAAAAAGAAAAAAATTAGATACTGCTAAAATCTCCCCCAAAGTTACCATTTTGATATTGTTAATTTTCAACACCCTTACCTTGATTACATCAACCCAATTCCATCCTCGAGGAAGTTCTCCTTTGTGATCTAGTCAAAATAAAAATTCTATATGCATTTTTGCAATTTGAATTCAAGCATCTGTTTTAAAATCAAGGTATTAATTTCCATCATAGTTTGTGGTTAAGCTTAAAATAGCAAACTCTGGCTTATCGCAAACTGTTATGAATAACTGGGCAATGCTTGGCAGTGATGAGGAAGGAAACCTTTGGCCCTCTAGATGTTTCTGAATTTTAACTATCAATATCCCTGACTATTAGTCATGCTGATAGTTCTGGTTCAGCGACATAAATTCCACAAAAGAACAGGATTTATTACTATTCTGAAACAAAGATTACTTAGAAATACCTATTGTGCACAAAAGTTCAGCATAAATCACAATACAGAAAAAAAGTTGTATTTGCTATATTCTATATAAAGGTAAAGGTTCCCCTTGCACATATGTACTAGTCGTTCCCGACTCTAGGGGGCAGTGCTTATCTCCATTTCAAAGCCAAAGAGCCAGTGCTGTCCGAAGAAGTCTCTGTGGTCATGTGGCCAGCATGACTAAATGTTGGAGGCGCCCGGAATGCTGTTAGCTTCCCACCAAAGGTGGTCCATATTTTTCTACTTGCATTTTTACATGCTTTCGAACTGCTAGGCTGTCAGAAGCTGGGACAAATAACAGGAGCTCACTCCATTACATGTTGCTAGGGATTCGAACTGCCGAACTTTCTGATCGACTAGCTCAGGGTCTTAGCCACTGAGCCACCACGTCCCTTATATTCTATATAGAAAGCATATATTCTATGCCATACTCTTTTAATTAAAAGAAAGTTATTAGGAATAAGTTATACAAACCTGTTTTGTCAGCTAACTTCCGCTTTTGCGTTTTGGACAATTGTTCCTTTTTCTCCTTTTTCTTAGTTGGTGGTGCTGCATCAGAAAGTCCAGTTGAGATGCAGTTATTTAATGCTGTCTAAAGAAATGAATTGTATTATTTATTAAGAATTCTCCATAGTTTATTAATTCTATACTTGCATTAAATGTGATGAAAACTGATTACATCTATGCTTAAACTTTTCTGTTATCAATACAAAAAATTATGTATTTTTTGTATGATAGAATACGTAATAACTTTAACCACTGCTTCTGAGATATTGCAGATATTGCATTAATATAGGAATGTCAAATATTGCTACGAATTGAGTTCAATCTTATAGTAGCAATTGAATATCAAGAAACTGATAGATTGCATAGAAAAACATTTTCATATGTTGAGATAGGTCAACATTTGGAAATATAAACTCACCACAGTATTAACTGGTTGATTTTCCATGAAAATCTCTTTATTATCTTTAGCATATTCAAATATTGTGTATGTCATTGAGGTTCCCAGGTTAACTTCAACTTCTTCCATTAATTTATCCAATATACTTTGTTTTATGGCTGAGGATCTGGGACAGATGACAAAGAAGAGATAAAAAGTTAATTCTAGAAAGACTGCTTCTTGAACATCTTAAGAACTGGACCACTTACATGGCATTGTTGAAGAATGCATCCATTGATATGACTGGAGCAGTTTGCGGGTATGTTTCTGGCCATGATATTTCTATAAGAAAGGCTTTGGGGTCTCCACTTTCACCTATCTAAAAACACATATAAGTCATGTCTATGCAGGAATCCAGTCAATTCAAGCTTTAATCAACAAAAATACTGAAATAGATATTTCATTTTTACATTCACAATGTCAATTTTAGAAGGAATTTTCAAGTAGTGTTACATGAGCATTACAAATACAAATATGACTTCACCAGAATCCACAAAACAGATTACCGCAGTAAATGTAGCAAAACATAAATTTAATAAATTATGATTATATAAATGATCAGCATAACCTTTCTACTATATTATACTCCCTTTTCATAAACTATGAACCAGTATCTTTTATGTCTAGATATATTAAGAAAATTAGTACACCCAATCTGAAAAACTTGTGTAAAACTTGGTATATACTAATCTTGAGCTCTTGCTGTTTATGTAACTAGTATGCCTTGGTGTTGTAGCTAAACTACAGTCTTAAATATTTATACAGGAAGTCCTTGCTGAACAATCACTCATTCAGCGACCCTTCAAACTTCCAATGGCATGGAACAAATGGTATTTACAACTGATCCTTGTACTTTGCAGCATCCCTGAGGTCATGTGATCACAATCCAGGAGCTTGAGTCACAATTATGTTGTATTATCTCGCAATCACATGATCGCTATTTGTACCTTCTTTACCAGCTTCCTACAAGTGAAGTCAAACTGGCAGGAGGTTGCAAATAGCAATCACATGGCATTGCACTTAACATTGGTGAATCCATTTACTCGCAACCAGAAGTGCTGGAATTTTCATTGGTAAATGCTGTGCGCATGAGGCTTCATGTTTTATGACCATGTTGCTTAGCAATAGAAATTCCAGTCCCAATCACCATTGTTTAGTGAGGACTACTTTGATAAAGACAGAACCTTCAGTTTAAGAGATTAATATAGGCTGATTTGAATGAATACAATTTCCAAAAACTCACCCTATATTGAAATGAAATGGGACTAAGTTCCCTAAAACAGTCATCCCCTTCATAAATAGAACGTAATGCTTCTAACTCCATCTGAAAAAAAAAAGCACAAGCAAATGCTTCATATTTTTATGTTTAATTTTAATCTTAAACTCTTCTTGGGAGTACTATAAACCCTCAGCCAGGCATGATTGGAACAGTATAATATGCTTAGTAAAATATTTAAAATAAACAAACAATATCTGACTGAATATAATCTCATCACATTTAGTAGTTTTCACAAATATTTAAAAACATCTTTAAAGAACTCTACAATCCTAGGAAGCTAACCATGCTATATATGTTATATATAAATTTAAAGGGACGTGATAAGCCAATATACGTTTTAATGGTGGATGTCATCTGTCATAAAGTATAATCAGTAGTATTGGTTTTAAAAAGACTGAAAACAACCAGAAATTGCCTTTTGTGATGCATGAAAAATTATCTACAAAAACATAGTGTATAGAGCTGTAGAAAAATTACCTAAAGAAAAATGATCTTAGCTACATCACAAAGGCACAAATGTCTGGGTTTTATGGAGCCATCTTTAGTACAACCATGGAGTAGAAAGGGTCCATTTAGACCAGTGTTTTTTCAAACCTGGCAAATTTTAAGATGGATGGACTTTAACTCCCATGATTCTCCAGCCAGCATGTTAAAGTGGCTAAGTTTGAAAAACACTGGTTTAAATTGTCCAATCCGAATTCTACTGAAGGAAGCCAAACCAGGGTTTCGTGCAACGGATGGTGTTGATGACCCTGTCAAAACGTCGCGGTTACCGTCGTCAAAGCTGCCCCACCCCCACCCCGGCGTGGCACGAGCGCTGATTTGCGACACTGGCAAACACTCCACAAGTGTGGAGCTTTCTTCCCGCTCATTGCTGATCCGCTACACGTCCTGCGCCCACTCCCCGCAGCTCCCATAATAAGACCCAGGGAGGGGTTGGGCTTTCCTGGCCACGCCCCCTCAAGGGGCGGTCTTCACGTAGCCCAGGACGTTTTTACTTCTTCCATTCCCGGATCCTGCCAGTCTATTCTACGCCTTCGTCTCCCTCACCTCCTGGTCCTCGTTCGCCGTCATGGCGCAACACCGGGAAAGGAGACCCCCTCCCCACCCCACCCCTCTCCCGGCCTCCTTTCGCTCTCTCTCCCCTTCCGCGGTCTCCTGGGAAAATAGAAATCCACAGAATTGTCAGTCCGAGAGGGAATCGCGCGCGGCAGATCAATACAGAAGATGGTCCTCAGTGCGCATGCGCCAAAAATGACAAGGCGGAAAGGGAGTCAGGCTTAGCGCTCTTTAGCGGTGATTGGACAGTGTAACCCTCCTCCTTCCCCCCAAGCTGTCTATTGGCCGCTTCTTTTCACCCTGCCTTCTGATTTGCACGCTCTTTACCTTAGACTGGAGCAAATCTCGGTCGGTTCCGCCTCTTTGTTTCTCCTTCTTTCATTTGCCGCTTCACGGCACTTTAGCTCTGCCCATCTCCTAGCGCGTTCCAATAGTTGGCGCCAGGCGCTCAGGAGCCACCGTGCTTATTGGTCATTTATGGCTATCAATCTTAATCCGCCTGCTAGGTGTTTCCTCAGACAGGCCTCGGGTTTCGGTTCCAAGTATTCCTCTGCACCCGCTTGTCGTATGGATTGTGTCACCAAAGGCTGACGGCGAGGTGCTCCTTCCATACCCGGGGAGGTCGTAGTGCGAGGCAGCGGAACTGAGAACGGGGTCGCAACGGAGCTTGCAGCGTGAGCAGAGATCCTCTTAGGCAAAGGGGCGGCGGCGGCTGAGAAATAGATTCAAATTGTATACAGGACGTTCTGTCATTGTTTTTCGGAAAGCATTTCGGTTTCATAGGGGTGCCTCATTTACGTGGAACCCGAAATGGAGACTTGAAGATTTTAATAAAAGCGGTATAAGTTCAGACTTAGTTATACTTATTAAAATAAATGGCACTTTAATCAGAGATGACGGAAGACCTACTAAGTGCATTGGACTGGTTTTGAGCATGAATGTAGCAAGCTTTATTTAATTGCCTAAATTATTTCTTCCTGAGGAATAGAATAAATCACTGTTTGCTGGAAAATATATTAAACCGTCAACCGTAATTTGCGAACCACAGTGTTGGCCTTCATGCAGTAGAAAAGCAAAAGAATATTCTTACTTTATATGACGTGTAACCCCCCCCTCGATGTGTTTTAGCCTGTATTGCATGGCCTGCGTGACTGCCATTACTATGCAATAAATGAATGCAAAACAACGTACTAATGTAAAATGGAACCAAATAAATCAAAATAATAGAAATATGGTTTGGTGATAAATCTGAAAATGGGCTGCCTTTTTCTGCCTTAGAAGGTTTATTGATTTTATTTTATGGCCATGGTTTCCCAAATCTTGAAAAATTACCGAGAAATAAGTGTATTATGGAGATTATAAATGTAGCCATATTTGACATGAATAAGTAGGACTCCTTAATACATTTATTTGAATGTCTTTACAGTTCACAGGTGAGTAATTTTTCGAAGGCCCTCCAGATAACCTCAGGAAGACTTATAAACTAGGCTGTGGCCTAAGATTGAATTTTTTTCTACCTGGTTCAATTTAGGGTTAGGAAACACAATATTGCAGTGGAATGTCTAGTAGAATTTAGAATTATTCAGTCTCATACTCTCAAACTTTATAGCTTGCTGTACAGAAACACATGAATTTATGTCTGCTTGTCACATGTTTAGAGAAGAACAACTTTAAATATTCTACATATTACAATATTTATAAATAAAGTTATTTTGAATATTTTTCTGCTTAAAGTTTCAGAGTATATTTGGAACTGTCAATATGAGCCCTTCACAGTGGGATTTTCCAGTGGAACTATGTTGCCGACCCATGGCCTTTGTTGCACTCACCGGTTTGGATGTTGTATATAATGCTGTTCATCGAGCTGTCTGGGATGCATTTTGTGCAAATAGGAGAGCAGACAGAGTACCAATTTCTTTTAAAGTACTTCCTGGTGATCATGAGTATCCGAAATGCAGAGTAAAGGTATTACCCTAAATCTTACAGTAAGAGTTTTAATGTAAAGTAAATTAATATTTTAATGTAAGTTTATTTTACTGAGAGTCAAATGTTTAAATTCTGGTTTTGACTATTAATCTTTTTCCAGCGTTATTTTGGAATTAACATTGGTAAAGTAATTCTTTCAAAAGAAAAGGTAGAACTATAAAGTAAAACAAACCTAACACCTTAAATAAGCTGGAAACTTTCTCTGATTATGACCTAAACAAAACATACTGTTGATGTGCAGCTATATTAAATCAAGCTGAAGAAATAATGCAACATAATTTTAAACCAGCTTCATTAGGAATAAGTTTAGCAAAACGCATGCTATACATTTGCATTTTATGATTTAAATGATAAGTAGGGAAGAAAAATATAGAGAGCTAGCTCTTAGTGTAAACTGGGAGACGATAGGTTTTTGTCCTGCCTTAAGCATGAAGCCAGCTATATATCAGTCATTGTCTCTTAGCTCTAAGAAGAAAGCAATGCCCAATGATTTTTGAAATTTTGCCAAGAAAAATATAAAGATTAGTCCAGGCAGTCATCAGGTGTCAATGTTTACTTGAAGGGACCCCAAAAAAAAGCCATCTGTCTGCAGTAATGATGATGCCATTTTTCAACTTTTCAGAGATTGTCATATGAATGGTACATTCCAAAGGGTATCCTGAAAACAGGTTGGATGAACAAGCATCTGAATTTGGTTCCTGCGCTTGTTGTGGTATTTTATGAGCTAGACTGGGATGAGCCACAGTGGAAAGAAAAGCAATCGGAGTGTGCTACTAGAGTTGAAATTGTCAGGTATTATTTTATGTATTCTATAAAATATTGTTTTACAGTAATACTGAAGAGTGAAAGAAGATATAATTCACACTTTTCTGGTTTTAGCATAGAAGATGTTATCTATCTAAATGCTTCTTTAAAATAAAAGCTTTACCATGGTTAAAGCACAAGTCAAGTAAAAAGTCTTACACTGCAGTTCCTCTTTAGAATCTTAAGTGGCAAATAAAACACCATTTTTTAAAGTCTTGTGAAGTTTTTAATCTGTATATTTGTTATTACCCATCTGAAAGCACAAATAAATTTTAGTTTGTTAAGTCTTTATAATCTTTGGTTAGCTTGATGTCTTATTTTTTTCAGGCAGAGTTTGCAGGGCCGAAACACAAAAGTTGCTGTAGTTTTAATTCAGAAGAAAACTCCCTTACCTCCAGGTAAAATACAGTTTAACTAGAGTTGTGTGACTGAAACATGCTAATGTAAAGAATTGTGGAATGTTATTCTTGTTTAGTGACCAGAAATATGACCAGTGAAAACAGCTGGAAATGATTTAGGTTGGAATCCAGTATTCATCTTCCACTTATGAATTTTTTGTCAATGAAAGCAGGACACTTTCCCCTCAATAAACCAAGAAGGATTGTCCTGGATGATTGGATATTCTTGGAAACAGATTTGTAAAAGTTTGCCCCATTGCATTTTTGACAATCAAAGCAGTTCTGTTAAGGGCAGAAAAGACTATATGTGTTAAAATAAACAGGAACTTTTTGTTTATAATACAACTACAATTTGTAACTTGATATTTTTGCAGTATAATTTTACTTGTTAGGAAAAATATTTAAGACAAGAAAAGATATAGATACAAGATACATTTAGGAAATCTTTTAATAAAGTCTTTGGTTACTATTAGAGTCTGCAATATAGAAATTCATGGAGGAAAGATTTTTTCTTCCTCCTTTTGAAAATGCTTCATTCATTTAAATTAACTTGAAAGAACTGTCCATCAAGCCAGTTGCTCTCAATTGTTTTACAGCAATTGTTAACATCAGAAATTTGGATCAGTCTGGACATAATTATTTGCTATAGTCTGAAAGCCATCAGCCTATAAAATGGATCAGCCTTTCCTATGGAATGAATCAGTTAATTATTTCAGCTTTTGCATAATGAATAAAAGAGTTAACAGCTGGAAAGAAAACAAGCAAGCTCAGAGAGAACCAAGGACCCCTCATTTCAATCCTGAGCTACAGATACTTATCTTTATTGATTACAGCTGTGTGCAGAGGAGCAGTAATTCTGATTCTTTCTAGTGGAGTGGTTGTAGTCAGAGTGGAAGGAGAGATCAAGCCTTGGACATTCAGTCTGGATTGCCATAGGGCTGATCCCTCCCTGATTTTACTATCTCAGATGATAAGGTATCATCAGTACTGATAGTACTTGGCTATACAACTCCAGACTGAATGGGAGATACAGTGGAAGTCTTGACCTTGTGTTTGGAAGTTAATATGGGTTTGTAAGGGGAGGAATAAATTAAAAATCAAACAGCGGGCTATTATTTTAAAAGCCAACTGATTACAAGACAATTCCAGTTTTATTTGTGCTTAGGCTTGTGATCTCCCAAAGTAAGATGAGTCATCATTTCAGGCTAACAATTTATGCCAGATGAAGAGTTGCAATGTGTGCCCTAAGGAGTTTTGCTTAACTTGGGCTTGTATTCCAGTTAAGATCATTCCTGGAGTGGGAGACAGTAGTAATAGCTACTCATGTCTTTATTCCTCATGGCTGGATTATTTGATTTCCTTTACATAGGACCACCTAGAAATGACAGGTAGTGCAACATGCAGTGGTCTGCATATGAATGCAACTGTTTTGATATTCCTATATAATGTATGTTGTGGGAGCTGCATTCATTACCAGTTTCTGTTTTCTGCGTGCAATTCAACGTGTTGCATGTCTTAGGACTTGGATATCTGTAAGAATGCTTGTTTTGAGCAGAATTTGCCCTTCTGAGATATACAGAGAGAGAACATTGGTTAAAAGATATTTGTTCTCTGCTGAAGGTCATATCTTGTGCAGTTAGATACCCTTCATTCTATTTATTAACATTTCTTTGTTTTCTAGATTAGTTAAATTGGCTCAATTGAAGAGGCATAATCTTTTATTATTACTTGTAAGAAATACATGTTTGAGACAAAACACATCGATATTCCTTGAATGGTGATGCTGATACTGTTGATAATCATGTTGATTATCAGTGATTCTATGTACTGTTTTCTTCACATTTTTTGATCTTGTATGGCTGTTTTCAGTTGTTTCATTGTTTCCTAAATACCTCATAATAAAGTTTGTGAATATTTGAATTAAGATCATTCAAATCATTTTTTAATGTACTTGTCTGTATTTGCTCTAGGAGAAGATGTTACTGCTTCAGAAAGGGCAGCAGCTTTATGTAATGCTTGTGACCTCTCTGGAAAGTCCCTATTTGTTTTGCCACACACTGATCATCTTGTAGGTTACATTATAAGGTAAGCAGATAATGCAAAATATAGGCTTTTTTTGTATTACCATATTTTTCGGAGTATAAGACGCACCAAGGTTTTGAAGAGGCAAATTAAAAAAAAAAGTTTTTGTACTCTGCAAACCTCCCAAAAACGGCCCGTTTTTTTGCGAAAACAGGCCCGTTTTTTTTTTTTCAAAAAAAGACATGAATAGTCCTTAGGAGGCTTGTAGAGTGCTCCTCGGGATGGGGGGGGGGGGCAAAAATGAGCAAAAAAACCTGCCCGTTTTTTGCAAAAATGGGCCCTTTTTTGTCAAAAAAGGGCATTAGAAAGCTTATAGTGTGCTCCTGGGGGCCGGGGGGGGGGAAATTGAGCAAAAAACGGCCCATTTTTTGTTCATTTCTGCCATCCCCAGCCCCCAGGAGCTCTCTGAAATCTTCCTACAAGCTGTGCACAACCATTTTGGTGAAGGGGCGGGGTTTTATGAGACAAAAAAATAGCTGTATTCAGTGTATAAGACGCACCCAGATTTTCAGTCTCTTTTTTGAGAGAAAAAGGTGCATCTTATACTCTGAAAAATACGGTACTTCTTGAGAGGCAGAAATCTTGTTGATATCCTTAGAAGTATGCCAGTACAATTTACTGTAATGTAATTGGTATAACAATGCCTTTCACAATTTAAAATAACTCTTTACTTTTTACATGGATTTTATCTTTTGACATAAATTGGGACTAGCAACTCCAGAGCCCCAAGATTATTCCATCAAAATTAAGTAGGAAAAAAGTTCCCTCTCCATTTTTGGGGCAATTTAATTTTGTTAAGGGAAAAGTTAAAACAGATGTGTTAAGTTGCTGTTACTTTTATTTTTTCTGAATCCTACTCAAACGTCATTTCCAAGCTTACACTTTTAGGTTATTACAATTAAGCCCTTATGTCCCTCAGTGATTGAAGGGAAAAAAAGGATGAAATTCCTTGCCAAAAGTATACTTGGATCTAAAACATTTTTCCGCTAGAGGCATTTATGAATTTTTAAAATGTTTATTATCTATTTTTATTTTGAAGTAAAGGTTAAAATACAAAACTCCAAAAAATAAAAAAGGAAAAAATCCACAAAACAATCAAGATTAAAAAAAGAAAAAAGATGCATGAAAAGGCAACATATTGTATACATATATTATCCCCCCCCCAATTGAATAATGATTAATACATTACTATGAAGTAGAGGAATTTGGTAAAGTTGCAAGCTTAAAAATAAATAAAAAATAAACACCGATAATTACTAAATATCTGACATAAAGGCAAAATGAGGAATTAGAGTATTGGAAATGCAAGTAGTTAAAAAAGTAAAAAATCTTGGAATCTGGCTAATGGCCAAATGTTCTACCATAAAAGAAGACTATTATTCAAAATCTTTACAACAAATACGAAAGGACATGGAAAATTGGGCTAAATTACAATTATAGCTGATTGGAAGAATTGCAATCATAAGAATGAATATCTTACCAAAAAAATATTTCTATTCCAAACTGTACCAGTAAAATTAGGGAATTTTTTTTATAACGAAAAAAGAAAGAAAAAGAAAAAACTGGTCATATGTTTCCGCGTGTGCATGGAGTGGTTATGGTTGTATTTAAAAGTCTGACAGCCCAAGGATAGAAACTCTTTTTAAGCCTATTTGTTCAGCTGGCTATACTTTGATGTCTTCTGCCCGATGGTAGATGTGCAAAGAGACACTGACCAGAGTGTGAATCATCACTGAGTATCTTCCTACTCTACTAAAGCATCGAGACCTAGCGATGTCATCCAGTGGTGTCAAGAGGGCCACCAATGGTTTCTTGTGCTGAATTGATCACTCTTTGTAGTGCCTTCCTGTCTGCAGCTGTTAAACCAGCATGCCATACTGTAATGCAATATGTGAGGACACTTTCTGTGGTGGACGGATAGAAAGAGGTCATCAGCCGGACAATATTAAAGTTTCAAAATTCTCTGTTAACAATATTTTATTATAATCCATTATAATAGAAAGTTTACTATGATATATTATCTATCCCAAATCATTCCAAAAGTTTAAAATAATTCACCCTGGATCAAATAGCCACATTTCTTTCTTTCTGCCATCTCTTATCAATTGTTGTCAAATTAAACATAATAGATTTAGTCTCCACAATAAGTCTGTTTTCCCAAAAAAAGTCCAAATAGAAGTGATTTCCGGTTAGGTGTAATAAATCCATCCAGCCTCCCTCAATCTTTGCTTGTATATTTCAATCCAAGATTAAAGTAAAAATTTAAAAAAGAAACTCCAAACATTTTGCAAAATTCAAAAAGTACAGAAATCCTGTGGTGAGAGTATAATATTGAAATAAGTCAAATAAAAGGTCTTCCCCCTTCAAAAGCATGCCGTGCTTCTACACTGAGGGGGAACAGAGGTTACCCAGAACTTTACTGTTACTGTTGCTTTGAGCCAATCTATCTTAGTCTTCACCTCATGGGATAATTGTTGTGGGGAAAATAGGAGGAGAGTGTTATTGTTTGCTGCTTTAATTTATAAAGTAATAAAGTCTGGATTTTAAAAAAATGAATAAAATGCCTGCTTTGGATGAAATTT
Source organism: Natrix helvetica (assembly GCF_964273705.1). Lineage (NCBI taxonomy): Eukaryota > Metazoa > Chordata > Lepidosauria > Squamata > Natricidae > Natrix > Natrix helvetica. Next base: position 45,593,922 of record NC_138558.1, on the reverse strand, counting down.
TACAGATTCACAAAAATATTAACACAAACCAGAAATCACATAATTTTCATTTCATACATATCAGCCATCCCTAGTACTCTTCTGAACTTTCTCTGCTATATCTAGCTTCCCTTTATCTTCTTTTTAGCAAAACAAAGTACTGAGCTATAGCAATCCATTATTTTCATTTTCCCATAATTCCTTTTAAGAACAAAGTCTAGCCCAGAAACCTTTTACAAAACAAACTGATGTTGGAGGCTATTGACTGCGTTACAGTATGTCAATTTTCCATTTATTTATTTTTCAAATTAAAAATAAAATTGAGGTGGTAAGCATTAAGATTTTGATCTGGGCTGTCAGAAAGTAGTTGCTAGGGGCCAAGAAATATAAAGTGTTTGAAAATATTTGTGTATATTATTTAACTTATTTATATAAATTATTTAACAGTTCTATCTATTCTACGGTGCATACAAATACATCAATCCAGTTGTCTTTCAAGATTGTTTAGTAATCTCCCCTCACCCCCATATCTGTTTCTCAGTGACTCTTCAATTAAAAGCTTTCATAGACAAGTTCATTAGGTATGGGCTTTATAGTCTATTTGGATATCAGATTAAAACAAACATTTTCTGAATTAATTCCTAGGTAAGCATATAAAGCATATACTTTGTTGTGGTAATTTGCCATTCTTTATTTTTTCCTGTTTGTACTTCTGAGAACTTCTCAACAAAGTTTTAAATAAATATTTGTGAAAATTATTAAGTATTGGGAAGAAGTAGTTATCCTCCCCAAATAAAGCATGTAATAGTTGAGAAAGACAGTTGAGATTATTTTCATTAAATAAATAGTAACTGTTTAAGGATGGTTAACATAGATCATTCTTTTAAAATCCTTTAAATAGTTGGAAGGAGTTTAGTGCAAAATATAAATATAACTTGAATGCTTTCAGGGAAATATTATCAGTCTGTATAGGACTTTCCCTAACTGTAATTTTATATATATTCTGAAATATGTCTCTATTTTTTGTTTCTAAAAAAATTATGCAATTTTCTTTCATAGGTTAGAAAATGCTTTCTATGAACATGCTCAGACCTATTACTACACAGAAATACGAAGAGTAAAATCTCATAAAGAATATTTGAACAAAACAACACATCAGGTATTATTAAGATTACTGATAAAGTAAACTACTATTAATGAAGCATTAGAAGTAAGATCTTAAAGAATACAAATATATAACATTATTAAAAGGTAATAGTATAAGAGTTACTTATAGAATATTTTCTTTATTGACATTTCATTAGGTAAACCACGATTAAAATAAAGTTTATTCACAAAGGCATTCTTGTGATGTTTCAGTACTGTCGTTTATTAATTTCTGTTAACAAGAAATATTACTTTTACTGTTATTTTGATTAAAAAATTAATGTTTCATTATATTGAAAAATGGAAGAAGGAATGACTTGTGTTTGCATCTGTATATCTGTTTGTGTATCAGAAAAAGATAAAGAAGAAATGAAAAGCAGTTTGGGAAAATTATTTATATCCTGCTGTTTTACTAAAATTGCCTAGAGATTATAAAATATAATGATAAAACATCCAAATGCAAATTTTAGAAGCCCTATAAAAGCAAATTACAAAGTGCAATCTAGCAGCAAAAATAAAGCTTATGCTAGTGAACAAAATTAATTGAAATCCACTGAAAACGTGTCAGGCTTACTATTTAGCTAAGTATGAAGAGATACTGATCCTTATTTAATGTTGCCTACATTAGAAAGGTTATAGTTAAAATTAACATAGTTTAAAATGTTGCAAATTGGTTTTATGTTGCAGCTTTTGTTTGTTAGACACCAGTTCAAAATAGCATTCTTCAGTGAGTTGAAGCAAGACACATTAAATGCTCTAAAGTAAGTATTTTTTTTTCAAATTCTGAAGTAGTAAGTGAAGGTCTCTGTTCATCGAAGGCAGAGAATGGGTGGTAGAAGAGTGGAAAGATTTTGTATGTGGTAGTTGTTAAATCACCACCTGCTATTTTCCAGGTTTTAAGTACATACTGCATGTTCTTCTCAAATAACTTCACTCAAAGTTAGTAACTGCCTTATGGTATAATATCAGCAATATTGATTCATTTCAGCATGATGAGCACAATTCTTTAATTTCTTAAATAAATCAAAAGGCAGTGGGATTCATCCTAGAGAAAATGTACCTAAGAGTTGACACCAATTTGATGGCAATAATTAAATGGTGGAATACTTGAAAGATATGAAAAAGTGCTCTTTTGGAAAAATTGTTGACTGAGGAAAGGGTTAGAGTTAGGGTTAAGGTTACCATGTTTATCATTTAAACTTTGAGATTTTGGGATTGTTTAATAGTATTTTATATTCCAAATGAATACTATTTTATGTTTAGAAACTACAAAACTGCCTTTAATCTTGTACATGAATTGAGAGCTCATGAAACAAATATGCTGGAAATCAAGACTATGGCAGGATTTATAAATTACAAGGTAACAACTATATTATTTTTACTTGTACTACTTTTAGGCTAACGGTAGAATAATACCAATTTATACATGTATTAAAATTTTGTAGATGATATCTAGAAACATATATATGACAAGAACATTTTTATCCTTGATGTTTGAATACGATAATAGGCGATGTATTGCTGACCATATGTCAGTAATTCTCAGAAAACCAGTCAGTTGGGTGACAGGAAGGTGCCAGTGCAATTTCTAACTAAGGAGACTACACACTGGCTGTTACAATCCTGATCCTTCTAGCTTATAAAGCATTTGGATGGCAAATGTTTATACATCGGAGAGAGTATCTCAAAAGTGCCTTTTCAAATCTCAACTGGGCTTTGTTTTTTCCTTGAGGAAGACGTTTTGCTCTTATCCAAGAAGCTTCTCCAGTTCTGACTAAATGGGGAGTGGGAGATGGAAGGATTCATTTGCTGTTATCTTGTTTTCAGCACTCTTTCTGAGAGCCATTGAGGCCACTTGTGGGTTTATCTGTGCCCTCAGGGTCATCTAAATCAATGCAGATGGGTCTGGAATCTTCTTGGAACTGCTGAAAGGATTGTGTTGTAAACAGGAGATAGGTGATATTCCTTCCTGTCTGTTGAGAGAGTGTTGTTTAATTTTAACATAGATCGCCTCTTTTACTCCTCTTTCAAACTAGTGATTCTCTCTGTCCAGAATGCGGACTTTTACCTAGATGACTAAGAATCTCCATAGACAACAGAGATGGTAGTTCAGGAGCTCGAAGATAAAGAATGACCAAGGTTCCCAAGAGCCACATGTGGGATGCAAATTGTCTACTTTGAGTGACTGCAATATGCACTTCTTCAAATTCACTGCCAGTGGAACTTTTAAATGGGGACTTCTAAGTGTTGCTACTTTGATTTAAGAAAAAGTTGATTATCAAAATGTTGATATAATCAGTTGATGTGAAAACTGCAAAGATTTGGCCATTTGTTCTAGACTTCTGCAGCATTTTAAAATTTAAAATCACAATGGTTCAGAGCATGTGGAGAACTCTTCGGAGTACCTTTGTCTTCCATGAATTGTATGGGAGCCCGCATATGCTCTAAATTGCCCTTTTGTCTTCAAATCTGAAGTCTTAACAGATAGCCTTATTGGGAAATCACTTATAATTCATCCCTTTTTGCTTTGTTTACATTTAGCTATCTTTTTGGTAGTTGCAATAGAGTTTCTTAATTTGAGGGCAATGTAAATCTTAGGATAATCTGTGGAATACATTGAAGCTGGGTGAGGAGACAGTAAGGGTAGAAAAGCAAGGCAAAAGGTTTCTGCTAAACACGTGACCTTTCTTCATATACTGCAGTGATGGCGAACGTCAGGACACGCGAGGCCAGCTGAGTTCACCCTTTTTTAAAGCCACTTTTCGTCCTCCTCAGGGTCCAGAGCCTTTATAGGAGCCTGGGGAGGGCAAAAAGAGCCCCCCCCCAGGCCCTCCGGAGGCTTTATGAGCTTCCCGGAAGCCTCTGCAGCGCAAAAAAACAGGAACGGACTTCCAGTTTGCTCGGAGGGTCGTTTTAAGCGTTCCGAAGGCTTCAGGGACCGTCCGAGGCTTCCCTGATGCCTTCGGAGCGCTTAAAACGACCCTCCGAGCAACCCGGAAGTCACTTCCGGTTTGCTCGGATGGTGGTTTTAAGCGCTCCGAAGGCTTCAGGGACTGTCCGAGACTTCCCTGATGCCTTCGAAGCGCTTAAAACGACCCTCCGAGCAACCCGGAAGTCACTTCCGGTTTGCTCAGAGGGTGGTTTTAAGCCCTCCGAAGGCTTCAGGGACCATCCGAGGCTTCCCTGATGCCTTCGGAGCGCTTAAAACGACCCGCCTCGCGTGCCCTGACAAATGGCTCCGCGTGCCACTTGTGGCACGCATGCCATAGGTTTGCCATCACGGATCTAGATTATTTGGGAATGAATGGAATCCATTCTTTTAGTCCTTAATTATTAGCCTTTTCAGTTTGATTATTTTCATAGCCCTAGCACACTTAACATATGAAGGTATTTAAGGGTTGGATATAGAAAGATTCCTATAAAAACATAAAAGTGGCATGGCTTGCTACATGAATATACAATTTCATTATACTGAATTTGAGTTTCTAACCTTTATAAAGTGTTCTAATTTCTCTTCTTTTTAGATCTGTCGCCTGTGTTTTCAGCATAATACACCACTGGATGCAATTGAACAGTTTAGGAAACATATAGATCTATGCAAGAAAAAAATAGGAAGTACAGAGTTGACTTTTGAGCATGCTGCCTGGATGTCAAAACAGTATGTTTTTAAAGTATTTTTAGTATTATGTTTGGCTAATTAATTACTTAGGTAGTTCAAGCTGAAAAATGTTCTTTTTTGCCTACATTAGTATCAATTGAAGGCTGTATGACTCAGAATTAAGTTTGCAATAATGAAATAATGTCTTATTTGTTGACTTTATATCCTAATTTTTCTCTGAACTCAAAATATGCGGGGGTGGAGGAAGGTGTCTCCTATAATTTTATTCTCACAGTGACAGTCTGTGAGATGACAGCCAGTTTGGTCTAGGAGGAGGAAGGTGTGCTACATTTGTTCAACCCCTTGAGTTATTTGTAAACAAAATAAAGGTGGGATTTATAGACACACATGTAAGTATACATACCCACACACACGTACATATGCTATATATATGTATGCGTATATATGAATATACAGTGTTTCCCCCAAAATAAGACAGGGTCTTATTTTCTTTTGACCCCCGAAATATGGCTGTGGACTTATTATCGGGGGGGCGGGCAGGGGATGGGCCAGGCTATGAGGCTCCGCTTCAGTTTCTGAAAAACAGCACCACCAAGCAAGTGAATGAAGCTGGCTTGCTGGCTGTGACAGCTCGGGCTCATCAAAAGAGAGAGAGAGAGAGAGGAGGGCGGGAGGGGAAAGGAGGGAAAGTCAGGGGGGAGGCTCAGCTTAATGGGATATTCGATATCCTGCAAGGTACATTTCTTGCCTTGGGACTTCCCCACCTCCCCTCCTTTTCTTTGCAAAAAGCAGAGCCACACCAGCTGGACAGGGCAGAGATGAGGCAGGCATTGTGCTTGGGATGTGGGGGGGAGAGTTTCTCAGTGCCTCTCCCCTCCTTTCACCTCCAAGCTTCCCCACTCACACAGCCTCTTCTTCCTCTTGTAGAGGGGAATAGATGACATTTGCCTCTACTTACAAGGGAGGCTTCAAACTCCTCTAAGAGCAGCCTTGTCACTACTCAATGACAATCGCAGTGAGAGCTGTCAGTCAGCGTGGAATGTCCCACGTCCGCCAAAGTTGGCTCCCAAAAGCAAGGAAAGACAAAAAACCTCACCGCTGTCTGATAAGAACTGAGGCGATAGCTGTCAACCGTGACAAGCGTTGGAGCATTCAAAACGCGGCTCCCAAAGTCAAACTGATCTCCCTCCGTGGGAGCAGCAATTTCTGTTTGGGCATAACGAAAAGGTAGAAAGGCAGCCTGGCTGTCAAAAGGAGGCACCGCACCCGCTTGGCGTGGGCTTTGCCAGGCAGTGTCCCGAGAAGTTTAGGGGCCACGCGGAGAGGGAGAGAGAGATAGAGGGGTGTGTGATGGGTGGCAGGGCTGTTGGGTTTCCCTTGCCAGACTCCTGCACGACCACCGAACAACACGTGATGGGTTGGGCAGAACAAGTTGTTTCTCCAGAGCTCTGCCAACCTTTGGGGGCAAGTTTCCTCTCCCACTTCTCCAACCTGGAGGTAGTGGATGGCGACCGAGGGGATGTGCTTACCCGAACTCTGCCCCCAAGTCGCTGCAACCATCCAACACAAGGCTGAAGGAGACCCAGATGCAAAATGTGACACATTTAAACATGTGCAAAAAAAAAAAAAAATCACAACCCTCTCCTTTCTTCTCACCCCCACCCCCCGGCATTATCCCTCCCTTTCAGATTTGGTGAACATCCGAAAAGCCTGCTGTCTCTCGTGCATGCGTTTAAGTAGTTTGGGGGGTGTTATTTTTTGGTGGGGGTTATTTTAACCCATGTGCTGAAAAGCCCAATTGGGCTTAGTATCGGGACCTGTCGAATTTTTGGGGAAACACGGTAAATATCTAAATAAACTTGCCTGAGTAAGTCACCTAGTGAGTCTTGTGTATCTCTAGTGCAATTAGCAATCACCATGATAAAAGCTTATTAATACTGCTAATACGTTTCTTTTTAAAAATTGTCATTAATAGCTGATGTATTATGACTGCAATCCTGCAAAGAAGCCTAGGAAACAAAAAAGAAATGTGTTTCTTATTCTTACATTTTGTGACACATAACATATTGTTTTGGGTTTTTTATATAATTATGAAAGCTGGAAAATTTAAAGTGCTTCTTTAAATTTAGATTCCTAGGACCTTATATGTTCATGAATTGCCTCTTGTCATTACTTTTATTTTCAGTTTAACTTTTGGTAAAATATTAAAGTCTATGTTTATGGTTTCTTAACAGATTTCAGGCTTTTGGAGATCTATTTGATGAAGCTATTAAACTAGGGTTGACAGCTATTCAAACACAAAACCCAGGTTTCTATTATCAGCAGGCAGCATATTATGCACAAGAACGGAAGCAATTGGCAAATGTTCTCTGCAATCATGAGGTGAGTCATAGATTATTTTATAACTCATGAAAATCTTTAGTAAAATCGTGTATTTTTCTGTATCATGGTTTTTACTTTGTTTACTTTCTGGCAAGCTAGTATTCTGGCAAATTGACATACCAAAGAATTATAGTATTTTGTACTTGTGTACCAAAGGGTTTTCTTCAAGTCATTGAAATGTACTCTACTACAGTATTGTGTAAAGAACTGATATATGTTCATTCCTTTGTGTACAAGGCATTCATACAAGCACTTTTGTGTATAGCTAAGCAGCTTATTTAAATGTCAAATTTAGTCATGGATTATCTGCAAAGCACACTAATTAGATAAAGTCCTAAAATAATGCTGGGCATTCATTAAGTAATCTGAATGAATTTCAGTTAAAGAATACCTTACAGATTGATATCAAATGATTATCCTTCCCAAGTTGACACTAATAACCAATGTGTATGTGCTAAAGAATCATCTATCTTACCTGAGTTGTAAGCATTTTCCATGTTCAATATAAATCTTGAATGTGGAACCTGAAATTTTGACGTTTTATAGTAAATGCAAAATAAATGTTAGATACTCTAAATGTAATGTTTTTAATATCCCAATACACTGTTTTACAGTGGAGCTACAGACCTGTGTGCAAATTTTAATTATAAGCCATGCTACATTAAATGATGGAATGACTATACAGTAATATGTATTTTTACTGAAAGTTTGCTAAGAAAAAGGAATGAAGTATAGCTTTTCAGATTGCCAGGCAAAACATATACTTTTCTCCTTATCAATTGTGATTTCTGTGCTTAAATATTTATTATCAATATAATTGATATTTAGTTAGCTAAAGAGTGTATCCTTGGATTTAATTTAATATCTTATGATTCAGTTGATATTTTTGCATTTTGTATGAAATACTATATTGGTGAAGGCTTGTTCTTCTATGAACTCATTTTTCTTCTTCCTTGACTTGTTATTTCATTATTACTTTGATCACACATTAAAAATCAAATGTAAAGAAAAAATTTGCTGAATTTACAGTCTTCTGTGATATATCCAAATCCGGATCCATTGGAAACACCAACTGGAATGCTTGACTTCTATGGACAAAGGCCATGGAGGCAAGGAATATTAAGTAAATATATTTTTAATTTCTTAATTAAAAACAAATAACTTAATAAACATTTATGCTAGAAAATGTGAAGATAAATTTGTAGCTCTTATAAACTGATCAGAGATGGTAACAGAATTCTGTGCTTCCTTGTTCAGCTCAGCACTTGTTTGTGTTCTTTTGAATGAATTAAACATTTAAACTGAACAGCGGGGACAGAGAATTAATTGATACAGAACATTTCTGTCCCCAGCAATCTAAAACTTATCGGGTTATCAGTGCATGTAACATCGATGTTTGGGCGGGTAAGATTATCACTCCTGTTGTCAAGCAAAACCAAGCATTTAATAGTGAGTGCCATACCATGTGCATGAATTATACAAGTGGCAAGAAAATAGGGGCAGTCAGACATAACACAGGTTATGTAGACAGTAAACACAGGGTCAATCAAAATGGACTCAAATGTCTATACACTAATGCACAGAGTATGAGTACACTAATGCACAGAGTATTCTAATTCACAGGGTGAATTAGAAATTCAAGTAAATGAGGGCTGCCATTACAGAAACTTGGTGGGATGAAGCCCACAAATGGAACATATAGCTAGAAGGATTTAAATTATTTAAAAGAAATAGACCAAATAAAAGAAGAGGTGGAGTTGCACTATATATAAGAAATAACTACATCTCTACAGAAATAGAGCACAACAATGATGAGAACTATCTTGAATGCATTTGGGTCAATATTAAAGGTTGGGGGGTGGGGGGATGACATTGCCATAGGCCTATACTACAGGCCACCCAACCAAGCAGAGGAAGTAGATGAACTTTTTGCTAGTCAGCTAACTAAGGTATGTAGGAAGCACACCACAATAGTAATAGGGGATTTTAACTACCCTGACATCAACTGGGAAACAAACACTGCACCAAGTGGAAGATCTAACAGGTTCCTAACGAACCTAGCAGACAACTTTGTTTCCCAAAAAGTAGAGAAGGGAACAAGGGGATCGGCCATATTAGACTTAATTTTCACTAACAGAGAGGAAATGATAGAAGGTGTTGAAGTCATAGGAACCCTGGGGGCAAGTGACCATGCAATATTGGAATTCAACATTATGCAAACACAAGTAGTAGAACAAAGTCAAACTAGAATCTTGGATTTTAAGAAAGTTAATTTCAATAAGCTTAGAGCTTGGGAAGAATTCCATGGATGAGAATCCTCAAGGGGAAAACAACTCAAGAAGCTTGGGAAATTTTGAAAAATGAGAATACAAAAGTTCAGTCTAGTACAATACCAATGAAGAAGAAAAATAACAGCTCCCAAAAGAAACCAGCATGGCTGCATAAAGAACTCTCTGATAAATTGAAAGACAAAAAAGTTAAGTATAAAAAATGGAAAGAGGAGGACAGAATAGGCAGAATATCAGCAAATAGCCCAAGCCTGTAAATATGAAGTAAATAGGAAAGCTAAGGCTCACAATGAAGAAAGGCTTGCCTCTTTCTTCTTCCAACATGCTAAAAACAAGAAAAAGGTTAAGGAAACAATTGGTCCATTGCTGGGAGAAAGTGGCAAGAAGGTGACAAGCAACAGGGAGAAAGCAGAACTATTTAACTCATTTTTTGCATCTGTCTTTACACAAAGGGAAAAACAGTCCAACCTATCAAAAACAGCACCACAAAAAACAGATTCGGAACACAAGTTAAAATAGGGAAGAAAATGGTAAGTGAGCACCTGTCTACCCTAGACGAGTTCAAATCACCAGAACCGGACGGATTACACCCCAGGGTTCTGAAGGAACTGGCAGATGAGATCTCAGAACCACTGAACTATATCTTTCAGAGATCCTGGAGCACCAGGGAACTGCCAGAGGACTGGAAAAGAGCTCATGTGGTTCTCATCTTCAAAAAAGGGGAAAAAAATAGATCCTGGAAACTATAGACCTATCAGCCTGACCATTAATACCAGGAAAGATTCTGGAAAAAAATAATCAAGCAACGAATTTGCGAACACCTAGAAGCAAACAAAGTAATAGCCAAAAGCCAACATGGGTTTGTCAAAAACAGATCATGCCAGACTAATCTTATTGCATCCTTTGACAAAGTGACAAAATTAGTGGACCAGAGGAATGCCGTCGATATAGTTTACTTGGACTTCACTAAGGCATTTGATAAGGTAGACCATAACCTACTACTAGACAAAGTAGAAGAATGGGTTAGACAGCATCACCACCAGATGGATTCGTATCTGGCTGACCAACCACACTCAACGTGTAGTCCTCGATGGAACTGCATCTACATGGAGGGAAGTGTGCAGTGGAGTACCCCAACGCTCTGTTTTAGACCCAGTATTCTTCAACATCTTCATCAATGATTTGGATGAGGGAATAAATGGGGAACTCATCAAATTTGCAGATGACACCAAGCTGGCAGGAATAACCAACACTCCAGAAGATAGGCTTAAGATACAGAAGGATCTTGACAAACTTGAACATTGGGCACTATCTAATAAAATGAAATTCAATGGTGAAAAGAGTAAGGTTCTACATTTAGGCAAGAAAAACGAAATGCACAGATATAGTGTAGGTGGTACCTTGCTCAATGGTAATAACTGTGAGAGGGATCTTAGAATCCTAGTGGACAACTATTTAAATATGAGCCAGCAGTGTGCAGTAGCTGCCAAAAAAGCCAACACAGTTCTAGGCTACATAAAGAGAGGGATAGAATCAAGATCACGTGAAGTGTTAATACCACTTTATAATGCCTTGGTAAGGCCACACTTGGAATACTGCATTCAATTTTGGTCGCCACGATGTAGAAAAGATGTGGAGACTCTAGAAAGAGTGCAGAGAAGAGCAACCAAGATGATTAGGGGACTGGAGACTAAAACATATGAAGAACGGTTGCAGGAACTGGGTATGACTAGCTTAACGAAAAGGACTAGGGGAGACATGATAGCAGTGTTCCAATATCTCAGGGGTTGCCACAAAGAAGAGGGAGTCAAACTATTCTCCAAGGCACCTGAGGGTAGAACAAGAAGCCATGGGTGGAAACTAATCAAGGAGAGAAGCAACTTAGAACTGAGGAGAAATTTCCTGGCAGTTAGAACAATTAATTAGTGAAACAACTTGCCTCCATAAGTTGCCTCCAGAATGCCCCAATACTGGAAGTCTTTAAGATGTTGGATAGCCATTTGTCTGAAACGGTAGAGGTTTTCCTGCCTAGGCAGGGGGTTGGACTAGAAGACCTTTAAGGTCCCTTCCAACTCTGCTATTGTATTGTAAATACAATAACAAAAAAGAGAGAATTAATTGGTTTTTTAGGGCTGGGCATGAAACCCAGCATTGGGTTTCATGATAAATATATCAGGAACCCCAATACATATTTCCTAAATATTTAACAACTTACTACAACAGAAAAATATGACTTAGTTGATGTTTTCCAGTAGACACTTTTTAAAAACAGTTTCTCCAAAGTAGTTTTTTTAAACACTGCTTCTTCAGTAGTCATAATTTAACATGGTTTAAAGTTTGAACTAATATTTTGCAGTCAGATGAAATAGTTACCGGAGGTTATGAGTTGCTTCATGGCAAATTTCAAGTTTCACTACATCAGGGATGGGCAATTTAAAACTCCAAGGCCGTTGATGACTGCTTCAAGTCCCACTGTGATTGAGATGCCTAAAAAATTACTATCATGGTTTTGCACAGTTTTGAAATGGGCAACATCTGAGAAATGTGTGTTGTGGCCCTAAAACAGGCATAATAGTTAAAAAATTTTTTTCTAAAATCCAGGAAATATTGCAAAATTTTGGCTCCATTCATATATTGCCCTATCCACTTTGCATTATTTATACTCTCTACACTGATGTTAGTGAAGAAAATAGATCTGCATATTGAAATGATTTAGAGTCCATGGAAAAACTATTTATTTATTTTATTGCATATGCAGAGATTTGGAGAGATTACAGTTTCAATGTCTGGTCTTAAATGTTACTCATAAGAGAATAAAGATTAAAAAATTGAAATAAGTGCTATATGGCAAATATGTGACACAAGACCTGCATTCCTATTTGCAATCTGCAAAGTAGCATAAATCAAGTGAACATTGCCTATTAGAAATGCCTGAGTAAATTAGCTGTTGCTAAGAAACAATTATGAGGTTTTCGGATGGGGTGTTATTAATATTGTTTTCTTGCAGGAGCTGTTTGAAAATACTCCAGATACATTTAATTCTTTCAGGGATTCTTTTAGATGAATCTTATCAAAAGAACTAAGAATATGGTAGAATGCCAAACATTCTTTCTCCTAAGTTACAGAAGTGCTTGGAATCTATGTATTCCTGGCTTGGAACTAAGCATGTGCCTTAACAGTTGTAATAATAATGTACCCTTGCAGCAAAACTCATTAAAATGGATTTTTCATTGTCTTTTGCAGGTTTTGATCTTAATGATCCTGAAAAGGAGAAAGTGGGAATCTTAGCACTGCAACTGAAAGAGAAGAAAGTTCTCCATTCTGTAAGTTAGATTTCCGTTTATAGTTTATAGTTTTTGTAAGTCCAAATATAACTGCCATTTTTATTTATTTATTAGGAGCTAATAATCACCTTGTTGAGTAATGCAGTAACGCAATTCAAGAGATACAAGTGTCCAAGAATGAAAAGTCACTTGAGTAAGTTTCATTTTCAAACACATCTTTAAAAAATGTTTAAATATGTTAAAGTACTGGAAATAATCTTATTTTCTTTTTAGTGGTTCAGATGGGTGAAGAATATTATTATGCTAAAGATTACACCAAAGCTTTGAAGTAAGTGTGACTTTATAAATCTAGTATGACATAGTTTTGAATACTTTAATATACCTTGAAACTATGAGAATTAGATTTTTATGTCTCATCAATATGGTGAAATATATAATTTGGGATTCAAATTATTACTAAAAAATACAAGCTCTCATTGTATACATAATATAGCTCTGATCCTCAATATTTGTCTTTTTCTAAAGTAGGACCAATTATAGGATAACTGTTTTGCAGCTTTCCCTTTTCAGGATTAATGCCTGTACTAATCCTAATTCTAACAACACCAGATTGTTGACCAATTTATAAAATGGTAGACCCACCATATACGTTTGCTAAATGTATGTTAAGCTAACTGATCACCAGCAAGTCATCAAGTAGATATAGTTACTTCTTTATTACACAAATAAATACACTGACAGACTGTGGGATTATGGGAACATTTGAACTTTGTATTGTTTTGTTATTTGTTTTGTTGTTTTGTATTGTATTGTTATTGAATACAAAGATTCCAAATAATTTACAACAAAATAATACAAATCTCTAAACTTTCCTCATTTTCCACAGTCCATAAAATCAAATATAATAGAAACAATTAGCTCAGAGGAAACAAACCATTTAAAAAAAACCTTGAAGGTAGCCTGATAGAACCACATTCATAGGTTTGCCGACACAAAAGTCTTTTATAAGATAAGTTCAGGCTACAACAATGTTCATAATAGTGAGTCCACCACTGCAAAGGATTGTCTTTTAATGTCACATGGGATGGGAACCCTAAACATTCCCACTCCCAGGACTGAACTCGCAGGTTGGGCCAATTGTAGTTGATAATTTACGGAGTTGAAGGAGATATCTAAACCACATAGGGCTTTTTAAGCCACCACTCCTTGGTAACTGACCCAGTTCCTTGGTAAGTGATCCAGCGACTAAAGCAAGATGTCAAATTAACTGCAATTCTGAAGCATCTTTAAAGGAAGCCCTATATAGAGATAATAATCTAATAATGAAGTGACATCCTGAACTGAGAGGCAATGACTGGCGAAGATCCCCCAGCTTTTGTGCACCTAAGGTGCAACTAGAACTCTCCTGGTTTTGAGCCTGGTCCCTTGACTAATAGTTCAGGTTGGCTCTTCACTTTATAGAAAGTATTACATATATTAAGTTATTTAAATCTTCTGTCTTCTAGGCTTCTTGACTATGTTTTGTGTGATTACCGTAGTGAAGGATGGTGGACTCTCCTGACTTCTATATTGTCCACTGCTCTTAAATGCTCCTATCTAATGGCCCAAATAAAAGATTATATTACATATTCATTAGAGCTGCTGGGCAGAGGTAAGCAAGGCATTTTAATTCTGTTTTCAATCAGAGTTTTTAACAGCAAGTGTGGGCAAGTTGGCAGGCATTTGGAATTGTGTGTGAACAGTTATGCTAAAAGATATTACTTTATGGTAGAGGATAAATGTGGTAAGCCCATAAAAATGTGAATAAGGAGCAATAAGGCATTCTTTCTTTTTATGTTTTTATTCCTTGAATTCCCAATAAATGTATTGTAAATTTTTGTTGTCCAGGCATAAAGGTGTCCTCTATAATAAAAATCAAACCATTTTGTGCTTCATGTTTTCCCATGAGGGACACCATTTATTCTTTAAATGCTGTCCAAAGATTTGAAACCTGAAAGGAAGTATGGTAAACTTAAAATGCTTAAAAATGTTCAGACATAGGTCAGGTGTTCAGTTTACTCTTGATGGAATGCTGATATGGATATAAATGCAATAGGTTTAAAGTAAAGTATATAATGTCGTATAAGCGTTGGGAATTGATGTTACACTAAATAATAATTTACTACTGAGAAAATAAAGCAAATTGCCAAGATCCCTGTCTCCCTCTTTTGTATGACTGGGAGAATTTAGAAGCTTTTATTCTCACTTTTATTTTATTGTCCTGAAGGCAGGACAAGAAGCAATGGATGGAAACTAATCAAGGAAAGAAGCAAAGAGAAATTTCCTGATGGGTAGTACAATTAATCAATGGAACAACATGCCTCCAGAAGTTATGGGTGCCCCAAAACTGGAGATTTTAAAGATTAGACAACCATTTGTCTGAAATAGTATAAGGGCTTCCTGCTTGAGCAGGGGGTAGGACTAGAAAACCTCCAAGGTCCCTTCCAACTCTGTTACTCTTCTTAGATTAATTATCATTATTCATAAAAAATGTGATTCTTAATTATGGGCTAGTGATTGGTTGGTGATTTCAATCACAAGGTGATTGAATGGTAATATTGTAGAATTTTGCTTTATGTTAACTATACTAAAATTTAAATAGAGTTTATGATTTGGATGAGATTTAGCTGTAGTTAAACTAAATAAAATGGAAGCTTTTTATTTTTTGATGCTTATTTTCAAGGAAGAGAACAGCAACCATATGAGCTCAAATTACATGACATTTTCATCTAATGATTAATTATGGCTTCTGAATTCACCCAAATATAGTTATTGTTTTTTTTTAATCTACTATATGATTTTGTGATTTATTCACCTAATAGTTGCTCAGTTTTCTACAACGTATAGATAACATATTGGATATAATTCCTCTTCGAAACATTTAGAGGACTATTTTAAAGATAACATGTTGATGTTATTTATTAATTTTAATATGTGTTTTATTGAAGCATCTACTTTGAAAGAAGATCAGAAATCTCGAATAGAAAAGAATCTGATCAAAGTTCTTATGGTCAGTAGAAAGAAGCAAATTTCTGTGAAATAATCTGCAGAGTTTACCAGCTCTATGCATAGATTTGATCAGTTTAAATTTTGTTTTGAATTTAGAATGAGAATCCAGATCCTGAATCTGACTGTGATGTTGCTTCTGTAAAAGCTGCACAGAAATTGTGGGCTGATAGAGTATCCCTGGCAGGCAACAATATCTTTACAATAGAAGTACAAGATTTTGTTCCTTTTGGTATGTATTAAAACTTTTATAACAAAAAAGTAGCACCTGTGTGAATTAGTGTTATAAAGGTGGAAGGAAAAAACAGCAGGATATATTTTAAATTCATAAATACTTCCATATTTCCTTTTCTTATGAAATGAAGTTCATATTAGATACAAAATGAGAACTCAAAGAATAGTATGTATATATATATTAAAATATCTGAAATGCACTAATATATTGTAGAGGAATGCTTTATTAAAAGTCAAATATTTCTTATTCTTAATTTACTGTATTTTTATATACAACAAAAACAATTCCAAGCAGTTTACATTATAAAAACATGAAATGTGATGCATAATTTATCATCCAAATAAAATGTAATTTCTGCTACAATGCAGTAGGTGTACTGGTAGCCATTCATTACCAAAGGCCCTCTCAGGCACCTCTAACAGCTTTTTAAATTGCATCCTAGGCTGCTCTGTAAAGATTTCTATTACAAAGCATATTATATTTATAAGGAATTCCTTTGATATGGGTCATTGATTTAAAAACGAAATTATACCCAAATTTTCATATTTGCTTTTAATCTCCTGCTAAATTGCAGTGTGAATAATCTTACCATTCCTGTAAAATTCTTGCGCGTGATTAGTGATCCTTTTATGCAGCATTACCTGTACCTTTGAAATACAATATTATTCAATATTCTGGGCAGCAGGCTAGTTGTGCAGGTGCACATCTGCATACAAAAATGCAGATGAGGGAATGGAAATAGTTGTAGTAACAAGCTTAGTATGATAAAAAATGGTTTATATTTTGAAAGTACTTTCAGCAGAGTCTGCTAGGTTTAAAAGCACCTCTTTCTGCTTATGTCTGAACATTCAAGTTCTGTCAACCTTCATCCAATACAGGTAGTGTTTGACTTACAATCATTAATTTAGTGACATTTCAAACTTTCAAAGGCCCTGAAAAAACAGACTTGTGACCAGTTTTCACACTTAAAACATTTGCAGCATCCCCATTGTCACATGATCAAAATTCAGGCAATTGGCAGATGGCATGTATTTATGGCAATTACACTGTCCCAGGGTCATGTGATCATCATTTGCAATCTTCTCAGCTGACTTCCAACAAGCAAAGTCGATGGGGGAAGCCAGATTTGCTTAATGACCACATGATTCACTCCATTGCAGTGATTTCCTTAACAATTGTGGCAGAAAAGTTCGTAAAATGGGGTGCAAATCTCTTTAACAACAGCCTTGCTAAGCAGAAGAAATTTGGGGCTGAATTGGGGTTGTAAGTCGAGAACTACCTGTACCAGATAGAAAATTAGCCCCAATTGTTAAATATTGTCGCTAAATATAAAATATTTCATTGTTTTTGGTAACATGCTTGTCCTCTGATTTTGTTTTGTTCCAAAATCTAGTGCAGTGTAAAGCTAAATTTCTTGCTCCAAGTTTTCATGTTGACGTACCAATTCTGTTTGATGTGTATTTGAAAGCTGACTGTCTGCATCCTCTCCAATTTTCTAAGTTGTGTGTCAATTTCAGTAATCAGGTAATGTTTTTTTAAAAACATTGCTTTTATGATTCATATGTGCTTAATGGGATGGGGTAGTTGTCACGGTATGTACTGTTTCCCCTAAAATAAGACCCATCCCAAAAAGAAGCCCTATCATGTTTTTGAATGCATGTGCTCAAATTAAGCCCTACCCCCAAAATTAGCCCTAATTAAGACCCTGCCCATCCCAGGGTGTAGGGGGTGGGA
The DNA here is from genome assembly GCF_964273705.1 of Natrix helvetica. NCBI lineage: Eukaryota > Metazoa > Chordata > Lepidosauria > Squamata > Natricidae > Natrix > Natrix helvetica. The sequence continues at coordinate 45,576,210 of NC_138558.1, read as the reverse complement.
CGAGGAACACAGGTAAAAATTAAGTTAGGGTGAGGGTGGAGGGGCAGAGCTTCCCTACTTACCATGCCTCACACACCCCGACACCTGACTTGGCTTCTGCGGCCCACTTCCGTGGCTGTTTGCCACCGCTTGCAAGTGTTACCCCAGTTCTCTGTTTTGCTGTCATAGGCCTTCTGGAAAACCCTCTACAGCTGAGGGTTTTCCGGAAGGCATTTGTAGCCAATAAAAGAGCTCTGGATTGATCCGGAGCTCTGCTATCGTTTGCAGAGAGCTTTCCAGAAGGCCATTAAGGCAAAAAGGAATCGCCATGCACGTCAATCCAGAGCCCGTTTCTCAGCTTCAGAGGGCTTTCTGGAAGGCTCTGACGGCGAAATGGAGGCTGGGAGCGATGCACGCGAGCGGTGGCAAGCAGCCGCAGAAGTGGGCCCCTGCTGGGCGGTGCTGTTGATGCGGGGCTTCTGGTTATTTTTTGCATTGTCTACTTCTGCTTATTTTTCTCTTACCATAGGAATACAATCAGTATTGTGTGGTGGAAGAAAATTATCCAAAATGTGACGTTCTGGAACCGTCTACACAGGGAACATTGTGTCTTATCCCTGGTAAGACAAAAAAGTTCACTTTCAAATTTGTGGCAAAAACAGAAGACGTGGGGAAAAAAATTGAGGTATGTTCTACGAGGTGTTATAAAAATATTAATGACGTTGTTGATTGTAATTCAAAAATGTGTGAACAGTAATCAGCTTAAATAGTAGGGTGCCTTTTCTGCGAAAAATCAAAAGAAGATAAGAACTGGAGCGAGGACCATCACACCTGTATATAGTTCAGGACAACTTTATGGTGTTGCAATAGAAAAAGGAATTGTGGAGTTTAATCTTTGGAAAAGTTATAATGATGACACTAATATCATCATATATTAGAATGCTATAATCTTTAGATATTCCTAAATCTGATTTATTTATTTGTATGTTATTAAGCTTTTCCATGTTTCTTTTTTAACTTATTTACTTGTTTCAAACTATTTAATAAAATATTTTAAAAATCTAAATAAAAACAGGAATAGTCCAACTGAAATGAATTGGCTCTTGAATGTAATAGAATGTAATAGTGGCATCTTTTAAGATTGTGCACAAATTATAGTAAAAAGAGCATAAAATAGACAAATGCTTCTTTGTAAAAGGACAACCTAAGCTTTCAGAGAATTGATATATTTTGGTAGGATTCCGCTAGAAACAAAGAAGTGGCTAGGACTCATTTATAAATGCATACACATCATACTAAAAGCAGTAATTTACTCTGTATTATATAACACTTTAAATGAACTGAAGGATATAATCTTTTTTCAGATTACCTCAGTGAACCTAATTCTGGGTAGTGAAAATGGCAGGTGTATGGTCTTGAACTGGCATGGAGGAGGGGGTGATGCTGCTGCTTCTCGAGAAGCAGTGCTGGCAGCGCGTTCCTTCAAAAGACGACCCAAACTTCTAAATAATGAGGTTCACTGGGATAGCCTTACAATTCAGGCAAGCACTATGTAAGTATGAATGGGTTCCATGGAGAGAAATAATTCTATGAATGTTTGAGGTTTGAGAATAGAATACAAGTAGTTGCTTTCATTGTTCCACCTTTCAAGAAAAAGTTCATCAGAAATTGCGAGGCAATATCGGGGACTGAAAATATTCCACTGTCTTAGAGAAGTATGACTTTGCGAGTTAGGATTCCCAGGTTCTGTAACAACAGTTTGTTAATATGTTCTGTAGGGCTTTCACATTCTTAATGATGTTGTTCAAGATAATGTATTATCTGTATCGCAAGAAGCTCTGGAAGGCTTCTACATGATGAAAGGCATTTAGAAATGTTTCAATACAACTTGACCTCAATTTATCACAATTGGGACTAGAATTTCTGTTGCTAAATGATGTGGTCCTTAAGCGACTCATCACATGACTGGGTCTGATTTTACAACCATTTTTACCATAATAGTTAAGAGATGATTTTGCCTAAATTAAAGCATTCTCCAAAGTTGGTGGAGACAGTGGTCATGCATGGGTTAACTCAGCCAGTAACCAATAGAACTGAGTCTACCAAAGTGATGTCATCGCTTCTGAGGAGTGTCCTCCTGCTTTTTTAGACTCAGTTCGATCGGAACTGGCTGTGCTAATTGCTCTTTCCTCAACTTATCTATTTAAAATTACTGAAGGGACGGATGCCTTAAGGTGCAGAAGGGACGGATGCCTCATATACGCCTTCCCTACCTTCCCCCGATACAGAGGGTGATTTGGAAAATGATAGAGGAAAAGACCAAACTCATCCTAATCGCCCCTCATTGGCCGCGCCAACCCTGGTATGCGGACCTGGTCAATCTCTCAGTAGGCCCAGCATGGCGTCTTCCATTGCTAACGTCCCTTGTTCATCGGGGGTCCATTTACCATCCCGATGTGTCCTGGCTCCGCCTGTCCGCATGGAAGCTGAGCGGGTGGTCTTGAGGGTGACTAACCTTTCTGAGACTGTAATGCAAACTATTCAGGCTTCTCGCCGCCCGGCCACTAACAGAACCTACGAATCAACGTGGCAGACTTGGTGCCGCTCTCAAGATGCCACCCCCCTGGAGGCTTTGGTCCCCCAGGTTTTGGAGTTCTTGCAACAGGGGCTTGATAAGGGGCTCTTGCCAAACACCCTACAGCGACAGGTGTCGTCTCTCTCTTTGGTTCTCTCACTTCACCAGGGTGAGCCTCTTTCCTTGCACCCTCATGTCCGCCGCTTCATTAAGGGCGCATCTAATCTCTGCCCTCCTGTCATACACCGTTTCCCCTCATGGGATCTAGCCAAAGGCCTTGACTTTCTCACTGAACCGCCCTTCGAACCTCTCAGGTCAGCCTCATTGCATCACCTTACATTGAAGACAACCTTTCTGGTGGCCATCATGTTGGCACGGCGAGTCTCGGAATTGGCAGCCCTTTCCATCCAATCTGACCTGTGTGTATTTCACCCGGACCATGTGGTCCTTCGCCTTGATCCCAACTTTGTTCCAAAGGTAAATTGGGCCTTTCATCGATCTCTAGACTTCACTCTTCCAAATTTCTGTCCTAATCCTTCTCACAGACTTGAACGCAAATGGCACAGGTTATACATGCGACATGCTCTTAAGATCTATATTGCCAAGACGGCAGTCTTCAGGTGCACCGAAGCTCTCTTCGTGTCTTTCCATCCCAGAAATAAGGGGCTAAAAGCTTCTCCATCTATGGTTGGGTCCGATCTGCCATTTCAAGAGCTTATCTGGCACATCACCTCACTCCTCCATCCAACATCATGGCGCATTCCACACGCAGTGCGGCTATGTCGGCGGCGTGGACAAGGCAGGCCTCGGTGGAGGAGATCTGCAAGGCGGCCACCTGGACTACTCCTACTCCCTTTATCGGTCATTATAAGGTAGATAGATACGCTTCGGCTGATACGGCATTCGGACGGCGGGTCCTTCAACAAGTTCTTCCCTCTTCAAGCTCCTATCCCAGTCTCATTCCAACCCGGGGACAGGCCTAGCTTTGGTACGTCTCATGCATGACCGCTGTCTCCACTAACTTTGGAGAATGGGGTGTTGGTTCTTACCTGATACACCCCTTCTTTGGGCAGGTGGAGACAGCGGTCATCCCCACCCTTTCAGGCTCTGACCTAGTTCGCACAGGGAGATCTGGGAGAAATGCTGGAGCATCAAGGAATTGAGACCAATCGAATAGCGCACAGAAATCTACTTATCTCCTTCCTCAAGAAAGCGGAAGGACACTCCTCAGAGGCGATGACATCACTTTGGTAGACTCAGTTCTATTGGTTACTGGCTGAGTTAACCCATGCATGACCACTCTCTTCACCTGCCCAGAGAAGGGGCATATCAGGTAAGAACCAACGCCCTATTTTGTGGCCCTTAAAATAGCTTCGAATGGCTACAGGAGTACTATCTATGCTTGTTTGTACACTATAAAGAACATATAAGAAGAGAGTAAAAAAGAGTTTGAAAAGTACACACAATAGTTTGAACTTACTTGCCATGCCTAGAGAATTGCTGTTACTACACATGCAGAGGTTTGTAGAACAACAGCTCAACTAAGAAAGAGGATAAAGCTAAGCAAGAAGATGACTTGTTTCTTGTTTTTATTCAAGGATCATTTCTAGAGTGCCTAACATTTCTGTCCAGCTTACCCATGAACCTCCTGCCCTAATGAATGAAATGTATTGTTTGACTGTGACAATCGAGTCACATGAGAAGACAATTGCGAAAGATGTAAAGCTCACAGCAGGCTTAAAACCAGGTATTCATTATGTAACATGATATACTGGCTCAGTCACAATCCTCAAGGAACTTCTCATTGTGGAGAGGTTTAAACCACTCCTCTTTTATTAATAGGGCAAGTCAATAATTCAACAATTAGATAGTAGAAGACAAATGAAAAGGTCATTTAATAGCTAGATTTCATGAAGTGATGTGCATATTATTTAGATATGCTAACTTAAATATTTGATGGCTTTGAAATCTAACATTCATTTATATAAAATGGTAGATTTTTACTTTAGCAGAATCTTCTTCGACACAGTGCTTACTTATGTTTTGCCCTACTATAATTATTCCCAATTGGCACATTCTGCCATTACTTAGGGCATTAGTTGGGAGAGCAGGTTTTAGAACATTGCAACATTTAACGGTGTAGATTATAGTATATCTTGACTTGCCTGTTCTTTCACTGGCAAAGCAAAGTCAGGAATTTTCAGAATGCAATGTTGTCACTAAGTGACAGCTGTGAATAACTAAAGTTCATAACTGAAATAATTTTCTTCATTGATAATTTTGATATTTCTAGAGTTGCCTTAATATGGCCATGCTGGGTTGAAAATTAGAGACTTGCTTCAAAAATAATGGTAATTGTCTGAAATCTCGTAAAATGTATTATTTAAAATAGGTTAAAGCTTTGTTTTGTGTAAAAGGAACACATAAATATACATCTGAAATTCTTAAAACTCGCATGCATTTCATTTGTTTACTGGCAATAATTCATATTAAAATGTATTACATTCATACTAAACTTAAAATCTGCATTATCTTGATAAATGCATCAGTCGTTCTCTAAATAAATATTTACAAGCAAGGGACACACATATACAGTACATATAAAGATATACATATATTCTTTTCATATATTCATACACATTGTTGTCTCCTAGGCCAAGATGCAAATTTGACTCAAAAAACACATGTAACTCTGAATGGAACAGAAATGTGTGATGATTCCTACCCTGCTTTGCTTCCTGATATCCCTTTGGGAGACTTGCAGCCAGGTGAAAAGGTAGCGTGCTATGTTATCAGTATATATTAAATATGACATATTTAAAACTATTTTGGAGACAGTAACCCCAAAACAAAATCTGTTCAATGTTAGAATTCTTCTAAGATGAACAGGGTTAGTTCTGTATACAGTAGAACCTCTCATCACGAATGCTTCTGACCACAACCAAACAGGGTTCCGACTCAAAAAATCACAATTTTTTTTCCCCGTGGCCAATTTCCCCTTCTACGCCATTGTTTTTGCAAACACCACATTCCCAAAATTAGGTTTAGATCACCATCAAATCAGTTTGCAACCAAAGTTATGGAACAAATTATGGTTGTGACCAGAGGTTCTACTATATTATTCTTAGGATGAAGTCCTGTGAATAAGCAAGCTATTAAAATAGAAATTGATTTCAGAATGTTAGCTTCAAAGATTTATTCAAATAGCAAATAATAATCTGCCCCTTTCTCATAGTATCATTAGAAGCAAATTAGGGGGAAAAAAAAAGATTGGATTAATTTACAATCAGAACCCAGGGATTTTTTTAAAGGTTATGTGCATTTTTAAATTGAACAGTATTTTAAAAGTCTTTGACCTTTTATTTTATAACTAGTCTGTCTGTCTGTCTGTTTGTTCCTTTTACAGTTGGAAAAAATCATATATATTCACTGTGGAACAGTTGGTACTAGGATGTTTCTTGTGTATGTTTCTTACCTGGTGAATGCAGTCATTGAAGGAAAAGAAATTCTTTGCAGGTGTCACAGGGTATGTTGGAAAACCTAAGCTAAGGGTGGTTCAAGACCACCAGCTTGCAGTTGATTATCACATAAACATTGCAGGAAATTAAGGTTTCAATAATATTGAATTGATATTTTAATATTCATTTCCCTATTCTCTCTCCCTCTCTCTCTCTTACACACACACACACACACACACACACACACACACACACACCTACCTATTAAATGTGTCTGTGAACTCTGGGGCTTTTAGAAATGCTTCTAATTAAATAAATAAAGTATGATTGAAAGCATACAATATTTATAATATATTTACATGTTTATGTGCTTTGGGGGGATGGTGCTCAGCATAAACATTCTAAAACCTTCTAATTGTGCTTGGGTTTGGGGGAGGGGCACACTGGACATTACTGCTATTTCTGCAGTCTTTTCATGGGGAGGGGTAATAACAGTATTAAAGGAATTTTTGAAACATTTGTTACCAGATGACAATCCGTCAGAAAAAGAAAATAATTTTCTCTCTTTTTTTTAAATGTAGGATGAGACCGTTACTATAGAGACAGTATTTCCTTTTGATGTAGCTGTTAAATTTGTCTCAACTAAGGTATGTGGAAAAATACTGAAATAAAACATAGCCTTATAAACAACATGAACAGTAGAATAACACTGTTTCTCCTCTTGACAGTTTGAGCACTTAGATAAAGTCTTCACCGACGTACCATTTTTACTGATGACTGATATCCTCAGTGCTTCACCCTGGGCCCTTACTATTGTCACTAGCCAGCTGCAGCTTGCGTCCTCAGTGACTCCAGTGGACCAGCTAGAGTCCTGTGTAGAAAATGGTGAGACACAACTGTTTATTTTTAGATAACCTGCTTCTGGGATGGCAAAAAATTACTGACCTTTGGAAAAGTGCATCTGGTGAAGATGCCACTTTTCTTTAATTTCATCATTTAAGTTACATAAATCTTGTATGAGGTATATTTTAAATTGAGGTTAAGCTTACAGTCACTATTTTGTTTTTTGCTGGAATTCTAATAATCTTTCTCTACAACCTGGTATAAAGTATATCAAAGATAACAATTCTGCCCCAGAATTTAAGTAGTTAAAGTTGAAACTTTCAGATCAGTGTTACTGTCACGTTGTGTAAGCCAAGGTTGGGGAACATTTAACCTTCCAGGTATTGCTAGGCGGTTCTTTTGATTATGAGTATTTGACAGTAGGCTGGATGATAGTTTGTTACAAAAGTTTCAAAATGTATCCAACGGTCCTCTTTTCTCCATTCTCTCTTTAGCCTTGTAGCTTGTTTGAGTTGGGTTAGCTTCACCTTCCCGGTTATCACTGCCCAATTTAGCAAGTAACCAGATCCTTGACTTCAGTTTATTCATCTCCTTTCCTCATAGATTAAAGCAGGGCTTAGTTCCTGCCTCCCTCTTCAGAGTTATTTGCCCATTCTTGATACAACCTTAATTTGGACGCCATGGAGTCTTTTGTTTCACATCTGACTCCCTTCATGCTGTGAGGGAGAACTGGTGCTGGGCAATGTTCCCTCTAATTTTTTTTCAGTGTGAGCGGAAAAATACAGAGTTTGAGCGGCACATTTTCATGCCTGAGCACCTGAATTTTTTTCACAGATGTCACCCAAGACAACAACGGCGTCAATGCGTATTTCAACCACCCCAGATTTTTTAGGAGGGGGCACAATGAGGACATCTAGACCGAAACTCCTGGGGTCTCCCAGCCCTTCAAAACATTTCCTGCAGCCTCTCAAGATCCCTTCAAAGGGAGAGTCTCCAGCCCCCTTCACAAAGGGGAGCCAGTTCCTTCTCTCTCAGTTCCCATCCCCTCCAGTTCCCGATAGAACAAGAGGGATTATGGTGGGGGGAGGGGGTTCTTGGTCTACTCCCCAAATTCAAGGGCTCCCCCAGAAGGGACGGAAGCTCCTCTCCTGCCTGACCTTCAAAGCCTCAAATTTGAGATTCAGGAGAAAAAGTGAAGTTTCTGAAGAAGCCAAAATCCTTTTGCATCTTTTTCCTTCTGGGTATTCAGAGCTGAAAATGCCTCTCTTTCCCTCTTTCGTTTTCTCTTTTCCTTCCCTTCCTCTTTCCATGAAGCTGACTCCTATCCAGACACTGCTGGGGGGGGGGAGAGAAAGGGGTCTGGCTGCGGCTCACCACCTTGGCTACAATAGGGGAACGGGGGGGTCACTCTCCATCCAACTGTGGGGGGGGATGTGGGGAGGAAGGGGGAGGAGACCACGCAGAGATGGAGGCTGTTGGAGGCTCTGGAGACCCGGCAGCTTTCTTCCCCCCTCCCGCCAACCTACCCCTCCCAGCCTCTTCCTTACCGGGGGTCTCCTTCCCCCCTTCACTTCCGGGGATCTGGGCCAGCACTCTCACCAGCAGCATCAAGGGGAGCCCAGCAAAAGCCATGGATGCTGCCCCACAAGCGCCCCAAAGAGAGAGGAGAAAGACGCCGATGCCTCCAGCCCCAGAGGTGGATCGGTGGGTCTGGATTGCGGGGGGGAGTTTTCCTCGGACTTCGGACTTGGGTGTGTCCAGAAAGACCAGAACGACCAATGAGAATTCTCCCTTTTGGAGCATCATCGGTCTCCGGGCAGAGCCTCCCTTGACTTCACCCAATAGAGGAGATAGTTCGGCCCAGAGAAGAAGGTCAAGTTGGTTATTCAGCTCAAGAGTCTTTAAAAAGCACTGCGCGGCACTTTTTGTCATGTGCATGGCCACGCATTTTAAAAGGAACATTGGTGCTGGGTGTCAAGCAAAGCTCCAGGCAAAATTTTAAGGAGATTTGTGGTTTTTGGCTCTAGCAGTAGGATGTCTAGCAGTCTTATGCAGCGCCTGTTGGTACTAAATTGCTCAGACATCATTTTCTGCTTTTCTTTTCTGCTTTTCTTTCTTATTTTTCCCAGTCACCCTCACACACTTTTTCTTAGTTTTCTCTTTTTATGCTGAGGGCTCAGGTGGGACAAAGTGACCTAACTTGGCTAGCTATAGATCGGGGATGTCAAACTCAAGATCCAGGGGCCGGATGCTGTTTGCAGGGTGCTTAGTTCTGGCCCGCGGGGCCACCCTGGAAACAGTGAAGGGCTGGCCCGCAGTGCTTCTGCCAGCGAAAATGGAGTTCGGGAGGGCCGCATGCAGCCCTCCCAAACTCCCATTTTTGGTGGTCAAGGGTTGCTTGGAAAGTATGCTCTTTCTCAGCTAATTAAATATCTTGTCATCTGTATTAGTGAATGCATGTGCTATAATTTAATGTTCTTGTCACTTTTCTATCAGAGACAGCTTAGATTATATTAGATGAACTGGAGAGCCTTAGTAACCTGTGAAGTGATGAAATGACTGCATCATTTGATCCCTTCTATATAGAGTTCCCTCCTTTTCTCCCACAGGAGAAGAAACAAAACAAAATGGACTTGTGCTTCTGTCTGCATGTTTTTATTCTCATTCTTCTTGCTATGTTTGCTTTGTGTGTACATAATATATAATAAAGAATGCATGAAATAGACTTTCAGATTTAATCTGACTTTTCTTTTAGTTGTTTTACAGACAGGTGAAAGTGCTAGTGAATGCTTTTGCCTTCGTTGTCCACCAGTGACAACTGGTCAAGGTGGAGTTGCTACTGGATGTTATGTAATTGTCTGGAAAAGGTAACTGCTACTTATTTACTTTTTGTAGTGTTCCGATGTATTATTCTCTGGTGGATTAATATTCTATTTTAGGGGCATTAGCATTACAATTTAAACATTCCTGTATGCCAAGTGAAATATCTGCTGCCATTTCCTCCAAAATCTTAATCAAAAAAATATGCAGGTATGTCCAAGGTAGTAAATATCTCTTGTCTCCAGTTATTCAAAGCATACTATCAAGCAGACCAGGGTGTTTGTCCCTTCTTTTAAATTAGTCTGAGATTTCCATCTCCCTTGCCAAGCTCCCAGTCTAACGTAACTTTTTAAACTGGAATGCTACAAAACAAAGAACCAGCACTGTTTTTATTTCTAATAATGCCTGTGGACTCTAACTAAAATTTATAAGCTTTGTTAGAAAATAAAAACAGATAGATGGTTGCAGTAAATTATTTCTTGGCACCAGGTTATGCTCCAGATAATACCCATTTTTTGAATGAGTAACCTCTTTGCAGCCACTTCGCAAAAGCACCCGCTGTATGCTTTCAAAGTGTACCAAGCACTTCCAAAAGATAAGGGCTTTCTCTAGCAATGCATTTTGGAGAACAACGACATTAGGAATAAAGTAAAAACAGTTTCCATAATAGTAACGCTGAAGAGAAGAGTTGACACCAAATGTTGCTCAAAGCAGAATTTTGACTGATTGGCACAAGTTCATCTTTCTGGTCTCTTGATATATTGATGCCTGAATGCCACTGGTATGCATAGCATGGATTGGGCTGATTTATTGGCTTTTCTAGCTCTTCTATGAAAGTTTCTGTGCCAAACCCATGATTGCAGAGCCATGTGACCATGATTCTTTCTGTCTCAGTATGAATTGGCCTGGCTTTCTTCAATATCCCAGATACTTTGTTCTATGGACTCTGCAATGATTGGACAACTTTGCAGCCTGAAATGTTTCGTTCAATATCCCAGATACTTTGTTCTATGGACTTTGCAATGATTGGACAACTTTGCAGCGTGAAATGTTTCGAACCAGACTTAATTCATATTCTGTGAAAATACCTCATAGGGCTGGTGATAAATGGGCCTGAAGAATCCCGGAAAATATGCAGATAATTTAAGAGTTTCATTCACAAAACAAAACCTTCTTTGAAGCTTATGTTCTGTATTTCACCCATATTTAACTATATGCCCTTTCTGTACAGTTGAAATCAAGAACCGGTGCCTTTAGCCTATCAAGAAACCACCTGTTGCAGAAACTGATAAATGAGAGAACCACATTTGTTTTTGTTGCAGTATTCTTTGTGCGTTCACATTTCATCATTCTCTGATTACTAGAAACAAAGTTAGAATTCAGTGGTCTGACTGGTTATACCTTTTTGTGTTACATCCTTACATTTTAAATCTGGATTTCTCATAATTTTCCTATTTTAAATTGTTTATTTGCTGATATTTTTATAATGGTTACCATAATTAAAAATAAATACATTTAATATTTTTTAAAGGAGCTCAGCTGTGGAGAACATACCTGTAGTTAATACTTTGATTACACTGCCGCATGTGATCACTGAAACTATCCCACTCCATGTTAATGCAGGTAATATTAATGAGTTATTGACACATGACAATTCTCATAGGTTACAGAACTTTCAAAAAGTTTATTATAGTTAGGGTAAAGTATCTAGGAGAAAATCAGGAAAACTTGGAAACAAATCATTTCTTAGGATCATCATATAAATTTTGTTTGAAGCTTTGAATTCTCAAAATCTCCTTTTTTAAAATATAAGAAAAGAGAAACAATTAGCAGAAAGTAGCACATTCTCCCTACCTTTGCCTCCCTCAAACTAGTAGCTACAGTATATCCAACCAGAGTATTTACTGGGCATCATTAGAAAAAGACTGTTCTGCAGTGTATTCATTGAATTCTTCTTACAGTCTGTACTATCAATGTGGTGAGATTACCCATTGAATAAGTTTTTAATTTTGTACTTTAGTTTCTGTCCTTCAGAGAGTAAAAGCTTAGTTTATTAGATTGGTCTAAGAAAGAATATGTGACCCCAAATCTGCTGTTGGTTTTAATAATACAAACAGAAAGCTCGTTACTGCTACTTTACTCTTATCTCCAAAGATCAAATTGCCTTTGTTTGGTTTGGTTATTCTTTTTGGTGAGCTTTTTTGACATGCAGGTTCATATTTTGATGTAATGCTCATATTTTAAGTATCGCTACTGTTACTGTGATATGGGAGAGGCTTAAAGTATTTGTGGTTTGACAGGATGTGAATTAAGTCCAGCAGGCAACTGTTTTCCATTGATTTGCTATTGCCTTTTCAGTATACAAAAAGAAAACATTCCATTGGCTAGCTCAGTACCATTGTTTTAATCACTTTCTCATAATGATGATTGACACATGATTAACAGTGGAATTTCCCTCACAGCACTTTTCAGTGCTGAGTGTTTGAAAGGAGAATTATGTTTTTCTCAGTCTCTCTTCTAAGTCATAACGTTTAAAACTTGTAATCTTTTAGTCTATGAGTATGTAATCCTAAATAGTATTCATATGTGCCTGTGGAGCTAAAACAGAAATAATAAATCCCGTTTATTGAAACTCATGGAAATTATTGTTGTGCTTTCTTTCCAAGATTTGCCATCATTTGGTCGAGTCAGAGAATCCTTACCTGTAAAATTTCATCTGCAGAATAAGACTAATTTAATGCAAGATGTAGAAGTAATAGTGGAACCTAGTGATGCCTTCATGTTTTCTGGTCTTAAGCAGGTATGGATCATGATGCATCTAGATTTTTAAATCTTCATTTAATTCTGTTAATGAACTATAAGACACTTAAGAGAAGTTATACAGCTAACATGCTTGTGTTACAGAAGGAACTTGCATTCTGCTTGCCCTGTTAAATGTAGGGTAGGAAATGAACTTTTAAATGTAACTTGAATGCAGTAAAAGTGACTTCTACTGAATTAATACTCTTTCTGAGTCAAAGTACTATAGATGAAATGATATTGAACGTGCATCTGATGCTGGCCTTTGATATTACAAAGATAATGCTGCAGTTTAGTAAGAAGGTTGAGAACTTTAAATTGGAAAAAGTTTTGCAAAGTTAAAAAAAAACTTTTAGCAGTTAGTCTACATGTAATTAAGGCACTTACTGTGGGATGTACTTTTAGATAAGACTGAGAATCCTTCCTGGCACTGAACAAGAAATGTTATACAACTTCTATCCTCTTATGGCTGGATATCAGCAGCTGCCATCTCTCAGCATCAATCTGCTACGATTTCCACAGTTTACTAACCAACTGCTTAGGAAATTTATACCAACACACATCTTCGTCAAGGTAACAAATTGTGGTAGCAAAATGACAGTATTTAGTGTTCTTTCAACATGTGGTTTGCTCCTAAAGATAGTAAGTTATTTGAAAATGATTTTCAGTGGAATGCTAGAATGGATTTCTAAAATAGGTGCAACTTCTGCTGAAAATAATAAAATATAAGAATGGAATCTATAACTCAACCAGCAATTGCTCAGATTTTCTTCAACTGTATTTTTTATTTAATGCTTCTAGGCTTCTAGGAAAGTATTATGATAAGCTAGCTATTGTGTAAAATAAACTTTTTCACTCAAGTTTTTGCCTAAATTCACTGGTCTAAACACTGGAGGAAAATGTTATTCTATGTTCTGTTTTGATAATGATTAGTGGAAGCAAGTTTTCAATATAGAATAAGTCTCATTGGATTAGGAATGACCATAGTCATATATGCAAATAACAGGAATTGGAAACAATGTAATGTCACATTGCAGCAGTAAGGATACTAAGAACTATGCATGTGATAATGCAATTATTTAGCTACCAAGACATTAGTGAAGGGCTCTTTTTTCTCCCCTCCCCATTTTGCATAGCAGAGATTATCAAAATAGTAGAAGAAACCTGTCCAGGCAGAGTAAATGAAATCTTTGAAAAAAATGTGATGTGCTTTTTGTGAATTACATTGTAAAACCCAACTTAATCCACCCTTTATGGTGACAGGGCTTTGTAGGCTACTTGTTCACAGTAGAACCAGAAAGGACGGGTATTTTTCAAGAATTCTGACAGTCAGAATGCCTTTTAAATCAGTCATTTACATTTGCTGGTAACTAGGGATGTATGCCTTCTTTTTACAGAGAAAGAAGCTTATGAGTATATTCCTAAACTGCAGTATCTTCTAGGTTGTGCAATCTGTTGTTCTCAAGTTTTTTAAAAAATTCAAATGCTTAAAATCTAAACACTTGGTGCTTAAAATCTTCCCTGTGCTGTACAACATTGTAATTTTTCTGATTACATAGTAAATGTTTTCTGCTGTAATAGTTGTTAGTTTCCGAAAAAGGTAGATATGGAACAAAAGTATAGCAACTTGCCATTTTCTATGCATTTCTATCAGTAGATGATAGTTTCATAATTACTTTGTCAACTTAGTCTAATTAAGAATTATTCAGTGTTACCAATCTTAATAGGATTTGCTTGCTGTTACAGTACTTTCAATGGAACATTAGGGTTCATGCTGCAGTATTGATCCTAAAATAATGGGAAATTAATACATTATAGATATTGTGTCACTCTGCAGAGCCCTATGTAACTGTGGGAAAACATATGAAATAATGGTCTCTTTATTTCTCTGAAGCCACAGGGCCGTCAGTTGGACGATGCATCTATTGCTGCTGCGTAACTGAAGATTCATGCACAAGGGAAACAGTTTTGCACATAATTAATAGTAGTCTTTTTTTCCAAACTTTTGTTTGTCTTCAGCTACAAATAAAATTGCTTTATATTTAGATTGGTAAAAAATTGTGGAATGAATGAAGTATCTTGTGGACTTGATTTTGATAATTAAATATATAAAGAATACTGTGCTATTATTTAAAACAAGGATTTTCTTTATCATTGACTTTCCTGAAATTAAGTAAATGGAATATTTTGACAACATGGGCGAAATTACTAATATATATATATATATATATATATATATATATATATATATATATATATATATATATATATATATATATATATATATATATATATATATATATATATATATATATGAAATGTTGGCTAAAAAAAAAAAGTCGGTCGCTTTTGTTGTAGTTACTGATTTCACTACCATCACAAATACTTTAGCATTGACATTGTTATGCTTACAGAACCTAATTTTATATAATACATTATGAATATCAAATATATTCATATATTTGAAATAAACAACAGTATTTATACATTTTCTTCCTTCTTAGTAGGCTCTGGCTTTTCATATGATGAGTTGCTGTGTTAAATCATCAGCATTGTCATTTTCTATATTTGAGAGACCAGTTAATACTTGTTGGCTCTGTGTGAAACTACTTTTGACATTTTCACTTCCATAGTTAGGAAGAGGCAGTGATACTATTTAGTATAAATAAATTACTCTGTAAAATACTGAGACGCTTATGGTACTTTAGAAAAAATATAATAAAACTTGCCATAGGAAGGAACAAATTACATATGTTGTCAAAGCCATTGCCATTGCAGATTTTTTTTTGGAGTAGGCTGAAGTTGTCAGTATTTTTTTTTAATAATTTACAGCAAGTTACCATGGAATATTTCAAAAACGTGTACAACCCCGGGCTGCTAAATATGAATTGCAGACCATTTTATGGAAAAGGTTTGTATGCTCAGGAATATCCAACAGCATTCAGTCTTAAAGCTTTTGCCTAATCAGTACTCATTCTTTTATCAGCTTTTTCAACATGCAAATATCAGATAAGAGAAATTCATCCTATCAATGTTGATATAAGATGATGTTCTTAATATTCATATTAAATCATGTAAATACCTGTTTTGTGAATGATTTTCTATTGTTTAATAAATTAATTTAAGCTTTAGTTTCTGGTCTCATGATATTTCTCCTTTTCCAAAGTGATAGATATGTATATCCAAATGGCTGTGTGAACTGGGATATTTCATAGTTCAGAATAATGAGCTTTCTGTGCCATTTAAATAAATTGATAGTATTTTGGTTCTTTTTCCTTTTTTTGTAATATGCAGGGAGGAAATGCAGTAAATTCCAGGTCTATGAAGAACTGCTAGGATATTAAATGGAAAACATTTTCATATCCAAAATGCCATCTAAATATTAAGAGTAAGATCCTAAAAAATTAATTACCGTTAAACAGTTACAACTGAGGTCATCAGATAATGCTCTACAATTGCATAAATAAGTAAATAAACATCTATCAATACTAACATACAATGATATAATTCATACGAGCAATCATTCATGCTAAAAAACATCTTGGATTTTTTGGAGGGTTTGGTGGACTTCATTTAAAAATGCATGTGGACAAAAAGATCGAAATGGTCCATCTTTAATTATTAATTTTTAAATATGTTTAAATTAATATTTAAATAGCCAAACGAATACCATAGAAGATATTTCCTTCTAGCATTTATCAGCCAATTGCTTTTAAAAGGTTCAAAAGAAGGGCATCAAAAGACGTCTTAGAGAAAATAGCACTCCACTGTTGAGGCCCTTAATACCCAGAAGTCCATTTGAAAACTCTTCTAATCCTCCCTGAGAAAAATCATCTTTTTGTTCAAGCCTTGGGCAATATCCATTATTGAAATACAAGCTTCTTACCTTGTCTATGTTTTGCCTCCCTTTTCTTGTCATTTTTTTAAAAATTTGTAAGGTCAAAAGGTCTGTTTGTAATATTTGCTCCTCTGTACTAGGGCATCAGTGGCATGTCAGATTAACATTAAAAAAGAAAACAAAAATATTGAAGAATTTACTAGTACAAAGGAAGGGTAAAACAAATCTGAAAATGAACAAGAATAAGCAATGATATTTGAAGTTTAAAATGTGTCATTAATTTTCAAACAGCTGATGAGATTTCATTAGGCATCGTAGAACCGTGATTTTCAGAAATTTTATTAGGTATGAGCAAACTTGTGATACTTTGTTTAAAAATATATGCCTACAGTTTTTAAAAGACTACTGAAATAGTGAATTAAGATTCACTTGGTTTTTCCATTTTATTTGTGTTGTGTCACTTTTTTTGTTCTCAGAGTGATGGCAGAATGTTACAGGATGTGTCGAGACCTGAGACACTGGTACAATCGAGCTGTCTATCTTCACTGAAAGGCTATAATCTAAACAGAAATGCAATTAGGGTACCTAGCTCTAGCTTTCTTTTGCATTCCACTTTTTTAAACTTTATTTTAAATGTAACATTCTTTTGAAATGCTGCTTTTTAAATTTTCTTTACACCTTTAGTTTATGCTAAGTATTACATTCAAAATTATTTTCCTAATAGATTTATTTAAAAAATATTTTTGTACTATCTGCATCGTCTATACTTAATTTACATCTAAAGTATATCTATATTTTTTAATGTCATTGGGGTCAGCTAAGGATTATTTTTCCAAAAAGATTTTTATGTTTCTCAAGTCTTAAAGTTCTCATTAGACCTCTATACTATAACATAATACTTAATTCTTAATGTTTTACAGTATTCAGACATCATACCATGTTTCCCCGAAAATAAGACAGGGTCTTATTTTCTTTTGATCCACCCCCCAAATATGCACTTGGCCTTATTTTCAGAGAAGTCTTATTTTTGAGGTGCAATAGGTGGCGAGCGTGATTATCTCATGACTGCTGCTGTGTTGCAATATTTTCGTGGAGAGCTTATTTGTGAGGGAAGGCTTATGTTAGCGCATCTGCTCAAAATCCCAGTTGGGCTTATTATCCAGGGAGGTCTTATTTTCAGGGAAACAGGGTAACCTCACCACTTAACCTAAGGTAAGATAGGCAATTTAGTGCTCTCCGTATGACCTGAATTATAGTTCATTGCTCTTGGTTATATTGGCTGGTCAAAATGCAAGTTGAAAATACGTGACCAATCACAACGTTGTCTACTCCATCCTATATATCTTAGGAACATTAATTGTATAGCAATATGTATTGCAGTTCAGCAATAGAAAACTACAGGTTTCTCATTCCTGATTGTATTCTTCAATTCCAAATTCCTTTAAGCATATGTCTAGAAATAGATGACATGTAAGGCATGTAAGCATTCATTGCTTTGTTCTCACCCACTCTTATTTTTTCCACTTAGTTTGCAAAAGATTAAATCTTAAGTTTTTTGCTCAGCAAGAATATGGTTAGCACAAGCCTCATAGATTAGAGAAACATTAAGTATTTTTAATCTCTTCATTTTAAATTTGCATCTATTTTAATTACTATTGTAATAATGAAGAAATTGTATAGGAAGATTTTGTCAGTATTTGCTTTTTTGCTTTGTTTGGAAGAGATGAGTAACGGGGGTGAGACATTTTGGTTGATGTTATAATGCTAATGTTTCTGAATTCTGGGGAGCCACCCAGTATATTAAAAAACTCACATTGGAATAGCTTCAGTCAAGGCTCAAGCATGATGCCAACTAATTATCCTTGCAAATGTACAAATGAGCAATCTAATGTTCATATGAGTCAACAATAATCTAAATCAGTGTTTCTTAAACTTTTTGCTCTTCCCACTTTTTAACAATTATGGAGCATCTTAAGAGCTTTTGGTGAATGGGTTTTATTTATAAATATTTACAATATTAAAAATTAAAATCACATTTGTACAATATTTATTGAATGATGTTAAATTATCAATACTAAATCCATTAGATACGAATGTTATTGAAAATGATAATTTTTAACAAATAAAATATGAGAAGAGTGAAATTATTTTACATTTTTACAAATATCTTCAGTATCTGGCAAACATTTTGATTCTGTGGACCCCTGAGTCTTGGGAGACCCCCAGGCAGTGGGGGTCTTCCAAGCCAGTTCTGTAGGCATGTGATCGGTTGGGCATGGCCAACTTGTAAAATGTGGTGAAACTCACTTAACAATGCTTTTGCCAGCGACCGGGGTACCTATTCAGGGGTGTGGCCAGCCAGCGGTCCCTACTGGTTTGGTGACCCAGGACCAATGTCCGCTACTGGTTCTCTCGAACCTGTCCCAACCGGTAGGATTTCACCCCTGCCCCAGGGGTTTCTTGCATCCCACTTAAGAAACACTGATCTAAATGAAGGAAAATTTAGAAATGAAGAAATTGAAGGAAGAACAGGAAGAAATAGATGGAACTAATGGAGAGAACCAACCTAGAAATAAGGAGAAATTTCCTAACAACAAAATGAAGTAAAGATGAATATCACTTGATTTAACAATAAATCTTTCTGAGTAAAGATGAGTCACACTCTTGTGAGATTGATGCCCATAAAAATACAAAAAATAAATAAGTGGCATGATTTAGTGTTAGCTGACAAAAAGATTTGGAATTAGGTAGTATCTCTTCAAAGAATGTCAATTTGTCCTCAGGTGTAAGAAATACTGGGATTTTTTACCTTTAAAATTACCACAATTATCTTTTAATGTTTATTCAATTGTTCTTGCCACCCAATTTCTTCAATTAATTTAGTTCACTTTCAACAAAAAAATATAAAAATGTAGGCACTGTATTGTGATCCTTACAAAACTAAAATCTTGACAAGTAAAATAATATTTTCAAATGCAAAATTAAGAGTCCATGAACCTGGATGGGAAAAACATTACTTTATTTCCAACAATATCCAACTAAAATGTAACATTTTTAATAAATTCATTTTCTTACTCAAGCTAAACAAGATCACAAACATCTTTTTAAAATTAATTTTAACTGGCTTATCTTTTGAAGACAATCACTACTTCACTTAACCTCAAACACTGGAACCATCAAAAATATTGGAGAAAGAGACCAGGTAATTCTTGAATTGTTGACTGTAACATGAGTTGAATATACATGCAAGAGAATGATTGCTGCAGAAAAATAAGAATGAAATATTTTCCAATGAGTGTCTTCAGTTTTTTCCCCCCAGACACTATAGCATTTTTTCAGTTCCACTCTCCAGCATACTACTATCATACTGTTGCCTGCAACCCACCAACTAGGAGGTGTATTCAGTGTACTCGCCCACACTGAGAACACATACAGGAAACATAAAAAGAGTCCGGTCATAAAGGAAACAGTTAAAGATGGCAAGAATAATAAATAGACTTTTTATTATTGGCTAATGGGTAATAAGTAATGTTAACACAATTCCTATTTCAGTTCTTCAACAAAACAGATAGCCCTGACTTAACGACTATGATTGGGACTGGCAATCCGATTGCTAAGTGGTGTGTTTATTAAGTGAAAAACATGACTGTGTAATACTTTCATCAATTCTGCTGCAGTCATTATACAAGACATACGACTGCAGCTTGTAAATTATTGCTAGGTGTGTTGTAAGGGTCATGTTTGAAGCTTGAGATTGATTGAAACTTTGTCAGGAATACTTTGCATAAACTCTAAAACCAGACAAATTGCATATGACTACATGCTATTTAGAATAGCAAAGCCTAGGTGGCATACAAATATGAGTGAACAAGAGTCTTTGAGGAATTCTGGGACTTGAAGACTGCCAGATTATTGGAAAAGATTGAATGTCTGTTACTGCCAAAGGAGAAAAAAATCACATCCAGGGCAGTGGTTCTCAACCTTCCCAATGCCGCGACCCTTTAATACAGTTCCTCATGTTGTGGTGACCCCCAACCATAAAATTATTTTTGTTGCTACTTCATAACTGTAATTTTGCTACTGTTATGAATTGTTAAGCCTGATTCACTTAACAACAGTGTTACTAACTTAACTTGCAGTGATTCGCTTGACAGATGTGGCAAGAAAAATGGTAAAATGGGGCAAAGCCCACAACAAACCTCTCACTTAGCAACATAAATGTTGGGCTCAAGTGTGGGCTGGTAAGTCGAGGACTACCTGTATGTTAGGCTTGAACAAAAACAGGCCAAGAGGCGAAGGGTCTCCATTTGTCCTTATTCCAGCAGGGCAACGTGTGCTTCTTAAGGATGTCAGAAGATCCCCGTGGATCTCTCACCAGCGGGGCAGCTCAATCGTGTCTGCCAACTGTCACCCTTTCAAGGGCGCCAGAGAGCAGCGCCCAACCCCGGACTTCCTTCACTGCTCCCAGGAAGCTGGGCCATAAGGGCAAGGTACCTGCATGGTCGTCGGAGAGCAAAGCCAGCTGTCACTCGACCCGCTGCCCGGCTCGTTCGGCCACCTGGCTTTCCTGCCTCCTTACCAGGCCCAGGAAAGTGGCGCAAGGAGCAGCTGAAATGTACCACTTCAGTGCCCACCGGGAAGCCGCCACTGTCACCACCAGCTTTCCCGCGCCAAGGCCGCCACCTGCCCGGCTTCTTTGCCCGCTGCCATCACTCACCTTTACGACCGGCTGAAGGGTGAGCGGCGCCGAGCTTCCAGGCGGTGACTCTCCAGTAGCCGCATCCTCCCCAGCAGTGTCCCCGAGGGCTCCAGCTTCTTCTTGCACTCTTCCAATCGGGCAAAGCGGACCCTGCTTCACGCCCCCCGCTGCTATATGTCTACTACACCCAAGGGCCGCCGCTGCAGAGCTGAGCAGGCGACACGTGACCGACTAATCCCAGAGCCGGCGGTATCTTGACAGGTGAAAGGAGCACCTTAAGACCACACTTTCCAGAAAGTACTGGAAACCAACTGTTTACAGTGCGGAGGCTGTCGCTGCAAAATGTCTCCCTTTCCACACTGAGGTTGGAGAATGCTC
The DNA here is from genome assembly GCF_964273705.1 of Natrix helvetica. Taxonomy (NCBI): domain Eukaryota; kingdom Metazoa; phylum Chordata; class Lepidosauria; order Squamata; family Natricidae; genus Natrix; species Natrix helvetica. Next base: position 45,554,821 of record NC_138558.1, on the reverse strand, counting down.
CTGTTAGCTAACATCTGGCGAATTAATTCTCCTCTCCAGTTATTGACTATAGGCCCTAGAGGTCTTAGGCAAACCCTGTGAAAGGGCCATCCGACTCCCAAAGGGGTCACGGCCCACAGGTTGAGAACCGCTGATCCAGGGTACCACAGACCAATCATTTTTATGTAGATACTGGGAAGAGTAAAACATAAAAAGATAAGTTATAAGTTTTAGGAAAGTAAAGGTAAAAGTTTCCCTGTCTGTTATGTCAAACTCTAGGGCAGAGTGCTCATCTCCATGTCTTGGCTGAGATAGCCACCGGTATTTGAAGACAATTTCCGTGGTCGTGTGCCCAGCATAGCTATATGCCAAAAACGCATGGAATGCTGTTATCTTCCCACTGAAGTTGTACCTATTAATCTACCTGCATTTGCATGTTTTTGAACTGCTAGTGGGCATAAGTCTTAGGAAAACAGTGTTTAATTCCCAGAAATCAGACTGGATTTGTAAAGTTAGACTCAGATTTACTCTTATGTTTTTATAATTTCCATAATGGATTTTGGAATAATGGAATGCAGTAGGTATATGTTGGCTTTAACAAAGCGTTTGACAAAGTAAGCTGGTTTAGTGTTGGCTAGTCAGCATGAAATTAAGTAGCTACATAGCTAGCTTGAACATTATGCTCAACGAGTGCTCATGAATAGTTTGTCATCAAACTGGAGAGAAGTAAAGTGTTTGGAAGAATAAATCCTGGTTTCTCCATATTAATAACATGGATGAAACAATTGAAAAGGAATGCTTACTGAATTTGCAGATAAAGCAAAATGAACTGAGATATCTAATAACATAAAGAAACGAAGTGCAAATACATTTGATACACTAGAGCAGGGGTGTCAAACTCGCGGCCCGCAGGCTGGATGTGTCACGTGCTGGCCATGCCCACCCCTATTTTAGCGAAAGGGAAAAAAGTCATGATATGCCACGTGATGAGGCGAACTTGACACCCCTAGGCTAGAGAAATGGGCTAAAATATGAAAAGCAAATGTTAACACAAGAAACAAAACCAAATGCACAGGTGTAGCACAGTGCAGGGATGCCAAACTGGTGGCCCGCAGACCGGATGCATCACGCGCTGGCCACGCCCATCCCACCTCCATGATGGGAAAATGTCACAAAATGTCACATGACGGCAATGTGACGCTGCGAATTTCACACCTGTGGCATAGGGAATACCTGATCTGCAAATGCTGCTTGTAAATAAGTTGGAATAATTAATTGCAAACTATTTATAATCACCAAAGTATTTTAAGCTCTTTTCTTATATATCACTGCCTTATATCACGTTCCCCATGTTCTATTTCTAGTTTGATTTTTCAAACCCAGATATAGGACCTTGTTTGTGGCTTACTTTTTTTCTGGTTCAAATTCCCCTTGCTGGTTCTACCAATTTGTCAAGAGGTTTCCTAACTCACGTATCTTAAGTTCTCTGAAATGTGAAAAATTACATCTTCTAACCTCTCACCAAGGTCATTTATATGTTGAATAGCATGGAGCCAACAATGAAACATGGTGATAGAACTGACATTTTCTGCAGCTTATCATAGAACCATTGTAGCAAGACAAAGGATAATGGATTTAGGTTAGGGAAAGATACATTCTAACTGAATGTAAGGGGGGGGGGTTTCAGAGTAAGAGTAAGAATCAGTTACTCAGAAAGATGCTGGAGTCCACTTGTTGGGTTATGGAGGTGGAGGATAGAGCCAAATGCTTTAATTTGGAGCTTTGCAGAGCAGAATGTTGCACTTGATGGATCTAAATGACCTTTTTCAGTCTTCTAAGAATTAACTTATGGGGGTCTAAATATTCTCTTTGCTAGAACACAACTTCTTGATATGGTAACAGGAAGTACCTTGTTTTTAATAAAGTGGAAATGGTCCCAGTTACTCTTCAAGTCAGGGTCTTTATACAACGGCTCGTGATCAGCATTTTTAATTAGGCTCCAGTGTTTGTTAAACTAGTTCGCAAAATTCCGGGAGAAAAGTTGGCCGAACTGCGAAACTCTTTTAAGGAAAGCTTTTAATTAAGGGTTTACGTCATAACATTGAGCGCGTCACTTTAAAAGGCACCCGCGGAAGGCAAGTAGCGCGGCGGGCCGGCCAGGCATGCTCCGAGGGCCGCCGAGGAGGAGGAAGAGGAGAGGTGGAGGCGGAGTCGCAGAGAGCCCACTGGCCCGGAGGCGGGTGGGCGCCACACGTGTAGCTGGGAGAAGGCGGGCCGGGCGGGGAGGCGCTGTACCTGCGGCCGGCCGGGCGGGAGCGGTTCTGGCGGAGCTGGAAGTCGCGCTCGACCAGCAGGGCGGCTGCGGCGGGCTCTGTCCCGCGCTCATGGCCGGCCCAAGTTGGCGGCGGTGCTCGCCGTTGCTGAGGCGCTGAGCGGCTCTCCTTCAATCTCCTCCGGCGCCGACATGCCGCGCAGGCTGGATAAATTTTTGCAAATCGCCCCGCATTCCTTGGCTATAGTGCTGAGCCCCTGCGGCGGGGATGAAGCCGCGCCGCCCGAACAAGCAACCCGAACGCAGCGAGAAGGCGACGCCGGCGGGGATGCGGGACGGGGAAGCCGGGCGGAAGGCGAGCCCGCGGCGGACAGCGAGTTGGGGCGGCACCACATCGGCTACGAGATCTTCGCCGACTTCAAGCAGGGCAACATGCAGCACTTCTGGAACCAGAAGGTGACGGCGGCCGTGGCCGAGACCTTCTTCTTAGGCTGGATCGACGAGCAGGTGCTGCTGATCCAGGGCAAGGAGGAGCACCTGGAGGCGCTGCGCGAGGGTTGGATGCGCAGGGCTCTCAAGCCCCCCGCCGGCTTCCAGATCAAATGCCTGGGTAAGAGCGCGCCGAGTCGGAGGCGGCGTCGGGACAAGCCGGGGCAGGACGGGGGGAGCAGCAGCTGCGTCCCCGTGGAGAGGCGCCGCGCGCTTCCCTGCGCCGGGGGCGCTAACGTTTCCAGCTGCCGTTGGAGGCAACAGCCGCGCTCCTTCCTGACCTGCGGGAGGAAGGCGCTCCGGCTGGCTCGGCCTGGTTTCCTCCTCCTCGTAACGCTTCTCACCTTTGCGCCGGCTGCCCTGAGCTTCCGTGGCTCTCTGTGGACGGGGGAGGCTTTTGGCGGATGCGGTACTGTACGCGCACACTTCGTGGTCTGAAGGGAACAGGGGCCGTTGCAACTTTTTAACCTTTTAGCCATCACACTTAGTCCGAACTCTCTCCCACTTTTGTCCGCCCCCCCCCTTCCACCTTCCACCTTCCACCTTCAGCAGGAACTATAACTTAAGCGGGGTTTCGACAGGTCTTGTAGCTCTTCGCCTGTCAAGCTTGTCTTTAGCTAACGCTTTAATTCAGAGGTCTTCAAACTTGGCAACTTTAAGACTTGCTGGCTTCAACTCACAGAATTCTCCAACAGCAGCTGGTTGGAGAATTCTGTGAGCTAAGTCCCAAGTCTTAAAGTTGCCAAGTTTAGGGGGCCTGCTTTAATTGAATGCTTGGCAAATTACACACACACACACACACACACACACACACACACACACACACACACACACTTTTGTGGCCAGTTTCCAACTCCTTTCAACCCCCTGCATCAGTAGTATCTAAGGTGAAAGCTGACTTTTTGCATAAGGACAATCTGGGATGGTGAAATTGCATCCTGGGCTTTTGTTTGCAAAGGTAGATAGGAGCGTGGCACCTGAGTGCCATCCGGATTTGGACATTTCATTTGTTTTATCTTGTAATGAGATAACGCTGACTTCTTTGCAAAACCCTATTGATAAAAGGTTTAATTTGTATATCAGGTTTCATAAGTATTTTTTCTCAGGTTGTTCCAGAAAACGTTACATTTTTTTTTGCTGCTAGTAAAAAAAAGCATTTTATGTTGCTCAATGTTTTTTAAGCATGGTGTGCGCGTGATGGTATAATTTCAGGAGCCGTAGGCAAGATTGAGAAGGTGGGAAAACATCTTGGAAGGAGGCATTAGCAAACTGGATTATTGCCAAGAAAAGCACATGAAATGTGTCCATGTAATTCCGGAGTTCAGCTCAGATAATAGACTTTTCTTTTTTGTCTAGCTTGCTAGCTTGGTTCTGTGAGTGAAACAGAATAAATGGCTGAGAATTCTGATTAAAAAAATTAGCAGTCACTGGGCATTTTTGCATTGAATAGGTTTGAGGTTACAGTCTGGTATAAATTATCTTGACTACCAGAAGTGCTGACTTCTGAATACATTTTTTTAGGATTGTATTGTGAATAGAACAATGACCATAATTCTCTCCCCCCACACAGTACTCTTTTAAAAGTAATTTGGCATGAAGATGACTGAACAGATTTAGTTTCGGCTGCTTACAACTTCTACTGTTATGCCTAACAGCATATTGGTATTTGAATTTCCCTAATTAACCAAAGTAGGGATATTGAATTAATAATAAAGGTCTTGATTCACCTCTTTGGGATGTCGAGTCCAAGTTAATATACTTTTTGTTATTTACTGATCAGTTGGAGACACTACAGCTAATCCTCACTTAAGAACCCTAATTGAATCTGACAACTCTGCCTCTAAGCAAAGTGGTATCTAAGTAGGAAATAACTTGATAGCAGCTGTGCTTTCTGTCTGGAAAGAAACAAGACTAATCAGTTTCACACTTTTGGTTTTTGTTTGCCTCCTAACCACTTCATCTCTTTTGGAATACTTGAGATCCTTTTTGTTATCTTGTACACATTGAAAGTATTGCGATCATACCACCAGTCCAAGGTTTGGAAGCTGCCAGGGTCCTAAACAAACATTTAAGTCTCTTGAAATCTCTTTCTCTCCAATCTCTTTGCTCTGCAAAGTGGGAGGGGGAGAGAAAGAAAAAAACCAAATGATTTCCATAGGCTATCTCTCCTTTGCCTGATCTTTTTTCACTACCACTATTCCATTGCTTTCAGTGTGCTGAAGAGCAAACAACTTAGTCTCTTGCAATCTCTTCCTCTCCAGTCCCTCTGCTTTGTGGGAAGGGAAAAAGAAAAGAACCATAGAGAACAAGATGAACTGACTGTAATAATGATCATTTGACTGAGGAAAGCAGTGAAGATTGTAAATGGGCTGTAAAATTATTTTTTTCAGCCCCCCATAACATTGAATGGTTGGTAAGGCCTTTTAATGGAGACTACCTGGAGAGTTTTCTTGGCAAAATTTCAAAAGTAGCTTACTCTTGCCTTTTCCTAGGGCTGGGGAAGAGTCATTGGGCTAGTCATTGGGCCTTCCAGTAGTCTGTTACAAGTTTGTCATTTTTTATTACTATAAGGGCTCTATTTGATGACCAAAATTGTATGGGGTATATCTAGTTTGTGCTCTTATCTCATTCTAATTAAAATTTTTGGCACTTGTGCCTGTAGAAGCTCTGTAGAAGTGTTGTATGCGTTGGGTAAATATATTGTATATATTAAACCTTTATATTGCTGTAAGACATTTATGCTTTCATTTAAAAGAATTGTAAAGATACATGTGCACACACATATGGCAATAAGAAATAGCTGGACATAATTTTAATGCTAGGAAGTTTGTGAAATTTAAATTTAAAGACATTTCGGTAGAGAACTCAAAGATTTTGACTAAATATGTTAGTCAGTGCTCAGCAGTTGTTACTTTTAGCCAACAGTTTCTTTTTGACTTCTGTCTCCACAAAGGCATACATTATAAGTAGGAAACTTTATAGTAAGTGTCGTTAGCCGTTCTCTAACCTTCATCACTAAATATAGGAACATGACTTATCCTATCTTCCTTTATGGGCTGAGGTAAGCACAGAAAAACACAAGGTGGTGGTGATGATGATAATATCCCTCCACATCTTCCGATCTTCCACTATTTGAGTTTTTCTATACTTTGGCTGGTGTCTGTTTTGATGGTAAACACAAGGTATGCCTCCTGTAGGTTATTTTTTTCTGGCTGTTGGATTTACATATCTGATTGACCCTCTGCCACCTGCATTTATACAACAATGATTGTTCACAAAATGACCTTTCTAATATGGAAGTCAGACAATAAGAAATCTGTACAGAGATCTAACATGCACAGACAGAACAAATTCCTTGGTATCAAGTCATGTAACATAGAATTGTCTTCTCTGAATGGTTGAGGCTCCTTGGAAGCTCAGCTCCATCATATAAATTGAATTTGAGCCTTTTAATGGGTTACATAGGAAACATATCCCATGTCTGAGATATTCTGCTTCTCTTTAGTCTTGTCACAAATCCATCTCGTAGTTGTTCTTAATTAGTAAAGCATCCTATTTCCTTCAGTACTTGGCATATTTATTTTAGACTTGCAAGAAGAGTCATGTTAAATATCTGATATAAAATACTAACAGAGGAATGGTTCTATTTCTTCAATTTATTTTTGGAAGGTGCTGTCTTTTATTACTGTGGTTTTCCTAGTTGATTTTTTTGTGTGCTTTGAAATACATTTTGCTTGAAAGTCTCTTTAAGTTTATTTTGTCATGAAAACAAAATACAAAATTTGCAAATTACATATTTCAAAATACTATTTGTGATATAGATGGAGGTAAAAAAAAATCCATGTCTCTTTAAGATTTTGTAGAAATTGAACAGAAGATTCCATTACCGGCCAAGCCAGGTGGGACTGCTGGAAGTTGGTTGACAGACACATATTCTCTTGCATAGTAAACATGTATTGGGCCAAAATGATATTTTTTAAAAAATGGATGGAAGAATAAGGATTAACTGTTAGAAAGATAATTACTGAGAAATATTTTGCCAAGTTACCTCAAACTTAACTATTTAATTTTTAAAGAATTGTACATTATCTGTAAAGTATCTTCACAATGATTTGGTTCAAACTGAATATTGACCCATGAGTTGAGTTAAATAAGTGAGCTCCAAACCATGCATTTCCTCCTTGGACCCTCCCTTTTCTCCCTTGCAGAAAACAGTTTGCTATTACATTTAACTTCAAAAGAAGAATTGCAACTCATAATCAGATTTACATTTTAGACTTGAGGGCAAGTAGAAACCATAGCATGCCAGTTTAGCTGAATTAGTAAAATTACAGAACAAAGAGCGTAATGACAGAATATGGCAAAGTGTGCCCATGTTTGAAGCTTGGATTACTGAATTATGATCAGGTATTGCATCAGAACCCAAGACAATGCAAGACATAAGGCATTTGCAGCATCTTGTACTGAAAATCCATATTACTTTAAGATATAATACGTTTAAGTTATATAGTAGTAGCTTATATAAAATAAACAATTGGCAATCAGAGAAGCAACACAGTACATAGAAGTAGAATAATCAAGTTGCAGTATTAGAAGCTTAAGCAAAAGATGTTTTGCACTGTAATTAGTGAGTCAATCATGTTTCTCTGAGTGAAAGATTTAAGTACAGTCCCCAAAGGGGAAATCTTTCTGCAGTTGAGAATGATCTTTGCTTCTAATCTTGGAATCATCATGCTTTTTGAAATTTGTAGCAGAGAAGTAAGAATGTGTGTGCATGTGTTTATACATAAAGGTAAAGGTTCCCCTCGCACATATGTGCTAGTCATTCCTGACTCTAGGGGGTGGTGCTCATTTCCATTTCAAAGCCGAAGAGCCAGCGCTGGCCAAAGTCATCTCCATGGTCATAAATTGTCAGTAAGCTGAGACTGGTCAATAATTCTAAATAGCAAGATTTTTTGAGCAAAACATGGGGTTTCTATAAAGAACCAACAACACTTGATAAGGTATTATTAGGGACAGATGAAAAACTGATAAGAAAATTATATAACTACCTACTAAGCTTTAAAATGGAAGGTGAATAAATAAAAGAAACAATGATAGTATAGGCAAAAAACTTTGGCTATACTATAGAAATAGATAATTGGCAAAAACTTTGGGATAGAAATTATAAACTGACAATGGCTACTGCATATAAGGAAAATCTTTATAAAATGTTTTATAGGTAGCATTTGCCACCGGCAAGACTAGCAAAAATGTTTAACAACATGTCCACCAAATGTTGGAAATGTAATCAGACTCCAGTACTACTTATCATATGTGATGGACATGTATAAAAGCAAGAAAATATTGGATGAAAATACACGCATGGCTGGAAAAGATGATTAAGCAGCATATAGATTTAAAGGCAGAAATATTTTTGTTAGGTGTAAGACCAGAAAGCTATGATAAAGGAACTATAAATGCCACATGTACAGAAGCGAGAATTGTATTTGCACAATATTGGAAAAATGAGAACACCCCCACCAGATGAAAACATAAATCGGAAAATATTGGACTGTAAAGGAGATACAGAGTACTATTCAACATGAAATACATTTTATCAATGGTTAGAGGTAAGAGGTAGAAATTAGATGAAGAAAGATTATTGTTATATGTAAGTAAAATATGAATGTTGTTTATAATTATAAGCATGCTAGTACAATTAATATGATCGTAAATAAACTAATATAAGTATAAATATGGTAATTATTAGGTGTATTATCATTATTACTATCAGTATATCTGTTATTTTTTCCTTTTTTTGTAAAATGAAATGCCCGGACAATATGCTGTCTTCAAATATTTATATATAAATAAAAAACTTGACTTAAAAAAAAAGAATGTTGAGAGTGGCATGCAAAAAGAAGCAGTGACAGGAAAATAAAGAAAAGGCGTTTGATGGCCATATTCTAACCCAGGATTGATGTTTTGATGTATCTCAAATGTACCACATGCAGTTGGCCTGGTTGGAGCACTTAACCAGGAACATATCATGGGATGACATAAGAAATAATTAGTTGATTTATTCTCCTTTATTGAAAAAACTTAACTCCCCACAGAAGCTTTTAGTGGCTCACTGAATCAAGTGCCCAATTGTAAACATTTCTATAATGCTTAGCACTTGAGGCAAAGAAATAGACTTACTGGAAAATATCAATATTAAAGCCTAGGATGGTATGAACGGCTGGAAAATTCCATGGTAAATGACCGCTAAAGTTCAGAAGCCAGTTTCTTCAATTAGAAGATTATTTTCTTTCCCAAACAATCCATTTTCAAGAGATGTCTGTTCAATAATTGAACTCAATAGCTCTCAAAATAGTTCAGCAGAGCAAGCTTGGCTGGAATATTGTCCATTGTTCATAAGCCACCAAGCATGAGAGGAGAGGAGCTATTAAACACCTCCCTGAGCTGAAGCTGAGTGTGCACATTTTTCAGTTCCTGCACTCTCCTGTTCTTCAAATTAAATTAACTTTCCACTAATCTTCTCTCTTGTGAATGGTCTTCGTGATACCTTTCTAGTCATAAGTTGGTCATTGTAGAAATGTCCATTAGATATAACACATTAAAAACGATCACAAAATGGTTACTGTCATGTTTTAATAGTTTCTTGAACCATGGAAACTTACTGTCACTGAGAGAGTAATAATAGATACTATTTCATAGTAATACTAGATCTTGATAAGGTTATCTTTTGCATCTATCTTAGCATTGCTGATTATTCTACCAGTTATTTTTATACTATACTTTTATACTTGGAAGTCTATAGGATGTTTAATATCTCAAACATCAATTTCTTAAGGGGTCTGTTTTATGGTATAAATCTTAATTATTCTCAAATCTTGTGCTGAAATATTTTTTGGTCTGAAAAAAATGTAACTTGAGTAATTGGGACTCAGGTAACATACAAGTTTAAAATTATGATTTGTTGCATTTAGCCAGAGATTAAGACTAGATTTGGCATTTTTATCCACTTGTCGAGTCTTTCTTAAGGATCTGGAATAGGTGGATGTTGATGTTGGATGGTGTTAAAGTACAGGTAGCCCTCAACTTATGACCCCAATTGAGCCCAAAATTTCTGTTGTTCAGTGAGTTTCACCCCATTTTACGATCTTTTTTCCATAGCTGCTAAGTGAATCACTGTGGCTGATAAGTTAATATCCTGGTTGTTAAGTGAATCTGGCTTCTCCATTGCTTGTCAGAAGGTTGCAAAAGGTGATCGCATGACCTTGGGACACAGCAACAGTCATAACTATAGATAGATAGAAATTAGCCAGGCATCTGAAGTTTGAACAGATAACCATGCTGCAATGGTTGTAAGTGTGAAAAGCAGTACTAAGTCACTTTTTTCAGTGCCATTGTAACTTTGAATGGTCCCTAAATAAACTCTTGCAAGTCAAGGACTACCTGCATTGCTGTTCCAAGTAAAACTGCCTTTTGCAATTGATTGATTGCAATGGTATTCAATGGTGTTCCAGTTTTTATTATATACACAACATATGAGGTGACAGATGCCAGTTCTTTAGCTGGTGTTGGTTTTCATATGCATCACGTTCTAACGAATCAACATAGTAATGTATATGTATAGATCCAAACAGTGTGACAATTTTAATTGTCAGATGGGAATTTTGTCAATGTCCAGGTTTTTTTTAAGTACTGTCCAAGATTTTTTGGTATGGTACCTAGTGCCAATAACCACTGGGACCACAATAGTTTGTGCCATAATCTTTCAACTTCAATTTTCACATCTTGAAACTTTGTTATCTTCTCCAATTCTTTGTCTTCTACTTAACTATTCCTTCATATTGCCACCTCAATTGTCTACACCTTCTTTTTAATCACAGTTAAATCTGATGTATGATGAGCCAAGACTTTATATACTTGCATTCAGAAATCCCACAATATTTAACCTGCTCAGTCTTGACTATTTTTTCAATTATATGTTCCCACTAATTTTTCAATATTTGCACATGATTATTTTACAGATTTTTCAATGAATTGTTTTGGCAACTGTGTTAGTTGTTCTTTATATTCAGTTCGGCAGCTCCTTTCTTGAGTCTAATGTATTGTCTACTGCAGGGGTGTCCAAACTTGGCAACTTTAAGACTTGTGGACTTCAACTCCCAGAAATCCCCAGGGGAATTCTGGGAGTTGAAGTCCACAAGTCTTAAAGTTGCCAAGTTTGGACACCCCTGATCTACTGCATCTTCCACTCGTTTGCACAATCTGCTCTTTGAATCATTTGATGATTTCTCAAGTCTGGCCTTGATTGCATTGGTTTGAACAGTTTGGTCTTAAGGAGCCAAAATCAAGCCTTCAGTTTCTTTTTTTAATGTTCCAGTTGTAAGCCTTTGCCAGATTAACTTTACCACTTTCCCCTCAATCTTTTATTATGTGATACTTATACTTTATGTGATATTTTTTCTTGCCAGCATTCTGTCCATGTTTTTATTACGTCGTTTCGATATTCATGTTTCATTTCCTGTTCATTCAGTAAATCCCGATTTTTAACTTACATCAGTGCTTGTGCTTGGCGGTCTTTTATGTCACCAGCCAATCTATGCTTTCTGTCTTTGACAATTCCTTTGACTTGAAGTAGATCTTTTCTTCCATTTTTGTGGAGCAGGTATAACCTATCTATATCACTCCAGGAATGTAATTCATAGTGAATAGTCATGAGTTTTTTGGGTTTGTGGTCTAAACTCAGCAGTTCAGCTTCTGTCCAGTTAATAATAGATCATATCATAGGTATGGCTCAGATATTGCTTATTTTGATGGAGTTTCCACTGTTCAATTTAGTCTTTAGCAATTTTAATACTCTTTGGATGTATTCTTTACTAATCACATTTTTAATTTGTCCATGCTTGATGTTATCTAGCTATTCATACCCATATATTTGTAGGCTTCATCCTAATAGCTCCTGCTGGTTTGGCCATTTGCCATTTCAATTCCTTTACTTTTTGTGATTTTTATTCCTATTTATTGCTACTCTAGCATATTTCTCAAATCCAAATTTCATTGCCTTATCTGTGCTAAAAACTGTTACAATGATTGTCAATGACTAGATTTTGATTTCTAATTTTCCATAAAGCTTCAGATCATCCATATAGAGCAAATATAAGATTTTATTATCAATCTTTGCTATTTGATAGCAAATATTTGTTTTCTTCAAAATCATTGAAAGTGGGATTGGTAGCAATGACAAATAATGATAAAAATGAGTCATCCTGCAGTATGCCTCTCTTGATTCTCCCAAGACCGTATTATTCTTTTCCAACTATCAATTTCATCTTCCACTGCTTCATTACTTTTTCTATAAAGGTTGTAGTGTTTTTATTGACACCAGAAACACTTGCTGATCCAACTGTACATTAATGAATCAAATGACTTTTATAATCAATTCGGATCATATGTAAATACAGCAAGCCGCCCCCTCGGCAGGACGCCCCTACAAGGCACTCTGTGCCCCCCCACGAGTCAGGGGGAGCCCATCAGGACGGCAAGCGGCGGACAACATGTCCGTCGTCCACAGAAACCGGAAGCGGAATCCTTTTTTTTAAATTGAGTAATTTTTAAAAAAAGTTTTATTGGTTTTTACAAATATTTTTGGGAAAAGGGTACATAAGTGTGGAGAAAAATTTAGTCAACTATAGTTTCCTGATGGTGTCAGGTAAGTTTTGCATCTGAAGATGAGGAATCATCTAAACCAGACCCTCCTGCTTTTTCTGGTTGTTTTTCTCCTTCGCTATTTAAGTCACTTCTTCACAAGGCCAGGGCTACAGCTGATTTGGAGTTACCTGCCCAGGTTCCTCTTACCCAAAGTCCTATAGCTCAGCCCCAGCCGGCCAAGAAAGGTATCCTATTCTCTCAGCCCCAACCAGACAAGGAGGAAATACCTGCCCCACAGCTATTTTCCGAAGTAGTTAAAAATCAGCGGGCCCATCCAGGGGCATTCTCCAACCCAGGGGTACTGACCGCCAATTCTATAACATGGATCAAGCATTAACTAGCATCCTTCAGGTTCCAACTGTTGATGCACCAGTGGCGGCCCTGGCTACATCTTCCGCCCTAGTGGCGGGGGATATTGCTGACAACCTCAAACCTGAGGACAGGAAGGCGGAGCTCACCCTCTGCAAAAACTTCCAGGCAGCTGCATGGGCAATTAAAGCTGCCTTGGCTGCCTCGTTGTTCAATAGAACATCCTTGTTGTGGCTCCAACAGGTTCAAGAACGAATCTCCCCCCAGGACGCACGCCTCCAGCAGGACTTTAATAAACTGCTGGCTGCCATCCACTTCTCAGCGGATGCCAACCTCACAGTGGTGAAGTTCACTTCCCAGGCCCTATCATTGTCAGTTGCCACCAGATGTCTGGTCTGGTTGTGCAACTGGCAGGTGGACGCTAAATCCAAGTGGAGGTTAGTGGCTGCACCTTATTCTGAGAGATCCTTATTTGGAGAATCTCTCGATCCAATATTGGTCAAGAACAAAGATAAAAAGAAAGTCCTCCCCACATCTGCCACCAAGAGAGTGCAGAACAACAGCCGGCACCTTATTATCGCAGACCGGCCTACAGACCTACAGACCACGAGACACCATCTCATAGGTACTATCAGCCTTGCCCGGATAGACAGACAGATAGGGGGTTTAACAGGGACAGACAGATGTTTCAGCCTCAGTACTAGAACTACTATCAGTTCCAGGGCAGGAGGCCCTTTCGAGTGGGAGGCGGCCATTCTTTCCATAGAGGGAAGTGATTCCTCAGGGAATCATCCCATTGGCGATCACCTCGCCATCTTTGCAGAAGCTTAGGATACAGTCACCATGGATGCATGGGTACTTAGCCCAGTATGTGAGGGGCTCAGGCTCAAGTTCTTCTCCTCCCCCCCCCAATTGCTTTAGGGTCTCTCCATGGCCAAGGTCAAGGAAAAGCGTACATGTATGAGAAAGGCCATCACTCATCTCCTTGACATTCAGGCAATATAACTGGTCCCAGAAACGGAAAAGGGTAAAACCCCAACCTCTTTGTGGTCCCTAAAGCATCAGGGGGTTGGAGGGCTATACTAGACCTGAAATCTCTCAACTGCCACCTGGTGTATCGCAGAATCAAAATGTCATCATTGAAATTGATTTTAGCAGGCATCAAAGAGTGTGACTGGCCTCCATTGACTTAAGCGAGGCATACCTGCATATTTTGATCTTCGCAAATCATAGGAAAATTTCTTAGATTTTCGTATACATTACCAATACAGAGCACTCCCATTTGGTTTAGCATCGGTGCCCCGGACCTTCACAAAGGTGTTGGCAGTGGTGGCGGTCCACCTGCGAGCAGTCCCAGTAAGAATCCAGTGCTATCTCGATGACGTCCTCGTCCAAGCATGAACGGTGGCCCGGGTACGACACGACCTGCAGCTGACAATACAGTCATTGCAAACTCTGGGATTCTCGGTAAACTTTCAAAAAAGCCACCTACAACTCTTCACGAGACTTCAGCACCTGGGGGTGGTCATTGACACGGTCCAGGGACGAGTCTTCTTATCACCGGACCACCGGGACAGCCTTGTCCAACTAATACATCAGGTATGTCGTGCTCGGTCGGTGTCCATATTCATGATTTCCTGCATAGGCATCGTGCCTTGGGCCCACCTTTACTCCAGAACATTGCAATGGGCCCTGATTCCATTCCAGCGACGGCACCAGCACATCGGCAGCATTGGTGCGCATTTCTCCGCAGGTTCTTCTGTCTCTTTGATGGTGGCTGTCTCCAGCCCTAAGTCTGGGATCCGAGATTTAGGAGCCGCCCCGACTAACACTAATCACAGATGCCAGCCTTTATGGTTGGGGAGCGGTGCTAGAGAACCAGCTAGCATAGGGATGGTGGATGAAGGCCGACCTCCTTCACAACCTAAATTAGTTAGAGCTCAAGGTGGCTCACCTAGCACTACTCCACTTCAAGACCCGGCTCAAGGGCCAACACATGCTCCTGCTCACGGACATCATGGCAGAAAAAGCCCATGTAAACCAGCAAGAGGGCACTCATTCAAAGTCCCTATGGGTCAAGGCCTGAGACTAGGCACGTGGGCGGAGAGACACCTGGGATCGATTGTGGCACAGCACATCTTGGGAACAGTGAACCTGCAGGCCGACTGGCTAAGCAGGGCCACTGTGGACTATGGGGAGTGGCAGTTGCAACCCGAGTTGTTCCAGTAGATTTGCCATCACTTTGGGACGCCAGTGGTTGATCTTTTTGCCATGCCAGCGAATGCCCAGATGCCGCGATTTGTCTCCCGATTCCCATCACAGGGAGCAGAGGACGTAGACACACTTTGTTGTCATTGGCCAGCAGGCCTTCTCTACGCCTCCCCTCCCCTCCCTCTCCTCCCAGGGGTGATCAGGAAACTAGAGACCGAGTGGGCAGAGATAGTGCTAGTAGCTCCACACTGGCCCAGGAGGGCATGGTTTGCGGACCTCGTCCACCTGTCAGTGTTCCCCCCGTGGAGGATTCCTTGGGATCAGATCGTCTTGTGCCAGGGGATCTTGCTCCACCCAGAGCCCCAATGGCTCCAGCTGACTGCCTGGCACTTGAAAGACGGATCCTGAGGGCGGCCAACATCTCAGACAGGGTAATTGAGACCATGGAAGCATCCAGGAGACCCTCAACAATGTGCATCTACAATGTGACCTGGTGGGGGGCAAAAGTCATCAACTTGTACGGGCATCCACACCTCAGGTCCTGGAGTTCTCCAGGACGGCTTGAAACAAGGCTCAGCACACAACACACTAAGGCATCAGGTGGCCGCCATTTCCACGGTCATGGGGGATGGTCATTACCCTACTTTAGCCAGCCGATCATCTGGCATTTTCTTAAAGGGGCCTCCAACCTGCGACCCCCGGTGGTCCACAGGTTTCCCTTATGGGATCTCCCCACGGTTCTCCAGGCCCTAGTGGGTGAACCGTTTGAGACAATTAGGACTATCTCTCTCCAGTTCCTAACCCTTAAGGTGGTCTTCCTAGTGGTGGTCACCTCCGCCAGGTGCATTTCGGAACTTGGAGCTCTGTCATCTCGTGCTGACCTAAGCACCTTTCACGAAGACAGAGTGGTGCTTCAATTAGACCCAACCTTTCTCCCAAAGGTCAAATCTCTCTTACACAGATCACAGGAGGTGTTCCTCCTGGACTTCTGTCCCGGGCCATCAGGGGAGAGAGAGCATCAATGGCATAGATTGGATGTTTGTAGGGCCCTAAGAAACTACCTAAAGAGGCCAGCCCTGTTCCGTAGGTCACAGGCTCTCTTCGTTTCCTTTCAACCTTCCTCCAGGGGTGCTAGAGTGTCCCCTGCCACGATTGGCGCAATGAGGTGCAACATCTACCAGTCCCAGAAGGAAATACTGCACATTCCATGAGAAGTACAGCTACCTCTGCAGCGTGGAGCACTAGTGCACCCATAGAGGACATCTGCAGAGTGACGGCCTGGTTCTCGCTGTCTCCTTTTATTCGACACTATCGGCTGCACGCTTTTGCATCCACGGATGCATCTTTTGGCTGCAGAGTGCTTCAACAAGTCGTACACTCACCTAGACGGACAGAACAGTCTTAGTGGCCCACCCTTAGGACGTTAACTCTGGTACGTCCCACTCCTGAGCTGTCCTGCTGTATCCATGGAGAATATACATTGTCTTACCTGAACGTTGTTTCTCATGGAACATTAGGACGGCTCAGGTTCTCCCCGCCCCCCAGTAGTTGCAGCTGGCTGTTAGCTAGTGGGAGAGGGGAGACGGCTCCCTTGTTTGTCTTCCCTTATTTGTTTCAGATCCTGGAAGTTACCACCTTGTTAAACCGGGCCAAGGAAGAATAGAGTCATAGAGGCGTGGCTTCTGAATTATTGACTCAGTCTCTTGACCATTCAGGCTATGAGAATACCCACTCTTGAGCTGTCCTGCTGTTCCATGAGAATCAATGTTCAGGTAAGACAACGTATGTTTTACTTAAATTTAATGATTTGTACTTCATAGTGTTCAGCTATTTATATTATTTGTTGACAGAACAGATTACAAACCACCCACTATTTTTCTACCATGGTTTGCAGATCTTTTCTGTGTCAAGCAATTTTTTTTAGTACATTGATTTACAACTCTATATTCATTGGATAACACCTTCTAGTGTTTGCTACAAATCATACAGGTTTCCAGCCAGCAAGATGATATCATCTGCATACGAAAGTGCATGTACCTTCCTGTCCCCAATCAACACACCCCTGATGTCAGCACAGGCATCCTTTTATTTATGGATAAATATATGAACTATGGAAATATACAATGTTACCTAAGTCCTGCTCAGTGTTGAGTCTGTCATTAAGTTTTCCATTTATTATCATACACTTTCTTCTTGCATTTAGCAACCAATCGTCAACTACCAATTTGACCCAATGGGGGAATTCTACTCTGAAGGTAGTTGCTAAATGGAAAGCAGACTCTGCCTCTCTCCCCTCGCTCTCTGCTCCCCACTCACCCATCTTTTTTTTTACATTTTTATGTTTACATTTTTGTCAATGTATTTTCTTTGTTTTCTTTGTCCTTTTTTGTTTTCTTTTTCCATTATTTTGTTTTGTTTAAACTAACTTTTTATTTCTTTGTTTTTGTTTTTGGTTGCGAGCCACCTGGAGTAGCAACATTGGCAGCTGCCCAAGATAGGCAGCAAATAAATATAATAATAATAATAATAATAATAATAATAATAATAATAATAATAATAATAATAATAATAATAATAATTGTTGACCACATACTCAGCTGCTGTAAAAAAATCGCGCAGACTGACTATAAAATGCGGCACAATTCAGTGGCACAAATGATCCACTGGAATTTGTGCAAAAATTATAACATTAAAACAGCAACAAACTGGTGGGAACATAAGCCTGAAAAAGTCGTCGAGAGTCAGATGGTCAAGATCTTGTGGGATTTTCGCATACAAATAGATAAAATACTGGCGCATAATACACCAGACATCACACTGGTTGAGAAAAATAAGGTTACAATCATAGACATCGCAATACCAGGTGATAGCAGGGTCGCCGAGAAGGAATATGAAAAAATCACGAAATACCAGGACTTAAAAATCGAAATCCAACGATTATGGCACAAACCAGCAGTGGTAATTCCAGTGGTAATCGGCACACTGGGTGCTATTCCAAAAGCACTGGAATTACATTTAAAACAGTTAAAAATTGACAAAATCACCATCAGTCAAATGCAAAAGGCTGCACTGCTTGGATCTGCACACATATTACGAAAATACGTTACAACGTCCTAGGCCCCTGGATGGGGCCCGACTAGTAATTAATGCCAAATCCGGCGAAACAACTGGCCGCTGTGATACACTTCTGTTGATGCAATAATAATAACAACAACAACAACAACAACAACAACAACAACATATTCATACAAAATATTGCATAATTCAAAAGTATTCATTTCATTGTATGCTTCCCTTAAATCTTTATAGTTATCTTTTTCTTTTCTGTAAACATTACGCAATAGGTTTCTGTCATCATCTCCTGGTATGGTCCCCGATCCGGAAATTCTTATCATCCTTGAATCTTTCACTGATTCTCTTCATTTTTCCTCATAAGTCAGCAGATCAACCATGCTTTTAGGCTCATATTCAATATTTCTCTGTGTGTATAGTACATATAAATATCCTGTATTTAAACCATGTACTTGAAAGAAACAGACATTTTTGAAGATGCTCATGCCCAGTGATCGTTATCATTTATTATGGTGTGTCCTTTATCCCCATTTGCTCACCCCTTAATGTCAAATCTAATTATTATTTTTTAAATGTTGGATTATATTTATTCAGAATGTTGCTATCCCCCCCCCAAAAAAACCCATGTTTTCTGGAATGTGACATTCAACTGTCACTAAGCTAGAGATTTCTACTTTCATGTACCCACAATAACTTAAATGACACCAGTTCATACTTTCTAGTGTATAATTTAATCCATGCACTTTACTAGTCTCTGCCCCTCCAGCAGAAGCACCAGTCCAACACAGTTAATGATCTTCACAATTATTTTCCTCTAAATAGATTACCAGTCTTCAATCTTTTTTCAAATAGCAAGGTTCCCCCCCCCCCCCAAGAATGGCTCACTTATAGAGTCAGATGCTCTTTGCTTTCCATCACTCCAATATTTCTCTTAGACTCCCTTTAATGTGGCCTTTGCCAATAATATTGGAATATGTTTTAGCCTTTCTATTGTACTGGACCAGATTGCAGGTTTTAAAACCCTAATTGTGGAGACAAGAATAATTCCTATAGTAAAATCTAAAATCAAATGGAATGTTCAAAGCACTTCTGTCTGCATTTTCAACCATATTTGAAATTAATCTTGACCAAAATATTTGGAACATGTGTGGTTTGGTTGCCACAGATCATTTGAATCCTACAGTTCTTTGCATAGAATAGAATATTCAATATAATACAATAGTAGAGTTGGAAGGGACCTTGGAGGTCTTCTAGTCCAACCCCCTGCCTAGGCAGGAAATTCAGCACATGACAACAAATGAATTATCTCTATTACGTTCTTCTATTACAAATAGTTCTGGATTTATGACCATAATTTGGTCTATAAATCCAATTTTAAGTCATTGCAGACATAAGTCAAGGCATCTATGTGACTGGACCTTTTTTTTTAACATTTTTCACAGCAGTTGTTAAGTGAATGTCGGTCATTAAGTGAATCCATTCTTCTGAGAATGTTTTGTCAGAAACCATCACAAATCATAGTCATGTGACTGCAGGAAAGTGCAACCAATTGTAAAGATGATCCAGTTTTCAAGAGTCATTTTGCCCAAATACTGAAAGTGAAATTAAGCACAATAAAACAGACCATAAATATGATTTTCAGATTTTATAAATCCATAGTATAAGCTCCTGAATCAGACTTAATAAACTTTCCACCTCCTACTGGTATCCAAAATAGAATGAATATGAATGAATGTAGATAGGTCTCTGCCAGGGACGTGCGGGCAGGGGAGGCAGGGGAGGCAGAGCCTCACCGCTCTCATCATGAAAAGAAATAAAAGGGAAAGGGGAAAAGGCACACATGGTCTGATTCCCTGCCTCCCTGAGTCAACATGAAGGGGACCACGGAGCGTGCTCTGCCGGCTCGTGCTCCGCGGTCCCCTTCATGTTGACTCAGGAAGGCAGGGAATGGGACCACGTGTGCAGGAGGCTGAGGCTGCCTCAGCCTCCTGCACACGTGGTCCCATTCCCTGCCTTCCTGATGACGTCACCAGCCTCACCAGCCATAAACCTCACCGCACGTCACTGGTCTCTGCTTAAATGCAGTTGGTATATTTCAGCCAAAGGTTACAAAGGTTTTAAGTATTTTTATTTTTTTTCTCTAGGACACAAAAATGTTGTCCCTTTCTGCATCAAATATATGTAATCCCCCAATTTTTATACCATATGAAATCCCCTGCTTTTGCAGAGAGGTTTTCATTTTTTAACTTCGTGTGTTTGTCTGCATTTGTGTTTGTGTGTGTGCATGTATTTGTATGCATACATACATATGCTGCAAAGTGAAATGAAGAAAAACAAACTTTCCAACACAGCATTTCTTTAAGTTGCTTTTAATTTTAGGCCTTGAACTGCATAATAATTATGTTAGGTATTTTATTTGTCAGAACTTGTTTTTAAAATTTCTTATTTTGTATAATTGTTCATCAGATTGTAGTTCATGACTGTGAGCTCAGTTTTTATTGATGCAAAATAGATTCACCCCATGAGCATTGTAAGGATCAGAATTTGAACACAATTTTGTAAGAATTTAAACGTGTCATTAGGGAAAGAATTCAGCCACAATTTGATTCCTATCTAAGGTCTTATTCTTGCCACTTTTTATGGCAACTATTGCTATAGTAGCACATGAATACTTTCCTTGTAATCATAAATGTTTGTGAATCATTTATTTTATAAATATCAATTTCAGGAAAAGCAGTAGAGTCAAAAACCATACATAGATATATTATACAAAATGTTGCTAATCCATGCATATTCTTGAATTAAATCGGGTCTTTTCTCTTGAAAAAAACCACAGCAAGTATAAATATCATTTATCTGGTGTTGCTTTTGCCTAAGAAAAGTTGATATTAGATGACTCATGCATAGTCTAAATCTCTTCAGTCTAGTATTAACTAGCCAGAAGACTGGTATCAGATGACAAGATTCCTAGAGTAATACAGTAACTGCTTAAAGCAAATTTATCTTGTACACTGAATAGACCAATTTGGACAACTTAATCCTTAATGTTATTAACATTGCTTTAGTTGAGAAATCCTTGATTTCAGTGCTTTCAACGACTGAGAAATTTGAAAATGAATACAGGACTCTACAATTACTTTAAGAACAGAGTATAAACCCAATCTGTACAGTTAATTGCCTTGCGCATTTATAATTGCATCTCTCTCACAGACTCTACTGGTTATAACTCTGTTCCATGTTGATATTTTACATTTCATGCAAATATATTGGAAGCTTGTTGATAATCAATGTATCTTGTATTTCAGTGAATGTAACATGATAGTTGGGAAATTAATCTGGGAAAAATGGGTTGCATTGTCTTAATGTAAAATCGTGATTTGGTTAAAGATGGGGAAGCAGAGAATTTTACTAAATGGACAGATCTTTCAATGGAAATATGTTAGCAGTAAATTTCTATAGATACTTTTATTGGGAATCATGCATTTTAACATTCTGCATAAATTGCCTAGAATTAAGCAGCATAAAAAGTTACCAATATTGAAAACATTAAGTATAGTTGAACCTGATTTATATTTGAAAGGGGGGCAATCATGAAGTCATTGCTGTACGCTAGGCTGGGAAGTCAAAAAAACAACTTTGGAGATGGCAATAACAATCCATTTCTATTTGTTGCAGAAAACAAATCCTCCTTCGTCAGCAGGAGTTGAGCTGAACTTCAAGATTTTACCTGATAATAGAAAATTATGAGGGCTCCAAAATATTCTCCAGCTAGAGGAATTAAAGTAGCGAATCAGTCTAAGCAAATCCTGAAGTTGTGCTCATTTGACGCCCAGGGGAAGGGCCTTCTCTATGATGGGCCCGACCCTCTGGAATGACCTTCCCCCTGATATTAGAACAACTACAGACCTCCGCTCCTTCCGTAAGAAGCTTAAAACCCACCTGTTCAATTTAGCCGGCCTGGCCTAATCCCAGCTTACCCACCTCAGTCTGCATTTTTAAATTCTATGGGTTGGTTTTAGGGCGAGTTTTAATTTTTACCAATTTGTACAGGGGTTAAGGTTTAATTTGATTTTAATGGTATTTATTTTATGTGTATGGTTTTTTAATGTGGTGCCTGTACACCGCCCCGAGTCCCTTCGGGGAGAGGGGGCGGTCTAGAAATCAAATAAAATTGAAATTGAAATTGACAGCTTACATTAACAGATTCTTACAATTCTGGAAAGTACATTTCTTCTCACATCCCCTCTATCCTTGAGAAATCAGGAAGGATCTCTTATGAGCCTCTTGCCTGCCTATTCTCCAGTTTGGACTATGTTGTCTCAATAAAAAAAGAATGTTTGTAGCTCAAAGTTGAACTGTGCTCTCTGAGTTTGATTGTACAGATGTTTCATTATTTGGCTATAAGGTATAATTTTATCTGTAATACTATATGGAAATGATATTCAGAGACTAAAGGTCTAGAGATGCTGCCTAGGGAACAGTCAGATAACACACAGCATAATGGAGTCAATGTTTTCCAGTGCAGATATTTCATTATCCATCTAGGTAATCTTTTCAATGCTAGAAGGGGCTTCCTATCTGTTTATACATAGCAGCTGCAACTCTGGGCCAAATCTCCCAGGTCATTCCCACATATCGTTGCAGTAAAATTATGTCTGATATAGAGAAAAAGGTGATTGTTTTCTTTATTATAATTCTGTTAATTAGAATCCAAAATAATCTAGCAGTTTGCAGAGTGAGATGAGCAACAATATAAATTCAATAAATAATTGTTAGAATGATATACCAGGTGGATTTGTGTCAGCTCAAGTTATTTCTTCTTAAAATAAGACATACAGGTAACTGTTTACTTTTCACATTGAGGAACTTTTAAAGCTTCAGAGTCAAGTTAATCAGCAATCTAACTCATTTGCCCTTTATCACAATCCAGTAAAGTCCTACACAAATGTAGTATGTGGGTTTTGTTTTGAATATGTAGCTCTGAATTGTATTTGGCAAATGATTAACAAGAAAGAACTTTTTTTTTAAAATGCTTTTGATCTGAAGTACCAGGAACATTCATGCATTCTTTCTCTTCTGGGACTCTTCAAACGTCTCTAAAATGAGCATAATTATGGAAAGGTAATGTGATGAACTGGATGGGAAAGACATTACAAGGGACTTGTTGAAATTTCCCCATGTCTGGAAGCTTTTTTAAAATTATAATTTGAAAAATGAAAACTTGAACAAGATGTCTGAGGTCAAGTTATCAAGAAGTGAAAACTCTTATTTTTTATGAAACAAACTTCAACCTTACAGAAAGCAATTTATTTACATTAGGAAACAATAGCAACTGTACACTAGGAATTAAAAGAAATTGAATTGAGAGTACAAGACCCATCAGGTACTTGGATAGTATCCAGGAAGACTGTGGCACTGATAAAGCTTAGATGTCTAGATATAATAAGAAAGACATTGGCCACATAAAGCTTGTGGAAACACCTATTAATCAATTTGCTTCAAGGTTTATCAAAATAAGAATGGGGAGATGTAGTTATGTTCATATTGCTTTTATTTATTAGCCTGCAAGTATATAGATTGGAAAAAATTACATTCTGTATTTCTTCTGTGCCATATCTGCTGAAAGTTGGAACTGAGTTAACATGTCAGTACTTATCAGTAAATACATGTCAGCACATATATTGTAATTGTAGCCTAGGGTAGACTTCCCCAACTTGTTGTCTTTTACATAAGCTAGAAATCAGTTCCCAACTAGTTGGGATTTATGGTACTTTATTCAAGATGTTTGAGGAACAACTGGTTAGGAGAACACTGATCTACGGTATAAGTATGCAGATACTAAGAACAGATACTGACCTCAAAAAACAAATTTGTATATGTATTTGGGTATGGAAAATTGTGGTCTCTGTGCTTTAAATTGTCATTAAACTAAATGAATAATGAAAAATAATGTTCAACATCTGAACAGCTTCCATGAGAACAATTATAGTAGTTATATATCTTAAACAACTTTTGCCTCATCAAAATTACTTGTGCTACTCAAAAAAAGTATTCTGTTATTGTATTATATCTTCAGGAAATAGTAAAGAATAATGAATAGTAGGAAAAAGGTTACCTGTGTGGTCCTCTTTATTCATGGATACTCTGCTTCTCTCAACAACACATCGCCCAACCTTTTTTCCTCTTCCTCCTAATCTTTTAGTTGGAGTGCAGATAAAGATTGCTCAGAACTTTGGAATAATCCTCACTCATCTCTGATGGTCCAAGGCTGGGAAGAAAATGCCTGCCAGAATGTAGTGGTCAACTTTCTTTAAGTCAGGGGTGTCCAAACTTTTTGCAAGGAGGGCCAGATTTGGTGATGTGAAAATGTGTGGGGCCGATCATTCAGCCTGACATTCTTTGAACCCTTAACATTAAATGCGAATTAACTACCGTATTTTTCGGAGTATAAGATTTTGAAGAGGCAAATTAAGATTTTGAAGAGGCAAATTAAAAAAAAAGTTTTTGCACTCTCCCAAAAATGGCCCATTTTTCACGAAAATGGGCCTTTTTTTAAAGGGCATGAATAGCCTTTAAGAGGCTTCTAGAGTGCTCCTGGGGTTGGGGGGGGGGGCAAAGTTGAGCAAAAAATGGCCCGTTCTTTGCTCATTTAAGTCCTCCACAGCCCCCAGGATCACTCTGAAAACCTCCTAAAGGCTATGCACAGCCATTTTGGTGAAGGGGCAGAGTTTTGGGAGGCAAAAAATGCTGTATTCAGTGTATAAGATGCACCCAGATTTTTAGCCTCTTTTTTGAGGGGAAAAATATGCATCTTTATACTTTGAAAAATACGGTATTTTATGAAAGACTAAACAAATAACTCCAGTGGGGAGAAGAGGCTGCGGGCCTCTTGAAATTTGAAAAAGGGCCACATTTGGCCCCCGGGCTGCACTTTGGATATGCCTGCTTTAAGTAAATGAAAATCTGGAGTTTACTTTCTTCTCCCAGTTGGCCCTTGGGACAACTGTGGCTGCTATCTACAGTTTGGCTAAGGCATATACACATAGGTCATTAATGTTGGCATCCTTCAGTCTCAAAAGACTGGTATCGTGCTCACGAAAGAGGGCCTAAAACAGCATCTGGTGTGACTAAAAAGACCAATTTGAGAGTAGCAATCCCTTCCACACAGATACATTCTGTCCCTTGCCCAGCCCCCAGATTTCGCTGGTTCCGGGACTGCCTCTTTGCCTCAGCCTGCCAAACAAGTGTCTCTTCAAATTGGAGAAGGCCGTGCTGCATCTTTAGCCTCCAAGCTGAACAATCAGGGGTCAAGTTTTCCCAGCTGTTAATGTTCATTCCCAAGGCCTTTAAATCCCTCTTGCAGATATCCTTGTATCGCAGCTGTGGTCTCCCTCTAAGGCGCTTTCCCTGCACCATCAGCCATTCTCGCGATATGCCCAAGCCAGCGTAGACATCACTGTTTCAATAGTGTATACATGCTAGAAATTCCAGCATGTTCCAAGACTGCGCTATTTGGAACTTTGTTTTGCCAGATGATGCCAAGAATATGTCAGAGACACGCATATGAAAGGTGTTCAACTTTCTCTCCTGCTGTACATAAAGGGTCCAGGACTCACTGCAATACAAGACAATGTTCCTTGTTACCTGTTTCTCTTCTTCCTTATGAAGACACCAAACTGCAAAATACTTCCATCATTCTCTTTGGGAGCCTCTTGAAAGGGGGGAACGAGACAGAGAGGAGCAATGTGAGAGAAAACGTCTTGCAGAGCCTTGTCCTTCTCTTGGTTCAGCTGGCAAATGCTCAGAGTAAAGAAATGAAGGGCTGGGTAACCAAAGCTCCTGGTCTGTTCATGCCACCTTCTTAATGAGACCACTCTATACCTCCATCTTCACTCAGAACAATGTTGTTCTCCTGATACTGAGTGGGTGGGTCATTAGGGTGGGGGGTTGGGGGTTCAGAGGGAGCTCAAGGCTGCATTTCTCATCTTCTTGACAAGCTCCCACCCTGCAATGCGGTCTGGGGCAACCCTCCTGCTATCTGACTCTTGAGAGGTAGCCACTTGGGATGGTGGCCTCTCCTTCACCAAGGAGGCCTTGGTTTTGCTGTGGAAAGCCTTATTGGGATACATTGGCATACATTAATGTGTATGCCAAAATAAATCACATTGACCACATTTCAAATTCAGCTTTTAAGATTATGGCATATATAACCAGAGCTCCAATATGAGCAACTTTGGTTTTTGTCAGATTTCTGTTAATTGCAAGAGTTGGCAAAATAGTTTTGGGTAAAAAATCCTTGAGGATGTCTGATTTTCTGCATCTTAAGTACTTTTGCTATGTGCTTAACCCTTATGGAATTTTTATTTGTAACTTTATTATAATTCCTCCCTTTTCTTTGAAAAGGCTCTGGTTTCTTGTGGTAACACATTTTCCTCGTTGAATTAGGGATACTCTGTCAGAAGAACCACAATGATGCTTGTTCCCTGTAGAACATCATTTTCCCTTTTTTAGAAATAAAAAAAAATCTAGGCTCATTGAAACAAAAAATGCTAACACTTTCAGTCTGAGATTGGCTTAGCTGAATGGTCCCTAGGCTGTCATTGTACAGATCAACTATAAGCTGTGTTTTTAATCCTTAATTATATTTCAAGTAAGTTTTTGCTGCCTTAATTCAGCTATTCTTTTGCCCTTGCCTGCTTCTTCAGAGATCTTGGGTGTTCTTTTCCTTTAAGCCATGTTTTGCAACTTCTCACTTATCTTTTATAGCTGGCAGAATGATTGACTGCAAAGTATCCTTATTAATTTCAGTCGTGTTAACACTTGGCTGGTATCTAAGGCATCTAAGAACATTTTGCCATCTCTTTTCTTGATAAGATTTCTGTGCAGAGCAACCCTTTCTTCTGAAATTGTGATTTTTTAGAATTTGGGGTTCTTGCACATTTAAAACATAGAAGTTGATAGGTTTATGGCGTTTTTACTGTATGGATAGGGAGAGTGGGAAGGGAGAACTATCTGGCCCCTGCCTATATTTATTAGTAAAGGTATTGTACCTTTAAATTTACCCGTTTTCATCTTTGTTGCTTTTCTGCAAACCTGTGAAGACTGAAAGTCTTTATGGAGAGTTTTCCCCTTATTTGAGTTATAGTTACCAGCTACTATTCTTTTGCAATTTTTGTAGCATTGCTGTATTTTCAATTTTTATAATATTTATTATTATTTTATAATATATATAAGATTAAACATATAATAAATATGTTTTCATAGATTTTCATGGATGTAGGTATGCTGGTCTTGTTGTATTTGGGTCTTTTCCCATGTAAGATTGAGATTGTCTTGGCAATGTTTCGGTGAAGTCCCACTCGCCATCTTCAGGCTGGTGTTTTCGGCTTCATGCTTGTGCGAGTAAGGCGTGGTCGGAGCTGTCGTCTTTCTATAAATCTTAGTGGGCCTGTGTGGAGTGCTGGCTTTGTTGCTGTAAGTAGGTTGATTGGCTGTGTAGTTTCATCCTGATTGGTAGATGGAGTTGATGTTTGTGGATTGGTTGGCTGTTTCGTATCATCCTGTGTGGCTGAGGTGCTGGCTGTGTGTCCATTGTTCTTTTGTGTTGTAATGACCTGGGTGGTGGGTGGGGTTCGTTTGTTCACTAGGTCTGGTTGCCAGATGTCTGGTAGGCGGGAGGTATCATCACGTTTATTCATGTTCTGGGGGTGTTTCTCTATTTCGATGGCTTCTAGTCAACAAATGAGCCCCACCCACTCAACCCTAGTCAACAAATGAGCCCCACCCACCACCCAGGCTGTTACAACACAAAACAACAACGGACACACAGCCAGCACCAATCAGAACCAATCTACCAATCATGATACAACCACACAGCCACTCATTATTTTTATATATATATATATATATATAAAATAAATCTATTTCTATTGTATTGCTATATAGAGAATATTTCTATATTTCTATTGTATTGCTTTCCACTGTATTTCTTTATGCATTGAGTCATTTTTTACTGTGGCAGCACATAAATATGTGAAATAAATAAATAGGCAAAAGAGTAGATGGACTGCTTTGAATTTAGGTATTGCACATCCTCTATGTGTTTTTATTCCTTTACTGCTGGTTCCTTTTTTTAAGGAGTTTCAGTAATGTCAAGTCCTTTGATCTGAGCTCAACTTCCTGGCCACTTCGTAGCTACTTTTATGCAGTTCACTGGGCAATAATATGGAGTGTTTTATTATTGCTTCCTTCTGGAAGTGGCTTTTTTTCCCTCCCTGACAACCCAATCTTATCTGATGCTCTTCAGACTAAGCCTGACCCTCCTTGGCTTCCAAACCCAAGTATACTTGACCAGACGCTAACACTACCTGAGATTCTCAGGAGTTTGTTCCTGTGAGAGGATAGTAGCAAAATATGCAACCCTAATCTTACATTGCTTATATTCATGTTTCAGTACTTCTAATGCTTGCACTTAATGTTTTGTTTATTTCTATTATACACTGATAAAATGGAATATTAAAGAATAATCCTGAGGGATTGCTTGAAGGATACACACAACCTTCAAATATCTCTCACTAGGTAGCTCTTGAAGTGCTAAAATCAAATTTCGGTGATAATCAATATATCATTTGAGTAGTTAAGGCATATTTACTTTGCATTACTATATAAATATCAGCCTAGCCTTTACAAGTATAAGCTGCTGGGCCTGAGTGTACATTAAGTTGACTTGGTTGAATGGTTATGTATTTATTTCAGTGAGTATGTTTGTAGAGTCAAATGTATGTATTCAATTGAATGGGCGTGGGAACCATGCAATGTCTATTTAAAAACATGCCACCTAGGAGGTGTCATGTGGGTGGGTCCAAGCGATGGTAGTAACTTGATGTCTGTTCGTGTGGGCAATGGAATGATCTTTGTCCCATTACATCAGCCTCTCCCACTGATGGCAGGGAGGTACTGTATTTTTCGGACTATAAGACGCACCGGTGTATAAGACACACCAAGATTTCAAAGAGGTAAGTAAGAAAAAAAACTTTTTGCCTTTCCTCAGCCCCCAGCAGCACTCTGCAGCCTTCAGCAGGGCTGGGACAAGGCAAAAACGCCCCTGTTTTCGCCTTGGGGTAGTTTTTGCCTTGCCCCAGCCCTGCTGAAGCCTGCAGAGTGCTGCTGGGGGCTGAGCAAAGGCAAATAACCCTCTGGTTTTGTGAAAAATGGCCCATGTTTTGCCCATTTTTCGCAAAAATTGGGGCATTTTTGCCTTACTCCAGCCCTGCTGAAGCCTGCTGGGGGCTGAGCGAAGGCAAAAAAGCTTCGGTTTTTACGAAAAATGACTCATTTTTTTGCAAAAATGGGATGCGGGAGCAGTGCTTTGGGAGGCCAAAAATGGCTGTATTCGGTGTATAAGATGCACCAACATTTCCACACTCTTTTAGGGGGGGGAAAGAGGCATCTTATACTCCGAAAAATATGGTACATTGCAGGCCCTGCTGGTCAAAGAATTCCAACTGGTAGGTTCCAGGAAAAGAGCTTTCTCTGCAGTTTTCCTTCCCTTGTGGAACACCCCCACCCCTTGAGGTGAGCCCCCCCCTCTCCTGGACTCCAGGGAAGGTGTAAAAAAATGGCTCTGCTGCCTTGCTTGGGATGCAGAGAGGAGCACACAGCCACGGAGCTGATTAGTGCCCTGAAGCTTTCCCCCTGCATTTAAATTACTTTTAATAAATCTTGTTTCTTTAAAATTTTTATACTGTCATATTGCTTTTAATATTTTACTATACCCTGTCTGATGATGATCATCATCATCACTGCAAATGCTTATTAAAGAAAAGCTACTTTTATTAGTGAACTTCAATGGTTGATCAGAGGGCCAGAAGAGAACTTCTCCTGCAGTGCTGTGCTACCTAACCACCTGCCAGGGCAGGCCAATAAAGGTAGTGTTGGGCATGAATTTG
This sequence comes from Natrix helvetica, assembly GCF_964273705.1. Classification (NCBI taxonomy): domain Eukaryota; kingdom Metazoa; phylum Chordata; class Lepidosauria; order Squamata; family Natricidae; genus Natrix; species Natrix helvetica. Next base: position 45,524,836 of record NC_138558.1, on the reverse strand, counting down.
GAGATGTCAAAAGACCACAGCAATTGTTCATGGAAATCAAAAGAGATTTTTGCTTCTAGTCTCAGCATGTTTGGACTTGAGCTGGATAAGGCTTGGTTCGTGTTTGATTGGCGGACCTCTTGAGGATTATCAAGCTTGTGGAAGAAGCATGGAAGCTGAGAAAACACCCCATTAGAGGCGAATCATGTCCTTTTCGTTGCTCAGAAAAATATCTGAAAAATCCAATCAACAGGCATCAATCTGAATTTGGCAGAAATTTTACCATTTTGTCACAAAAATGAAATATATGGTAATGTTATGCTGTTGATCCTGTGCTAAAAGCATCAGCTTGTCTTTTCTTTTCTTTTCTTTTCTGATCACAAAAAATTTTCTGGAAACGTATAATCATAGATAAAGCAACCGAAATAAATTTGATCAGGCTATTTAAAAGTTGTTGTTGCATTGGAAAAAAAAAAGTACAATCTTCTATTGTAGTAAAATAACATTTACCCTGCTGGTAATTTGAATTCAATAATTTGGCTGCGCACAAGCCCCAGATCTGTGGTTAAGTTTTATGTACTGCAGATGCAACCAAAAAGAGCATGTGTGCCCTTGATAAGCTACCGAAAAGTCATTCAGCTGGTCCTCATTTAGCAGCTGCCTTGTAGAATGAGTCTGGCCATGACAGTAATGAAAAAGTAACATTGTGGTCAGTGTCTGGGTTTTCTCAGCAACTTACTTGCTCTCTCTCTCTGCCTCAATCACACGTTTGCCATTACCGTGGCTGAAGATGCATTGTCCTATGCCTGACCTGTTTATTTTTCTTCGCCCTCTCACAGAATGGAAGATTTCCTAAATCAGGGGCCAGCAACCCGTGGCTCTGGAGCAACATGCAGCTCTTTCGACTGCTGTGGCTCCCTGTCGCCAGTCAGCACCACAATTTTGAGAGGAGCTTCTGGTTATGTGGGCGGGGGGGGGGGGGAGCAGGAGGAGGGTGGGTTTTCCAGTCAGCTCCACAATTGGTAGTGCTAGGAAGATATTCTATGGTGGGGGGAACCAGACTTCCGGTCGGCTCCCGAATTGAACGGGGGACTTCTGGTTAGGACCTTTGTGGCTCTTTGAGTGTTTAAAGTGCCGACCCTTGGCCTAAACAAACTATCTCTTACTGAACTCCTTTTCTCTGCAGGTAGCATGTCTCAGAAAGTGCTAACCACAAGTTAACAAGCTGAACTCTGTGAACGTAAATAGTTGATTAAAATTCTCCTAACTAGCTTGCATGGGTGCCTGCCGCTGACAAGACCTTAAGCCAGGGGTGTCCAAACTTGGGAACTTTAAGACTTGTGGACTTCAACTACCAGAATTCCCCAGCCAGCATGGCTGGCTGGGGAATTCTGGTAGTTGAAGTCCACAAGTCTTAAAGTTCCCAAGTTTGGACACCCCTGGCTTAAGTAGTTGCGCACTGAAGGCTTCTTTGCCTCTCAAGTAGCTTAGAGGTGAGAGCTTGCTAGCACATTCTTTTTGATGTGTATTCCCCATTGTGTGACTGCTTATTCTTTTTCTTCAAGAATATGAATACAAACATTAATTCTCTTCTTACTAATTATCCCAGCATTGGGATAAGCATTCCAAATAGTAGGGAATGGGAGAAAAAGGCAATAAGCTTTTCCCTTTTGCTCATTTTCCTCAGGAATCAAGTTCTGGAAACTCAGGGTCTGGTGCTTTTTCACTTAACAGTGACTTAATGACCACATTGCTGGTGCCAACTGCAGTTGCTAAATGAGGTTACATGTATTGAGTCCTATGGATTTCACACCAAAATACATAATTAAAAAGAGAAGTCGACCCATATGAGTTATGTTTTATTCCAAATTATTTCGTATTGAAGGGACTGAAAAGTTGAGAAATGTAAACATTTAAGACCAAAGAAATAATGTTCATGGTTTTAAAATATCACTGATAGATAAAAATCAAACATGGATTTTTCCAAAGATAATTTAAATAATTAATAAAGATGTCATATTTCTACTTTCAGATTAATTACAAACCTATCTAGAATGAGTATTTGCCTGTCATCAGAAATTGATGGTAGTATTGATTTATCGGTTAGTCTGTTTTCTTTATTTGGTTTTGCTTTTTCTGTTAATAATGACACAATCTCTCCTAAAAATGTGCTGTTAAGAGGGGATCTAGGACAAGTGGCGCCGGCCATATTGCCACACTGACTTCTCCGTGTAACCCTTCACCCCAGCCATTTCCCCATCAGCATTTACACTTAGTTGGCTCTCCACTGGCACTCCTCCCCCAGCAGTGGTCCAGAGTGCTCCCGCCCCAGTCTTTTCTCCTGGGCAATTCACTGCATGGGGCATTTAAATTGTGCTTCCTGGTGGTCAGTGGGCCTGGCACTGGCCTTGGGTGCTAGGTCGGGAGGCAGGAGACACTGCGGTTGCTGGGCAGGGCAATTGACTGGGCGGCACCTCTAGCCAAGCACCTTTTGAAGCGGCAAAGAGGGGTAGGAAGCAGGATGGCTGCCTCCTACCCAGCCCCACCCTCCGGGGCTCCATTGCTCTTTGTGGGACAGCAAGAGGAGGACCCAATTTTAAACAGTGTTAATTTTTCAGAACATCCCATTTCTGAAATACCTCCCTTTTTCTTTTTCCTTCTCACAAATTTCACTAAGCACAATTACATTTCTGTTATGGCAGTTTGTTAGACTACTTAGAGAAATATACAGTATGTATTCTTCAAAACATCACAAAACAAAATCCATGAATTTGATGAAAATACAGCACAGTAATACATATACCTTTATGAAAAATAAAATATGATTGGTATGTAACAGTGATATTTATTTACATTAGCATTTCATGGAATAGTCAAGCACTATTTTAGTTATTTTGGGAGAAAAAAAACAATTGTGTTTAGAGGGCATTTACCTCCAGGAAAAAGCATGTAAGATTGTGATATTGGTCACCCAGTATTGTACCAGTAATGTTTATATAACTTTCTGGCAAACTAGCAAAATGTCTTCTTTATATATTGCCTTTGGTTTTGTAGACAATTATAAGCTAAGACAACAACCAGTTGAAATAGTGGGAATTTGCAAAGACAAGCAAGATGAAAATTGAGCTGAAGATGCCCAGCCTTTTAATTGTTACTGCTGTGGTAGACTTAAATACAAATAAAGACTAGACAATCTATGAACTGCAGATGGCTTGTGGTTGGGGATGATGGTGTTATAGTCAAGCAGTATTTGGAGACCCACAGATTTCTATCTCAGAAAGCAACTTTGCCCAACCTGTTGTCTCCAGTGGGTACCGTTTATAAGCTGCATTGGTCAAACTTTCATTTTGAAGGCTGTAAAGGTTTAAGAATAAAAACAAGAATGTTTGTTGGATTAGAAATAATGAGGAACTAAGTAGTTGGAGAAAGTAGCCATGGATACATTGATCAGAAGTGCTTTGGACACTCAATAATGATAGTGCTCTAATGAGCTTTTGCTAACCTTTTGATTTTAGTCATGCCGGCCACATGACCATGGAGACTTCTTCGGACAGCACTGCCTCTTCGGCTTTGAAACGGAGATAAGCACCGTCCCCTAGAGTCTAGAATGACTAGCACATGTGTGCGAGGGGAATCTTTACCTTTACCTAACCTTTTGATAAACTTAAAATGTTCTGTGATATTTTACTTCACATCCACCTTCATTAAAAATATTTATTTTTTTCCCAGCTACAAAATTGCTAAAAATGAAAGAATAGATAATGAATTTCTTACAGGCTATGTCCCGCTTTTGAAGCTCCATCCTAGATCATGTACTGTGTGCAGTTGGAATGTGGTGACTCACTCACTGGCTACTTAAGGTTACTGAGGAGAAGGAGAAAAAATTCATGAGCAGTAGCTTTGCCAGTGTAGATGTGGTCTGCAAATATTGTTTTCCTAGCTGAAAATATATTTGAATTTCAGTCTTGCTATGGTTGCATGTCTGCCTCAACTTCTGGGAAGTCCATAATAACTCTTAGAGAACTTTCTCTTCAACATGCCGTTTGTGTGATATTGTTTCTCTGTTTTGCAGATTTTTAAAAATGGAAATATCGAGTATTAGACGAGAGTTCCAGCAGACGGGAATATATTATTATGTATTGAAACAGTTTTGAAAATATTGATACAAGGAATAGAGGGTGCAAAATTGGTAGAAGATTATTGGTTGTTGTATATTCTTCATTAGTAAAGAGTCAGGAGGTGCATTTATTGATGTATATACTGCTTATGCTGAGGCATCACAAAGCAATTTAAAATAAAAACAGTAGAATATATATAGGAGAATACATTCAAATAATGTAAAAAAATTAAATAAAATATTTGAACAATCAAACATATTCAACAAAAAGGTGGGAATGGGAAACACACATTCCTCCTGCATTTATACTTGGAGTGTCTGATAGAAAAGGCAAGAAAGAAAAAGATCTGGTTAAAAAAATGGTAAATGGTAAAATAAAATTCTCCCAATTTTAATTGCTTTGTGTAACTTGTGTTACATGCCAATGATGACTTTAGGACAGCGATGGCGAACCTTTTTTGGCTCGCGTGCCATAAGTGGGGGGAGTGCAGGGGGATTGTGTGCGAGCGTGCCGCACCCATAATGTAATGCACAACCCCCCCAGTGCGCATGCGCGCACTACAGACGCGACCCCCATTTTTACATACTTTTTTTGCCCTCCCCAGGCTCCAGAGGCTTTATAGGAGGCTGGGGAGGGCGAAAACAGCCTCCCCCATCCCCCCGGACACCCTCCGGAGGCGTCAGGGAAGCCTCCGGACAGCCCCTGAAGCCTTCGGAGCGCTCAGAACGACCTTCCGAGCAAACTGGAAGTCACTTCTAGTTTGCTCGGAGGGTCGTTTTAAGTGCTCCGAAGGCTTCAGGGACCGTCCGGAGGCTTCCCTGACGCCTTCGGAGCACTCAAAACAACAGGGCAGCACCTCGCGTGCCCTGACAAATGGCTCCACATGCCACCCGTGGCACGCGTGCCATAGGTTCACCACCACTGCTTTAGGAGAATCCCAAAATATGTATCTTTTCTTCATGCTACATTATTATAAAAACTCATCCCCAAATTTGGGAACTGCCTGCCCACAAGCTCTTCATTTCTTGGGATTCAATCTCAATTAATTGCATCCCATTATTGCATCCAGGCACCGGTTACAGGCTGTCATCTGGTTTAGATGTAATCGATAAGTAGAGATAAATGTCAATTTCATAGGTGTGTTATCGAGTTCCAGCTCTCAAGGGATCATTTACTTTCAGTTTTTCATATAGATTCAGAACAAACCTTGGTGTTATGGCTTTTCCAGCATAGTGGCCAGAGTGTGGAGGCACAATTCTACACTCTGAAATTATCCCTGCAAGTAGAAGTTACCTAGTGCTGCCAAATCACTGTGTTGGCCGAGAATAAATTATATGGTTAATAGTATCAAAAACTACAGAAGAATTAAGAAAGATCAGTAGGATTGTATTTCTTCTATAGGGCTGTAAGCATCTTGCTATAATCCTCATGCCTAATAGATTGAGAGCAATGTCATAGAAACTGGGGCAGATGGACTGGATAACTCAGTAAATAGCAAAAACAATTTGGATGAATACAAACCATCTTGTCCTCCCTTTCATTAAATCGAGTTTTTTAGGAACAGAAATGAAGGAATAAGGAAAATAGTTATTCAAATGGACACACATTGACTCAAATATTCAAACCAATCAATGTTAAAAAATATTCTGTGTGAAATAGAAACTAGAGTAATGAATATTTTTTTTCAAAATATGTTACCTGTATGTTGTTACCATAACGGCACCTTCAACTCCTCCAAATGCCAAAGCTGAAATTTATAGTTCTTGCATCTTTTAAAAATAATTGTAAAGCTTTTTTCTTTGGTGGACAAATTCAAGGCCAGCTGTGTTGTGCGCTGTTTTCACTGCTGTGCATGGTGAACTGCCAAACATATCAGTGAGGTTTGCACAAGGAAACTTAAATCTTCATCTCATCATTTCCATAATTGACTCTAGCATTCAGGTTTTGGTTACTGACCACAAAATACCAACAGATCTTTATGCCAGATGTTTTTAATGGGATGAGCAATTGCTTGGAAAGGCTGTGCCCACCCCAAGTGGAATACCCTTATCTGAAATAAAATTTGGTTATTTTATATAAGATATTTTAAAATAAAGACTTTCATTCAAGTCAGTAAGAACTAATCAGTTAAAGCACAATCCTGTAAATTGCTCTGGAGTACATTATGCACTCCAGATCAGAGATTTATCCTCAAAAATGGGGGGAAACATGAAGAAAAACTTACTTTGATGAAGGAAACCCGAAGAATGTGAACTTTTCGTAGTCAATTTAACATTTAGCCCTTGAGCCTCTTAAAATCTTAAAAAAGCATTTGACCTCTGCTAGCATCTGGCCTAGCTCAGTGAAAGTGCTTCAAAAAAAAAGGTTGACACTTGGTGTGATTCTTCTATTTGGTGCAGAAAACATAACTGTAATTTTGACTTAACCAGGAAAGCTACTTATTGTTCCATAGTCAAGGCAATAAAGTTAATGGAGGCGCAAGGATACTCTGCATGTTGTAAAGATAGGACAACTTCACTTATTCTCATTGTTTCTATTCATGCTGCTGAAAGTGAAGTGCAGCTGTAACCCTCTTCAGACATGGGGAAAAGTGAAACAGGCTGACAAGAAAACCGGTCCAGATCCTGTCTCATCTTTTAGCAGTTTCTGTCAGGACAAGTAAGAATGTGTTACAAACTTTCTTCATTGAATGGGAGCTGCAGTCCAGGATATGGTTGTTCTCCAGAGCCCATTTTGATATGAGATACATTTGTTCATATATATGGCATGAACTAGATGCCACTTTATGTTCATGGCTTAAAAGGTAGGTGTAAATTTGAGAAAATCTGTGCACAAAATCTGAAGCATGGAAAACAGGTCTATCCTTTTTTGAGTAATACAAGCGTCTTGGAAGAAGAGGCTTTTAAAGAATAAATTTAGAAGTTAGTGCTGGTGAAGTGTAGAGTAAGCCTGGCTTGTGGGTGGGGATGGGTGTTGGTTGAAGAATAAATCAAAGTGGCTTCTTCCATGAAGCCTTAGGGAAGGATGGTTGTATTATATCCCAGCATGGATTAAAATATTTTTGTTTCATTTTGTCCTGTCGCTGTATAAGCAAAACAAAATGAAATATTTTTGTCTTTTGAAGGATAGTTTCTCATTCTAATCTGATATGAAACACCACAGAAAACTAGATTAGGCATTATGTATTGATCTGGCACAAGTAAATGGATTACAGAATCTGGGGCCAGCTAGCTATTAACACCCCTTCTGTTAATTCTGAAGGAGGATAGATGATGTAGCGAAGTTAAACGTTTGTGCAAGCTATTTTTCCATAGGGATCTGGGCAATGTTGCTGATACGTTTAGATAGGCTGCAACTTAATTTCTCCCTAGTCCAACTTCATGGAGCCAGTTTACTTACAGTACTGCTGTCCATTTCTTTTTCAGAGAAAAACTCTCCTTGCATGCTCAGTGCTATTTAAAAACCAAAAACAGAATGATTAAGTGATTAAGTCTCCTACTGATCTCTAGTCACAGAAAGAAAATCAGGACAACCTCTTTGAAGTTGTCAAACGGCTAAGCTGATGGTAAAACCATTCTGCTCTAATCAAAACCTGTAACTTGAACATCTGTGCACATTGATCAAAGAGTGTGCCATTATGAAAACTCCAGATATGAATGATAAGAAAAAGCATTGGATCTGAAAACCTACAGACAACGATTTATAATATTTATGCTGTAACTAAACCCATGGAATACATTCCAGCATAAGGAGGAACGTCTTCCTGTTGCAGGCATAAAAGGTGATGATTTTTAAGGTCTGGAACAGAGACTTCACTCTTTGAGCCTTTTATTCTCCCTGCCTAATAGGTAATGTGACACCCTTTCACTTCTGTTGACTTTTTAACCTAGTGCACCAGCAAAAAGTAATACCGTATTTATTCGAGTATAACGCGCAAAATTTTATACCAAAAAAAGAAGTCAAAGTTTCGCCTTTTCCGGGCTGCAGCCGCAGCGAAGGGCGAAGAAAAAAAAAAGTCCCCTCCTCGCCGCTTCATTTCCTCGCCTCGCTCGCTCACACGTGTACGCGAGGGCGAAGAAAAAAAAACATCCCCTCATCGCCGCTTCATTTCCTCGCCTCGCTCGCTCACATGTGTACGCAAGGGCGAAGAAAAAAAAACATCCCCTCCTCGCCGCTTCATTTCCTCGCCTCGCTCGCTCACACGTGTACGCGAGGGCGAAGGGAAAAAAATGTCCCCTCGTCGCCGCTTCATTTCCTCGCCTCGCTCGCTCACACGTGTACGCGAGGGCGAAGGAAAAAAAACGTCCCCTCCTCGCCGCTTCATTTCCTCGCCTCGCTCGCTCACACGTGTACGCGAGGGCGAAGAAAAAAAAAAGTTAGATGGCAACTCAGGGTATCAAGAGAAAGCGTTCTGCATATGACGCTTCATTCAAGCTCAAAGTTGTTGATCATGCTGAAATTCACGGAAATCGAGCAGCTAGCCGAGAATTCACTGTACCAGAGACGAATGTTAGAGAATGGAGAAAACAGAAAGTCGTCCTGAAAGATATGAATAAAACAAAAAAAGCACAACGAGGGAGACAAGCCATGTACCCAGACATGGAGAAGGAACTTTATGAATGGATCATTGACCAAAGAAGTAGTGGGTACATCGTCACATCACTCCACATTGGACTTCAAGCCCAAAAGTTTTGCAAAGATTCAAACTTCAAAGCCTCTAATGGATGGACACAAAAGTTTATGAAAAGGCATGGACTTGCAATACGCCAGAGAACAAAGATAGCACAGAAGCTGCCTAATGATTTAGAAGAGAAGATTGCTTCATTCCATACCTTTATAATCAACCAACGCAAGCAGATTAATTTTGAACTTTCACAGATAGGCAATATGGATGAGACCCCCATGTGTTTTGACCTACCAGGCAACAGGACAATTGACAGCAAAGGGAAGCACACAGTCCAGATTAGAACCACAGGCCATGAGAAAACTCATTTTACCGTTGTGTTATCCTGTATGGCAGACGGTTTTAAACTTAAACCAATGGTGATTTTTAAAAGAAAGACTATTCCAAAAGGAGTTAAATTTCCACCAGGTGTCGTGATCCATTGTCATCCTAAAGGATGGATGGATGAAAAGGGCATCATTTTATGGTTAAATAAAGTTTGGAATACTAGACCAGGCGCACTACTGAAGAAATCCATGCTTGTATGGGACCAGTTCCGCTCACACCTGACAGACACTGTGAAGGACAAACTGAAAAGTCTAAAAACATTTCAAGCTGTGATTCCAGGTGGACTAACCTCTATTCTTCAGCCACTAGATGTCGTTTTAAACAAACCCTTCAAAGACAGAGTCAGGGAAAAGTGGATTACCTGGATGAAATCCGAAGACAAAGAATTGACTCCAAAAGGAAACCTCAAGAAACCTGGCCTATCTCTCGTGACATCCTGGGTTAAAACATCATGGGAAGACATACCAAAAGAAATGATCATCAAGAGTTTTTTGAAGACAGGCATCAGCAATAAAATGGACGGCACAGAAGACGACCTGCTGTGGAATTCAGACTCAGAAGAAAGCGAAGAAACTGGAGAAACTGGAGAAACTGGAGATGTCCCTGCCAACTGGGACACTGATGAAAAATTAACTCGAGAAGAATGGGGACAACTCTTTAGTGTATCTGATGATGAATCTGACTTTGAAGCATTTTAAATAAATATTGTTACTGGTAATTTTATTTCGGTATTGTGTTTATACCAGTTTACGTTGTCAATAAATGATTTTTATCATGGCCGCACGTGTTCAACAGCGTTTTTTGTATAAAACAAAATTTTATACCGATTTTTAATCGAAAATTAGGGGGTGCGCGTTATACACGTGTGCGCGTTATACTCGAATAAATACGTAACTTTCCTAATAGAAAGGCATCATTGTTTGTCTTCACCTCTAACATACCAAGACCATGTATGAGTTGCCTGGTGTGACCAGATCTGAATGTAAAAAGCCTTCATTGGACTTGGAATTCGTCCATTCTGTTCTAGTTCTACCATGCACTGTTCTTTTTGTAGCTTTCTTGATAGTCTCAACCATGAGATTTTGGGGTTTTTTAAAGTTAGAGATTCTCAGCCTTTGCAACATTACTAAGTATGGGGTCTTTAACTCCCAGAATTCCCCAGGCAGCAAGAGAAACACTGGATTAGATAATGAACTAGTATGACAATGGTATATTAAAAATACAACTATAATCTCAAAGCTGAGATGATATTGGGGATGTAGCACTCTCTTTTTTTAAACTGCATTATCTTTTGGCTTCAGTCAAAGTGGACTCATCCAGCCTCCACTGACTAAGACAGCCCCAAGTTTTTAGCCCTCATGAGTCTGGTTGGGAATCATGGAAACTACACATCTGACACATCTGGAACATTCTGGTTTGAGAAATGATGGGCAAGGATTAGCACTGCTAGTGCAGAGAAAATGGCTTTGTTACCACAAGGTGTCCCACCACTGAGCTTTCTCAAGAACTTGCCTACAACAAAGGTCAAGAAAAGGTAACAGAATTTTAATTAATAATGAAGTAAAGAATGCATATGGATTGAAGATATTAATTATATAATTATATAATCATCTACATGTTCTCCTTTGTGTTTACTTATGAAGTTGTGATATTTATTCATTTACCTCTTTCACTTTCTATCTCACTTGATTCATTGTGGTATCTTTTTCCTGCTTCATTTGTTATGTGTATTAGGGAATGATCTGTGATTTATGGCAAGCAAGCCACTGTAAGATCTATGGTTATATAAAATATAATTTAGTCAGAGTTGCTAAAATTGTCTTTCTTCGTTGGCAATTTAAAAGGACTAGAAAATAGAGAAGACAGCGGTATTCATTAAAATTTGATTAGGAGAAAGTTTTTCTGTGTTCAAGTTCATCAGGAAGTCAGTAGAACGAAATGAAAAATGAATTAGCGGCTCCGAAGTGCTGCATTAGCTTTTCCCCAAGCTTTAAACATGAAAAAGACCAAACTCAGAATGAAGTTGTATTTAGGTATATATGCAAATTTGGGCTACATTATAAGAGAAGAATATATCGTGTTTTCCCGAAAATACGACAGGGTCTTATATTTTTTTGACCCACGAAATATGGCCTTGGGCTTATTAAAGGGGAGGGCTTATTATTTTTGGGTTGCCGGTGGCTGCTCCCTTGCGACTGGGTTCCCGAAGAGCCGGGCACAGCCTTAGGGTCGAATGGCTGTGTTGCGCTGTCACAGCAGCAAAACAGCAGCCATGAGGTGACCAAGCTCGTGAGCAGCCGCCTGGCAACCTTTCCAGCTGGGTACAGCGCTGGTGACCGACCTAGCAGTACCCGGAAGGCACCAAGCAACGCAAGCACCTGTTCGCCGCCCTCTGCCTCCCGCGGCTCAGAGCCTTCGGAATGCCCCTAGGTGAGTGAATGGGGCTCTGCATGGCTGGAGAGGGGGGTTGCGCAGCAGCTTTTCCGCTCCCTGCTCGTGCGAAGGGCATCTCTGCTGCTAGCGCCGCCCGCTGCTTGGGTTTTTTTTCCAAAGCACGGAGGACGAATGCTGCTCTGGAAGTATGCTCTATGGTTGTGGGCTGCAGAAGGGAGGGATTCTCTCTGGAGCAGAAGGCCTCCGGGCCTGTTGTATGCCTTCCCCCCCTCTCCCTTCTGCGGCCTGTGCTGGAGGGCAATTACTTCTTCTGTAGCATCTCAAAGGCTGCTCTGGCTATGGCAGTGGCAAGCAGACGTGCGCCACAAATGGCGCTTGGCCTCAGCACCATTTATGGGGGGGGTTTTCTCTTTTTGGCTCTGCTCTTGACCCATTTTTAATCGAAAACAAGGACAAGGGGAAGGTTCTTCCCACAGCTCCAAGAAAGGGCAACTTCCGAATGGCGCCATACCCTCGGTGCCCTGCATTCCTGGGTCAGGACTACGGCTCATCTTTTAGGGGGTCTGATTTTGGGTACTTAGGTTTCAGACAGTTCCAGGGGGGGCTACACTCCCAGACAAAGATACCAGCAGGATAGACAGCAGAGGGGTAGACAGCAGAAGCATCCCTTTCGAGGGGGCAGAGCAGGCAGCGATGGGCGCTCCTTCCGCAGGAATTAATACTAGGCCTGGTTCTCCCTCCATCAGGGGATGCTTGGTGTATTTCGCCGACCATTGGGAATCATCTTCCTCCGATAAGTGGGTTCAATCCACTATTAGGTCAGGCCTATCTATAGAATTTCTCTCCAGCCCCCCAGGTTTTTTTCGGATTTGTCCAGTTTCAAGTAACCTGACCCAGAGGCAGCTTATGCAGGAGGCCATTCAACACCTATTGGATATTAGGGCCACCCAATTGGTGCCTCCTGAACAACAGGGTCAGGGTTATTATTCCATTCTTTTTGTAATCCCAAAAGCCTTGGAAGGCTGGAGAGCTATTCTTGACCTGAAGCAATTAAATCAATTCGTACGTTATCGGAGATTCAAGATGCATTCACTGTATTCTATCCTAGAGATTTTAAGACAGAGAGATTTCCTCACCTCTATAGACCTTACGGAGGCCTATCTGCATGTACCCATAGCTCCTGAACACTGGCAGTATCTCAGATTTTGCTACTTAGGGCACCATTTCCAGTATCGAGCTTTACCCTTTGGGTTGTCATCTGCGCCCTGAGTCTTCACAAAGGTGATGGCGGCATTGGCAGCATACCTAAGGCAGGTGCCTATATGACTCCAATGCTATTTAGATTACCTTTTATTGCAATCGTCTTCTGTGGATAGTGCCCTAAGGGACTTAGACATTACCATGTTGACCTTGAGAGAGCATGAGTTCTCCGTCAATCTGGCTAAAAGCCATCTGCAACCAACCACGAGGTTAATTTACCATGAGGCCTTGATAGATACAGTGTCAGACGCAGTCTTTCTGTCCCTCAAGAGGCAACAAAATCTTAAGGAGCTAGCTTCCCAGGTCAGCAGGGAGAGAAGGGTGCCCCTAGCTACATTGTCCAAGCTATTAGGCACCATGGTGTCTGCCATTGGCATTGTCCCTTGGGCGCGCCTGCATACCAGAGACCTTCAATGGTTTCTTTTACCATTTCAGTGAAGGCTCATCAGCTGCTCCCAGATCAAGGGCGTTCCACCAGCAGAGGTATCCCGATCCTTGATATGGTGGAAGTCTCCAGCTGTCACCAAGGGAGAATTCTTCAGGACTCCGGACCATGTGACGGTCACTACGGATGCCAGTCTCTTTGGATGGGGGACACATCTACACATGCAGATGGCACAGGGATAATGGAGCCAGGTGGAATTGGCTCACAACATAAACTGGCTGGAACTCAGGGCGGTCTGCCTTGCTCTCAAACAATTTCATTGTTCTGTCATTGGCAGGCATATTCTGGTCCTAACAGCCAATGTAGCCACCAAGGCTCATATAAACAGACAGGGAGGGACCAGATCGAAGTCCCTCATGCTAGATGCCAAGATACTGGGCCTTTGGGCTGAGAGGAACCTACTATCTATAACGGCAGAGCACACAGCGGGGGTAGACAATGTCAGGGCCGACTGGCTCAGCCGGGCCAAGGTGGACAATTCGGAGTGGCAGCTACAGCCAGCAATCTTTCAGGGCATTGTGGACCTTTTTGGCCACCCAGAAGTCGACGTGTTTGCCACCCCTCTCAACCCTCAGCTTCCGAGGTTCTATTCCAGGTTCCCATCGCAGAACGTGGAGGGAGTGGATGCTCTCCACTGCCAATGGCCTTGGAGTCTTCTTTATGCCTTCCCGCCTTTGCCTTTGATTCCCAGGGTAACAAACGATATTGCGGGAGGGGGCGGACATGATAATGGTTGCCCTGCATTGGCCCCGGAGGCCTTGGTTTGCTGACCTCCGGTCTCTCTCGGTGGCCAGGCCCTGGAGGATCCCTTAGGAGATGGTGTCCCTCAGCCAGGGGTCGCTGGAGCATCCGGTCCCTCAGTGGCTCCAGTTGACCACCTGGCGCTTGAGCGGAGCGTCCTGAGGGAGGACAAATATTCCTCCAGGGTCATACAGACTATTCAGGCTGCCCGTAGACCATCCACGGAGCAAATCTACAATGCTACATGGCGCGCATTCTGCATGTGGTGTTCCACTAACAACCTTGATCCCATTCAAGCCACGATCCCACAGGTCTTGGACTTTCTTCAAATGGGTCTGGATAAGGGGTTGGCTTTTAATACTAATACTAATACTAATCTACTAAGGCTATGTCTTTTGTGCTATTGTGTGGAAGGTCACAAACACTGACTCAGCACCCTATGGTCAGACAGTTTCTCAAGGGTGCTGCTAATCTTAAGCCTCCCACGGTACAATCTTGGGATTTGCATAAGGTATTGGATGCTCTAGCGGGTGACTCCTTTGAACCGCTACGGACAGTGTCTCTCAGATTCCTCACTCTCAAGGTGGCATTCTTGGTGGCCATTACCTCCGCTAGGTGGATATCTGAGCTACAAGCACTCTCTTCCAGAAAGGACTTGCGTATATTTCACCAGGATAGGGTGATTCTACGGCTGGATTCCTCTTTCATACCCAAGGTGTGCTCCTGCTTTCATTGATCACAGGAACCGATTTTGCCTAATTTCTGTCCGGATCCTTCTCATCCTTTGGAGAAGAAATGGCACACCTTGGACGTGAGGAGGGCTCTGAGAATTTACCTCAAAAGAACATTGCCAAGCAGAAAGACAGAAGCATTATTTGTTTCTTTCCAGACGGGATCTCTGAGGAAAAAAGTCACATCTACCACCATAGGTAGATGGTTAAGAGCTTGTATTGCTACCGCTTACCATGCTCAAGGAAGTCAGGTGCCGGGGTCTATAACAGTACATTCAACAAGAAGCGCACCTACTTCAGTGGCCTGGGCCACGCAGGCCTCTTTCACTGAGATTTGTAGAACTGCTACATGGGCTTCCCCTTCACCGTTCATAAAGAACTATAAATTAGACGCTTTTGCTTCTGCGGAGGCAGCCTTTGGATGCAGGGTGTTACAATCTGTACATAGAGATGGTGAAACGGATAACCAGCCATAATTCTTGTATGTATGTATATAGCTCCTGTCTGCACCCTCCCTAGGGACAAAAGGCTTTGGTACATCCCAGTCTGGATGCTACTTCCCCCACTATGGAGAAAGAGCGTTGGTTCCTTACCTAATACACCTATTCTCATAGGGGGGGGAAGTAGCATCCAGTCCCTCCTGGGTTTGTTATGTAACGTTTGACTGTTCAATACATGGTGTGAATTCAGTCTTTTCAAGGAATAAAATAGTGTTGGAACTACGATAACTTTTCAAGTGGATGACACATCGAGTCTGCAGAGTCCTTCACTGAAACTGGGATTGCCTGGCAATGGGCGTGGCTTAAAGGTCTTGTCGGGCTTAGTCCAATCAAAGAGCGGATGAAGTCAACCCAGTCTGGATGCTACTTCCCCCCCTATGAGAATAGGTGTATCAGGTAAAGAACCAATGCCCTTTTTCCACCTCTAAACCAGGGTTTTCAAACTCAAGGCCCAGGGGCCGAATCCAGCCCACCCTGGAAACAGGGAAGGACCAGACTGTGGTGGCTCTGCCAGTGAAAATGGAGCTCAAAAGGACCATGAGTGACCCTCCTGAGCTCCGTTTTTACTGGAAGAGGGTTGCAGGAGGCCATTGCAGCTGAAAATGGAGCTTGGAAACCCATTTCCTCTCACAAAGCACTCGGGCTACCACAGGCACCTCCGACACGAGTGACATCAAGCTGGTCATACCCACCCTGGCCACACCCACTCTGGCCCACCGAGGTCAAAGACAACCCTGATGCAGCCCTCAATGAAATCGAGTTTGACACTCCTGCTCTAAACCATTGTACAGTTTGCACTGAGTTTGGTATCTCTTTGGTCTACAGCTGGAAAGCTAATAAATCAAATAAATGGACAAGGCATTGTAACTTCGTATATTTAGATAAGTTTTGAATTGTATGTCTCAAATTACATAAAGCATAAAATGTGTTTACAAGATTTATAAGGTTGCCCAGTGTCGACCAATGTGATTTTGCATGGCTTATAACAACAAAATTCAAAAGCCAAGTCTTAAATGACTTTGCTAAAAGTGAGCAGAATTGGTGCCTGTCATATATGTGTGTGTGTGGGGGGGGGGGGGAGGAATCATTCCTGCCACAGTTCTTAAGACCCCAAAGGTGGCAAAATTTAAAAGAGGGAACCTGGTATATGCTTTCTAAGGGGAGCATGTGTGATGGGCAGATGCCATTAAAAGGATTACTAGCCATACAAAACTTAAGGCAATTTTTCATAGACTCATAAGGCTGGAAGAGACCTTGGAGATCTTCTAATCCAACCCCTTGTCCAAGGCAGGAGTCTTTATATCATCCTGCACAGTTGATTGCCTAATCTTTTCTTGAAAATCTACAGCAATGGAGCACTCACAACACCAGGAGATGAGCTAGTCCATTGATTAATCATTTTCACTGTCATGAGAATGTCATTCCTCCTTATTTTCTAGTTGGCTTTCCCTTTGATGAGTTTCCACTCATTGCTTCTTGTCACACCTTCAGGTGCTATGGAGAACAAATTGACCTGTCTTCCCTGTGTCAGCCCTTCAAATATTAAAAGATGGCTAATGGGTCTCCTTTAAACCTTCTCTTTATTAGGCTAAACATACCTAGTTCTCTTAGCTGTTCATCATATTATTTAGCATCCGGACTCCTTTTCATCTTTGTTGCTCTTCTCTGTACTCTTTCTAGGGGCTTGGCGTTTTTTTAAAAAATAAAATTGTATTGTGGTGACCAGAACTGGATGCAGTATTCCAAGTGTAGGGCAGTATAGAACGGTACTATTACTTCCTGTGATCTTGATACTATTCTTATGTTGATGCAGTCTTGGACTGCAATGGCTTTTTTGGCAGCTGAAGCATACTGCTGACTCATACTTGTGGTGGTGAACTAGAACAGTGTTTCCCAACCTTGGCAACTTGAAGATGTCTGGACTTCAACTCCCAGAATTCCCCAGCCAGCGAATGCTGGCTGGGGAATTCTGGGAGTTGAAGTCCAGACATCTTCAAGTTGCCAAGGTTGGGAAACACTGAACTAGGACACTTAAATCCCTTTCGCAGGCACTACTGTTGAAACAGGTACTGTCTATTCTGTACCTATACATATGGTTTTCCCTGTCTAAGTACAGGACCTTATTTTTCTCACCTCTGAACTGTATCTTGTTGGATAGGACCCAAAGCTCAAGTCTGTCAAGATCCTTCTGACTCTTGAGTCTACCTTTCAAAGTGTTAGTAATACCTCCAGCGTACTGTCACCTGCAAATTTGATGAGTACCCCTTCAGTCCCTTCACCTAAGTCACTGAAGAAGATGTTGAAGACACTGAGCCCAAGAAAGTATCCCACTGCATGCTTCCCTTCACTTAGATATACAGTAGTTGCAATCAGGATGACATGGTGAGTGAAGACTGGAACCATATCAGCTCTTTTCCAGTCCTCTGGCAGGTCAGTTCCCCCGTGTTCCACAAACTCTGAAAGATTTCATTTAATAGTTCTGAGATCACATCTGCCAGTTCCTTCAGTACCTTCTGGTCCTGAAAAGCCAAAGTGGATAGATATTCTCTTACCAATTCCTTGCCCGTTTTAACCTGTTTTCATGTTACATCTCCCATAGTGCTGCTTTTGATACATTGGACTATTTCCCCTCCTTTTGCATAAAGATAGATTCAAAAAGGAAATTAGGCAATTGCCTGTCATCATCTTGCCATCTTCTCCCATTAATGAATGGACCATGACTTAGATCTTTCTTCTTCTTTTTTGTACTGTATATTGAACAATTTGTTGTTGTTACTTTTGGCATTTGTTGCAAGTCTTAGTTCATTCTGAGCCTAGCCTTCCATTCTTGCAGTTTTGGGCTATTTGCTAGTATAGGGTTCTATTCTCCATGGTATCGACGGGAGAGTCCCGGATGGGTTATTCTAGCCTGCTAGTTCGTTGACTGAATTGAAATTCTGAAGACACGCCTCCTTGCCAATGGTCCTCCATCTTTCAATTCAGTCTTAGCTCACAGGACTGCTTTTCTTGAGCTCTCAGCTCAAGTTTGAAAGATTGTTGGATAATTAGTTTTAAAAACATCAAAAATTAATTTAACTTGAAACAGGACTGAAGCGCCGTGTTGAGGAGCGCAACAAGCTAGCAGGCTAGAATAAGCCATCCTGGACTCTCCCGTCGATCGTCATGAGAAAGGACGTTCACAGGTAAGACAAATGCCCCTTATATGATCATCTTTCAATTTTTTAATGGAAACTTGTCATTTTTGTTTCTCAGTTTGTCAGAGTTCTTGTGCAACCATGTTGGTTTCATCTGGACTTTTTTGACTGCCCCCCCCCCTTGTTTGTGCCTTTATTTCTTTGCTTTTCAGGGTTTCCAAAGCATTCTGAACTGATTTTCCCTCTAGGACTTCTATCCATGGAATCTCAGTTTGTTGAAGTTAGCTCTCCTAAAGTCGAAAACACTAGTCTGACTGTTCAGTTACCTGTGCCTGTATTATAGTGAATTCTACTATGACATGGTCATTCTCCACCAAAACCTCAATGAAAACTACTTCATCCCTGTTAGCAAGGATTAAGTCCAGAATAGCTGACCTTCTAGTTCCCTTTTCTTTTGAATGACAAAGGTGTCAGCTAGGCACATCAGGAACCTGTTTGGTGTCCTACTCCTGAGGAGTTTGTTGCAGGGACCAATTTAAAAGTAGAAGCCCACAAATGTCTTTGTTATGTGTATATTCCAGCCAGGAAGTAAAACAGTGTTTCTGAGGAAAGGGTGTAACTTCTCTTAACTGAAAGGAAAAGGTGTAAAATTGATAATTCCTGTGTAAGAGGAAATAACGTGTCAGTTTCTAGTGGCAAACATTGACCCGTTTGGAATTGGTCTTTCAACTGCTGTAGACCTATGACAATAAGGTCAATTTTGTAAAGAGCCTTTCTTTTTAATTTGAACCAAAGAGTTTAAATGAAAGTGATTTAGAGCAGGGGTCCCCGATCCCCATCCGTGAACTGGCACGTTAGCGGCATGCCAGAAATTGGGTTGCGCAAATAAGCAACGCTCCATCTGCAGGATGCAGGCAGCACACAAAACCATACCCGCTCTAATCCACAGAAAAGACCTCTGGTGCCCAAAAGGTTGGGGGGCCACTGATTTAGAGGGAGTATATTCTGAAATATTCAAGTAACATATTGCACAAAGGCAAAATGGGAATAACCTTAAAGAATAACAAAGATGTTAATGACATCCCTTAGCTTTCTAGCTGTCTTCTCTATCATATAATTTTTAAATATGTTAAATTTGCAATTTGGAGAATGAGAGCAGAAAGTTTCCACGCCCAAGATGATTCTGTCTTTCACAGGGATGTCTGCAGGGTAGGGAGGTGAAACTTCAATCGCATCGTAATATTTGCTATATTGACTTTTTGACGATATTGTGTAAATGTTCTTAACATCTTGCAACTTTTATTTGCAGTTCAACTTCTTGCAGCCTTGGCGTCTTGATCTTGGGGAAGGTGAGAACAAATATCCCATCCTTTCAGTGAAAATTGCTTTTGCAAATTACAGTTTGTGCTTCTGTAATAAACACTGTACCTTCCTTGGGTATTTTAAAAATGCCTCACCTATGACTCATCTTCACCTTGATCTTTTTTGTCTCCCACTGGTTGGCGCCTAACAATTTTAACGTTTAGGTCAATGTACAAATCCTCTGTTAAGGAAGGGCTTAATACTAAATGATAAATTTTTGCTTTATAAATGGCTTGCTTAGAATGCTTGGTTTGATCTTCTTGTTACTGTGCCATTGAACTACTTAAAATATGTTTTCTTTGCCACTATTTTGAATGGTAATTGGAAACTAAAGAATTGCATCTCATATTTTGTCAAGGGTTTGTTAAGTAATATGTCTGTTATATGAAAATATCTCTCCTCTGCTCTTCTTGCTTCTTTGGCTTAAACTTGTGGATGGATATAACAGTGAATATCCTAGTTATTACAAAGGATGATACTGCCTTAAATTCAGCTCAAGATAATGATTTTTTTTAAAAAAAAATCAAATGTGCTAATGCATTCTCAGAACTCTATATCCTGGCCTAACAACCACTTGTACCTGTTGTTTTGAATAGGGCTTGGAAAATTTCAGTGTGGTCTTATCTAGACGATCAATTCACTTTTGTACAACCTTGTACAGTCTGGTAGAGGGGATAATTTTAAACCCTCCTGACAGATTCTCAGAAGCATTCCCCAGTAAAAAGGTCATTCTGATTAACTGCAACTAATCAGGTAAAATTCATGAACACGCCTTCCCCCATCTGGGGATTTCTTAGCACTTTTATCTAGAACTTCTCCCTTTAACCCAGCTACAGGAAGACTAGAATTAGAAAGCATTTTGGATCCTGCAACCCAAAACCTGGAAGTTCTGAATTAACACAACTTCTGTCCATCCAGAAATAACATAGGTAGTTGGACAGTTGTGCTTTTTTCCCCCTTCCAAAGCCAATTCTGTAGATATAAAGAGATTGGGATTAGGGCAGTCAGTCTAATTGGACTGGTTACTCATTATGTCCTTGAATAAGCTGTTGGGCTTTAACACATGTTCATTGCAAAGAAGAAAGAGCAAGTGGGAGTGGGGGGAGAGAGATATCACCTTAGTCTCTAGCTAGGATATTCACACTTCCTTTTTGTTACTTCTTCCTGTAGGAAGTTATCACCTAGCCCTCTCCCAGAAAAATGAAATATCCTAGGAAATATTGATAAGGCAGAATATTATATTTTCCTGGATGTGAAAAAGGGAGAAACACATTTTAAAAACTAAGTAAATTCCTGCAGCTTCCTGCCATCCTCACTTTATCAATGGGCCATTAAGAAGGCCAAGCTAGTCCACTTTACATAATAAAGAGTTCTCCCCTTCAGCTCCAGGGGGATGGGTGTAGAGTTCTGGCAGTGACAATGAAGGCATGATAATATAAGCCTTTACTCAACTGACCACATGGCATCTGAACTCAATCAAACCTGGATTCAAAACTCAGCCTAGAGGGTTGCCCTTGCACGGGCCCATGTGAGTCTGGCAACCAATCAGAATACATTTCTTACACAGGAACAGGAAACAGATAGGTGGGGCCGAACAGATTATAAAAAGCCCTGCAAGCCCTTCTTCAGTCCTTCTCCTTCCTCTTCTCTTCCCTTCTCTTCTTCTCCACCAACATTGAAGCATGTAATCACCTTTTCTGTTCAGGACTCAAGCCATGTGGTCCTGTCCACCATTAAACCATCTTTCCAAGCAGCCTCCATGTCTCCAGTGTCTTTTTCCCCACTTGGAGCCGAACCCAGAAGGACATTTCTTCCAACATTCCATTTTAACTTTTCAGCAGGTGTCCTCAATTTTATAGGATGTGGCAGATGAGTGAAAGCCTGTCCATTTGGGAAGACTGATTTTTGATTAGTGCAATCATCGTGCTCTATAATGTCCTGGATTTAGCCAGCACCCTTAGTAGAATAATAAAGCTGCAATTTAATTTTCATCAGTTATGCCTTTGCTCTATTGTGATGCCACCCAGCATTCACAAGGATTAGTACAAAATGCTTTTCACAATCTCAAGTAAAAGCACGTGGGTTTTAGCACAGATGAAGTAGAAAAGTTCTTCCAAACCCTCCATAACTTTCATGGAGCAAGGACTGGAAACCCGGAAGTTTGTTCCTTTCCTCTTCTACACTTCTCAGCTGCTGCCCATGCTTATATACACCTGACATTGTCTTCTCTCTTTTTCTTCAACCACAATGTCCCTGCATGACCTATCTCTCCTTCCATTCTTCTTTTCTACCTTCAACCACTTCAGAACACTTTTGCCCAAATCACACACATCTCAGGCCCACGTGGTCTGTTCCCAAATGGAATACCTACTTTGGTCAACTATCCCAAGGTAGTTGCATGTTTAGAAGTGTAGTAGGTAGATAATGCTGATGGCTAATTTGCAAATACATTAGGCATTCAAGTTGCCTGTAACCTTTCAGTCAGATTCAGTCACAGCAACAAAAGCTCATTTTGATCAATGTTTTGTAGAGTGTGTGTGACTTCCCTATCCTCAAACCAGAAAGGGAAAAGATATAGTACAAGCTATTCCCAAAAAACAAAAGACATTTGTTGTAATAGGTGCCTCATATTGATTTAGCCTGGGGAGAGAAGGAAAAAAACCTGTACCTAATGATCAAATGGATAATTTTTACATATATTAGCTATATTTCAAGTTTCCTTTAGGCCACAAATTATTGATGAAGGCTTGTGCCTGCCATAAAATGTTTTGGAACTTGTTGCTAAAGTTACCTTTTTCCTGAATGTCAATATAATTTTTTCAGCTAATAATTTTTATTTAGCATCAGGCGGTGAATTACCTTTTTATTTCATTGTATAGCACATGTTTGGTTTCAATAGTTTCCTTAGAAATCAGCTCTAGAAACAGGAAATACCTGCAATTTTTTTACAAGAGGAAATGAACATTATTGAATGAGATTTTATAACTTCCTAATAGTTGCCCAGCTTTTGACCCCTTCTCTCTTCCTTTTTGCAACATCTGTGGACCTGTTTATTCACAGTCCTCTGACCCTACCTGGAATGCCAAAATGAATTTCTTTTGTTTGTACTTGAAAGCCATTAATAGATAGTAAATTAATCATCAGCAGTATTGTGTTCATCTATTATTTCTAGCTCCCATCCAAGGCTATTTGGAATATTTTCCTTCTTTTGTTTCACTGCTATATAGTGTCCATTGATGTAGTTTAGGGCTTCCTCCGGGTTTTTTCCATAATACATGGTACCCATCACAACCATTTAATAACTATGGCTGAGCTAGAGAATTTATGGTCCTCTGAATATTGCTTAAGTATAAGTTCAAGCAGCTCAGCTTATAATTCAGCAGTAGTTCAGATTTACTAAATGGCCAGACAGAAAATGAAGCAAACATTTAGGAGTACAGTTTGAGGAAAGGGTATTGAGAGAAAATATTTGTCTGGGATGGGAAGAAATTGCTGCAGATTGCCCATTATGTGGACATATAAGGAACACAATGTGCAAAGTAAGTTGAACAATATTGGGGAAAAATCAAAGGGAGATTTTTCTTTTCCCCTTCTGTTCATTTGAGGAACATGTGGAGATGGGGAAGATGTATGCATTTTTTTTCCTTCCTGAAGATAAGAACAATCACATGTGCAAATGTAGGCCAATATGGATGAGAAGATACTAGGTCTAGGACATAAGGTGACCCTGTCCACCTTATCAGAATAAACTAACACATTCTCCATTTTGGGCACAGAAGTGCTTGCAGAGGAACAAGAGTGTAAAGTAATCTTCCTGAAATTAGAAAAAAGCCAGATGGACAGAGATATGGAAAAACATGACCAAAGGATCAAACCTATCAAGAAGTGCTTTGATTTATTTGAACTTATTAGCTACCAACAAATTTAGAAAACGTGGAGGACTTCAGAACAACAATCAAACATTCCCCAATGATATTTCTGATCCCTTGGATGAAAAATAGCTACCACAAACCTCAGAGACTTGAGGAGAGCAGACTTTGCAAAGGGAAGTATTTCTGCCTCTGTCCTAATGTTCACTTCCTCTGTTTCTTTGAATAAGTTAATAGTTATTTTCCCATCCTGGATATAAGCAAATATATCTGCAAGTTAAACATAGTCCATAAACCAGATGTCTGATGAAATTTCAATGACTTTTAAAAGTAAATACTGCGTACCAAAGCTATTTTGTAGAAAATAATATTTTGTAAGAGTTAAATGTTTAAAAACAGATATAGGGAAATATTTACTTATGACACAGCAGAAGGCGTTTCTGAGAATAATTTGCACTAGTCATATATAGCATGCTCATGACCATGGTAAATTATGAGTCTAATTATGTGTAACAATAGGGCACAAAAATGTCACATCTCTTTCAACCACTAGAGGTCAGCATAAACAAAGAAATAGCAATGTATAAAATATAAGTAAGTCTTTAGTTTATATGAACTTGATTCTAACACTGCTTTTGTTTTATTTTACTTCATTTTATCTTGCTATTTTGATTTAATGAACTTTATGATCTATTACATTATTATGACCTGTGATTATAACAATAAACAATAATAATAAACATTTATTTACATTGAACACAAAATGATAAATGAAAACAGCTAATATATAACTATTGGATTAATTTATCTGCTGTTTTGTTTGTTAAGACTGACAATAGGAGGTGGGGTTTTAGATCATTATTGCTAAGGCAATCTAGTGTAGCATTGTTGAGCTGAATTCCTAATGCAGTTTTTAATGCAGTTTTAACTTTTAAATCATTTCTTTTGCTTAATTCCAGCAATTTTTGCCTGATACTGTAATACTAATAATAGTAATAATTTGTTAAATTTATATGCCACTCCCAATGACTCTGGGAGAATTACAAATTGTTTTAAACATTTAAAACAAAGAAATAACACATAAATAAAGGTAGGATATAAATTACAAAAAAAACCAAATATCTATATCTGTCCTCTATACTTGTCTGTTCATTTATCAAATGTAGATGGTGTCCCAAGAACCAGTTTGCTGTAGTAGTCCAGGCATCAGGCAAGAAACCAGGGAGATTATGACTTCTAGTCCCACTTCGATAGTCAGCTGGGTGACCTTGGGCCAGTCACTTTCTCTCCTTCCCTAGGAAGGAGGCAATGGCAAACCACTTCTGAGAAACCTTGCCAAGAAAACTTCAGGGACTTGTCCAGAGAGTCTTCAAGAATTGGATACAACTGAATCGAACAAAAATGCTGTCCAACCCCAACCCAACTTTGGGTGATATACAGCAGGGGTCTCCAACCTTGGCAACTTAAAGACTTGTGGACTTCAACTCCCAGACTTCCTCAGGCAGCAAGCTGGCTGAGGAAGTCTGGGAGTTGAAGTTCACAAGTCTTTAAGTTGCCAAGGTTGGAGACCCCTGATATACAGCATAAAAACAATTAAAAATAGAATAATATAGAGGTCACACAGAACAGATATCTGGAAAAAGAATGCCTCCATCCCCACCCACTATAACCCAAGGTCTGGGGAAAACCAGATTTTAAGAACACAAGTAAATAGGGTCAGGATTGGGGCTAACGGACATCTTTGGGACATTGTTTCAGAGGGAGAGCACAGATAAAACCCACTTCCTAGGTCTTGACAGTTGATCCTCTCTTATTGATGAAAGATGAATTTCTGCTCAATGGTATAAGATCCTTAGATAAGATCCTAACATCTAGCTTGGTCTCTCACCTAGCTGTTGGTACACATCATAAATGATTGAGGAATGTGTACTGTGCAGATGGAACATCCTATTCAGACATTCTCTTCAGCAGATATTTCTACATTATTTCTGCAACTCAGATGTAGATAATTTGGGGCTCAAAGGGGCAAGGGCACATGCACATGTTTTTTTTTTTTGTGATGGATCAAGAAATCATGTTTTTTTGTTTCCTCTTCCCATATGTAGAAACTCATCAACACTCTTTCAAATACCTTGCAGACAGTAACTTTTTTGGAATTTTAGTCGTCGTGCTCCCTATCTTTTCTACCTAACAATTGCCCACTCATGAACATGCATGGAATTTCATACATCACATCTAATTTTAAAGATAAAAATCAGGAGTGTGTGTGTGTGTGTGTGTCTTCCTTTAAATTTAGTAGTTTATCAATATTTCAAGCTTTTCTTAAAACAGGATAGTTCAGATATATCTAATTTAGTAAGTATTTTTGAATGAACAATCCAACTTTTCAGTAACGCTTGTCTATAAAACTCTGCATTTGGCTTTCTCTCCCATTTCCATTGTTTAGTTTAGAATCCGCATACTTCTGTCCAAAGTACATATTTCAATATGGTATATAATCTTGCAAGATGCAATGAATCTTAAAAGCCAAAACTTGGCAAGCAGATTGGAAAAATGGGTTTGAATGCTAAACACCCTGATATATAATTTTACCAATCTAATGATACTTGACAGCTTTCCCTTCTCAAGTTCCTCAACAACTTTCTTAAGAAAACATTGTTGAAACTAGCATGATTGGAAAAGCTGTTTTAAAAAACGCTGGTTGCTGGATGAATCTAAAGCTCATGTTTGGGGCATGCATTTTTTTTTGGCATTCATTTCTTTTTATCTGTGTCTGTTTTAGCTTCATATTTGTGTAGTGGTTTCCTTTAGTTGTGTACCTTCTGAGATTCTGAGGTCAACCAGCTACTATAGGGAGCTGAAATATTAGCCGAGTAGTAATTTATAGGGGTTCCTCCCACTAATTAATTTTCTTAAAAATAAACAAGGCATTTACAAATGAAGAGCAAAACTATACAGTAGTATGACTGAAGGCATGTAATTATAAAGATTTGTTGCTATATAAATTTACAGAAGCTGTCCTTTTTTATTAAGAGCCACAGAAGAATCCACACTGTACATACCCTGATCACGTGAAAATTACAAAATGTATTTTGTAATTGTGTACAGATGCCTAAATTACATTTTTGTGTGCAGGTGCAACACACACACACTTCATCTTTTTCCTCCCCTGCTTTCCCACTATAGGTAGTCTTCGAGTTACGAATGTAATGGAGCCTGCCAATTCCATTTGTAACCCAAGGATTCATAGGAGTGAATCACTTAACTTGACCATGATCGCTCCCTGCTTTTGCCCATGCATTCGCTAATTGAATGTGTGGGACATTAAGTGCACATATCTCAGGATGGGAAAGGCAGGGGTATAGCGATGGAACAGGCCACCTGCTTCAGACCACCCAAGGCCTCCCCCGACCCACTGGACTACCTCATTTCCCTTCCCTGGGATTCCCACAATTATTCCCCCCTCATCCTGCCACGTTGGGTCACTTACCTTGTGAAGATCTGTCTCATCTCCAGCCTCTCTCCCACAGTTTCTTTGCCTGGTTGCGTTATGGCGCGAAGAGAGCATTTACAAGCCGATGGGGGCAGTGATGGGATTCATCTAGTTTGCACCAATTTGGTAGAACCAGGAGCTGAGGGTTTTTCTTTTGCTGAGTTCGTTGAGTTACTTAGATGTGTTCCAGAAAATCTGTATTTTCTGGAACACATCTTGTTTATGTTCAACTTCCTTCAAGGCCAGGGGGGAAATAAAACTTCCCCAAAAGTCCAAGACAGGAGAGACGGAAACCTTCGATCATGTCCCTCAGGTGAAAACTGTCTTACTTTACAGCAAGCGGCAAGACGGGGCAGGGCCTGCGCATAAGGCGGCCAAAGCAGCGCTGGACGGTGTGATAAAGGTGCTGAAGCAAGTGGGTATCCTGCCTGCAGCACTGCTAGTTGACCCTTTCCGGCCAGAGCTAGAATGTCGCTGTGTTTAAGTGCTGGCCTTCCCTCCGGTGAGCATGGGCAACTGGGTGAGGTCTGCACTTTCAGTACTGTTGCTAGTTGGACTGATCTGGTTGTCTCCAAAAATGACAAAGTCTGAGTTCAATGACCTTTCAAGATTGCCACGATTTTTACCAAAGGCCCTTTCTCTCTTCCCCTGACTTTTAAGCAGAAGGTAGGCGGCAATAGTTTGTACAACTGAAATCTATTAAACTTGCTCTTGGCGATTTTCCTGCACCATTTTGGTCGGTGTGTGATGTGTTCCGAATGGCCGTATAAAACCTGTAATACCTCAGCAACAATGTTCTATTACCAACAAAAAAGATTACAGGTAACCAACCCTGTTACAGGGCATTTTGGCGCTGCGGGTGGGGCGAGCTCCGTGGCACCTCACTGCAATGGAGAAATAGGCAACAGGGCGGCCGGCACAAGGAAAGGAGGCCGCTTTTCTTCTTTCTTCCCTCTGCACCTCCTTCCCTCGTGCCAGCCTCTCCATTTCCCTTTTTGTCCATTGCAGCGCAGTGCCCAGGATCCACTTTGATAGCAGGTGGGGGTAATTTAACCATTGGTTCACCCAGGGTCAGGTAAGACATCATCCCACATGTGCGGTGGAGCTGGAAGATAGGGATGGGCCACACCTCCCACGATGGCCAACCTGACCTGGGGCGAAGCAGTTATTAAATTATTTGAATCCCACTACTGGATGGGAGGTTTGAAGCAAGGCAATTTCGCTGCCCCAAAGTCTTGTTGGCTTGCAAGCGCTCTTTGGCTGTATCTGGTAAAGGCCTCCATTTGCGGAGGACAGAGGCCTAAAGTACTGTAGTGCAAGAACATGCAGAATTAGTAGCAGATTAGTGTGAGATCTGGCACTACTTATCTTGTGTGACCAAAGTACAGTAAACTACACTACTGTAAGCCTCAGTTCCCTACGAAATGAGGTCTGCACGATATCCATGGCAAAAGGCTTTGCAAACGAAGAGTCCTTCCCTCAGTTTGCAAAGCCTTTTGCAGTGAATCTTTTGCAGGCCTCTTTTGCATGATTTCGCATTACTTTAGGCCTCTGTTTTCTGCAAATTGAGGCCTGTACCAGATACGGCCAAAGAGCGCTTGCAAGCCAACAGGGGCAAGTCGATGGGGGAGGTGCTAGGTTGCAATTTCGGATGGTTACTTAGTGAGCTTTTGTTATTTTCCAATAAACTTCAGTTTTGGGATTGTAAAAGTACTTAAGATAAATACTTTTTTTGACAACAGTTGTTTGTCAAGTCTCTTTATTTTGACCCCTTTCTTCCACTGTTCTTTTTACTTTATCAAGCTATTGTTTGCAATTATTTTAAGCAGCCAAGAGTCTTTGTATTCCCAACATATCACCTAAATAGTTGAAATTGTTCATTTTATTAATACCACTTTATAATGCCTTGGTAAGGCCACACTTGGAATACTGCATTCAGTTCTGGTCGCCACGATGTAAAAAAGATGTGGAGACTCTAGAAAGAGTGCAGAGAAGAGCAACAAAGATGATTAGGGGACTGGAGACTAAAACATATGAAGAACGGTTGCAGGAACTGGGTATGTTTAGCTTAAGAGAAAGAAGGACTAGGGGAGACATGATAGCATTATTCCAATATCTCAGAGGTTGCCACAAAGAAGAGGGAGTCAAACTATTCTCCAAAGCACCTGAGGGTAGAACAAGAAGCAATGGGTGGAAACTAATCAAGGAGAGAAGCAACTTAGAACTGAGGAGAAATTTCCTGACAGTGAGAACAATTAATCAGTGGAACAGCTTGCCTCCAGAAGTTGTGAATGCCCCAACACTGGAAGTCTTTAAGAAGATGTTGGATAGCTATTTGTCTGAAACGGTATAGGGTTTCCTGCCTAGGCAGGGGGTTGGACTAGAAGACCTCCAAGGTCCCTTCCAACTCTACTATTGTATTGTATTGTATTGTATTGTATTTATCTCACTCTGTATGTATGTATGTGTATATATACATACTTATATACATACATATATATGTGTTGTATTTGTACAGCCCAGGTTCAAATCCCAGTAAGGGTATGGCTAGCTGATGAGAGCTAATTAGCTCGAAATAGATCTATACTAGTCTCCCTTTATTTATTTATCAGTACAAATACAACACAAATATAAAAAGGCAACATTAAAAATAAAAATATGGTTTTCTGCCTGCATGGTCTTCTGTGATGAGCCGAAGGACAGAAAGAGGGAAGAGTGAGCTCCCTCCCATATTTAGGCATACCAGGGGTTGTAACACAAATACATACATATGTATGTGTGTGTGTGTGTGTGTGTGTGTGTGTGTGTGTGTGTGTGTATGTATATTATTAATTTCAATTTCTAAGGCTGCTCACTTGCCAACAATCCTGGGTAGCTTGCAAGGATAAAAGGCAGAAACAATGCAAAAACCGGCCATTGCAGAGGAGCAAATACTCTTAGCCATTAACACAGAATATACCACTTTCAAGTGGATACATACGAATTCATACTCCATCCTTGCCTAGAAGATCTGGCCTTTGGGAAGAAGCCACACCTTCAGGACTCTGTTGAAGGACAACAGTCATCAGGGCTCTCTGAAACTTGGGGAGGGGGAGAATGCTCTTCCAAAAAGAATGTGTGTCCCCTAATCCCATCAGATGGCTCTGCTTAAAAGGAGGGGCATGAAACATGCCAACCTTTCAGGTCTAAAAAGACGGACACAAACCATTGAAGAAAGCAAGTCCCTCAGATCCAGACCCAGGACTATGAAGGCTTTGTAGGTGACAACCAGCATCGTAAACTGCATCTAACCACTGTTAAAATACTGAATTTTTCGGGGTATAAGACACACATTTTTTTCCCCCCAAAAAAGAGGGTGAAAATCTGGATGCATCTTATACACTGAATACAGCATTTTTGGCCTCCCAAAACCCCGCCCCCTTCACAAAAATGGATGCGCAGAGGGTTTGGGAGGCCTACAAAATGCTCCTGGGGGCTGGGGAGGGCAAAAACGAGTGAAAAACAGGCCATTTGTTGATCGTTTTTGCCCCCCAATCCCCAGGAGCACTTTGCAGGTCTCTCAAACTCTCTGCATGCCCAGTTTTCAACAAAAAAATGTGGTGTGCAGAGGGTTTGGGAGGCCTGCAGAGTGCAAGTTTTTTTTTAATTTGCCTCTTCAAAATCTTGGTGTGTCTTATACTCTGGTGCATCTTATAGTCCGAAGAATATGGTATTTCTAGCTGAATTAAAAGGTTTTCTTGAATTGGGTCGGCAATAGCAGCAATAACAACAACAAAGATGGAAATGTAATTGTGTTCGTTTTTTACTTCGCAGTCTAATTCACAGTGCTAGAATTTGCTAGTAGTCTTGAGTCAAATCTAACCTATCTTAATGTTTCCAGACCAGTCAAGCTTGCTAGGGGCTGCCTTCCACAGGAAGGTATAAATGTTTCCAATTGGGCATAGGGAACTAAACCTGGATACCAAACTGAAAGCAAAAGATTGTTACCTCCATTTAAAAAAAACCTAGGTTACATTGACTATATCTTAGACAGCAGAGAGTGGAAAAGTTTTTTTCTGGCCTAATCGTAATCCAACAAATCTGGAAAAATGCTGTTGTAGGTTATATTGGTTGGACCATAAGAAAGGCTGAGCACCAAAGAATTGAGGCCTTTGAACTATAGTGCTGGAGAAGACTCCTGTGAGTCCCTTGGACTGCAAGGCGATCAAACTGGTCAGTCCTAGAGGAGATCAATCCTGACTGCTCTTTAGAAGGCCAGATACTGAAGATGAAACTCAAATACTTTGGCCACCTAATGAGAAGGAAGGACTCACTGGAGAAGAGCCTAATGCTGGGAAAGATTGAGGGCAAAAGAAGAAGAGGACGACAGAGAATGAGGTGGCTGGATTGAGTCACTGGAGCAGTAGACGTGAGCTTAAATGGACTCCAGAGGCTGGTAGAGGACAGGAAGGCCTGGAGGAATGTTGTCCATGGGGTCGCGATGGGTTGGACATGACTTTGCAACTAACAACAACAGGTTATATTGATTTTTCAAATACCCAGAGAAACAAATTGCTTAAGTCAGAATAACAACAGTAATAAAAATGAATCCATCACTAAACTTTGGATTTGAGCCTTCAAGAAAAATACGCCCCTCATTGAGAACATGTTTTCAAACATGTCTAAGATCCCTCTGTGGTATTGTCATTTCTCGTGTCCTTTAGATCAGTGTAACTCAGCAAGTATGAACTATAGGCTTCAGCTCTTAAGAATTCTCCAGCCAGGCACGTAATGGTTAATTTTTTTTCTTTGCATTTAAACACAGTGATGAATTGCTGGTAAGGTATTGGCAGAGAATTGAGCGTTTACCACTAATAATCCATAAATATACAGTTCTGGGGATAGTATGTTGCAATATCCTACTGACCAAAATCTCCACTGTTTTTCTATGGAAACTTCCCAACAAAAATTGGTTCCGGGCCCTTATCCAATGCTGAGTTTTTTTAGTAATATATTATAACAAACCATTCTCTGTGCACAGTCCTCCACCCACACATTCCCTTAGGATTCAGTGTTAAATCTCAGTGCAGTAATTGGGAATGATCAGTATTAAACATCTTGACTATTCAGCTCTATAGTTTCAATGGAACAAGTATACTCAGGATATTGTATATTGAGCTAGGAGTTGAACTAACCAGTAGGTGATTGTAGAATTCTGCCTTACCTTTTTTGAGAGATTTTATAATTCCTGCATAATAAAAAATGTTACTTCCAAAAGGAAAGTAATTTAGAAATATTTAAGAAACAACAAATAAGTAAGCAAAGAAAATTGTGGTTACCTACATGTGTACTGCACCTAGTAACAATAAAATACAATGCCGTAATGGTCCTTATTACTCTTAAAACCGAAATTAGTGGGACTAGTTCTATGTTACCTCTAAGTCCCATTTTATTGGCAAGAATATACACCCAAACCTTATAGACATTCTTAAAGATGACGAAGCTATGCAGTGATGAAAGAATTATGTTTCCGCATTTAGAATAATCTTCTGACAAGATTATTTCCCACTTCCCCTTTTCATTGTGGCACCTACCACTCTCTGTCAGGACATATTCTGCCCCCAGTGAACTCATCTTCATCCCTACTTATTTTCTGTGAAGTCCCTCAAGACCTGGCTGTCATATTGCTAGGGATGAGGAGGGGGCTCAGGGAACTGGTGAAATCATAAGGTGGTTCCCTTGCTGATCTATTTTGTTTGTATGTGTGTGTGTTTACTTTTTAATTTGCCTCTTTTTGGTATGTTTGTAGTTTTTATATTGTTTGCTGCACGCCATCCAGAATAATTTCTTGTGAGATAGGCAGCCATATAAATTTGATAAATAAATTAAAAAATGTCAGAGTTTGGGTGAAAAAAGAATTTGTTATGCTGTGTATTATAAACTTTGTTGGTTTGTTGGTTGGTTTGCGGTTTTTCTTAATGAATTCCAAAATGGCAATGGGAAAATAGTCCCTACATAGGAGTTTGTTTCTATAAAGGAACTCTGCTAATATGGATTGGGTACCAGTCAAACAATTATTAATTTAGGACAATACAAGTAGTCCACAATTTAGAGCCATTCATTTATTGACTGCTCAAAGTTATAACAGCACTGAAAAAGGTGCCTTATGACTAAGACCAATTTTCACACATCCAACCACTGCAGCCATCCCTATTATCATGTGATCAGAATTTGGGCAATTGGCAACTGGCATGTATGTATTTGACAGCTGCAGTATCTTGAGGTTATGTGATCACCATTTGTAATCTTCCCAGCTGGTTTTCCGACAACAAAGTCAATGTGACAACCAGATTCTCTTAATAACTGCATGGTTCACTTAACAACTGCAGTGATTTGCTTAAAAACTGTGGCAAAACAGGTAAAATGGGGTGCAATTCACTCAACATCTGTCTTGCTTAGCAACTGAGCTCAATTTGGAGCTCAATTGTGGTTGTAAATCAAGTACTACCAGTATTACTACCTTCTCTCATTGGTGATAATTTCCCAGACTTTGAGAAGAGACTCTTTTCCACATCTGCCTAGCACTGAAACATATTGAATCTGAGGTCCTCTGCTTGGAAAGTAGGTGCTGGACTACATTATCGCTTTTCCTTCTAGTTAATGGTAAGCACATGCAAAATATTTGGTTACTAAATCTTAGATACTGGTCCTAAGATTGAGATTGGTTAATTTGTTCAAAGGCTCCTCAATCGTGTAGAGGTTTTGTAAATAAGATTCTGAGAAAATGAATGAGGAAAGAACATGTGCCTGTGAAGAAGAGATAGTTATTAAGCAACTTCTACCATGTCCCCCCCCCCCAAACTTCACAGTACCTTGGACAGATTCACCCAGTTTATGAATTTATTAATTTTCAGATATGCTTTTAAAATAAAGAAATAATTCCTTCCTTATTAGGTAAAAAGGTAAAGGTAAAGGTTTCTCTCGCGCATATGTGCTAGTCATTTCCAACTCTAGAGGGCGGTGCTTATCTTCGTTTCAAAGCTGAAAAGCCAGCGCTCGTCTCCGTGGTCATGTAGCCAGCATGACTAAATGCCAAAGGCACACAGAGCACTGTTACCTTCCCACCAAATGTGGTCCCTATTTTTCTACTTGCATTTTGACATGCTTTAGAACTGCTAGTTTGGCAGGAGCTGGGACAAGTAACGGGAGTTCACTCTGTTCCGCCGCGCTAGGGATTTGAACCACCTAACTGCTGACTTTTCTGATCGACAAGCTCAGTGTCTTAGCCACTGAGTCACTGCATTCCTCATGAGGTAGCTTGCCTTATAATTTTTAAACTAATTAATAAATGTATAGAACTACATGAAAAATAATAGTAGTCTTTTAAAACCCTTTTAAAACATAGGTTAAATGAAACATGTTTCTGCTCATGACATAGGAAACTGAACTTTTTAAAGACCTTTTTGCAAAATTGATGGCAGTTTTTGTGATAACTAAAGAGCCCAAAATGGCTCACCGTTTGTCACACTTTTAAAGAAGGTGTGAATATTTGAGATCCTCATTAAAACTTCTTTTAAAAATGTAGTAAAATTTGAAAAGATGGTTCAGGATTGCTGCTTGTAATTAGATAATAGCAGATTATAATAATAATCTTAAGAGAAAAGTTAACCCTACTAGTTCTCCGTTTGAAATCTTCGGCAACGCGTCACGGTTCTTGGGTTGCTCTGATGAATCAAAGGATCATTTGTCAAAAGGTCACTCACTATCTTTGACTCCAGCAACATCTATTTCACACAATGCAGGGGGCTATGTCCTGTTTGGGGCAACTGCGGTGCCAAAGGCAGCTTCTGAGTTTAGGCCCAGCTGCAAGAAACTTATTGTGCCCTTGTCTCCAGCCTCCTGAGCAGCTCTAGGTCAGATCTGTACCCTTTACAGAATTAGCCAGGGCTCCTGGCATTTTAATTTTCACTCAGCCGCTTTTAAAAAGTCTGCTTGCTAATTTAAGTAGATTATGCGAGCCATTGTTTAAAAAGCCTAATGTATACATACTTCAGCATACTTAACACTGATTGAGTTAGATGCTCGGATAAGCTAATGTAGCCTGTAAATCCTAGTCTAGACATAGCCCTTGTGGCAATACGAGGGCCGTTATGGATAGCTGGGGTGTGCCTAATGTTTTCTGTAAATTAATGGATTTTCTGGCCCAAACCTCTTCGTGAAGGATGTGGAATGGGATACAGCCGGTAATCTATGGCAGACTAGATTTATGCCTGCTTCTGTTCTCACTCTAAGTTTCTTCCTCTTTTAGATACTCAGGGTAAAGTCTCCCTATTCACAAAGGGGACTATTCAGCATCGTAAG
This sequence comes from Natrix helvetica, assembly GCF_964273705.1. Taxonomy (NCBI): domain Eukaryota; kingdom Metazoa; phylum Chordata; class Lepidosauria; order Squamata; family Natricidae; genus Natrix; species Natrix helvetica. Next base: position 45,489,459 of record NC_138558.1, on the reverse strand, counting down.
CGCTTTAGGGTCTATCTTTTGGATCAACTTAGAACTCTTCACCATCTAGCAAGAGTTCCAATTTTACCGAAACCCAGGAATATAACAAAAAATTCCTCATTTTCTAAATATAAATGTGTTTGCGTTTATTAAATATATTTAATTTGATAGTTCTGTATACTTTGCATCTGTGATTCAAAGAGTTAGAATTTTTGTCTTGCCTTGCTTGGTGTTTAACTAGATACCTCTTGCTTCATCCTGTGTCCTCTTTTGTCTGTATTTGACCAATTTTGGGCAATATGGGAATGAAAAATCCAGGTGATTGCTAAATGCAGCATGCATTAGAATTTTCGGTATCTCTTTGTGGCCAGCTAGTGATCATCTGGATTTTTGCAGCCCAGACCTTGTAGCCATAGGACAGTTGCTTTTAAGTCTTATTGCAGAAGACAAACCCTCGTTTTTGGAAATGCATCATTTCATTAACTAGTCAGAATTTGTGGTAGTGAATATTACGTTAAGGTTCTTAAAGAGAGTAGCTAAGATTTCCTAATCATGTTGAATGTTGGTGTTCTATGTAACAGAACTCACTGGATCTACATGATGATAAATACATTTCTTCGGGAGCTTTGTACTTCTGTCTCTGCCTTTCATTCATTTCCAATTGTGTGAATTGGTTTCCTTTAGAAACCCAACAATTGGAGCTGTTTACAGTGTTAAATTTTAAAATGGATAAAATAATGTTTTACTTGGTATTAACGTAGATTTGCATCTGAAGTTAGAGACAGTTCAACATCTGCATTTAAAGGACAGCTCTTTAGGACAATGTGGACAGATTTATTCATGTACTTCCTTTGTCATAAAGGATGTCATGTGATGTGGTCTTTATTGTGATTCTCCTGAGTGTTTAACATAAGAACAGCCTCCCTAGTCAATGAATGGTATGGCTAGACAGTTTGCTGCATAATAGGATTTTTATTTCAGATTCCCAAGTAGCAAGACTACCATTAAAAAAAATCGTTACTAGCAAAATCATTGTTGCTACCTGAAGGAATAAACTTTGATAAATGAAAAGGTTTGGGAGACTCTGTGGAGGCTAGTATTATAAATTAAAGGTGTAAACCAGTAGTGGGTTTCAAAACTTTTTAGAACCTCTTCTGTAGGTGTGGCCTGCTTTGTGGGAGTGGCTTGCCAGCTATGTGACTGGGTGGGCATGGCCAACTTGTAAAATGTGGTGAAACTCACTTAACAACGCTTTTGCATAGCAACCAAAATGTTGGCTCAGAAACTCTGGCATTTGAAGCACGCAAGTCTTAAAGCTGTCAAGTTACAAGACCCTTGCACCCCTAACCCTTTAGGAAAAAAAAACCCTGAGGTGTTCAAACTTGACAGCTTTAAGACTTGTGGACTTCAAGTCCCAGAATTCCTCCTCCAGTCATGTTGGTTCAGGAACTCTGGCATTGAAGTGTGCAAGTCTTAAAGCTGTCAAGTTACAATACCCTTGCCCCCCTAACCCTTTAGGGAAAAAAAACCAGGGATGTTCAAACTTGACAGCTTTAAGACTTGTGGACTTCAACTCCCAGAATTCCTCCTCTTGCTCTTCATCTTAATGATGTGCAGACAGGCGGGGGGAGGGAGCTGGAACCGGTTCTAAACGGCACTGTATATTTGTGGAACCTCTTCTATAGAAGAGGTTAGAACTGGCAGAAACCCACCCCCGGTATAAACTGAGGAAAATATTGCTTGGCATGTAGGGATGAGCAATCTAATGGCCTTTAGAAGTTTTGGACTTGACTTCCAGAAGTCAAGCTAGATGACCAGTGGCAAAGAATTGTGGGAGGTGTGTAACACCTGTAACAAGCCATACCATATTACAATACAATGTTAGCTTTCACCATTGAAGCCATTGTGAGATGATGATGCTGTTCATCATGTATGCAACAGAGGGCACTGTCTAATGTCAAAAGCTGATGTGGGAAACGTGGCTTTGTTCACTGAATGCCATTTGAAAGTTGCTTTTTAAAACTGCTCCCCAGGCATAGAAAGTGCCAATAGAGCCTTCCCCCATCTCCCCACATGCACCCACAAATCAAACTGAGTATCAAAACAGAAGCAGCAGCAACACATAATGAGCTTGGCCAGCATCCACGATTCATGCTATCAGCTTCTCCCAAGTGTCTTATGAAAAAGTGGGGTCTTGACAGCATGGCAGAAGACTTTAATCTATAGCAGATTTCCCCAGTGAGCCCACCAGATGCATTCAACTATTGTTCCCATCACTCCCACCCAACACTGGCCAAATTGGCTGAAATTGATGGGTTTTGTTGGAGAAGGCTTAGACTGTTGGATGCATCTGCAGTAGAAACATGTTGAGCTGTGTCTCTTCTTGCTGTTCTTCAGATGGTGGGAAAAAGTAGAGAAAGGCCTCTTGGTATTAATTTAAAGGCAGAGGGATCCCATTGTTAAGGAGAATAATTTATTTGCATTACATTTATTGTAATTGAACTTATCTGTAGCTAAACATAAATTAAAGTATATTCTTTATGAGAATGAAATCTTACGTAGTAGAACGATTTCAAATCCCAGTTGAGAATAAGTTTCTAATGCGTGAAATATTTAGTATAGTCTACTTCAACTTGTTTTTGCAGTTGCCGTAACTGTTTTTATAAGAAACCAGAAAGGAAGAATAAAGCATATAAAGTATCTCTGCTGATTTCCCCACAATCCTTATGAAGGACCATTTCACTGTTTATTTTTCTTTTTGTATTCTATTCTATTCTATTTTATTTTATTATTCTTTCAACTTCTGAGCCATCTTGAACAATAGAGAAGTGTTTCAGTTGATTTTTTTTTGAGTCAAATAACGATGCAGAACTGTTGAAGTCTTTTTTGTATAGTCCACTAAACTCAACGTTGCTCATGCACGCTTGTGACTTACTCACAGCATAGTTAACATGGACACCTTCCTTAGCGTGAGCAACGTTGAGTTTAGTGGACTATACAAAAAAGACTTCAACAGTTCTGCATCGTTATTTGACTCAAAAAAAAATCAACTGAAACACTTCTCTATTGTTCAAGATGCTGTAACAGCCTTGTGAAAAATGGTCATACTTACCTAAAAAAATAGGTACAGGTAGCCCTTGATTTACAACAGCCAGTGGCTAGGTGATCTTGGGTCAGTAACCAGAAAGAAAGCAATGCAAACCACTTCTGAAAAACCTTGCCATGAAAACTGCAGAGACTTCTCCAGGCAGTCTCGGAATTGAATTGTGTCTTGCAATCAGATTGCAATTGAATGGAAGGGGGGAAAATAGTATAGGTAGTCCTCAATTTACAACCGTTCGTTTAGTGACTGTTTAAAGTTACAATGGCACTGAAATGAACTGTTGTAAATCAAGGGCTACCTGTACCTATTTTTTTAGGTAAGTATGACCATTTTTCACAAGGCTGTTACAGCATCCACATGGTCACATGATTTACATTTGGAGGCTTGACAGCTGGTTCATATTTATGATGATTGCAGTATCCCAGAGTCATGTGATCACCTTTTGCAACCTTCTGGCAAGCAAAGACAATGGGGAAGCCAAATTCACTTAACGACCATGTCACTGACTTAACAACTTCAGGATTCACTTAACAAATGTGGCGAGAAAAGTCACCAAATGGGGCAAAGTTCACTTAACTAATGTCTCACGTAATAATATAAATTTGGGGCTCAATTGTGGTCATCTATTGAGGACTACCTGTACTATGACAGCCATTCGGTGTGTTTGCAAATCTTCCATGGGAGCCATTTTTGAGTATGCCCTCTGCACGAGCTCAAAATTCAGCTTAAACCAGTTTTGAATGACAGGTTATAAGGGGAAAGGAAATCATAAAAGATGCAATTGAAAAAACCATTGGCAGAATTCAAAATTTAAATGCACTTAGGGTCAAATCACAATCTTATTGAACAAAATTCTGTCTGTCTATCTATCTATCTATCTATCTATCTATCTATCTATCTATCTATCTATCTATCTATCTATCTATCTATCTATCTATGCTGGTGTTGTTGTATTCGGGTCTTTTCCCGTGTAAGATTGAGATTGTCTTGACAATGTTTCAGCGAAGTCTCACTCGCAGGAAAGAATCATCCCCAGAGAGAAATCTTCCAGATGCCCCAAACTCTATGGCCTCCCCAAGATACACAAAGAAGGAACACCACTCAGACCGATAGTCAGCTCCATAGGCTCACCTCTACAGAATCTTGCCAAATTCCTCGCTAAACAACTCCAACCCTACGCAGAATCCATCACCTCTCACGTACAAAACTCACTCCACTTCATAGAAACAATAAAAAACAAAACCTACAACCCAGCGACCTATTCGTGAGTTTCAATGTCATATCCGTCTTCACCCAAGTGCCTATAAAAGAAGCCTTGACAGCTATCCAGAACAAACACAACCCCCCTAAACACATCCTGGACCTGACCAACCACCGCCTAACCAACACATACTTCATCCATAATGGACAAAGATACAAACAGATAGAAGGAGCACCCATGGGATCCCCTCTCTCACCAGTCATCGCAAACTTATACATGGAACATTTTGAAACTAACGCCTTAGATAAATCTGAACACAAACCCAAATTCTGTATTAGATATGTTGATGACACTTTTGTGATTTGGCCACACGGGAAAGAAAAAACTGGACAACTTCCTCACACATCTCAACAGCCTACACCCCAAAATACAATTCACCATGGAAATAGAAGCAAACAACCAACTTCCCTTTCTGGATGTCCTAATCTACAAAAAACCCAATGGCTCCCTAAGACACACCATCTACCAGAAAAAAAAAAAACACCAACCGCTACTTAAATGCACAATCCCATCACCACCCTGCACAGATCAACTCTGTAGTCAAGACCCTCATCTCCAGAACCAAACGCCTAGCCAACAAAGATCACCTGAAAACTGAATTACACACTCTCACAAACGTATTAATCTCCAACGGATTCCAAAGAAAAACAATTACAAACCTAATCCAAAGGAAGACTTCCCCCCAAAACCAAAACACAGAACAGGACAATGGCATCGCCCTCCTCCCTTACATCAAAGGCACCACAGATAAAATCAGCAAAATTTTCCACAAACACAATATCAAGACAGCCTTCAACACTGACCAAAAAATAGCCAACATCTTAAGAAACCCCAAAGACAAAATCCAGCTAGAAAACCAAGGAGTCTACGAAATACCATGCAAAATCTGCACTACAACATACATAGGACAAATGAACAGGAGAATAAATGCACACATCGCAGAACACAAGAATGCGTAAGAAAAAAAAGAAAAAACTTCCTCCCTTTTCCAGCACCTTAAAGTTACAGGACATGAAATTAATTTTGAAGAAACCAGGTTAATCTCCAAAGGAGAACACTTCAACAAGAGAATAATTATGGAAGCTATTGAAATAGAGAAACACCCCCACAACATGAATAAATGTGACAATACCTTCCACCTACCAGACATCTGGAAACCAGCCCTAGTCAACAAACGAGCCCCACCCACCACCCAGGCCATTACAACACGAAACAACAATAGACACACAGCCAGCACAAATCAGTGCCAATCTACCAATCATGATACAACCACACAACCAATCATTCCACTTACTGAAACAAAGCCAGCACTCCACACACACAAACCAAGATTTATAGAAAGACGGCAGCTCTGATCACACTTTAAGCCCAAAACACAGACTGAAGATGGCGAGTGAGACCTTGATGAAATGTTGCCAAGACAATCTCAATCTTACATGGGAAAAGACCCGAATACAACAAGACCAGCATATCTACACCCGTGAAAATCTACGAAATCCTATAAACTTGAAATTTTGTACGTATGTTCCTTTTGGCTTTTAGGTGCTTGCTATGAAAGGATTTTTTGAAATGACCATCAAATCATTAGTATTTCTTATATTATTATTAACACACTCTTATGCTAAGGAGTTAGACGTTCTCCTCCCCACCTGAAAAGAACTCTGTTCCAACTGCCACTTGGGCATGGGCATGGCCAGCATGTGACTCATCCGGCCTGTGGGATGCCAGTTTAGACATTCTACTCCCCCTGCCCACCTGAAAAACGCTCTGATGCTAAGGAGTTAGTTTGAGGGAGAGCAGGGAGTGGGGCCAGCCTGAGGGAGAGAACGGGAGAGGCCGATCATTAATTTTTGAGCTGTAAATGTCGGTTTAGCAAGCCCAATCTCATAGTATCCTAGCGGAGCATGGGTATCCAGCTCGTATTAAGATGTAACAAAGTTAGTGAAAAATTTCAAATGTTGTAAACTTGTGTTCTTGGAGTAAAATGAATACATATTGGTTTTTTTTAAAGACTTAATTGATGGGTTCACACATCATGCAAACCATAATGTGGCTGGTTTATTTTGAGCTTAGTGTGTTTGAGTGTCTACAGCTGTCAGTCAGAGCTTAGCACTGGATGTGAGTCAGGCTTTTAGGGATTGTTTAGCAAACTAGTTAAAAATCCTAACTTAGGGCTACGTGTCATCTTTGTATTCATATATAAATACTTATAAAATATAAAATGAATCACAGCAGCAGAAATAAACTCGTTAAAAGATACCAGCCCTAATGTAGCTTCAAGTTATAGAGTCTTCTTTTACTTTAGACAAGTTTGTAACTGGTTCAGTAAAATAGCTTCAAAAAAGATGCTTGCTCACCTTCACTTCAGCCTCAAAATATAAAAAAAGATGCTTTGACAAGTCATGAGTACCTAAAAAAGCATTGTTTTTATTGGTCTTCTTATAGTCTACAGGTATTCCTTGACTTACGACCACAATTGAGCCCCAAATTTCTATTGCTAAGTGAGACATTTGTTAAGTGAGTTTTGACCCCTTTTGCGTCCTTTCTTGCCAGTGATTGTTAAGTGAATCACTGCACTTGTTAAATTAGTAACATGGCTGTTAAGTGAATTTGGATTCCCCATTGACTTTGCTGGTCAGAAAGTCGTAAAAGGGGATCATGTGACAACAGTTCATGGCAACCGTCATAAACATGAGTCGGTTGCCAAGCATGCTGAGCACATGTCCATGAAAACGCTGTTATTTGTAAGTGTGAAAAATGGTCATAAGTCACTTTTTTTCAGTGATGATGTAACTTTGAATGGTCCCTGAATGAACTGTTGTAAGTCGAGGACTAGCTGTAGTTTAAAACTCACTTATTTAAAGATTACAATAAAATATTTGTATCTGAAAGGAGAAGAACCTGACTTCTTCAGACACAGAGTGTATATAAGCTTTGCCTGGTATATAATATTCATTTATTAAATTATATAGCCATTCACTATATGGCGTTCAAGTACATAACTCTGGGGTACTAACAATTAAAAAAAATAAAAGTAATAAAAGTAATAAGCAAAGTTATAAATAACATAAAACAGCAGTTGAGCAACAGCACTAACACACATAATCAACACAGCCAAGTATTGGGCCTATCCAACTATCAGGGCCCCAGGCTTGATGGCAAAACTAGGTCTGTAAGGCCTTGCACAAAGTCAGCAGAGTCAAATCTGAATCCCATCTTTATATTTCAGGAGGGGGTCATCAATCTGAATCCTAAATCATCCTATAATTAGTTGAAGATTGGCTGTGGGTAATAGCAAAATAATTCTATGTGTGCTGTACCGAACTCTTTGGAGAAAAGAGAGAATTAAATCTGGGATAACTTTTATTTCTTTTTTAAAAAAGCAAATTTTTATTTGTTTTTGAACAAGGACAAACAAACATACAAATAAAACTAAAAAACCTTCTTCCATTACAAATTGTAGAAAGTGTGTCAGTCGGTTACAGTATTTCCGTGCATCTCTTCCATAGTCCCCACCTGCTTTTCATAACAAATTGCATATTTTAAATTCACCTATATTCATGTATGTCACAATTATTATACCTCAACCTTAATTTGGCTATAATTGTTTTTACATCGTTTTATATATAATATTCAAAATCTGGAATAGGATTATATGATAACATTCCATTAAATCATCCTAAAATCATCCAATCACATCTTTATAACATATTCTAGATAAAACTTTTAAACCTTCTCTCATAATCTCCATGTGTTGTTTATATAAAATTCCATATTATCAAACTAATATATCTATATGTATTATCATTATTAATCATTACTTAACTATAGCTATTGTCGCTTCATTTTATACATACTACTAATAAACTAAATTTAGCTTAACTTTTTATTATGCATTTTCATTGCATCAACCTGTATCTTTCCAGTAATAGTACCGTCTTATATCTCTTGCCATTTGTAGCATTAATGTTCTAGTTACTTTCTTAATAAATCTTGTATAAACCTCTCTTGGCAACATGTTATTCCTTTCATATCTCATAAAATCTTGAAACCCAACATCTGTTCTTTCCATCAGCTTATCTCTGGTTATCGCTAGTGCTTCTCAAGATTTTTCTCCTTATCTCCGTTAATTTTTCTCTCTTTTCTTCTTCTGTGCTTTGAAGTCTGGGGTAGAGTTCCAATCCATCTATCTTCCCTTTCCATATTCCGCTCTTGCCATTACCAACCACACTCACTTTGTTGTCAGTATCCAGTTTTCTTATCTCTTTGCTCATATTTTACTTCCATCTTTTGAACTCTGTCCTCTACTTTCTTCATTTGGTAAACATCCTCAGTTTCTCCAACAGATTTTTCTGTTTTGTATTCCATATTCTCCAATCTTATTTCAATTCTGTCTGTCACAAGTAATATATTTTGAATTTCAAACATAATCATTTGCAATGTTACAGTTTCTTTTTCCTGCTGAGCCATTCTTTCAATTTTGCAGGGTTCAAGGCTATTTTAATAAACTTCAAACAGGTTCATTTATTATCTTTCAAGTCAAAATGTTGTCTTCCCTCCAATAGCTAGTGATAGAACTCCCAAAAGGCACCTGTATAAACAACTTGTGCTCTTCCTACTATCACTGTCAGTAAACAAATTGAAAGAATCTTGAATCTCAAGTGATCAAAGAGAAAGAAGAAAAAACAATGTATCCAGCCTCCAGCCTCTAAGTAGCAGTGTAACAACTTTTCCTCCTGTTGTTACAACCCTCTTTATAATCCTTCTTATTATCTTCTTTATATTCCAAGCTTAAGAAAGAAAAAAAACCCCTTAAATGGACATCAAAAACAATCAAATCAATCAAATCAAGCATTACATATATATATAAAAAGGAGAATTTTAACCATAGGTATAAGCAAAAGTGAAAAAAGAAGAAGAAAGAATTAATTCATTCAGTTTAAAAAAATAGGGAGCCCCTGCAAAAGTTCCATCTGTGAAAAAAAAAATTAGAAACTGGATAACACACTAAGTTCAATGCAGATCAATCTTGCCGCCTACAGTCTTCTGTCTTCAATCTTAACTTAATTTTTTTTCTTGAGTAGTCTCTTCCTCTAATAATAAAATTTCTTCACCAATCCGACACACTTTCTCTTTCCGCTTTCTTCCCATTCCGGAGCTGTCCCAACTTCAGCAGCTTCATTAGCTGCGTTTCTGTCGCTGGAAAAAAAGGGCTATTCCTGGATCTTTCAGGGACTTTGCGGTGTCCCTGAGATCAGCAGGAGGTGCCCTTTTCAATCACCGACTCTGCGGGATGGTTTAGGTCCGAATGGACCGTCCTGCGGCAGAAATTTGACTGCAATCTCGGAGCACCAAGATCGTGCCGTCATGACATCAGCTCTCCTCTCCTGATAACTTTTATTTCTTATAGAATAGAATAGAATTGAATTGAATTCTTTATTGGCCAAGTGTGATTGGACACACAAGGAATTTGTCTTTGGTGCATATGTTCTCAGTGTGCATAAAAAGACAAGATACATTCATCAAGAATCATAAGGTATAACACTTAATGATAGTCATAGGGTACAAATAAGCAATCAGGAAACAATCAATATCAATATAAATCATAAGGATACAAGCAACAAAGTTACAGTCATGCAGTCATAAAGGGGAGGAGATGGGTGATAGAAACGATGAGAAGACTAATAATAATAGTAATGCAGCCTTAGTGAATAGTTTGACAGTGTTGAGGGAATTATTTGTTTAGCAGAGTGACAGAGTTCGGAACATAACTGTTCTTGTGTCTAGTTGTCTTGGTGTGCAATGCTCTATAGCACTGTTCCCTCTAAGATGCGCGGCTGCATGGCCGGCACGTGGCGAGAAAGCACCGCGCAGCAGTTTCCAACTGCTGCACAGTGATTTCTAATGTCACAGGCTCCGGAAGCTGAGGGGCCTCAGATTTTCTGTCCTGGTTAGGGTTAGCATGGGCGCGGGGGTGGGGACGGTGGCAGGAGCTTATGCAGCACAGCCAGACTCCTAGGACCTGCTAGGGGCCAGCTGCGCCGCTCAAATTACCATCAGTCGCCTTGTATTCAGCAAAGCAAGTGCAGGGAAGTCGCCAAAGCCACCACCGCCACCGGAATATGCTGCCGCCTCCTCCTCCTCCTCCAACAGCACTGCTGGATTTGCGGCCCAGCGCTGTGGCTGACGTGAAGCCGCCAAATCTGCCACCGGTGCCCCCGCACATGGCAGTGGCAACCATGCCTCCCCCTCCGCTTGGAGCACCTGAGCTGGGCCCCACATTACCCCTGCCGCCTCCTCCTCTGCCGCCGTGCTTTTGAGGAGCCATGAGGCCTTTTTTTCCCCTGCGGGGTGGGAGCTGTACGGCAGGTGCGAACCGACCGCGGGAGGGGAAAAGGGCGCCAGAGACCTGGCAAAGGTGAGCTGGTGAGAAGGAACCCGATGGTGGCACCATCGCGGGAGCCAGTAGGAAGGGGGCGGGATCAGGAAAAATAAGGCTTCATGGTTCCTCAAAAGCACTGCGGCAGAGGAGGAGGAGGAGGCGGCAGGGATAACGTGGGGCCCAGCTCAGGTGCTCCGAGCGGAGGGGGAGGCACCACCACGGCTGCCACAGGCGGGGGCACCGGTGGGAGATTTGGCGGCTTCACCTTAGCCGTAGCACCGGGCCGCAAATCCAGCAGTGCTGTTGGAGGAGGAGGAGGAGGTGGCAGCAGTTATTCTGGTGGCGGTGGGGGCTTTGGCGACTTCCCCACACTTGCTTTGCTGAATACAGGGCGAATGATGGTACTTTGAGCGGCGCAGCTGGCCCCTAGGAGGTCCTGTGCCGGCGGGAGCTTCACCTCAGCCGCAGCGCCGGGCAGCAAATGCGGTGGTGCTGTTGGAGGAGGAGGCGGCAGCTGTTATTCTGATAGTGGCGGCGGGGTCGTCGGCATCTTCAGCAGCGGCCCTGCCCCCAGTGAAAAAAACGAAGATGGAGCAGATCCAGGCTGATGACGTTGCCGCAGCTGCCAGGTCTGGAAGGAGGTAGCCAGAGCAGCACCGAGGCAAAAGAGTAACACGACTTGAGGAATTCTGGGAGTTGAAGTCCACAAGTCTTAAAAGCTGTCAAGTCTTGTAACTTGACAGCTTTAAGACTTGCACATTTCAATGCCAGAGTTCCTGAGCCAACATTACTGGAGGAGGAATTCTGGGAGTTGAAGTCCACAAGTTTTAAAAGCTGTCAAGTTTGAACACCCCTGGGGTTTTTTTTCTAAAGGGTTAGGGGTGCAAAGGTCTTGTAACTTGACAGCTTTAAGACTTGCGCACTTCAGATGGCAGAGTTTCTGAACCAACATTTTGGTTGCTAAGCAGGAGTGTTGTTAAGTGATACTGATATGATATAACACTTTTAATTAAGTGGGTACCTTGAATAAACATAACTTTGAGTTTCAAATAGTACTGATTTCGTTGTTCTCTTAGCTGACATCTGTGAAAAAAATTCAGGTGCTCAGGCATGAAAATGTGCCGCTCAAACACTATACTTTTCTGCTCACACTGAAAAAAAATTAGAGGGAACATTGCTCTATAGCATCGTTTTGAGGGTAGGATTTGAAACAATTTATGTCCAGGATGTGAGGGGTCTGTAAATATTTTCACAGCCGCCTTTTTGACTCATGCAGTGTACACGTCCTCAATGGAAGGCAGGTTGGTAGTAATTGTTTTTTCTGCAGTTCTAATTATCCTCAGAAATCTGTGTCTGTCTTGTTGGGTTGCAGAACCAAACCAGAGGGTTATAGAAATGCAGATGACAGACTCAATAATTCCTCTGTAGAACTGTATCGGCAGCTCCTTGGGTAGTTTGAGCTTCCTGAGTTGGCACAGAAAGAACATTCTTTGTTGTGCTTTTTTGATGATATTTTTGAAGTTAGGTCTCCACTTCAGATCTTGAGATATGATAGAACCTAGAAATTTGAAGGTCTCTACTGTTGATACTGTGTTGTCTAGTATTGTAAGAGGTGGTAGTATGGGAGGGTTTCTCCTAAAGTCTACCACCATTTCTACAGTTTTGAGTGTGTTCAGTTCCAGATTGTTCTGGTCGCACCACGAGGCTGGTTGTTCAACCTCCCGTCTGTATGCGGATTCATCGTTGTCTCGAATGAGACCAATCAATGTTGTATCATCTGCAAAACACAGTAGTTTAACAGATGGATCGTTTGAGATGCAGTCATTGGTATAGAGAGAGAAGAGAGGGTGCCTAACCTGAATTCTTTCTATTCGCAAACTTACCATTGGATAACCCTGTATCCTCCTTTATATTACGATTGGTGTGAAGACTGATATAATTTTGCCTTCAGAGATCTTCATTCTACATAATGTTTCTAGCATTCCGTTTTTGGTAATACTTATCTGCAGAAAATTATTTGAGACTTGAAACACATTTTTACAGGTAGTCCTCAACTTCCAACAGTTCATTTAGTGATCATTCTAAGTTACAATGACACTGAAAAAGTGACATATGCCAGTTTTTCACACTTACGACCATGGAAACATCTCCAGGGTCATATTATTAAAATTCAGATGCTTGGCAACTGACTGATATTTACGACGATTGCTGTGTCCTGGAGCCACGTGATCTCTTTTTGCGACCTTCTGACCAGCAAAGTCAATGTGGAAGCCAGATTCACTTAACAACCATGTTATTAACTTAACAACTGCAGTGATTTATTTAACAACTATGGCAAGAAGGATCATAAAATGGGGCAAAATTCACTTAACAAATGTGTTACTGAGCAACAGAAGTTTTGGTTTAATTGTGGTCGTAAGTCAGACTATATCTGTTTTAAGCATTTTTGCTGTCAGATGATTTACAGTGGGGCAAAAAAGTATTTAGTCAGCCACCAATTGTGCAAGTTCTCCCACTTAAAAAGATGAGAGAGGCCTGTAATTGGCATCATAGGTAGACCTCAACTATGAGAGACAAAATGTAAAAAAAAACACCAAACAATCACGTTGGCTGATTTGGAAATAATTTATTTGCAAATTATGGTGGAAAATAAGTATTTGGTCACCTACAAACAAGCAAGATTTTTGGCTCTCACAGACCTGTACCTTCTTCTTTAAGAGGCTCCTCTGTCCTGCACGCATTACCTGTATCAATGGCACCTATTTGAATTTGTTATCAGTATAAAAGACACCTGTCCACAACCTCAAACAGGCACACTCCAACCTGCACTATGGTGAAGACCAAAGAGCTGTCAAAGGACATCAGAAACAAAATTGTAGACCTGCACCAGGCTGGGAAGACTGAATCTGCAATAGGCAAGCAGCTTGGTGTGAACAAATCAACTGTGGGAGCAATAATTAGAAAATAGAAGACATACAAGACCACTGATAATCTCCCTTGATCTGGGGCTCTCACCCCATGGGGTCAAAATGATCACAAGAACGGTGAGCAAAAATCCCAGGACCACACGGGGGGACCTAGTGAATGACCTGCAGAGAGCTGGGACCAACGTAACAAAGGCTACCATCAGTAACACACTACGTCGCCAGGGACTCAGATCCTGCAGTGCCAGACGTGTCCCCCTGCTTAAGCCAGTACATATCCAGGCCCATCTGAAGTTTGCTAGAGAGCATTTGGATGATCCAGAAGAGGGTTGGGAGAATGTCATATGGTCAGATGAAACCAAAATAGAACCGTTTGGTAGAAACACAACTCGTCGTGTTTGGAGGCGAGAGAATGCTGAGTTGCATCCAAAGAACACCATACCTACTGTGAAGCATGGGGGTGGCAACATCATGCTTTGGGGCTGTTTCTCTGCAAAGGGACCAGGACGACTGATCCATGTACAAGACAGAATGAATGGGGCCATGTATCGTGAGATTTTGAGTGCAAACCTCCTTCCATCAGCAAGGGCATTGAAGATGAAAAGTGGCTGGGTCTGTCAACATGATAATGATCCCAAAAATACCACCCGGGCAACGAAGGAGTGGTTTCGTAAGAAGCATTTCAAGGTCCTGGAGTGGCCTAGCCAGTCTCCAGATCTCAACCCCATAGAAAACCTTTGGAGGGAGTTGAAAGTCCGTGTTGCCCAGCGACAGCCCCCAAACATCCCTGCTCTAGAGGAGATCTACATGGAGGAATGGGCCAACATATCAGCAACAGTGTGTGCCAACCTTGTGAAGACTTACAGGAAATGTTTGACCTCTGTCATTGCCAACAAAGGATATATAACAAAATATTGAGATGAACTTTTGATATTGACCAAATACTTATTTTCCACCATAATTTGCAAATAAACTATTTCCAAATCAGCCAATGTGATTGTTTGGGTTTTTTTTTACATTTTGTCTCTCATAGTTGAGGTCTACCTATGATGCCAATTACAGGCCTCTCTCATCTTTTATATTCTGTGCTGTATATGCTGCCTAGTTCATATGTTGCATAGATCTTGCTGTCCTGAAGAAACTAGAGTTTGTTTAGGCCTCACAGCCCCATGAACCAGAACATAACAAACTATGTTAGACTTTTGCACAGTGTGAGTCCCCAGGTTGACAATACACTATGGCAAATACCAGTCTAGCTATAAGAAGTAAGTGTAGGCCCCAAGCAGGGTGGATCAACTTGATTTTAATCATGATTTAAATCACTAGTAAAAAGACTTGATTTAAATCAACTCAATTTAAATCATAATTTTGAAAGAGCAACTGTCATCTCTGTCCCGCACCGTCTCCTCCTCTGACCCACTTTAATGGGACGGCTGATGATGCAAGAAGATGAGGGACGTGGCGGGCAGCGGGTGAGTGGATGGCCGCTAACAGGCGCTGCCATGATGGATCTCGTGGTTACTGTGAAATTGTGTGAATGCATCAACGCAATGCATGTTATCTCAGCTTGCGGAGCTTGGATTCATTGAATGAGTTTACCAAAAATGTAAACATTGCAGAATATACAGCCTCATGCTACATAACTAGGCTCCATTTGATGCTGAATAAACTAAATTATTAATGTATCTTAAATAGAAAACTATCTTTAGATGCATTTTTACTCCAAAAGTATTTTATTAAAACACATTTTATAAAAATAAAAAAGATTTAAATTTTAAAAATCCAATTTAAAATTTAAAAATCCAATTTAAATTTTAAAAAATCAGGTTTTTTTACTTTTTGAAAACATCATTGATTTTTATCCACCCTGGCCCCAAGTTTTAGTATTTCGTATTTCAAAATTATATGTAATCAAGGATTCAAAACCTTTAGAATCCACAAACTTTATTCTCAGACTATTTTAATCATATTACATTTAATTAAAACTTTTATGTTCCAATTTATTTGGCTGAAAATGTATTGAAAGTGGGCTAGCAGGCTGTTGCTTTTAGCCAACTGAAAAACAATATCAATTCAACCCCTTATTAGAAATCAGAACATACTATTAACATACCATTTCCAGCATAATTTGGGTGGGTATAGAAATGCAACTATTTTTAAAAGTTTTACTGACAAAATCTGAACACATGTTATTTTTATTTCCCTGCTTTCATTGATTACTATAATATTCCTGTTATTTGCTTTTGAAAGGAATACATTTGGATAGCTTGTTAAAACACTGCCGCTATCACCTACCCATGTCTACCCATACAGAATAATCTGGTTGATATGATGAGGTGCTGAATTTATTATCTTCTGCCTGCCTGTGTAATCTTTTAGCTATTTTATTACTTAATTGATAAACAGAAAACTCATTTTCACTCTGCATTTACACTTCTGCTGTATGGCAATCAATTGCGATTCTAAAGTCAAGAAGGCAAAGTAGTTGCTGTATGCTGCTCTAGGAACCAGGTGTTTGTGAGGTCTAGGCCTCTGTTAGGCATGAAAGCCCCATGGCTGATTTTGGGTCAGCCATTGACTCTCAGCTCAAGCCATTTCAAGGATTGTTTCTGGGGGAAAATTGGAGGCAGGAGTTTTAGGTAACTAGCGCTCTCCCTCCCTCCCTCTAACACACGTACAGTCACACACACTTCTCTCTACATATATACAAACCGGTAAAAAGCAGGATAAAATATAATGGTAATAGATCATGAATCTAAGTGCTCTAGGGCTTTATACAGGTAGTCCTTGACGTATGACCACAATTGAGCCCAACAGTTATATTGCTACGTAAAACATTTGTTAAGTGAGTTTGTCCCATTTTACAACTTTGCTTGGCACAGTTAAGTGAGTCATTGCAGTTAGTAACATAGTTGTTAAGTGAATCTGGATATCCCATTGACTTTGCTTGTCAGAAGGACACAATAGGGGATCACGTTGTCAGGGAAAAAATTTCACCCTGAACTAATGAGGTCTGGAATCAACGGCTTTTCCAAACAGCATATCCTCAAGAAGCGAAAAAATTAAAAAACCCGAGAACATGTTCTAATGAAAACAAACTTTAATATGAAAATAAAATGAAAATAGAAATAAAACAAATCTATCTAATTGTTACATTTTGGCAAGAACAAATGTTGTCCACTTTCTTCGGCAGATGAACAAAGATCAAAAGGAAAGAAGTCTCTGGAATGTGTGATGTATTATAAACATGTTAAGCATGCGCAGTAAATCATTGCTGATAAAGCTTATGACCTGCGCAGTCATTATTCTCAGTTCAGCTCGGCTAGCAAACCAATTAACACAGTGACACACGTGACCCTGGGACACTGCAACCATCATAAATATGAGTCAGTTGCTAAGCATCTGGATTTTGATCACGTGACTGCGGGGATGCTGCAGTGGTCGTAAGTGTGAAAAACAGTCATAAGTCCCAAAGGTGCTTTTTCAGGAGGCAACTGGATTTTTTTGTTTTGAAGATGTTTCACTTCTCAGCCAAGAAATTTCTTCAGCTCTGACAGGATAGTGGGGAATGGAAGGATTTATATTCCTTTCAGACAGCTGGTCATTTGCATCCTTTTAGAGGGTTGCTGAAGCACTTGGTGGTCTACTTTTCCTCAGGGTCGCCTGAGTAGTGCTCCTGGTTCCTGTAGTTCACCAAACCTCTAAAAGGAGGGTTCAATGACCGTCTAAGAGTTCCTGGTTTAGAGGTCTCCTGGTTCAACGACCTTCTAAAAGGATACAAATGACCAACTGTCTGCAAGGAATATAAATCCTTCCATTCCCCACTATCCTGTCAGAGCTGAAGAAGCTTTTTGGATAAGCGAAACGCCTTCAAAAGAAAAAAAAACAGGGAAGTCCAATTGCTTCCTGAAAAAGCACCTTTGCGACAACCATGAACTGGATGACTGAGAATCTCTACAGACTTTTAGTCATAAGTCACTTTTTTCAGTGCTCTTGTAAATTAGACTGCTCACTAAATGAACTGTTGTTAGTTGAGGACTACCGGTAATTCAAATAGACAAATACCTGCCACATAACACCCCAGACTTAACAATTGCTATAAGAAAGACAAAAGAAGCCTGGATAGTGCATGTTGCACTACATGGAGACAGCAGAAGAGAAGAGAAAATCACAAAATATAAAAGACCTGCAGGTCAAATAAGAACTGTGGCAAAAGAAAACAAGGATAGTACCAATAGAAATAGGTGCCCTGAGTGCAATCCCAAAACATCAGGAGCACACTTGAATACCATCTGTATTGACAAAATCTGTCAGTCAGTTGCAAAAGGAAACTTCACTTGGAACAGCTTAAGTCCTGAATCATCAGTTCCTCTAACACCATCAAACAACATCTGCTTACCCCAGGTCATTGGAAGGACTCACCAGGTGGATAAAAACACCAAGTGCAGTCTAAACATTTGGCTAACTGTGCAACTAATCATAATTCTTTAGATCAAAAATGGAACAATTAAAATTCTTAGAGATCAGCTCACGTGAAACAGGAATCCTCTAGTTTTAAAATTCTGAAAAGCAGCATGCCACAACTAGTGAAGCAATGTTGAAAATAAAAATGTTCAAGAGGCACCTGTCTATAGGATTAGTTTTGTAGAAATAATTTTTAAAATTACATGTTTAGTGGGCAAATGGTATTTTTCATTGAAAAGTGTAGAGGTGAGAATGATTTAGTGCATCTGGATTTTCTGGAATGTAACCTGGAAATTAAAATTACTTATCATTTTCTGTTTCTTTCCAATAAGGAAACCTGCTGTCAACGGTTTTTAAGTTCTACAATATCCTGCATTTATCTCAAAAAACAACTGCAGGAATGGAATACAAAGAATATAATGATTCTTCCAAATCTTCTACAAATAGTTTAAAACGGTGGTTCTCAACCTGCGGTCAGCGGATTCCTGGGGGATCCATGATGTCATCACAGGGAATCCACAAAGGCTTGAAGAAATGTTATGATTCAAATCTTGTCTTGGTGGTCCATGGCCATGGTTTGTGGCCATAAAAATATTGAAAGGGGATCTATGGTGAAGGCAAGGTTGAGAACAACGGGTTTAAATATAAAGTTCGTTTGCAGCAAAACAAAAGCAAAATAAATATTTTCTTTCATGGATTCTGATGTTAAATTCTTTGACTCAGATGTCACAGAACAGTTTATTGGATCAAAGAAAACAATGAAGTGGCAGTCTTTTTTTAATATTTTAGACTTTTCACATATTTTAGTGGGAGTTTCTGTACAGGTAGTCCTCGACTTACGACCACAATTGACTTCCAAATTTCCACTGCTAAGTGAGTTTTGCCCCATTTTATTGTGCCCTTTTTTTTGCTACACTTATTAAGAGAATTACTGCAGTTATTAAGCTAGAAATGCGGCTGTGAAGGGAATCCTGCTTCTCCATTGAATTTGCTTGTCAGAAGGTTGCAAAAGCTGATCACATGACCCCAGGACACTGCAACTGTCATAAATATGAACCAGTTGCCAAGTACCTGAGTTTTGATCATATGACGGGAATGCTGCTAGTAACTGTGAAAAAGAGAAGTCACTTTTTTCAGTGACATTGTAACTTTGAATGGTCACTACAAAAAATGTTCTAAATCTTTGGTAAAAAAACATTTTGATCAGAGTGGTTAAAGCTATTTAAATACTTTTTGAGTCTATCTGCTAGTATAGATGCAAATAACTTGTAATCTGAATTTAATAAATATATTGGTCTATAGCCCTTGGTTTGTGTTAGATCTGTCTCCACTTTGGGTAGCAATATAATATATGCTTCTGACCATGATTTAGGTATTCTGCTCTCTGATATCACTTCATTCGTAACTTCTAAAAGAGGGAGAGACAAGATTTCTTCAAATGTTTTGTAGAATTCCACTGGTAATCCATCTGGACCTGGGGCTTTTCCATTATTTTGTTCTAAATCAAGGACTACTATACTATCAGTCAAATATTTATTACCGCCATATACTAGCATAGTGTAATATATGTACAGTACCTCTGATCCAGAGTTCCCTTTAGCATTATTTTTGTGGGATGTTTTTTAGTTATTTGCTTGTTTATACTTTAGATTTTTATTTCAGCTCTTTTGTTGTCTTACTGTTTTTGATATTTTTATTCCATGATTTCTCTTCTTTTTTTCTATTTGGTTTTTTTGTTTATAATTCTTTATAAAGTGTGTCTAAATATTTTTTTCTTGATCCCTGAAATACTTAAAAAAAAAACAATCCGCTCCCCTCCTTTTCTTTTAGTTCTTTGTGGAATGCAAAATGCCTTAAACTTCCTTCCAAAGGAGACAGACACTTGACAAAATTGGGTAATTTAAAACCTAATGTTGCTTTATTCACAGAATTCACTTCCTTTTACAAGGGGAAGATTATTTATCTAGAAGATGGATAAATCTTATTAATGGAAGTTCAAAATCTGTTAGAAATACAGGTAGTCTTTGACTTACAACAGCTCATTTATTGACCATTCAAAGTTAAAATAGCATTGAAAAAAGTGACTTGTGACCGTTTTTCACAGTTAGGACCTTTGCAGCATACCCAGAATCATGTGATCAAAATTAAGATGCTTGGCAACTGGTTCATACTTAAGACCATTGCTGTGTCCCAAGATCATGTGACCATCTTTTGTGACCTTCTAGCAAGGCATGGCATTTCCCTCCCCTTCTCAAGGTGATAGTAGTCATGGAAACGCCTTAGGCATTGACACAGAGTCAATGCGGGAGCCAGATTTGTTTTTCATATTAGTAGCTTAACAACTGCAATGATTCGCTTAACAACTGTGGCAAGAAAGGTCGTAACATGGGGCAAAACTCACTTAAAAGAAATTGTTGTAATAATAACTCCTCTTAAAATGTATGTAGCAGAATAAGAAACAAGTAACTTGGAATGGATTTTTTTAATACTGGTGATTAAATGTTAATAATTATGTTACATTTATAAATTACTACATAGTAGTATGGAATTACCATCCAGATTTTTTATGCTGGGGTTTAGTTTTTAGTTTAGTTGTGGATTGAATAATTATAGTTCTATATTTTAATTATTTTTAGTTCCTTTGTTATTGTGCAATATATTCCAGATGAATGTAGCTTTTTACTTGGAAAATGCTACAAGTTTATATGTTGAAGTTAAATTTGATGGCTATATAGCAACAATCCATATTTTTCACAAGAAGAATATATAATCTTTTTTTCCACTCTACATCAGACTAGTTCATGACTTAACTTGTATGTCGGTGGGATAAATTACCGTATTTATCGGCGTATAACACGCACAGGCGTATAACACGCACCTTCATTTTAAGAGGGAAATTTCAGGAAAAAAATTTAAATTTCAAATAAAGAACTTTGAAGCAAAATAAGGGTAGCTCAGAACTTTTTTTTATTAATATTATTACCACTTATAAGGTAAATAATGTAAAAGGACAGTAAAAGCAACTATGAACACTGCTGCTTTCACTGCTACTATCTTCCACCCTCCCTTCCTCCTTCCCTTCCTTCCTGCCTCCCTTCCAGTTCCCTCCTTCCTCTTTCCTCCTGCCTGCCTGCCTTCTTTCCCTCCTGCTTATCTATGCTTCCTTCCTTTCTTGCACCTCCCTCCCTTCTGCCTGCCTGCCTTCTTTCCTCTTTCCCTATCCTCTTATCCTTCCTTTCTCCCTCCCTCCTTCCCTGCCTCCCTTCCAGTTCCATCCTTCCCTCCTTCCTTTTTTTTATTAACTTTTAGTCGGGAGTCCGGGGAGAGGAGAGACGGCTCATCCATTCTCTCCTCCTCTCACCCACACCCCCGCTGTCTAAAGCGCTTCCTTTCGCCCGCCCGAGCTCTTCCGCGGGCGAAAGAAAGCGTTTTAGTCGGGTGTCGGGGAGAGGAGAGACGGCTCATCCATTCTCTCCTCCTCTCGCCCACACCCCGCTGAGTAGCGCTCCGCGATCCTTTTCTGTGCGCCTGGCGTTTAGATAGATAGCCGGATGTTTTAAACGCCAGGCGCACAGAAAAGCAGCTGCTTTTGGGGCGAAGCGCTCCGCAATCCTTTTCTGTGCGCCTGGCGTTTAAAACATCCGGCTATCTATCTAAACGCCAGGCGCACAGAAAAGGATCGCGGAGCGCTTCGCCCCAACAGCAGCTGCTTTTCTGTGCGCCTGGCATTTAAAACATCCGGCTATCTATCTAAACGGCTGCTGTTGGGGCGAAGCGCTCCGCGATCCTTTTCTGTGTGCCTGGCGTTTAGATAGATAGCCAGATGTTTTAAACGCCAGGCGCACAGAAAAGCAGCTGCTTTTGGGGCGAAGCGCTCCGCGATCCTTTTCTGTGTGCCTGGCGTATATCGCCTGGCGTATATCGGCGTATAACACGCATACATAATTTGCCCCCTATTTTTCGGGGGGGAAAGTGCGTGTTATACGCCGATAAATACGGTAATTGTCTTGATGGTTGGATAAATTAATTAATTGTATAAATTATGGTTATATTTATCTCATTATATATATATACATATATATATATATATATATATATATATATATATATATATATATATATATGTGTGTGTGTGTGTGTGTGTGTGTGTGTGTGTGTGTTTTGTGCACAAATTTGTGCACAAATACAACACACACACACATATATATATGCACACATATACACATATATACATATACACAGACATACATACAAACACACAGACACACACACACTGTATTTGTGTATGTATATGAGTGTGTGTGTGTGTTATAGTGTGTGTATATGTATGTATATGCAAAATGTTTATATAATGGTGACTGAGCTCTTTGTATTGTTCATGGAAAAATATGAATAGCAATCTAAATGAGAAAATTTGGAAAATAAAGTTAGGGAACTTTTATATATGCAATCACTGCTTGCTTTCTCTGTGATAACCCCCACTCTCTGAAATACCATATCTCGAAAGTATGTCTACACTCTAGTCTCTAAATATTCCATAAACCTGTTGTGTTGATCCCATAGGGCTCAGTGGGGACATTGACCGAGGGCATGAATCATAAGTCTTGACTAGCTTTTGTTGATTCTCTAACTGTTTTCTGTTCTTATGTGTTGCCCACAATTCTTTGCAACTGGAAGGGATTATAAATAGATAAAGTGGGCCAACATACAGAAAATCGACACAACTTTGCAATTATAATTTGATGATACTGCCAAAAATTATATTTGGGAGCATTGCATACTTTACTTGTCCACAATTTCACTACATACCATTCCAGAAGCAAATCTTATGTACAAAAGTGTGAAATCAGCACAGTGAAGTCTCTGGAGAAGTCTCTCTGTATGGCAGAACAATATAATTGTCACAAAACGGAATTGAAACAAAGTTTCAAATTGAATAATTGGAATGCCTAGACCCCAGTGCTTTCCATTACTTTAAGCATGCGCTAACTCAGTGTTTCCCAACCTTGGCGACTTTAAGTCCTGTGGACTTCAACTCCCAGAATTCCCCAGCCAGCTATGCTGGCTGGGGGATTCTGGGAGTTGAAGTCCACAGGACTTAAAGTCGCCAAGGTTGGGAAACACTGCACTAACTTGTACTTTCGACTTAAAGTACGAGTTGGTACATGCTACAGTAATGGGCAAAAGAAAAACAGGACATCAGAGAATGAGGTGGCTGGATGGAGTCACTGGAGATGTCGGCGTGAAATTAAATGGACTATAGGGATAGTAGAGGATAGGAAGGCCTGGCAAAATGTTGTCCATGGGGTTGCGATGAGTTGGACATGACTTCGCGACAAACAACAACTTGTACTTGCAAGTATATAACCCAAAAATATAAATAGCATTGGTGGAGAAAAATAATTCATTGTAATAGAGACATTATCAACATTTAAATCCAAAGTCTGTTGCTTTACCAGAATATTTCTGTGTTCAGCATTAATAAACTCCTTTGATTACTTTTGGGAGAGGAGGGAAGCTGCTTTTTGGGCTTTGAAAATAAGTCTGTATTTGGGGCTGTATTTGAGTATTCTAAGTATTAGGCAATACTTGTGTTTTGTGGTAGTCTAGCACAGAATTTCCAATTCTTGTAGCAATAGCATTTAGACTTCTTATATACCGTCCCATAATGCTTAAATGCACTTTCTGGGTGGTTTACAATATGAGGATTATTTACATATTGCTTTGAACAACCCTCATTTTACTCACCTCAGAAGGATGGAAGGCTGAGTCAATCTTGAGCCTCCTCAGGATCGAACTCCTGACTGTGGGAAAGGTTGCGCTTTAACCACTGCACCACCAATCCTTATTGTATTAACCTAAAAGAAATCATCCTCAGCTTTGTGTTCTCCAAAATGTCAAGTAGAAAGCTGACAGCCCATGTTTGAAACCCAGGCACCATCCGACAGGGTGAGCTCCCATTATTTGCCCCAGCTCCTGCCAACCTAGCAGTTCAAAAGTACGCAAATGCAAATAAATAAACAGATACCACTTAAGTGGAAAGGAATATGACTGGACAGTGGAAACCTTTACCTTTTACCGACATTTTTCAGGAGGACTGCGGTTTTGGAGAATCCCACATTATGAAGGGCGGACTTTAAATGTTCTTGTCTAATATATCATTGACTATACCTTAATTTGAGGGTCTTCAGATGAGTTTTCAGGTCAGGTGGCTTCTTTGCTTTCTGTAGTAAAAGGAAAACTATTTGCAGAATAGTGAGTATCCAGAATTCCAAAATGTCTTCAAAAATGTAATTCTTACAATACAGTGCCATGTGTTTTTTCTAATTCCTACAGTTTGTAACACAGTGGGTTTTTGTGTCTGTGATAAGAAAATTAGCTGATCTGATGGACTGTGCACCTGGAGGGAGAGAAAACTCAACAAAGAGCTTTCCCAGAAAAAGGCTCAGTTTAAAAGGTGGTGCAGTCCCAAACTAGATGGGGAAGAGGGAAGAGTTGTTCGGGGTAACCACCACATCTCCCAGGATATGTTTAGTAGGTTAGAAGGTTGTAGCTTGAGTTTGGTAAAATTTTGTCCATTAAGTATAAACAAATAAATGATTGAACTTGATAGAGTTTCACTGTGTTGTCTCTGGGCTTGGGCATGACCGCTGTAAAGTATGCCCAACTTGTCCATCAAATGAAACACTTAGTTTTAAGAAATAATAAAGTCCTGTGTTAACTTTGAAATAAAATTGGAATAGCTGCAATTATTTAGTCTGGAATGAACATTCATCTTAAACTTTGTCTAAAGATTCGCAGCAAAAGGGCATACGTTGACATGCTGAAGCCAGCTGCACTGTATATTATATTGAATGACAGCCTGTTAAACGGAATAAGATAATACATTTCTTCTAGCAAATACCATTACACGTTTTAAAATCTGTTGTCCAAATATAACAGTAGGCACCTGTTTGGCTTCCCCCCATCTTCATCAAAGAACCCATTGGCAAATAAGGGCAAGTTACACTATGCTTTTTAAAGCTACTGTCTGCAGTATCTGTTCTGTAACAGGAGTGCAGCTGTTGAATGTTTTAACATTTAGCACCATGCATTTAAACCAGTAATGTGTTTTAGTCTAGAAATGGTAGAGAAATGATACAAAGCAAAAGGCTCAACAGGTGGTCTGCAGGCCAGATAAAGACCTTAATGCTATCTTGTCTGCCTCTTCAGCTGATTGGATCGTCCTTTCCTTTGGGCTTTCCATATATCACTATAGTGGTTGTTGTCTCCTGTTGTTGCTGCTCTGCTGCCCATTTTTAAATGGCGAGTAGAGTAAATATGTGCAATAATTTATAGCTCATAAACATCTCTGCAGGAAAATCACAGGTTGGAGATTTTCAGTTCCCCAGAGTGGGACACTTTGTCAGTCTTACATGTATTCTGACACAGACCTGGATTGAAAGAAAAGGCAATAATTCTTTGACTCTCTTCTCTTTGGTTAAAATTACCCTGTTGTATTGATAGTCCCATCATATATTCCTAATAAATTGATCATTGTTCATATGTAGATAGCATAGAAAGAAAGTCATATTATTTTATGGTAGCGCAATATCTGGACCAGCCTAACATCATCCTTTTTGACTAAGAAATACCATTAAAAAGCCTTATGTTTTCATGAACTGTGAGTGACTTCATCAGATGCATGGAGTCCCACAAAGCTTATGCCTGTTAATAAACTTTGCTAGTCAAGAAAAGTTGCTATCCAAATTCATCCTGATCGTTGTTCCTATGTGCAATTCAAAAATTAAGGAACCCAACTCAAAGGTGGTTACCATCTTGACAACCTGCGGCCATGCACTAAATGTTAAATAGAATGTTTGGATTCTCTTTCTCTAGACGGTAGTTTTATTTTTTTCTGGTTCAGACCCTTACATCTAAACATTTTTTTTTTCAAAACAGTTCACATATAGGTTAGATGCGAATAGGCTGTTGTGTAAGAAAATATCTGGCCCCTTTGGGAATTTAGGTTTTGTTCTGATATCCTCTGAATTGTAACATGTGACGTAGACAAATTGCTGCATATAAATGCACTGATAACATTAACCCATAGAGTTCTTAAACTGCATGATTTCTGTAGTATGATATGCTTGTGATGAAATCTAAATCCTGGCATAATTACAACTGTCCCTCCTGGCAAATGTATTATTATCTGGTTATCTTAGGGTTTTTTAATCTGTTGTGTCTGTTTTAGGGATTTTAAAAAAATTATATTTATTTAGCTTTGTACAGTTCTTTTAATTGCATTTTAACCTCCTCCAAACTGTACATATTTAATTTTTTATTGTATTTTTGTGATATTCTCTATGGACTGTACACCGCCCCGAGTCCCTTCTGGGAGAGGGGGCGGTCTAGAAGCACAAATAAATTGAAATTGAAATTAAATCTTATACCAGCCAAGTAAACCTAAATGTTTTCTGGTACCTCTGTTTGTGTAGGAAAAAAAGGATTCAATGTGAGTCATGGTTTTTTTTGTTATGAACATGATAGGAGTCTGTACAATAAGTTTAGGCTTCTAGTTTTTTCTTCTTTTCTGGTATGCAGCTTTATCCGGAGAGTAAACTAATGTATACTTTATTTTAAGAACACTTAAGAACAGTTTATGAACACTTAAGAAGTGTTCTTAAACTGGCAAATACATTATTGGATATTTAGAATTTGAGGTACTATGTACTATATTTTCTGCATACTAAAACGTAGACTATAAGCTTACATAAGTTTATATAAAGCTTGAAACCTGTGAAATATGTGCCTATGAGCATCAAGCTTTGTATCTAAGTGATATGGAAACTTCAGTGCTGACTCATCCAGCCTGTTTAGATGTTGTAACGGAGTTATGAACTAAAAAAAATCTGCAGTAGTTTCAAAAGAATTGGAGTAAGGTACACTGGTAAATATTTCTTCTCCAAATAGACTTTTCAGGAAATTAAGATAGTGGTTCAACTGTTGTCAATCATGTTTTTTTTTCTTTTTTTAACTTTTAAAAAAATGTTTTGATCCTACTTTGTAAACTGCCGACTGTCTGTTCTGTGATTGAGGGAGCCTCCAAGTTGACAGAAAAACAAATCTATTATAGACCAAAGTAAAGGTGGGGGAAATGAATATGGACAGAAGCATGCATTCCAGAATTGTAAAAAAAATTAAGGGAAATATGATCTGAAATAAGCTTAAGAGGTTCTGTAATTATCACTGGATTATTTTAGCAGCATAAAGTACTTTCTGCCTTTTTGGTCAGCAGCAGACTAGCCTGAAGATACTTGAATGGTTCTTGTCTTCACATTTTGGAGAGCCTCTTTTTATTCTGTCAGGCTATGAATTATCTATTTTCATTCTATCATTTTAAAAAATGCTTTAGCAATATTTTTGCTAGTGTGATGTTCACAAATGTATATCTTAAGTAAGCCGAATAGTAGCTGAAGTGCTAATTTATACCATTATCAGTAATCATATATAGGCAGCCAAAAGTTGCAATCCTTGCCAGTTGGTGATAGAATGAAGGTCTCCTTTAAAATAAATGATAGCTGCCACCAGGTACCAGGCTTACAAAAAGCATCTTCTGAAACAGACCTGAAAAGAGATAATGGAACTACTCGCTACAAATGACATCATGTCAGGGACGTGCGGTCAGGGGAGGCAGGGGAGGCAGAGCCTCACCGCTCTCATCATGAAAATAAAAAAAAAAGGGAAAAGGGAAAAAGCGCTGAGGAGCCTTCTGCACACGTGGTCGGGAATGGGAGCGCTCCGTGGTCCCCTTCATGTTGACTCAGGAGTCAGGAAGGAGGGGAATGGGACCATGTGTTCAGGAGGCTCCTCTAGCCTCAGCCTCCCTCCTGCGCACGTCCCATTCCCCGGCTTCCTAAGTCAACATGAAGGGGATCGCGGAGCGTGAGCCGCGGTCCCCCAGAGCACGCTCCGTGGTGCCCTTCATGTTGACTCAGGAGTGTGGAAGGAGAGGAATTCCCCTCTTTCCTGACTCCTGAGTCAACATGAAGGGGATCGCGGAGCGTGAGCCACAGTCCCACGGAGCGTGCTCCGTGGTCCCCTTCATGTTGACTCAGGAGTCAGGAAGGAGGAGAATTCCCCTCCTTCCTGACTCCTGAGTCAACATGAAGGGGACCACGGAGCACGCTGATGACGTCACCAGCCTCACCAGCCATAAACCTCACCGCACGTCACTGCATCATGTATATCTTAATGTTCCTCCATAACAATTTCTGCTATGTCGCACTCAGTTGTTTTTACTTTGTGAAACAGGTATATAATTTCTGACCCTCATTTTCTTATTATTTCAACTTGAGCAGAACATTTTCAGGTCTTCATCTGTTTACAGAAACTAAGAAACGTACCCTGAACTCATGAACTCTGTAAAGTTTCAAAAGATATTTGCACTGAATGTTGAAATGCTGCAATTTCGTTATTGATGAGCCGAGCCTTTGATCTCAGGCCAAGAGATTATATTTCCAGGGTGGAGACACTGGTGATGGCCCACTGGTCCCTTCTAGCTCTATTTGAAAGGCTGAAGAAAATAGCAGGAAGTCACCCAGGGATTGTGTTCATCTGAATAGGGGCATCCAGTCCATGATGTCTTCTTTGTTTTTTTTTTTAATGTTCTTTGATATTTAGCTGATTAATTGATTCTTACATAAAACATCAATTCAATTTTAATATTTATGTTTCATTGTTTTTAATTTACAAGAAATATATTCACAAGAAGAAGGCGCTTGGTTTGGGATTAAATACATAACATTTTAGGGGATGAGCACACAAGTGGCCTTTGAATGGTCTCCTCACCACATATGATTGGAATTGGAGCAGAATAAAACTTAGTTTCATATCCAGATGCTTGGATGGTATTACATCTAGTTGATATGATTAGTTTCCAGTTATATATTTCATTATCGCCTCTCCCCAATGGGACTAGCCTGCCTCACTCATGCTAGTGGAAGAGCCCTGCTATGACTCCTGTCTGCTAAGGAACTGAAGCAGGCAGGGTCAAGCAGAAGAGCCGTTTCCTTTGTGGCCCCATCCCTATAGAACATTCTATCACTGGAAGTGAAAACTGCCCTCTCCCTTTGGACCTTCTGGGAGGATATCAAAATTTGGCTTTGACAGCTGGGTTGGGACCGTGAAGGGAGTGGTTACTGCTGTGAATACGGCTGATGCGGTAAAAAGACCTCATCTGCATCCCGTCTGGCTCTTAGCTCTCTTGGTTCGGTTTTAGTTCTTAATATTTTTTAAACTGTGTTGTTTTAATATTTTAACCATTTCTTGCTTTTTTTTTATAACCTGTAAGCTGCCCACAGTCATCTTGTAGGGGAGAGGGTGGCTTAAAATATTTAATGAAATAAATAAATAAATAAATTTCCTTCTTCCCCATTAAAAATACAGCTTGATACCAATTTCTGAGTTTCTTGGGGCGTTTCCCAAGGCAATTAAACATTACAGATCTGAAATGGCATGATGTATTCACTCACCATGCTATTATAGATGGCTTTTAAAAAAAATAATTGCCAGGACTTTGTACTGTTTAAATGGGAAATTGATAGATGATCGATTGTCAGTTCCATATATGAATTATTTGCTTGACTGTAAGCAAACAAGCCCCTTCCTTCTTCTCCCCCCTCTGGGATTTAAGATTTAAGAAGTATATTTAAAGAAGCATTGTATTCTCTAGAGGCTTAATGTATTGAAAGAAAGAAGAGAGAAGGAAGGATTTGATATGTTTTTTCATTGTAAAGAAGACAGATTATGTGATGATTGTTATTGTTACTTAAGTGATGGGTAAATGTACTTCTTGGCTTGTATAGTAAATTGATAGGCATGGATAAATCTAAGGAAGGCAAAGGATTTCCTTGCACCAGACATGCTTGATTTAGAATTAATAATCTGAACTTTATTTAACTTCTCACTTGTTTACTTTATCATGGGCAAATCAGATTTGAATAAAGGCAGTTCCGCATCCTTCATGAGTCTTTATTTACTATGTGAACAATTACACAAATAGTGGCCAGGTTGTCTGCTAGAGGATGGGAATTAAAATTCTACATCGTAGCTTTCCTCAAGCTGGAGTCTAGTTTTCTTGGTCTGTAATTCCAATTGGTGCTACCTAGTTCATAATTTCCAGTCTGACTGGTGCTATGGTTTTGTCAGCGCTCCCACATCATGGCTGAAGGTACAGTGCCTGGGTTGGAGGCTGTGGACTTGGAGGAGTCTGCTATGGCAACTGATACAACTGTGCTGGAGGCTGTGTCAGGACCAGCAGGAGAGGCACCAGATGTAAGGCCTAAGGACC